>NC_133156.1:139999172-140624172 GCF_040802235.1 Manis javanica
CATTACATTAACCTTAAAATCTACCTGTATACTACAAAGTCAGGAGTTTGAGAAACTGGCATGAGTCTATTTATGCAGTTTGTCAGTAAATGATTAGAAAACAGCAAATGCTCTTTTGAAAACAGAGTATATTATAAGACAGGACGTTTTTTTCCCTTTCACTATTTCTACTATGTATTCTCAACAATCTACAGCACTGTCCTCTTTTCATAAATACCATACTCTTCTACTAACCTTCCAAATGCATTGTGAGTTACATTTACTTCAGCAAAATCATCAGAGTTTAACAGGGGTCAGGAAACATTACTGGACATAAAGCAAGGTAAGACTGGCAAAAACACCATAGGAAGCTGCCCCCTAAATATGTACCAGTCCCACATGCCATAAGGACACACAAAAAATACAAAAGCAGCTAGCCGTGTTATAAATTTAAAATAAAATATGTTCAACATCCAGTGGGAAAGATGGGAGAGTAGGAAGACAAGGTGAAACTTCCTCCTACATACACACCAATGAAGCAACTACAGCAAACACAATTAACCCTGAAAACAATTTGAAGACTGCAGAACAGACCATCTATACCTGGAGAAGAAAAGACCACACAGAGAAGGGTAAAGTGCAGAACTACAGTTGAGCAGGACCCCAGCCATACCCCTTTCCCAGCCCATAGGCAGAAGGAAGAAGAATGGAGCTGGGAAGGGATAAGTGCTCAGGAACTCTGCAAACGCAGCCCTGGAGATCTGCTCTGGGAATAAAAGTTCACATTGCAATGGGCTTTGTCATTGACAGGGCTGGACACCAGGGAGAGCTGGAGCACTCTGGGAGGCTAAGACTCCTGCCACTTGTGGAGGGCAGGGCTGCTCTGACAGTCCCACTGAGAACCAACACAGAGCAGCAGTGTGAAAGACTTACCAGCAACGGGAAGGGTGCCAGAGGGGTGGGGGTTGGATGAAGCTCTGTCTGCAGGAGAAAGGACAGGCGGATGATGCTTCCCAAGCCCTCCCCCAGCCCAACTGCCCAACTGGTCAGGCACTTGGGCGAACCAGCTCCAAATGCACCATCCCCCTCACTGACAGCTCAGCTCTGAGGCACTTCTCTGCACACCTATCTGTGCACACCCAGCCAGCAGTGGTCAGACTTGCTGCCTGACAGGCAAAAGGATGCTTTCCTGGCCCTCTCTAAGACCAACAAAGGAGGGGCCTGCCAGGAGCACTCCTTCCTCCTCGCTGGCTGCCCAGCCCTGTGCCTCATTTCTGTTCGCATCTTCCCTGCCCATCCCATCAGCCCAGCAGGCCACCATCGCTCAGGGCAGGCAGAGAGCATCCTGCCCACAAAGATCCCAGCAGAAGTAAAGCTGCAAGGCTCACAAAGGGCCTCTGCTGACAGAGATCAGCCACTGCCCGCACACTGGTAGAAATATGGCCCTACCCAAGGCCCACCAACAGCAACTGTGGCTCCACTGCAAAGGAGAACCAGGCACTGGTGAGCAAAGAGTCTTGAGCTCCTGGGCACCACAGGGTGCCTCCTTCATGAAGCCACGACTCTCTAGACCAGGAGGCAGAGTGGATCTAAAACAAAGAAACCCAAACAGAGGAATATGTTCCTAACAAAAGAACAGGATAAGACAGCAGGAAGACGACAAAATGAAATGGAGATCACCAATCTTCTTGACAAAGATTTCAACATAAAGGTCATAAATATGCTCACTGATGTGTGTAAAAGTACGAACAATCTCAGGGAGGATTTCAACAGAGACAGAAGAGTTGGAAAAGAGGCACTCAGCACTGAAGAATACAGTGACCGAAATGAAAAATACAATGGAGGGAATGAATAATAGATTGGTGCAAGCAGAGGAGACAATCAATAAACTGGAAAGTAGAGAACAGGAAACTAATGAACCTGAGGAACACAGAGAAGAAAGAATCTCTAGAATTGAGAGGATGCTAAAAGAGCTGTGTGCCAATGCCAAATGAAACAGACTTGGCATAACAAGGGTATAAGAAGGAGAAGAAAAAGACAAAGGAGTAGAAAGTCTCTCTGAAGAAACAATTGCTGAAAAGTTCCCCAATCTGGGGAAATACACATTTAGGCCCTGGAAGAGCAGACAACAAAAGGAACCCCAGGAAGACAACACCAAGGTATATAATAATTAAAATGACAAATATTAAGGCTAAAGGGAGGGTACTGAAAGCAGCTAGAGAGAGGCAAAAAATTAGCCGTAATGACAACCCCAAAGACATTCAGCAAATTTCTCAGCAGAAACTTTACAGGGCAGAAAGGAGTGGCATGAAATATTTAATGTATTGAAACAGAAGGACCTTCAACCAAGAATACTCTACCCAGCAAGGCAATCATTCATTTAAGATAATGATAAGAACTGAAGGAGAGATTTCCCAGATAAATGAAAGTTAAAAGAATTCACCATCACTAAACCAGTCTTACAGGATATGTTAAAGGGACTTCTATATAGATCTAAATACTTTGCATCAGTGAAAATAGCCCCACAGTAAAGGTAGCAGATCAATTCCAGTTACTTATTAAGTAAGTATGAAGTTTAAAAAAAAGTAGTAAACTCAACTATACACAAAAATCGGTCAAGGGATACACAGAAAATGCAGATTATGACATCTAATACATAAAGTGTGGAGGAGGGGGAAAAAGAGAGAGCAAATACAGACTGTTATATATTTAGGACACTATGAATCTTATGGTACCCACAAGCCTAAGCCTATAATAGATACACAAATATTTTTTTAAAGGAAATCAATCATGACACTAAAAAAACCTATCAAATAACAAGAATATAACACCGGAAGAAAGGATCAGAGAGGAGTTACAAAAACAACCAAAAACAATTAATAAAATGGCAGTAAGTATATACCCATCAATAACTACTTAAAATGGAAATGGACTGAATGCACCAATCAAAAGACATAGGTGGCAGAATGGATTAAGAAACAAGACCCATCTATATGCTGCCTAAGAGAGACTCATTTCAGACCTAAAGACATATAGAGACTGAAAGTGAAGGGTTGGAAAAAGATATTTCATGAAAATAAAAGGGAGAAAAAAGCTGGAGTAGAAGTAACTTCTATCAGACAAAATAGACTTCAAAACAAAGGAAGTAACAAGAGACAAAGAAGGTCATTACATAATGATAAAGGAGTCAGCCCCACAGGAGGATATAACCATTATAAATATGCACCCAAAAAGGAGCAACTGAATTTGTAAAACAAATATTAACAGAACTAAACAGAGAAATAGACATCAACACAATCATATTAGGGCACTTTTACACACTACTTATATCAATGGACAGAACAACCAGAGAGAAAGTAAAGAGAGAAACAGGCACTGAACAACACACTAGATCAGATGGACTTAACAGATATGTACAGAACATTTCACCCAAAAGCAGCAGGATACACATTTTTCTCAAGTACACATGGAACGTTCTCCAGAACAGATCACATACTAGGCCACAGAAAGAGCCTCAATAAATTTTAAAAGACTGAAATTATATCAAGTAGCTTCTCAGACCTCAATGGTATAAGACATGAAATAAATTACACAAAGAAAA
Organism: Manis javanica; assembly: GCF_040802235.1. NCBI lineage: Eukaryota > Metazoa > Chordata > Mammalia > Pholidota > Manidae > Manis > Manis javanica. Next base: position 140,002,753 of record NC_133156.1, read on the forward strand.
CAAAAAACCCCCATAGACACATGGAGGCTAAACAACATGCTTCTAAATAATCTATGGATCAATGAACAAATCAAAGAGGAAATCAAGCAATATATGGAAACAAATGAAAGCAAAAATACAACAGTTCAAAATGTGTGGGACACAGCAAAAACAGTCCTAAAAAGGAAGCACACAGCAATCAATTCAGGCTGACCTTAAGAAACATGAACAACCCCAATCAAACAGTTTAAGCTCACAACTAAAGAAACTAGAAAAAGAAGAACAAATTAAACCCAAAGTTAGTAGAAGGAGATATAACAGAGATCAGAGCAGAAATAAATAAGAATGAAACAACAGAAAAAATTAATGAAACCAAGAGCTGGTTGTTTGACACAACAACCAAAATAGACAAACCCCTGGCCAGACTTACCCAAGTAACAAAATCAGAAATGAAAAAGGAATAATACACAACAGATACTACAAAAACACAAAGAATTTAATTGGAGAATTCTATGAAAAATTATATGCTCATAAATTGGAAACCCTAGAAGAAATTAACAAATTCCTAGACAAGTATAACCTTTCAAGACTGACCCAGAAAAAAACTGAAAATCTAAACAGACCAATTACAATTACCAGCAATGAAATTTAATTGGTAATCAAAAAACTCCCAGAAACAAAAATCCAGAATGAGATGGCTTCACAGCTGACTTCTACCAAACATTTAAAGAACAGCTAATCCTCATCCTCCTTAAAGTATTCCAAAAAGTAGAAGAGGAGAGAATACTTACAAACACTTCCTATGAGACACTACAAAAAAAGAAAATTACACACCAATATCCCTGATGAACATAGATGCAAAAATAAATTCCAAAACAAAACAAAAAAATGAACAAAACAGCAGTAGACTCACAGACACAGAGAAGTGACTCTTGGTTACCATGGCGGAGGGGTGAGTGGGGAGGAAGAGTGTGATAAAGGGACACAAAAATTCTCAATCATAAGATAGGTTGGTCACAGGGACGGTAGTACAGCATGGAGAATATAGCCAGTGATTCTGTAACATCGTTCTACACTGACAGGTAGTAACTGCATTAGTGGGGGTGAGGACTTAATAATGTGGGTAACTGGTGAACCATTGTGTTATATACTTGAAACTAATACAGGACTGTATATCAACTATACTTAAATTTTTAAAAATCTATGAAAACTAAAGAAAAAAAGAGAAACAAAACCTAAAAAAAAATAAATAAAAATAATAAAATGTTCAAGAAGACACAATCAGATCAGTATGCCTGTTTATGAAAGATAAAAATTTATCAAGGGGAACTCATCCAGGAAAATTGTTTAAAAGCACATTACAGTCCAGATTTACTTCCTGCTAACGCAGAGTAGGAAAATATGGAAACCTTTGTTTTGTAACAAGTGAACTGGTGCCAAAAAGGTGTAATACTCAATGGGTTGTTCTGTTAATGTAGGTGGGAGTAAGTGCAAAATGCTCTAATACTGACCCTCTCTGAGGAGGGGAGAAGGCAGTCAAGTGCCCCAAAGCCTGGAAGACTGACTGGTCCAGACTGTCATCACACTGAGGATGCCCCAAGGACCAGATTCTTAAGCAAGTGGAGGACCTAGCTGGCAGAGACCACAAGGGCTTCAATCCACAGTATGGGTTCTAGGAACTCCAGGGCCAGAGTACAAGAAACGGAGGTAAGGGATTTCAGGACATATTATGTACAGCCACATTCCCATCACTTTTGCTGAGATGACAGACTTTAAAAAAATCAGTTGTTCTACTTAACCCATTGGAGTAAAACAGCCAATGTTTGCTGAATGGCAGGCACAAACATATTTTAATCACTATGATCACTATTACATATTTATCACTATGCTATCTGACTTATAATATGCTTTCCAGCTAGAAGAAAGTGCTTTGGGCACAAATTTCTCAGGAAAATGCTACAAGAATAAAGCAGTTAAAAATCCATCAGAAGAATATCAGTGCTTTTATGTGTATGGCAGGTGAGCTAGGTGAGTATTTCAGACTCTGATACTGTGTCCGAAGCAGTCAGAAAGAACAATAGAACAGATTAGAAAGTTCAACTTTACCTGAAAGGTACGCAACTTTTTCCTTTAAAATTGGCAAAACATCCATAGCTTTCATTTCATCATTTTTTCGAAACCCTGAAATATATAAGGAAAAAATAAAGTTACTAGGCTGCTTGAGAGACATTTAATTGTACCCAATTAATTGTACATTGTACCCAATGCCAACACAGCAGCTTTATTCACACCCATTAAATAAAGTTTAGAAATATTATTTGAAAATGTGAATTTTGTGAAGGAAATTCTCTGATCCCAGAATTATCTTCTACTTTAATGTGGAATAATGATTTATTTGTACACTTACCCAGAGGCTCTCAGCCATTTCTAGCAATAGATCCAGTCCCAAAAACAGACAGTAGATGAAATCAGCCCAGATCATTTCAAAAATCTTTATTTTAATCTTGCAGATTAAAGTAACCACTGGCAAATAAAGTGGTATAACTTTTTTTTAATATATATATATAACTGACAGGTGGCACACTAAAACCTTTAGAGGGAGCTCAAAGCCTCATCCCATCAGACTTCAGAGCCTGGTTAAAAATAAACAGTGGCAGGGAAGAGAGAAGGGATTATAAATAGCTGGGGACTGGCCACAGCTCCCTCTTGGCTCTGTCCTTCCACGCTTTCTGGGTCATGCCCCCCTGGAGGAATGCTACTGGCTAATGTGGTAAGATGGCCCAGTGCCGCCTGCTTCAGAGGGTGACCACAGCCCTTCTCACTGTAAACCAACTCTCCCCCGTGCTCCCCCAAATCACAGGCCAAGTGGAAACATGGAAGAGAAGCATGTGGCAGGCAATTCAGGCCAAGCCAACGTCCATCTAAGCAGAAAGAATGTGTGTAGCCCACACATGTCCAGCCCAGCTCCCCGGGGCCAATGCCTGCATGGAAGTCTGGGGTCAAAAATGTTCATACTCATAATAATGCCTAAGAATACTTCTCTTGGGGGTCTCTGTAGTCTCAGTTCAGAACGCTGGCCACTCTTATCCAAACTAGTAACTATCATTACCGGCACAGCAAGCTCTAGAAAAAAATAAAAGACTGCTGCCCCATCCCTATTTTCCTGTTTGGTTTTGCCAAAATAGTACAAATAAGGCATCCAAATTGTTAGCTTGGTAACATAACCGATGTAAGATGCAGACCTGGGAGCAGAAGGCAAGGAAAGCATGCACTGCAAATGGGGTGCCTACTTTTCACGTCAGAGGAACTCCTGGGGGGTCAGCCCTGCCACGGAGCAAACCCGTAAAACCCACTATCTCAAGGCACCGCAGAGGGATCAAAAGCAGGCGGCGACTGGCAAAAAGGGAGCCACACTGGATGCACCTCCCTTCGCTAGGGCTTTCAGCATGAGGATGGGGCCTAGTCTAGGCCACACGGAGATGCTACAGGAACCCAGACACAGCTCAGGGCCAGTGGCCTCAGCAGCTGAAACCGAGAGGAAACATCTTGGAAAGGGGCAGGGGAGTCCCCACTTCCGTGTATAACCTTGGCCCAAATCTCTGGCTGTTCCCTAAGCCTCAGTTGTGCACGGCAAGCTCCAAACGAAGGATGGAAAATATGACTGAGATTCGAGTTGCTGCCCTTGTAGAGGAGGCAGGGTTTGAGGCTGGAGGCCAGCCGAATTAGTCGCCTGCTAAAGCAAACAGGCAGACAAGATCAGCACCTTTGGGGAGAATGTAACAGAATCCAGTCTTTCCAAATGTATCATTCACAGATGCAAACAATGACTAAATCAATGGTGTGATTGGTTTTTAAATAAACCTCTCCTGTTCATAGAATATTTATACATGTAATAAGAACCTCATTTTACAGAATTAATTATGACCCTAACCATCACCAGAGACTTTGTGCAGAGACAGTAGGAAATACATCCTGATGAGGACCCCTGAGGCCCGGGAGACTTAGGGCACTACCCAGCCGGTAATGAAAGGGCTGGACACAGAACCTGGGCCTCCGGGCCATTTTGCTTTCCAACATACCATGCTTGTGCTGGCCACCCAGCAAGCTTTTAAACACTGGCTATTTATAAAAGGCAAAACAAGAGCCAAGAGTTCTGCAATTTCAGCCTTAAGGCTCCTTTCAAGATCTTGAATGGATGCATCTAGTCTTAGCAATTCACTGCCAGTCACCGGTAATTCCCTGAACAAGTCTACAAAGATTGGTTACACCCCGATGCCATCGGAGGCGGACACAGGTGCCAGTAGGGCAAATGCTAAGAGTAGAATTAGGTGCCACAGCAGCCCTCAAGGAGAAAGTTTATAAATACCTACAGAGGCAGGCAGAGTATGAAAAGTCCCAGAGGTAGCACAAAGTGCTAAGGGGTCCAGGCAAAGGAGGCCGCAGATGAGCTACAAATACTAGCAAAGAGTAAGCCATGGTTGGGATCCCAATCTACAGGGGTTTGAAAAGAGGATCCCCCTTCTCTTGTTACCAGATAAGAATATGCATGTTTTCTACCATTCCTGCATAGCCTATGTCCATGGATGCCCTGGGCAGGACAGAGCAAAGCCTTCAGGGAAGTGGCACCCCCACTGCAGGCCTGGTCCTCAAACCACAGAACAGAGTCCACTGGTGGGCCTCACTCCCTCTCACCAACCCTCAGCAAGTAAGATGTCTTAATCTCAGCGCTGTTACAAGAGGCTGGTGTGGCTTCCATAGTAATTCCAAATATTCCTGACAATTTCTGCTGACTCTCTGAACCACACCTGTTTAATACCCTTGCTGAGTGGATGGTGGACATTAGGGTTGCGCTGGTCCAGGCCACCCCACAGAGAGAATGTTTCATACTGAAGGGAAATCAAGGTAAAGAAAACCAAACTTTACGATGAAAATCTCACTTTCTATGCCCTACCATAGCTACAGATTCACTCACGTGTATCTTTAGTTTCTTAATACTGCTTATGATAACCTATCAGTTCCTGAATTTCTCCCCTAAATTAAGACTTTCAGTCATTTTTAGAGGAAAGACACATGAATCAATGGTTAAATTGGTGTTGAAATGGTACACTTCTATTGTGATATATACATGTCCAAACATAGACTAGAATATAAATTCTAAAGTTTTGTCATGATATTTCTGTTGAATATGCCACAGAAAAAGAGATGTTAATTTTATTTAAACTGTCAACTAACACTTTAAAACAGAAATTAGAGGAAAAAAAGAAAGCAGACATAAAACTACATGAAGAAATTGAGTTTGTGACTATTATGGTGGTCACCTAAGTACTGTTTTGAAACACACTGCCATTTTTAAAAAACACCCAATAAGCAAAAGACTGAGAAGCATGCATACATACTAAAATAAAGCTAGATTAAATACATCATCTAACTTTCAATAAAAAGCAGGAAGAACTCAGCCAGGAAATGACCTCAGATCAAAGGCAGATTCTGTTCCATGCCCTGAAGAGCTATTTATGAAAACAGTGTGTGACTAAAAAAAACAAAACTGCAGATAAGTGACTTCTGTGCTATTCCACTGATTTTAGATTACACTGCAGATAAGACAACTCCTACTGCATTCCTTACTTATGCATTAAAGGATCTGGCTGTGATTCCTTAACTTGGAACAAAAAGACCTACCTCTCTATGCCTATCCCTGAAAAGCACACACCTTTCCCATGCTCACAGAGAAAGGCACCAGCAAATGCCATCTTGGAGTGATGTTTCCGAGGTTCCAGACCACATCTTTGTGCCACAGACCAGGAGGCAGCAGCTATTTTACTTCTCAGTGCCACCAAGGCAATTTGAAAATGCCACTAATAGGCGGAAGGGAGTGCTACAAAGAGAATTTTGGTAAAATGACAAGAGACTGGACAGAAAAAGAAGAGCAACTTGAAAGGCGGTAACTAACAAAGATGCAAATGGCTAAAGTCAGAGGACATTTAGTTGTACCCATTTCTTGAATTACACACTTGGTAAATTACATAGAGCCCACACTTAAGTGTGAAGAAGGACTGAATTCTAGTTAAAATTTAGAGTACAGTTCCCTATCTCAGACAGAGAGACCTATGTGAATTTTAATAAAATGCTTGCTTCCGGAGACAGTGAACACAGTGCGGGATGCTGTCAGCCAGGCTTACCCACAGGTACAGAGGAGGTCTCCCAGGGGGCTCCTTAAAAGCAAGCAACAATTGCTTTTGAACCAAGTCTACAAAGAATCTGATCAGAATGTTCATATGCATAACAGCTGCCATTACTCTAAGATCCTGATATTAACATTTGTTAAATGCTATTGGCAGGAAAGGATGTGGATTAAAAATTAGATTTTATCGTTGCTGATTTAAGTAGGTAGTGCTCGACGATTTTCTTTGCTCTTTCCCAGTTTTAGGTCAACATAAATAACATTTTTTCCTAGAATGATTAAACTCAAATATTTACAGTTTTAGTGTATTCATTAAAAAATCTCAAACCCAAGTTTCAGCATAATATTACTTGCTATAACTGAATCTGTTTTCACCTTTTAAATTGCTATTTGGGCAGCATGTCGACCTGAGATACCTTTTAAATCCCTGCTCCCAAATAGCTCATATTTCTTCAAATGGTTAGCATTAGTTGCTCATAAAGAAGACAGTTTTTCTCTATCTTCTTCGGAATCAGCCTTGCTAGAAAAAGGATGGGTCTGACTTGTTCCCAGGCACACCTCAATGCCTAAGACAGGACCAGGCAGAGTCATTATAACACTGGACGGCTGCATGAATGAATGAAAGAACAAATGGACAAACAAATGAATCAATATACCTCTCCAGTTTCTTGCCCCCGAAATCCCACTCAAGCACTCCTATTTTAGGTTTGTGAAATAGAAGCTTGGTATTGTTCAGCCACTCCTATAGTATGATTTATACAAACAACAAGGAAAATTAGCCTCTCTGTCCCAAGAGGAAACATTCCACAAGTTGCCATTCAACAATGGAAAATATTTTAGTTGAATCAATGGTCTGAAACTTCACCTAGTACCCTACTGGTCAAATCAATTTCTCAAGTTTTACCCTGAGACTGTAAGGAGGTGCTGTATTGTTTTTATTGACAAATACCTTTTGAAGAGAGTCACTGCTGACCAGAATGCTCACTCACTAAGTCACTTCCTTGGTATTAGATTTTTTTAAAAAACAACAAATAAAAAAGGAACAACACACACATCATTCTTTTATTTAGGAAGAAAAAATGCATCATGGATATATTTTCACAATGAGCAAAAGTTTTCGTACTGTACGTTTAGCCAACAGCATTTTTTATATAAGTTGTCAAGAAAAACTTAAGATGAAGTAAGTGAGTTAAAAAATGAATCAGATTAAAAATTTTCTGAACACAGGTTAATTTTTTTTAAATCACTAATTTCTCCCAGGACTACTGGCAGGTACTACTCACTAGTTTGAAATTTTACATAATCTTCAAATTAAGATAGTCAAGTGGTTTTAAGATTAAAAAGTATTAGAAGTAAAGTTATTTATTGGTCGCTTGCGCTGAATACAATGAACCGGTGCCTTGTTGTGAACTCTGTCTCACTTTCTGTATTGGAATTTGTCCTTAAAAGACAATCCGCAAGACAAACTGTGGATTTTTTCCATTTTCAAAAGTCTCATTTACCTGTCAGCGAGCTTACTTTAGTATTTACTAAGTGGGAAAATAAAGAGGGAGACACGAAAAAAACAAAATCCTGTAACTTTAACGCAGGTTGTAGCAGTAATAAAAAACGTTAATAAAGCAGCATTCTGAAACAATCACAAAAAAAGTAACATTAAATAGTAAGCTGGAGGGTTACTATTAATAGCAAGTCTTGGTGGTAATTACCCAATTCTGTTCATTAGTTTAGGGGAAATGCGCGTACACCTCTGAACACAAAGAACAGGGGGATAAATCTCTGCCAGCAGCAGCGCCGCGCATGCGCACATGGTGGTGACGTCACCCTTTCCAGGCCGGCTGTCGGCAGTTCCGACTCCGGGCCTTTCTCTGCAGTGCTTGCAGGATTAGTCACAGATCGCGCGGAGAGCGCGGGGAGCGCGGGGGGCGCAGCGGCACAATGTTTGTGCTATCAAGGATTTTAGCTGGGCAAGCATTTAAACTAGTGTTGCATAGGAAGGAAGCATTTTAACTAGCATGGATCCTCTATGAAAATGTTTAAGGGGAGGAAAAGATAAGGTAATAAATGGTGTAAATGTCATTTTTACTAACAGAAAACAATGCAATGTTAGTATTAATTTTACATAAATATATAACTATAATCCACACATACAAAATGTTTATGAGACGCATACAAAGTGAATTTATTATTTATATTAGGTATATGGACTTGTTCACAGACCACCACACAGGAATACAGATGGAGTTCCACAATGCAGCACTATAATTTTTATTTATACGCTTTATGGTTATAGTAACTGCCAGACTGGTTAATTTATTTCTTCACATCATTTTAGAAGCAATAGCCTGTAACATCACACCTTTAAGGATGAAAAAGAAGCATATGTCTGACTTACTCAAGTGAGTTAAGGGCATTTCAATTTAACATAGCTCTCTGGCTTTTAGTATCTTGAGCACAAAACAGAGGGCAAACCAAAAAAAACCCAAAAAACTGTAACAAAAATATTTTTGAACTATTACATATATTTTCATGTAAATGAAACAATGCAGAATTTTTAACATTTCATGCTTTAATTATTATGCAGTAGTTCTGTATTAGAAATTAAATAAAACCATAACAGACCAACAGAAAGGAATATTTTAAGTCAAAAAAAGTGGTGATACTATATATAAAAGGGGATTCTACCATCTCACAATCTCATAATTCAAAAAAGCAAAATGTGCCTGTAGGTGCCACTCATCTTTGCATCCCCAAGGACCAGCACAGAAAACTTAATCCTCATGTTTGCCTAATGCCAAGAGAAAGAATACATGCATCTCTCTCTGCCTTTAGAGCTTGTCAGGAGATGCAGGCAGGGCTGAGAAGTTCACCTAGGCTGTGCTCTGGAACTCCAGCTGCCCATCCTAAACTACATACATACACATATGTGCATACATAGGGTTCTGTAATGCTTTCCTACTCCTCAGACTTGCTTTAAGCTTTACATAAGTATCAGCTTCTCAGCCGACCTGTTAAGAAACTCAGTTTGCATCAAGTGAACCACAGTGATACAGTGATACAATTTGATCACCGTTATCAGATGATTTGATTTATATCAAATCATCCAACGTTGACTAAAAGAAGCCTGGAAAAGACTTTGGGAAATATTGTGATTCTACTCCTTTTCCTTTACATTAGTATCTTTTTGGTTATTACATAAAGAATAAGGGAACAGAAAGGTTTTCAATTACAGAGAAGAGGTATAAGTTAGTGATACTAACACTTTGCTCAGTGTACACAGATTTGCTCTGATTTGTGGGGAGAGGGTCAGCTTGTACAGAAAGCTCTAGTGAACTCAGTCTGTTTTGGGAAAGCAATATACCAGTGTTCAGTTCTATGGGGCAGACACTTAGTATAGAAAAACCAGCCCAGAAGGATCAGAATAGAAGACACCCTGTAAGATCTAGGATTTGTCGGGGGAGACAATTATGATGGGTCTTGTCAGCCAAGGAGGAGACTGCCACCACTGGAGGAAAGGAGTGCGCACCTGCACGCCTATGGCACAGCCATATCCATCCAAATGTCTCACCTGAACTCAGCCTGGTTCCTCCACAGCTGTTCCCTACAGGGTCAGTCCCAGTGCAGCACCTGGCTCCCAAATGGTCCACCCCATGGCCAAACGAGAAACCTGGCTTCTCCCTGCCCTCAGTCCTCTCATGTACTACTGCAGACTCCATGACCACCTGGATCCAGCACCAAGTCCCCTTGCCCCCAGTGGCCAGCTCTTCTCATGTGGGTCACTCCAGCCATCTGTATGTTCATGACCTGACCCCCTCTGATCCATTTTGTCACTCTCCCCTAAACACACATCTCATCATTTCACTCCTCTAAAACTCATCAATGGGTTCTCAGTGCCTTTAAGTAAAGCCCAACTCTCTGGTGCGGCACAACATCTCTCATGATCTGATGTGTTCTGGCCCCTGCAGCCTCACCACCCCCATCCATTACCCTCTCCGCACCCCAACTCCAGGGAGTCCAATCTCCTGCAGGTGACACAGAGCCTCTCTCACTGCTGAACTTCCACACGCTGCTCCCACTCCAGTCGGAAATACCACCTCATACACTCTGCACCTTCCCAAGTCTTCCTGGAAGACTCAGAGCAGACCCTCCCTTCCGTGAAGCTGGGCCAAATCCTCACTGGTGGTGCACATCCCCATACCTGTGCTGCCACGACACCCCTCACCCTATCACACTGACCGGTTATTACCTAAGGATTTGTCAGCATCCCTGTTAGAAGCAAACTTGAGGGAAGGGCTTTTGTCCTGCATCTTGTCTGGTTCTGGCTACCTAGTGCAGCCAGGGCACACAGAAGAGCTTCATGCCCAGCGAGTTAAACTGTGAGGTTCATTACACCTCCAGCAGCTGGAAGTTTTCAGTGGCAGAACCATACTTCAACGCAGGCAGCACCAGCTCCAAAGGCGTCAGCTGGCCACACATGCTCAGTCTCAGGAGGAGGAGGGGACTCCTCTAGTTTTTTGTCTAGTGTTATTTAGTGACTAGTACATAAAACTACAGGTACATATTCTTAATCTGTATTTTCAAGTAGGAAAGTTTTACTCTGGGATTTTTACAGTGTAATTGAAAAGGTATTTTCTGCCCCAGCCACTAAAACATTAATTTTAAGAATTGTCTGATAGTGGATCTCTGGCATCTTGCTGCACTGATAGTGACTGCATTGGGGTATGGGTGGGGACTTGATAATATGGGTAAAGGTAGTAACCACATTGCTTTTTCATGTGAAACCTTCATAGGAGTATATATCAATCATACCTTAAAAAATTAAAAAAAAAAAAAGAAGTGTCTGGTAAGAAGAGTGGACTATGATTTAGGAGAAGAGCATTCGATGGCTTTTTGCTCTGCCTCAACAGCCAAAAGGAATACAGGACTTGGGGAAGCGGATTCTTTCTACACAGGAACACAGGCTGTGCAGCCCTGCCCCTCTGCAGTCAGTAGTGTCTTCACCCAAAAAGTCCAAGTTCCACCAAATGCTTCAGTGAGATTTCACAAATGTAGGCAGGAGGCAACCAGAAAACCAGTGAACTCCATACAACTCAAACCTAACATCTTTGTATGTAGCCTGTGCCGTTACCCTAAGCCCTCAGGACCAGAGGCCAAGTACAGCCTGAGGCAGCCTAACTGAACACTCACAGGATCTTGTCCTTCGTTGGATTAATTAAACACAAGGTAAGCCTCTGTGGATGTCAGCTATCACAAACAATAACATCCCAGAACACCTGCCTTATGTCACCCAAATCTGGCCATGTCATTGAACATGATTACAAAGGGAACAGGAAAAATATCAAGCAGGTGAGCAGTGCCACAGTTTTCCAACTAGTCTGTAAATTTATTTATGAAAGACTTAACTCCTATCAATGAAGCAAGATATCAGTTTAAAATTTGGATTGTTCCAGCTTTTCTCCATATCAATATTTAACCGAGCCTTCTTTCTGTCCATCCTATAATGCTGAGGCTCTGCTTCTGAATATTTGTTCCTGCCCAGAGAGATAAGAAAGGGTGTCAGAAGGGGGCAGGCCCTAAAGCCACAATCCTCACCCAGAGGTCTTCCTCCATGCTTATCAGCAAATGTCCATCAATCCCTTCTACCTTCAATACACTGTTGACTAGTTTTCCATCCATCAATAAACCAAGGTTGAGTGTCTTAATAAGCTAACAATTAACTTGAATGACTGGTGATTACACCTAAATGAAAATAATGTATTTAGAGGCATTAAATCTCACACACACACACACACACACACACACACAAAATATCAGTTTCTCCTAAACGATTCAGCAAAGTTAATATACTGTATGTCCATTTCTATTTCAAAAATCTTTGGTTAATTCATTTCCTTATGAAGATATAAGGTAAATGCCCAAAGAAACAAATTTTAACTAAAGGACTGACAAGTTATTTTCATTTTAATTCCAACATAAACTCCCTAGAAAGATTTATCTTTAATAACATCAAAGAATTTGGCAGAACCTTCTACCAGCCAGTCCTCAGATGAAGCTTAGAATTGTGTTTTTAATCACTTGGCATTCATAGAGGACATATTTACACACAGTGCTCTCTTAAGTCCTAGAGATTTTCCCCTAAATGGCATGTGCCTGATTATAAGCTCACAGTCTAAAACAAAACAAAATACACATTAGCCCAACAGTGGACTTAACGATGTGTATGCAACAAGAACAGTATGATGGGCAAACAAATATCTTACAAATATATCTACTTATATAAAAGAGATATAGATGCTTTTATGATTAATTAGATAAATCCATCTAAAACTGTTACATTTGTCACTTAAATTTTATATCAATTACCTTCACTAAAACAAAGTCCTTGGCATAAAAAAGGCTGTTCCAGACCCTTCTCAAAGGGTTGGAAACCCTTGCTATAGGGATTAAAACCACAAAGCACAGAACTAAATAATAGTAACATGCTCAAAGATTAACACTGTTATATTTTAATCATTAGAAAACTTACATATAACTGCTTTGCCTAAGTTATTCTGTTAACCTACTTGGCACTGAAGATTTTCTGGCCTTTTTCTGAATGTATCAGAAATACCTCTGAAATACATTGTGATTTATCTGAAGCTGAAGGATACAAACAGGAGCCAGTCCTTCCTTCAGATGTTTACTGACCAAGAGAGGAGAGAGGGCCTGAAACAGTGTAAGAAACCTGTCACCACTAAGGACAATTCTGTCACCACTAAGGATAACTCAAAAAAAAAAAATGCAGCATCTTGTAACTTGTTTTCAGGCTACATTCCAAGAGCAATCTACAGTTCAATCTGAAGTTTTCTTCCAGATTCTGTTATCTGACCTAACAAAATTCAACTGCCCAACAAGTGTGTTAGCCTTGGGATCATGTTGCTGGGAGAAGGGCCAGCCTCACTATGGTCACAGATAATGTGACCTGTCTTAAGATCACACCAACGAGGGCAACCTCAAGCCTTTAGGATACACAGGGTTTTCAGGTTAAAGCATGTTTTTTTGTTCAGGGGAAAAAATTTTCTAGGAAAAAATCTCTATCATCTACCTATTGAATTCTAGTAAGAAATTTAAGAGACTATAAAGAGGTTTGAGAAAAGTAATGCATCTGCTAATAAAAGAAACAGAAGAAAAGTCATTTCAATTCTCTACCTATCTCGCTTGCCTCCTACTTCCTTCACCTCAAGTTCCCTCTGCATATAAAGTAGATTTTTAGAAAATTCTGGCTAAAATGTGTTTATTAAATCAAATAATTAAGACATATTGATGGGAAAACAAATTTTGATATACAAATTAATTTAATATGGGTTGATTCATCTCCCACTTGGTATTTTCATGCATATTCATTGATGAAGAGCAAAGATGCAGATTCACAAAGTGAAAGAGGTCGGAAGTGCCTGGAAGGGGTGTGACCCTCTGGGTGGGAGTGCAGGAAGTCCCTGTTGGGGTTGGGGACACAGTGAAAATGAGGTGGCCAGCACATGCATGAGGCACCTCCTCCCTTGATTCACTCGCGGTGGAGGCAGAGGCTGGCACAGATTCAGATGAGTGTGCCTGCCACAAGTGCTGCAGCACCTCACAAAAGGTGAGGAAGCTCCAACCATGTAACCACAGAACTCATCATCCCACCTGGACACCATCGAAGTGCAAGGCTGACAGGTCAGGTGTCAGCTGGGTGTGTGCTGGGGCCGTGCAGCTCTGAGCCATGGGTCCTCTTCCTACCTGCTAACGGAGGTGGGGGCAAACTCTCCCACAAATTTCACTTCTTCAGCTGTGTCCCACTGTAGCCAGTCTGAGTGGGGTAAAACCCAAAGCCTTTTTGGCTGGGGTATCTGATTTCCTTACTCCAATATCCCAACTGCTACATTCCTGACAGGGAAACAGGTCAGTATCCTATCTAATAGGAAGCCCAGGGAACATTGTTTTTCCAAATTAACTCAGTACAGAAATGCATGTGGCAATCAATAAGGACATTTAAAATGAGCTGCTGGTACTTATGCTCCAGCTCCCACACTTGCAGGGGCTGCACAGCACTCTGCACAGAGACCTCAGTGGACCTGCTGCCTGGCAGCTCAGGACCTGCAAGGAGCCAGCACAGGATTACAAGCAACGTCCTTCTAAGGGAGTTGTAGCACACACAGTAGATGTGTGAGGGGAACTCCTCTGCACTTCCACCAGAATTACATTTTACAGACATTACTTCACTGAGACAGGGCCACAGCTCAAAACTCTGTCCTGGTCCTGGGGTCCTGGTATATATAGTGAGGAGCCAGGGCTGCACCCCGGCTACTGGCCTGCCACCCACAGTGGGGAGACTGGGTAGGCTCCACAGCTCTCTGCACCTTTGTTTCCTCCTCTGTGAAATGGGGTCCCCAAAATACCACCCCTCAGACTAAAGGACACCCAGAACACTAGTATTACGACCGACATTTCAGGAAGCAGTTTATTCTGAGATGTATGCATGTGTGTGGTAAGTGCTTTAAGTAAACACATCTGGGGAAAATTTGCCCATTTACCTGCAATTACTGCATTCTATAAGGAGATACATTTTTACTCAAAAAAGAAAACAAGACTGAGACTTGGTAGTTACTGTTAAAAGCCATACACACACAAAAAGGCTTCTTTTTTCTTAACCAACACAGTCACAATAAATTAACTTTGGCAATTTCCTTCTCTGGGGACTATAATTCAACGAACTATAAGGCAATTCAGAATTCACAACACTCTCCTGCCTAAGAGTTTTCGGCAGTTTTTACCAACCCCTTTTCACACTCCCCCAGCCCAGGGACACCCCACTTGTAACAAGCATTCTTGGGGTTCCCACTTGTCTAAAGGGGCACATCAGAATACAATTAGAAACGAAAACAGAGGAGCTAAAGTCCCCTGAAGGAGTGCACTGTTTTTGAAGAGATGCCTCCTCTCACTAAAATGTGCCAAAAGAAACATTACAACCCAAAAGCACGTCCTTGTCTCACATCTCTTCACTTCCCACCCCTGCGATCCAAAGCCCGTCCACAGTGTTAAGAGCTCTTTCCTCCTGCTATGAAGGGTGGAGGGGAAGGGGGTACAGCATGCCATGAGTGGCAGATTCACCAGTGGGGGCTTGAGCGCTGCATCTGGGGGGGGTCCGGCTGCACTGGTTTGGTGCCCCCAGGGAAGAGGGCAGTGGGCTTCCACGTCCAGGCCCCCACCTGCCTTTGCCCTGCCACCGGGAAGCCTGTAACCTACAGGAGGACATTGCTCTTAACCCCTGCAAAGCTACCTGCCTCAAGTCTGAGGCAAGAAGGTACAGGTAGACCACTCTCTCCATCTCATCTTCCACCTTCAGCCTCTCATTTTAATAAATGATCAAGAACAAATGGGACTTTCCACTCTGCCTAGGCACATGGTAAACAGTACAACTGGCTGCGCACACCAAAAGCTACCAGCCTTCGCATGTACACTGTCCTCAGCTGCACACCTCAGCCCACTCCAGTGAAGGCAGACTCATTCAAAAGTAAGTTTTTAACCACACTGAGTTCTCCTTTTTCGTTCCTTGCAAAAGCAAGCCCAGACGGCTCTGTGGAAGCTAATAGCATGACCTCAGTCAACTCCACCATGGTACCACCTCAAAATGGCATGTCTAAGAGCCCTGGCAGCTTTAACTATCCAATTATTCACTGTATGGTAAAACAAAAAGACTTTTACATTAATTTTTCTAATTCCTGCAGCTACTAAAATCAAAACCCAGGCAAAACAGCCCCAGACTTAGATGAGGATGCTGGCAGGCCTGTGTGATGGTGTGTGTGTGTATTACATGTATATGTTTCAAACCACCATCCCGTTTAAGAACCAGAACACTGCCAATACCTGAGAAACCTCCACACCCCTGGTTGATGGTACCCACCTCCTGGCTCCAGACATAACCACTATGCTAACTTTCAGGAGCTGTTCCTTTGCTTTTCTTTATAGTTTGTCATTTATGAATCTATTGCTACAGGATATATGGCTTCGTTTGTTCGGCTTTGAGCTTCACACGAATGCAATCACACTACATACATTCTCTTGCCGCTTGTCTCCAGTCTGGATGGTTAATCTACACTGATGTGCACGCTGAACTTTAATGTTCCATTCTATGACTACCGCAAACTTATTTATGCAGTCATGTTAGTGGATGTTTACTTTGCCTCCCATTTTTACTATTATAAAGCTGCTGCCATTAGCAGCCTTTCCCATTATCTCAGAAAACACTTTCAGAGTGTCTCTAGGCCTAGGGTTAGCATCAGGAAGGAACTGCTAGATCAGAGTTTCTGTACCCTTTCAGGTCAACGAGGTGGTGCCAAATTGTTTTCCCAAATGGCCATATACTCCACATCCTCTCTTAGGCTTGTACTGTCTGTCAGATGAGCCTGTATATTTTTAAAGTTCTACCAAAGTGAGCTGAAGAAGAAAATAAAAGTCAGCATACTAACAGGCAAGAGATTAGTTTGAGATTAATTCTGGGTTCTAACCTCTCTGAGCTAAGAGACCAGTAAGCAGATTTTCACATGTCATCTTCAAAGTCTGCACCTGAAAAGAACCGGATATCCCAGATGTTTTCCTTTCTATTTCTAGCTCAACCAAATTCCCCTAAAAGTTCCTCCTATTTAAGATTCCTTCGGAGTAACTGCAAAAAAGGACCAGCTGTGGAGACCTGCACAGAGACTCAGCCCCTGACTGCCCAAGGGTCCACATTCTGAGATTGTTCCTAAGTCCACTGTGACTCAATTTCAGGAATGGATTTTCCCCCAGAAATAATGCTACAGACTGCTCTTAGGGCCTCAGGGGTTCCCACAAAAGACTACTGAATACACAGTAACCCATCTATGGTACTGGCGAGGGTTGGAGCAGAAACAAGGGAGACCAAAAGTACAAGCCTTCCTGCCTTTCTCCAGGGAGCATGGAGCCCAGGCCCAAGGCAAAGGCCCAGCCCTTCCTCCCCAGCACCTCACTCTGGTGTTTGCGGGACTGCACAACCCCCACAGGCCTGCCGCACCCCTAACACAGCAAGCTTCTTAAAGGTTACACACTTAAAAACTACTAAGACTCGCAAAGAACTTCGGTTGATGCGGATTCTTTCTGTCATCTATTCTATCCATACTATATTAAATATGGATACTTACACCATATTACAAGTTAAAACTGAGACAAATTTAAAAGATTAAGTTCTTAAAAAAAACTCATTGCATGTTAACATAAGTAATACTTGCTGTATTTTGAAAATATCTGTTTTTTTTAATCAGAAAGAAAGATGGCACTGTTTTACATCTGAGACTGGCTTTAATGTCTGGCTTAATAAAACACATTCAGGCTCTTACATCTGCTTCTGCATTCAATGTGTTGTGATGCGACATGCCACAGAGCCACTAGAAAACAGTACTAAACACTTTAGAAAGAATGAGAGTGAGAAAAAGCTAGACTACATTTCTCTTCGTGTAAGTAGCCTTAACTCACTGATCCCCTGAAAAGTTCAGGGAGCCCAAGGGATCCCAGAACCACACTTTGAGAACCGCTGTCCTAAAATGCTCTTCAAATTGCTTTTGCTCAAGAATCCCATCACCAAGGAATTTCACTGTGTGCCCTCGGTTGTAAGTTATAAATGTACTATTGTACTGGATACCCCAAATAGACACTTGAAAATAATACACTATAAATAAATACCTTTAAAAAGCTTTTGATATTTTCCTGGCACTCAGGAGATCACAGTGCACACTCCCCGCTAGGCAAACAAAGAGCTCCTGACCCCTTGGAAACAGCATTTCCTTTTCTTCAGCAAAGTCCCTGCTCACTGCTGCTGGAAAGCCAGCCATATGACAGGGCATTCTGCATCACGAACTAAAAATCAGGCTTATACAGAGGGTATTTTTTCCATCAAATGACTGGCTACTTATCATTCTAGGGCCAGCTCCCCCTGTGAGGGAATATGGTAGCAGGGTGCGCAGCTCAACCTCAAGCCCAGGAGTCCCGAGTGTGCAGGCCAGTGTCACTGGGAGTCTGCCCAGGGGTCAGCTCCCCTATGCTGCACCTGTTTCGCATACCCCCCACCAGCTTCGCCGGAGTAGAGAGGGATGCATACCTGTCTGGGCAGCAGAAGCTTGTCCCTCTGCTCTCCTGCTCTACTGCGGGGACCATGTCTTCTGTTTACAAATAAAAAGTCTCCACTGTTCATGCACAGACAACCCAATCAAAGGAAGTAATTCAGATCTGGAAGGGGGGTTTTAAAGGAATGTGCAAGGAATGGTCCAATCACTTCCTGGGCTCTCTGGCCTTCTTTTGTTCTTTCTATGGGAAGTGCCAACAGAAAAGTGTGAGGTGCCCCTTGAAAGCTGAGCCTTGGAACAGGCCCTGAATCAAGAACAGAAGCGAGTCACACTGACACAGGTGGGGCCACCTGAAGAGTCTGACTTCAGCCCTTTGGGACATTCCTGCAGCCTGGCACCTTGATGAGGCCTGATGATGAGAGCCAGGTCTCAGCAGGCACAAAACAGCAAAGGCCATTGAGGGGAAGAGGGCACATCTGAGGGCAGGCAGGCAGCGAGGGGCCAGGCACTGGCTGAGGCAGGAGAGACAGACAGTGAGAAAGGACTAGATGTAGAATGAGCACAAAAGGAAAAGCAGTAAGATCTGTCAACAGACATGATGGGAAAGCAACAGCCCTAACATATTGAAAATGTCTCCAAAAAATCTTGCACAAAAGATGTTTAATTTTTAATGAGACAAAAAATCTTGAACAAGACACAAAATTACCACAACTAAGGATACAGTGAGAAAGTGACCTTTTCCTTTCGTCAACAAGTATAAACAGAGCCAATCTGATACTTTTATTCCAACGTCTTATTTTACAGGATCTGGTTAAGGTTAAAGGTACAACAGCCTGGCAAGAACACCTTCTAAAGGTTGGCTCCTTCAGAATCACTCACTGAGGTTTTACCGTCACCTAAAAGGCTGGCCAAGGAGGCCAAGGGCCTGGTGGCCGACCACCCCATGAACAAAACCATTCACCCAGTAAACAGTCACAACAGCCTGCAGCCACTGGGGCTTCTGAACCACTGTCCTGTTCCAAACCCCCAGTCTCAAGTCCCCAACCTCGGCCCACCCTGACACTGACAGTCACCTCTCACCCCACCTGAAAAGCAAGGTTTGAAGATGTAATCCACCTGACTTTCTTCCCTTGCACATCCAAACACCCCTAATACTAACTTCCCTTCTGATTTTAAAGAAACAGATGCAGTCTTTTCTCAAATAACCCCCTCACCCAGCCCACCCATAGGCTACTGCTGACACCTGCTTCATCTGTTAATTAGGCTGCCCCCACCCTCAAGTCTTCCCCCTGCAGGTGGGTTCAAGGCCCCAGCCACCCACTGCAGGGACAGTCCCCACCTCCCAGGGTGTGGCAAGGATTCAGTGAGGGGACACACGGAAAGCACCAAAAGTCACGGGGTAATGGGGCTCTGTAACATCAGTTTGATCAATAAAGTCCACACCTCTGATTCTGCCACCTGGTCCTGAGCCTGCACCATCTGGATGAAGAAAGCCAGGCCTTTTCCAGAGGCCAACTCAGGCTGAGGCACAGAAAAGCTGCACCACAGCCATGAAACAAGAACCCGGGTGTGCAGGCCAGATGTGCATGTGGCAGCTCCAATACAGCTCCTTCTCCATCTCCCATCCGCTTGGTCTCCCATTCTCCAAATAAGAAGGCACTTTCAGAATCTGGGGCTAAGGCACTGTGATTTTTAATTACACAGGAGTTATGTTCTGCCACCTTATGTGTGGCCCGTAAATGCTGATCAAAATTAGTGCTGGCACAGCTGAACAGTAAGGTCCCCAGAGGCATGGGGCCTCCCCAGTCAAGGAAATTTTGTAATTCCTTAAACATTTCAGGTGGCAGTTCCCAAGCACTGCAATACCACCACCCAAAAAAGCCCAGTCCAAGAGTGCAAAGCTGTCTTGGTGTAACTTAGTCCCAGGTGCGTGTGACCCTTGACAACTGCAAGAGAATCACCGGGTCACCTGAGGAGAAGCAAGTTCCAAGCCTCATCGTCCCTTTGAAGAAAAAAATCACTAGGACCAAACGCAACATGCTCCCCAGCCCACCTGTGTCTTCCATGCCACAAGGCTTCCTACCCTCCCCACTGTAATTTCCTCCCCTGAATCATGTGTTCCAGAAGCTGCTGGCAGAACCTAATGAGCAAATGCAGGAAAGTGCTTAACCCAGAGCTGAACAAACAAGGTGCAGTCCACAGCAGCGATTACGTAGCTGTCACTGCCCTAAGTCAACAGGATGGAGTGACGACCACACAGGAAGGACAGCCAAAAGGTGGCATGTGCAGTAGGTCGGTTACACTGTGAAGGATGCACCTCTATGTATTTGCAGCTGAACACAGTAGTCTCCCTGTTGCCCCCTCCTGAGAGCACAGGCTCAGGTGAGCTACAGTCAGAACCCAGGAGAAAGCAATGAAAGGCGGAGGAAGACTGAGCTTTGAGCATTTCACCCCTCTAATAAATAGGCAAGTGGTTGCTAATGGCAACAGAGTACTCTCCTCCTCCCCCATCCACAATTTGAAATCTGTGCACACACAGCCTCATGGGTCTCTACAACACCCTACTCTGGCTATTTTTTGGCAAAAAAGTCATCTGCACCATCCACAAGTGTTACGGCACGTGTGCATACAGGGAAAGGCCAGCCCTGGCAAAGAGCAAGACATTGCAAGAGGAATGCGCCAAATGCACAGTCACTCCAAGCTGATAAAGCGCTGGCAGCACAGAGGTATCCATGTGAAGACAGTGACAGCATGCCGGCCACGTGGCCAGCAGTGAAAAAGGTGACATCATCTCCTTTGTGCAAAGCTGAACTGCAGAGAAGCAACTGCTTGGTAGCTTGAGCACCACACAGGGCCGTGTTACAGACAGCTGCAGTTCTGTTGGCGAGAACCACCCTTATTTCTCTTCTGTGTTAAAAATAAAATATGCCCCCCAAAGACGGTCTCATCAAGCAGCTTGGATTCTCTAACAAATTCATATCCATCACTGCCCTATGGCTGCTCAAGCACTCATGTTTCTTAATAAGCTAATTCCTAAAACTGGGAAGGAAAAGAAAGAAGAGGTTTTTTTATGAACTAGGTAAGAAAATGGCCAGAACATTCATTCTTATTCCAGAGCTCCTTCAGCATTCCATCCCATGCAAGGTGGCGTATGTACTGAGTTATATCAGCTCTCCATGTTCTCTCCCACTGTAAGATGGAGCTGCTCTGGGAGGCAGGGAACCGAGCCCATGCAAGTCCTTAGCCTTCAGGTGGGCTGTCACCCAGGTCCAGGACTCTACTCTGCTCATTTTAAATGATTCTATTAAACAGGCAAGCCAGAAGTCAGCTCAGAATGATATTACCAAGAACCCTGCTCACAAAATGTGTCCTGCAAGCAAAGACGCCTGCCCTTCACAGTGGCACTAAACCTCACCCTCCGGCCTTGGAAACACAGTATCCGTGCCTAGGGTCTGTCCAGCTGCTTGGCCACAACACATGCAAATTAAACTTACACAAAGGAACAAATGAAGCCTGAACCACATGAACAGATTCTCCATCAGTAATTCCCTCCTCTGAAGCCCAGAAAGTTCAGCTGTTTCTCAAGCTGAAGTAATTACAAGGTGTCTGCCTCACTCCTGCCTTTGTAAACTGGCTGCAGCCCAGAGTGAAGGGTAGCTGGCAAATGGGTAAGCCTCACCAAGGGTTGACTGTCACTGGCTTCCTAACGACAGCACCTCTCACCCCAGTGTTTTGGCATGGCTGTAGAACCCAGAAAGCAACAAAATCCGAAATAAGTTTCAATCCCTCCATTTCCGAGTCTGCTTTACCAACAAGGCTCCATTACATTGAAGCTTCTCCTGTACATTTCCACTGTCCAATGCAGAAGCCTCATGTCCACCTCTGAGAAATGATAAGCCAACCTGCAGTCAGCCTGCCCTCTATGGACCTCAAGGTTAGCTGTTCCAAGACCACCTGTCTATTCCCAACCTGCAAGGCACCTCAGGCCAGGAACTGCATCTCATTCACTGAGGCCTGCCTATACTGAACCAGGAACTTGGCAGATTTTTTTTTTTGAGGGGCTCAGAAAAGTGAGTCATGTCCAACTAATGTCAGTTCTGATAATGCTCAATTGTGCCAAAATCAGAGCCCACTAGAGTAGTTTCTGACCATGACGGAGGATGGACAAGAGAGGTGCCCAGTGATCTGGGTGCCCACTCTGGATAGCACTAAGGAGGGGTTCACCCTCAGGGGTGGCCGCAGGCATGAGATGCCCTCTGTTCCAGACAGGACTTAAGGTTCCCCTGTCCTCACCTACAGCCTGGGCTCTAGCTCCAACATTTCTGTGTATATTCGCTACCTGGTTTACATAAAATTAATCATTAAAATAATGAAGAGTTCAAACTAATGTATTTTACTTTCCTAATCTACTCAATGTCACTTTGAATTAGTGGTGGATGTTAGTTACTAAAATGCATTCAATACATCTTCCAGCAATTGTTTTAACAAAAGGGTACAACATAGGTACAATATTTCAGTTACCTAAAACTTGACATCCATTTTCCAATTTTTTGTGTGTGTGAGAAGGCTATAATATAAATGCATGATTCCTTCAAAACCTACTTTTGATCATTTTTAACTTGGTATATTACCAGTTTATACCCTTATGATTTCCTATACACCATGAAGTACAAGATCCAAATTCCCCACACTCATAAGCTAAAAACATAGGAAAAAAGGCAATAGTCTGCCTTTTTTATCAACATGTCCAAGTCCACAGAGTCTAACTTGTGAACTTTGTTGTCAAAATGGTGTTGTTCTCAGTGTGGATGGCGCTATCTTAAAAGAGAGTGAGGAGATGTTTTAATTTACATAATGGAAAATTCTTATAAATCTAGACTGAATATATGTACATGTATGTGTCTTACAAGTAATCTACCATAGAAGACAGTGGTTTCCCAAAATAAGGCTCAAAAAGATGAAAAATTTCTTCAATGTAACTTCAATTTCTGTAAGAATGGATTCCTGAAAAGACGTTTTATTTTTTATCAGAAGTGTATACAAAAATTAACAAATTGTCCAGGCAATATACACAGCTACATTTGAAAATAACTAAACTGCACATTACTAGAACTCTTCTTAACTCAGACTGATCTTCCCTTATTTTGGGGGTTTATATCCACTTAACAAAACAACTGATTAGAGCAGCAGTCCAAGTCCCCAGTTGTGACAGTAAGAGAACACTCCCATTGTCTTGAACTTGGCTCAGGCGCAAACCCAAGGGCAGAAGGGGTAAGTGTATCCTAATAACAGACTCCAGGTGCATCTCTGGGGGGCTTTCTGGGAGGCCCTCAGCCCACAGAGCCTCATACCCAGCCCTTGCTCTGCAGGCTGGGGGCAGTAGTGGGACTGTAGCCTGCTCCTTCCAGTGTAGGAGGCATAAGAACTGCCTGTATGGGTGGGTGAAGTGACACCAAGCAGAGGCCAGGCAAGGGGGCCTTGCAGAGGGGGTTGCCATGGGGAGACAGTGGAGGGGAGGTGTAAAAGGTCACCTGGAGCTTCTACAGTATCTAGGAACATTGTGGAGGGTAGGGAGTGTCTCTAAAAAACTCGAGACAGAGAGGCAGAAACAGGGTGATGAAGCCCCAGAGAATGACAGATAACAACAGCCCAGGTCAAAAGAGATGCCACTCTTTTCCTTTCCCAGTCCCCAGTTCCCTCCTGCAGGGGCCAAAAGGAACAGGAAGTGAGTGGAGGTAAGCATGGAGAGAGAATTCAATAGATACCACCCCTTCCCAACGCTGGTCCACGGGAACAGAGGGCAGGTTGGACCTGGGGAAGAAAGGGCTCTCTCTGAGTTGGATGAAAGAGTGACATTTCGATTTAGGCTCATCTGATCCCTTCACACCCAGATCAAGACCTTTCTAATATCCAGAAGAGAACTGACAGGTGCAGGGTCTGCCTGAGAAGCTACTAAGAGGTGGAAGCAGGTGGAGCAAAGCCAAGTCCATTCCTGGTTTTACCTTCCCACATTCCAACCGCTCAGTAGAGCAGGTGATGTGACCTTACGGACAGACTTGTTATTTTAAAATATTGACAAAGATATTAAGTTCCAGCAGCACAAGTACCTCTTAGCCTAGCCCTGACAGTATTAAACTTGAGAATTCCTACCTAGTTTAACACAGAGTAAATCAAGTTTTAAATATAAGAGAAATGAGCTATAGAAACTCATATTGCTGATCCTGAAATCAAACTATATTTTTCTATTTTAAAAAGGCATTCTGTTTATTTAGAACTTTCACCTTCTAAACTGTTTCAAAGGGTACAATTAAACAATGTTCATAACTGCTTATTTCAGAAAAAAGAAATGGTATAAGGTGAGAGGAGGGATAAAATTTAGAGGAGATTTAAGTAAATCAAAGTGCTGGACAGTGAGTGTTCTCTCACTATGCATTAACTAAGAGTTACTTTCTGGAATGACCAGCCAGTATTTAATGTACGCTTCATCCCACATGGGTTATTTAATACACATTCTATCCCTCAGTAGCTTCAATCTTTTCCTGCTTGGAATAGACACCAAATATATTCAACACTCAAAATAAATAGCTGTCTAATTCCACAACCTCTGTCATTTAACTGGAATGGGAATCATTTCAAACTGGACTTTAGGAAGGTCATCCCTATGCCTGGCAGTGGTGACACATAGCCACAGGCCACTAGTTCTCCTGGGTTCTGATGCCCTGGCCAACACATCTGCTCAGTGGCCTCTGTGTGCACAGTGGGGACTGCCTTACGGCCATTTCTGGGTGCAGAAACAGTCTGCTGCAAAGGCCACTTACCCACACAGAGAAGCTCTTCCATGCCACGGCAGAGCCTGTTCATAACAGTGACTGTCACCAGTTTGGTCCAACACAGACTGTCATTAAGCAATGACAAGCACAGCTCTCAAGAAAACAAGACTGTTTTTAGCAGCTGTCTCAAAAATAATCTAAGCCTTTCTTCTCTTAATTCCAAAGTGTGTGTGTGTGTGGCAGGGGGGAGTATGGGAACTGCAAATTCTCCCTGGAGAAACTTGGTTGTTGCGAAAAAGGCTGAACCATTTGAAAACTGTACACCGATCCTATCACACACACTCAAAAAGAATGTTCTAGTTGAAATAAGAAACTTCAGTGAAAGAAGGGGTCAGATTTCTGGGGTTTACTAATGTAGAAATTATGCCAGCATTTTCAACAGGTGCAAATGAGCTTGCACAATAAATAATCTAATTTAAATGCCATGGACAAATGGCTATGCTGCAGAATGGCAAGTGGGTATGAAAAGTTGAAAACGGTCAAACAGTTACTCCGTAACTGTGTAAGAGACACCTTATCACAACAAATGCTATTTTTTCACTGACCCAGAAGATTCACTAGCTTTCTCAAACTTTGTGTCAGCAATATTTTAATGTCTACTGCTGGGAATTTTGTATGTGTGGCTCTCAACATTAAGATACGTGCACACCCCAAGACTCATTCTCTCTGTGCTCCAAGCTTCGGGGACTGAACCTCCCTGTCAGAGCCAGGCCCCTTTCCTGGGGGATCCTACCCAGATCCACCAGGAATCTGTTGCTCCCTAAACTGATGGTGCACAGCAGGGCTCGGATTCCCAGGCCATTGCCAAGGGCACTGCTTCTTGTTATGTGGGCTTCAGGTGAGGGCAAATGTAGTCCCACTGGCCCATTCAAACCTATTTTAATGATTATTGCTTATTTTCTCTAATATTCTTAACACTATAGTTCAGTGATATTCCAGAGCAGGTTGATTTCTAGGGCTTTGCCTGAGAGTCTAGCCACTAATACCAATTCTACAGGAAAACACATTCTAGAATGTAAGCAGTCTATTCAGAAAAGCTGGCCATGAGTTGTTTAAAGTATTCTCTACACTACTGTGAAAACTCAACATCTTTGATAGCCTTAACAGAAAGTATCAATTTCTACATTCTTTCATACTTCAAAGAGGAGGTCTTCCTTATCCATGATGTTTGCCCCATTTAGGGCAGACACAACTAAACCATAAATCAGAAATCCTATGCATTTCTATACTGAATGCTGTAAATTAAAAAGAAAATCACAATTTCAAAGTGCTTTCCTGAAACTGGCAACTTCAAATACAAAAGGACCATTCTTTACAAATAATAACTATATTTTTTTAAGGTATGAGGATCTATTTACATGAAAGAAATATCAATAATCCCTGTGTTGAAAGTATTTTATCCAAAGACCTTAAATTTTTCCATATTTTCCTTAATTTAACAAATGGACCTAAAGCATAAAGTACTAAATCGACTCCCTCTGTCAGGCACTGGGCAGTGGTTGAGCAGTTCAGTGAACCAGGCCCCACGAGGGACTCATTCCCCCTCAGCTGCCCTGGGCCTGCTGCTACTGTACTAGCTGGCTGCTGAACAACAAGTGGAAAGCTCCTACGAGGTCTTTGCTCCTTTTCTGGAAAATATCCTCTATTTGATGAATTAAGCTCTAGGCTACTGGTACGCTTATCCTGAAAACTGATCATACAAGACCAAAACTTATGAAAAATGCACATGATTAAGGAAAAAGATGGCCAGCACACAAAAGTCAATATGGTCTTTTAACGCACATAATTATTTTTGTGGCATAGGTTTTCCTTATAAATTATGAGAAAAGCAAATGCTAGGAAAAACACTAGTTTGGCTGATAGCCTCCTGCTGAATGATTTTTTGAAACCCAGAATAGTACATTCATTATAAGACATAATGTTTTGTCATTATCATCTCTAGTTTAAGTACATCTTCCCAAAAATTATTTTCTAGTTTAAGAGACTGTCACAATAAAAGTGGCCATTAAAAGCAAGCACCACAAACAAACAAAGGACTCCGTAAACTAAAAACAATTTACTGGGGCTGGGGAGAAAGTTTACTAGCATTAGGAATATAACCTCAAATCAAAATTTATTTTAACCTTTTAAAAACACTCATGTCCAAGGTATGAGCTGAACACTGAGGAAAGAAGGGTCAATATGAATGAAGAGGAAAGGGAGTGACAGCAGAGGCAGGGCACTAAAGAAATACTAAAGAAAACAGAGAAAAGCAAACAGAGAAGGCTGAAAAACCATTGCACTGGTCAGAGTGCCCACAACTCCTCACTCTGTGTGCCTCCCAAGCTCCTACTGTGTCCTGCACACTGGGGGATGGAGAAGACAGTCTCCACCCAACATCTGTCAACTTGCCCTTGGGGGGTCCTGTTGGGGAGCTCCTCTTGCTTGCTCATCACTGCATCTGCTCTTAAGGTCCCCTCCACTGGAATGAACTTACTAACAAAATGTTTCAAGGTTTACCTGTAACTTACCTCCACAAGTAGAGAGGGAGCTTATAGAAGGGGGGGACTGTTTGATTCCACAATAATGCAGAATATGGTCAGAATTTAAGGATTGCTGACAAGCTATCAGAAGGAGACAGAAAGGTGCCACATCTTTTTCCTATTAATATTCACTTGTGAAAGAGCATGGATTTAGAAGCAGAAACTCCTTTCTATGGCAGACAACACTTGGTTTTCTTCCTGAAAATTTCCCAAAATAAACACTATATCAACTTCAATAATATTTTTTTAATCATAAAAATTGACCTGACTTCACATTTGCATAGGACTGATCTCCTATGTTAATGGCCTTAACTCTATATTCAGATGCAGATTGAGAAAAAATAATGATTTAGCGTATCTTCTTATCAATCAGCTGAATTTTCCATGTCAAATGAAAACATCAAGCAGAAGAGTAGCATGTGGTTAAGAGCACAGAAGTAAGATCACACTGTTTGGATTCTCATGAGCTGTGTGGCCCTGGATAAGTCACTTTTCTGTATCTCCATGTCCACATCTGTAAAATGGTGTATCCACCTGGTGGTCCAGTAGTGAGAATTGGAGTTAATACAGGTCAGGAGTACAGACCAATGCCTGGCATTGTGGTAAATACTGTGAGTGGCTGTGGTCATTCTTATTATTATTTAGACACTGTTGTGATAATATAATTCACTTTTACTTTCAGTAAAAATTTTTGCACTCAAATATATTGACTGCCATAAAATGTCCCAAGTTTCCATGGAATATAATTTGTCCCACATCAGGTGTCAAGACCTCCACTACTAACATAAATGACGTGTCCTAACATGTACAACTAGAAGCACATACAATATAGAGTGTCTGGGGTCAGAGATGAACAAGACCCAAAGTGGGCAAACATGCTTTAAGCTGTTAACACGCTGCCTTCTTCAAATCATGCTATTTTAAATAATGAAATAAAATGCAATGAATACTAATAGTTTTAGATCTGCACATTTTTCTATACCCACAATATAAAAAGCCTATAATAGGAATTAAGTTTCAATTAAATAAAAGCTTCTAAAAACTTTTTAAAATATAGTCTTGAGTAAGCGCCAACAGCTGATTCTATCTACTCCCTCTCAGACAGCTCCCCTGGCACCCGATAAACAAAGTCCTAATTGAGTACTTGTTTCACTATGACTTTATGATCATACTAAATGATTACTAAAAATTACAAAATCTTCTGCCTATGCCATAATTTCTACCTGGTTTTCCTAAATCATATCATTTAATTTCCTGCTATAAGGCAAATGTATGATGTTCAAAGGGTAATTACACACACTAACTATGAGTCTGAATATATGAGAGTGACCTAAAACAAGGCCTACATTTGTAAGTTGACATGAAAGAAAGATACTTGGAAAACATTCTTCTTTGAATAAAACCCTCAAACTGTTTTAGCAGTCTTCTCCAAAACTAAGCTCAGTTGTTGGGGAGGGAAAGGAGGGGGTCTTGATTCTAACACTAAAAAAAAGAACCACAGTATCATTTCATTTCTTTCTATGTACTGAAATGCACTGTTATGTCCCCTAAAGCACTATCACCAGCATTTTAATCACTCAGACACTGTAGGGACCCAAGAATTCATCTCAAAACTTGTTTCACAGTTTATGAGAAAATAATGTAAATTTAAAACTTTTATCATATTATATTCAAAAATGGATTTTTTTTGTCAACTTTAATGAAGAAATCCAATCTCAATTAAAAAAGAAAAAAAAGTAGGGAGAAAAATCCCTATATCCTTTCGAATTTTATCAGATATTGATCACTGGGGTCTTGTTTTCTATGACTTAGAACTGTTCTCCATCAGTAAAGTAGGAGTCTCTTGCCTGGAAGTCTAAGAAGGAAGGGCCACCCCCTTCCCCAGGGAACGCATGCAGGCTGCCTCCCGTGGGCCAGGAGCACTCGGCATGCAAACCCACTGCTTGCAGCTGAATGGGCTTTGGGAGATGTCTGACTGGTTAACAGATGCTTGGCTTGGATTTCTTCCCAAATATGTTTTTAATGCTGATAATGCTTAAATGCAACTGCTCACAGCAAGGGGAAGAGTGAGGGGAATGAAAATCTGCTGTTATGTAAAAGGGGTGGGGGAGAACAGCCTCAGGATCACAGCCTCTGTGATTTTCACAAGCATAAATATGTCAGTTGTTCCCAATCCTCTTGCCAAGAGCCCCTTTTTCTTCACTCATCATACCCACTATGAAGCTCATGATTGGAAAGTCTCCCCGCTAAATTGCATTTAGTAGGTAATAATGGACCCATTTTTATAAGTCATTTATCTCTTGGAATAAACCAACATAACCACACTGAATTCATAAAAGCAAATAAACTTCACGCTTCACTTAGTTTCTAAAGTCTTATTCCAGAACCCTCTATGATTCCTTTTTAATTATTATTTGAAAACTTATTACTCACAAACTAAAGAAAAATTCCTGAAAAGTAGCACAAATTTGGGTTGCAAAGGAAGAAAAGCCAGGCAGAGTTTAGGAAGGACCCCCTTAGAGAGAGGAAAACCTAGGGAATGCTCCAGATGGAAAGATGGGGTGCTCCCAAACAATTTATAAATTATGTGTGAATTACTTCAACATCAAGAAAATATTCCTTCTGCTCCCTTTTCCCCAAAACATCCTTCTTCTAAGGCCTATCTCAAACTTCAAAAGCCTTTCCTGGCAATTGTGGGGGGAATGCTCTTCTTTCAGACCCCATCAGACAGTTTTCCACCCACCCTTCAGTGCTGGATGAACTGCATTTTGTACTTCATATCAGTATCATAGTCATTTATGTTCCTTTGCTATCCCCACTATGAAACATGAAGGAAGACAATGGTGGGAAGAATGTGGGTTTTTAGAGTTGGCCCAACCTGATCAGAATTCAAGAATTCATTTCTGCAACTGGTTGACAGTGAGATTCAAAGTCCCCATCTGTGGCACAGTGGGGCACCTGGCGAGGTCAGCGAGGATTAAATAGAGAAATCGACTTCAGACATGCACCCAGGTAATACAGGTCAGTTCCATGCTTATTCACTGTATGAAGGACCTCTCCACTTGGCCGGGGATTTGGGGCAACGGGGATGCAAAGGGTATGAAGCACTTTCTCTCTTGTCACTGTTCGCACCTATCTTGGACACAGGAAAACTGTCACTGAAGATTGAATCACTGCATATAATTCTACATTTCAAGTGAGGGTAAGAGGAGGAATAACTGGTTGTATTTTAAAGAATACTCATGTAAGCATCAAGAAAGGCTGTAGGTGTATCCTCTATTATTCACCAGAATAGAAGGTTACAAGATAATTGTTAGACTTTCTATCAAAAACAATATATAAGCATAATATGTTACAATGCCATTTATATATTCTGGAATTATTCCTGACATTTTAATATTTGAATTTTTTTCACTTTATTGACATAAAAAACATCCTGGGCATTCTGCTCTATATCTCAAGTCTGTGGCCAAAAATTTCTGATTATGTGGCAACCACCTACCATCCCATACGAAAATAAGGCCAACAGCAAAGAATCATTAACATGAGCATCTCCAGAGTTCATACATGTGCCAGCGACTCCTAATTGTACAAGTGCTTGTTTTTATAGCTACTTTCCATGAGAAAGTGAAGGCGTACAAGGGCTAACTAACTTGCACTGGTGCCAGAAAGCTGGATGGGAAACCAGCAGCTTCTTAGCTCCACCACCACACTGTTCAAGACCAAGCAGAGAACAGTGCAATGCGCTCCCGGGCTCTTCACAAAACTACACTGAAAGGTTTTATGTTGAAGAACCACTTTAGGAATTAGGAAAAGAAGAGCGTAAAAGCTTATATTAAATAAAAAGTATGAAGACTGATTTCTCTTTACTACAGTCCTGAATTTAACCAGAACAAGAGACAGGGTGCCCCATGCCCCCACCACCCAACCACAAGCAGCTCACATGCCCTATGTAAGGTGACACAACACTGACTCTGCAACCAGAGTCACAAACACGAAACCACACACATTGGCCATTGAGATTACTTCCCACTGCGCTGTGCAAGAGGGAAGAGACCCCACCATTGACACTGTAATGTTTTAAAGTAATGAAGAAATTAATGAAAAAGTTCAAATCAGCATCAAAGAAAACACTGAAATGCTTTTTTTCACCACCTAATTACCTTCTTACTTACAGCAAGTCCTTCCTAGCATGCAGGGAATCAATTCATCTCCAACACCCAGTGGACCTCTCCAAAAACAAAACTGCTGTGCATTTTTCTAACTATTACTACTATTAAGATCTACTACATGTCCACTATTTCAAGAAATCTGACCTAAACTCTACTTTCTCACATGTAAATATCACTATTTCTGCCTTCATCTGACATTATAATTACTTTTAACTTCACCCAAAATAAAAAAGAAAACTTACACATAGCTCTTCCCACATGCTCAGTTGATTAAGTCAGGTGGGATAGATCAGTAGCTGTATTAATTACTTACAGTAACATTTTTTTTTTTGAGAGGGCATTTCTCATATTTACTGATCAAATGGTTGTTAACAACAATAAAATTCTGTATAGGGGGGTCAATGCTCAATGCACAATCATTAATCCATCTCAAGCCTAGTTCTCGTCAGTCTCCAATCTTCTGAAGCATAACGAACAAGTTCTTACATAGTGAACGAATTCTTACATAGCGAATAAGTTCTTACATGGTGAACAGTACAAAGGCATTCATCACAGAAACTTTCGGTTTTGATCACGCATTATGAACTATAAACAATCAGGTCAAATATGAATATTCGTTTGATTTTTATACTTGATTTATATGTGGGTCCCACATTTCTCCCTTTATTATTATTATTATTTTTATTTTTAATAAAATGCTGAAGTGGTAGGTAGATGCAAGATAAAGGTAGAAAACATAGTTTAGTGTTATAAGAGAGCAATTGTAGATGATCATGTGTGTGCCTGTAGACTATGTGCTAATCCGAGCTAGACAAGGGCAATAAAACATCCATGGATGCAGAAGCTTTCTCTCAACACGGGGGGGGGTGAGGTTCTAAGCTTCACCACTGTTGTTCCCCAATTTCTCACCTGATGGCCCCCCTGCGACTTACTTACAGTAACATTTTAAAGGTACTTTTGCCCAATAAACAATAATAGCACTAATGCTAAGAAAGAAGATAAATAAGCCATGAATTCCACTTCAGGTAGTCACCATCTCTAAATATACAATGAGGTCAGCAGGTTTGGGCTCAGCTTATAACCAGTTTCCCTTTTCAATACCTAGCTATTAATTCCTGACCAAAATTATTGGCCAACTAATTATCTATTAATCAACAGGTCTACTGGGATATAGATGAAGCTGCTAAGTTCAGGCATCGATCAGGCTTTAAGCATCATGCCAGTCAATAAACTGAGTGATTGACTATGCAGAGGGTTTTCTATCTCATATTTAAATGTGCCATGTTCAATCCCATCTGTGTCAAGGCTGCAACTGTTGACTCCCACCCAGCAACTGCTGGTAGCAGCAGGTGTGTGCATTCCGAGTGTGCACAAACATCTCCACTGTGCCACGTCAGCCTGCCTGAATTCTGACTCTCTGATATTCAAAGCAACATGCAAGCCATTTCCTACCACCGTGTAGGTCATCACAGCACACCTACAAGAATATGACAATGTATCACCAGGCCTATGAGAGCACTACAGTACCACTGAACCAAGCACTTATTAACCATGGTGCCAACAACCACGTTCATACCACAGGAAAAAATAACTCCCAGGTACTGTTCGAGAGAAAAATAACTGATGCTGACAAGCAGCCAGGTGGGAGGTCCCATTCCTCTATCAGCACTATATAAATATACTCCAAATTATCATACGGTGCAATAGGAGAGAGACCTAGGAACTTCCTGAGAATCCCTTTCTCAAGTTAGGAAAGCAGGCTGTTTTACAGGCAAATCCATATAGGAAAAAAATAGCTGAGCAGGTGCCTCGGATGAGAGGGAATGGGAAAAGTGGAGGACTGAAGATTTGAGGGGGCTTCAGGTTTCTTTCTGGTGTGGAAGATATTCTAAAATTAACCACAATGATGGGTTCACAACTCTGTAACTGTACCAAAAAGCCATTCAATCATACACCTTAAGTGGGTGATTTTTAGGCCACATCAGTTACATCTAAACAGAGCTGACAAAAAAAGGTTTGGAAATGTTACAAAGATGTACTCCATAAAGCATTATTATTCTGTTAACTGATTATTAAAAACATAAATATGGAATGGAGGAGATCATTTTGAGTAGATGATACGGTTATTTTTTCTCACCTAAAAGCACACAAAGTTTTGATATTCTCAATAATTACCAAAACAGTAATAATGTTTAATACCTTGGCCTAATACTCCTCCAGAGAAATAAGTACATGCATTCTAAGTTAACCATTCTTGAATTCAACAGCTGTTTGGTATGCTGAACAGAGATGGCTACTTTAATATTTATTACCTTCACTTTGACAAGCAGTTCACTATGAGACCAAGGCCTGAAGAATGAATACATAGATTTTATAATTAAGACATTTTTTTCCATAAAACGTTTTTTTGTTGTTGTATTAGAAGTGCAAACACTTTTAAGATTTTGAACACACTTGAAGAAAATACCATTAAGTTTTAGTGTCCAGGGACCTCTGATGCTCTAAAAAAAACCTTTATTAAACTGCCTTGTGAGGGGCCAAACCACCATAATTCCTTATCATTTGGACTTTCACTTTGAGAAATCAATAGTTCAATAAAAGCAGGGTGGTCTCTACCATAAATAAATCATTTGTTAAATAGGGGGGATAGCTAACTAACCAGGCCAGTCCGCTGAATCTACAGCTGTTAAGTTTTATGCTTCATCAAAAATGTGTAATTTCATCAGTGAAACCACAAAAGGACACTTCCCTGTCCAAAAGCTTTACACAACTTTCTGTGAACTCATTTCACAAATACATGCCTGTAGACTAGAATGGGTGTACGCAACTGCTACATTTCATTCATGGTTTTCACATTTGGGCTTTGGAAGAAAAAGACTTTCATTTTTCTAGATGAAATGATTTCCAGTTTGCATGAATTAACTACCTTTCAACCCAGCAGGACTATCACTGGCCAACCTCTCACCTTTAAACCATCAAAACTATTAACATTTTATATAGTACTTTACAGTTTTCAAAGCATTTTCAACCTAAGTAGCTCACCCAATGACTAAATCTAGCCTATAAGACAGATACATTTATTTTTTATGAATTTATGACCTACAATTTAGAAACCGGATTCTAGGGTCAAAGATAAGACATTGCCCATTTACTGGAGATAATACAGCAAGGAACCCATTATCAAATCCAGGTCTTTTAACTGTGGTTTTTTGGTATCATGTTTTTGTTTTTGTTTTGTTTGTGTGTTTCAGATTTTTTATTTGCTTTTTGTTTTTTACTTAACAGAGTCTCAACTTTTTTTATATTGGATCTATTTCTAGAATTTGTTAGTTTGTATTAATAAACTAGATTGAATATGCTTAAAATTTAAAGTATCTAAAATTGCTTGAAAAATGATTTACAAGTAGCAAAATACACTTCCTAGGTTTCTCTTACATTCTGAGTATGAGAATGGTTAGTATTTTGTCTTGGTGTTCATTTTTCAGAATACCATTTTCCCTTCATTCCTTAGTAGATCAGAGTTTCCTCAAAAAGAACAATGTTCTTAAAAATTAAATCAAATTTTCCAAATTACTGGATTAGAATTGAGGGTAAGGTAAAATTCCTTTTATACTTTTTATAAAATATAATTTAAAAAGAAAAACAATACATTTTAACCTAAAACAATCTTTTATCAATAGTCTGTATCATAGGCATTCTCTGAAAATAATCTAGCTTTATACATTAGATAAGAAAAAACATTTAGTCATTTCAATGGTCACTTATTTTACAAAGAACTTTTTAAGAGCCCCACATCTCTGTTAAATGACTTGATGTAACAATTCATACATTCCTCTTAATAGACTAACATAGATGCTTCTTTGAAATATGCCAGATACATTTTACATCATAATCTGTAATCATTATAACTTTTCCCCCTCTATTTGCAGATATGTTGTAATTAGAACAGAAACTGTTTTTACTATTTATTTCACTCCCCACACTATATATGATTTTTTAACACTGACTCTCTAAATACTAATATCTGAACATTTTCTGCCAAAGCAATTCCCCAAATAGACAGACACTGAGATTACAGAACTGGCCCATGGGGGTTACCTGCCCCTGACAAGCACCAGTCTTTTCATCAGCATCACTGGCAGGCTCTCACAACATTAAACATGCCAGGTTAAGCCCTACCCACAGATGAGCAAAGGATAATATAAGCATTTCCCCATCCACTGATCTGGCCACCAGCTTCTAACGTTACATGCTTGGTCCCTCTATCCATTGCCCAGCTCGTCCAAATGTTTCACTGAATTATACTTTTTATCCTCTGCCATTCACCCTACCTCTGAAACTGCAAGTATTTCTCTATGGGCTTAAAATACTCCATGTCATCCTGCTGTCGTTTACATCTTTATACAGGAACTTCATCAACATTTTCAATGACAATGACAAAAAGTAAATCTTTTGGGTGTATCTGGTATAGGGGGGGAAAAATTAACTGAGAGGTTAAAAAGGGATGGAATAAATGGAACTTACTTCTTTTATGGTCAGAGATGAGAGGGAAAGAAAAATATTTACTAGAGGATAGGAGGGGAGGCAAGTTACCTGCTTCCTCAAGAACTCAAGTTATTCCAAGATGGTAAAGGCTCACATCCTGAACTGGTATCAGACAACAATCATAACAAGATCCCAGGACTTCTAGTGTATCTTATTTCTCATCACTCCCCCACAATCCTGGTGCCTCACCTTCATGCTCAATTGTTCGTCCTTCCCTGCTTGAGCACTTCCCACTCTAGACCACACTCTGATCAGTCCACAAGTTGACCCCCCAGGTACTGAAGCTAGTTCAGTGACCTCTACCTCCACAAAGCCCGCCCCAGCTCCTCAGCTGTGAGTGTAACAGGCCGCCTACACCAGTTGATCCTTTGGCATATGGAAAACAGACGTTACATGTTTTAAAAACTTTTTCACCTTTTTTAAAGCTCCAATTTTGTGACTTTATGCAATACACAGCATATATTAAGTAAACAAGCACACACATGTTGAAAATACTCAAATATTTTATGAACTTAGTGTATAATTTTTTTAAAGTTGTCTGTGGCTCAAAGGATGCACACCTGTCTCTTAGAGCATTCCTTGTGTGTGTAGTATAGGACACTATAGACCAAAGTCTGAACATCCACTCATTTAATAAATGCTTCTTGCACATCTACCATGTGGCATATGCCATGCTAGGCAATGATGACAGTTCCTGCCTACATAGAGCTAAGAATCCAGGAAAGCAGACATGCATATACAACTAATAGTATAATTGCAATTAAGTATGAAGCTGGGAATTACAGAAGCTAAAGGTCATATTGGAGGGAGGGTTGGTGTAGGGGAGAAGGAAATAACTATCTGTAATTCCAACACTTAAAATAAAACCTAAATGATAGTTAGAACTGAACCAAGGGGTAGGATGTTGGGGGTTGGGAGTAAGGGAGGTATGTTCATTGAAGCCAGAATTAAGTGGGCATGTCTCATTCAAAGAACTGATGGCAGGCCAGTATGGCAGAGTCGAGAAGGACAGTGGCCATGCGACCTTGACAACTGCTTAGCATCCCTCCTCTCTAGTCTCTAGCACTATAAAATGAGGATAACAAGACCCACCTTGGCAGACTGTCCTAAACGACTGATCAAGTAACTTCTGTATCTCTCATCACAGGGGCTGGTAGTTACTACAGCCTCTGTGGTTTTAATTAAGTCCCCATGTTCTCAACCTGATTTTAACACCTGTTAAGGCCAGAATCTCTACCTGAATGATCTTGCACATGTAGATTCTCAACAAGTATTTGCTTGCCCCTATTCCTCCAATGACCTATGATAGTGTGAGAAAATACACAGTCTCCCCTTATTCAACATTCGCTTTCCAAGCTTTCAGGTACCTACAGGTCCAGATGCAGGTGATCCTTCTTCTGACATAGTGTCAGAAGGTCAACAGTATCCTAACGCTACAATGCCTGCATCCTGCACCCCACTTCACCTCACAAACGGACATTTTATCATCTCACATCAGTGCAAAAATACACTCACATAGCATATTACAGTATATTATCATTCTATTTTATTACTGTTGTTAATTTATTGTGTCTAATTTATAAAGGAAAGTTTACTATAGGCATGTATACACAGAAAAATGCATAGTGTGTGTGTGTGTGTGTGTTCTATCCACGATTTCAAGCATCCACTAAGGGCCATGCCACCCTTCAGATAAGGGGGGACTACTGTAATCAGAAAAACAATCTGCTCACTGTTTTATGCCTATTTAAGACTCTCCAAAGAAATTCAAGCCCCCAGGATCAGAAAGAATCCCTACCATGAGTCTACAATAAAACATTTAACTGCACAACGAAAGATTTAAAGAAGTGTGTCACGATGACACATACTGTCCTTGCATGCTGGATGTCTGTTCCAGCCGTACTATTAAGCTCATTGGGGTAGAGGACGAAGCTGGTAGACAGTCTGTACCTCTACTGCCGGGAGGACGGGAAGGCGAGACACCTAGAAAGGGGCCTCTCAGGAGAGGGAGGCCAGCCTGGAACAGGCGTTAAGGGCTCTCATCCTCACTCCAGGGAGGTTTTCTCCCCTCACTGACAGCCTGGATGGTCTGAGAACTTCAATCCTCGGGCTTGAGGAAGTTAGAGATTATTATATTAATGCTCAACTCTGAACTCTGTAAAAGTCAACCGAAAATAGCCAAAATTGGTTCATAAACTTGAACTTAAATCCTGTCTCAGACCAGCAGCAGTGACCCCGCCCCTCCTCCACGCAGGTCAAAGGGCAGGTGGGTGGGGAGGGGCAGCCGCCATCACTGAAAGAAGGGCTTGTTCAGCACACCGGATCTGGGCGTAACAGGAGGACAGCAGTAAGAGAACTGTGGGACCAAAGCAAATGCCTACACCTTTGGATCATTAAAATACCAAATAGGACACATGGAAGACAAGGCTTTCTTTTTCCCTTCTCTGTAGCACCTACTGCTAAACACAGGTAGTAGGCCTGCACTGGCAAATAGTCTGAAAGCACCTTCTTGCAAATGTAACCCTCAAAGCATCCTCATGTGAAAGGCACTATGTAGCCTGTTTGTAGAGTAATGATATGCATGAGTCTTAACTCCACTTTCCCTCCAATTCAAACAACAAAAAAATCAAGACAGATGAGTGATACTGGAAAAAGTACACTGCAAATTTTAGAGCTTTAATAACTGTCATAATAAATTGTTTTCAACACACCTTAAAAATGATTAGGGCTCACCAGCATGTTAAAACATTAAGATAAGAAACTTTTTCCTACAGAATGATACAAAAGAGAAATGACCAGGTAAACTGAGGCAATACTAGATGAGGCAGAGGCATAAAGGAAAAGATAGGAAAGGAGATTATAAGAAATAAAGAGAGAGACTCAGGAAAAACAACCCAGAGGTTCTGAGGAAGCTCTGGCAGAGGGTGAACTGCTTTCCCCACCTCTATGCAGTCTGCCTGCATGACCAGAGCACCAGGAAGTTTAACCATGTGCTTAACACTCTGCACGGATCCTCACCACCATGCTCCTTTTTTCTATTTGGAAATTCCGTGGGGGCATTTGCAGTTCACAGTCATGGGGGATAAGGAACACTACTGGCAGGTAGAGGATGAGAGTGTGTGTGACAGTCCCCAACACACACACACACCCTTCAGTAAGCATCCTGCCTGGTTTTCCAAGGTCTTGCCAGACAGTGAAAATCCTGAGCTTAGAACCTAACTCCATTTTACATATAAACAGAAACAATTTTTTTGGCAGTTTTTATATACTACATTTTTCAGGAGAGCAACTACCTCATAAATGGAGAAAATCTCTGCTTCGGTTTGGACGTGTACCAACAACTGTGCAGTTCATAAATCACACCAGCCGCACACGGCTCTGCTGAGAGCCGCCACCACAGCAGAGGCAGTCGGCCTCGGTGGCCTCCGGTCACAGAGAGGCTGGGTCTGGGTGCAAGCGGATGCACACACCACTACAGCTTCAAGAGCAGCGCTACCAAAGCGTGATCCAAGCATTGGCTCCAAGTCCACAAGTTCGTTCGCACCCCTCTGCACTCAGATAAGGAGTCTGCATCTCTTTCACTAACTTGTTTCTCACAGCAAGACACTGTCAGTGAAGGCAGCTGCTGGGAGATTTACAGAGGTACATCCTGGAAGCAGAAGGGCTCTTCCAATATCACAGTTCCAGCACACAGTCAAACCTTAGCACTCACACACTTAAGTGTTTACAAATCATGTTTCCTTCATTTCTTGTTAGTCAAAGCACTGTTTTGATTTTTAAATTATGCGTTAAACTAATCACATGCAGGGTAGTACACAGAACATTACATGCCATTTTATCAACAGTGGAGTGGGGTCTGATGCCACTGCTGTAAAGAAGAGAAGACACTGGAACCAGCTTTGGACACTGTCCTGAAGGTAGGTACCACCGCTCTAAAGAGAAGACACTGGAACCAGCTTTGGACACTGTCCTGAAGATACAGGGAACCTAGCAAAGGGGGCTATGATTATCTGGACAGTTTCAAGGTGATCAAATTATTATTTACATCACCCCAAACCTATATTAAACTCCTGGGACAGCTTCTAGAGACAGTCTGCTGATGTTTTACAGTTTCACTTTAGTCAGTAGTAGTAGAGAAAAGAAGAGAGACCTCTACCCCTCCTAAGCCTTTAACCAGGAGGGACTAGCAAACAGGGGCCCTCGTGACAAATCCAGCCCTCTGTCCCCAAATGAAGTCTCCCTGGAATGCAGCCATGCCCCTTCCCTACGAATACTGCTTCTGCGCTGCACCGGCATGGCTGAGCAGCTGCAACGAAGACCGTATGGGTCCATCAGGGCTAAAATATTTACTATCTGGCCATTTACAAAGAAGTGCCAAAACCTGTTCTAGATCAAACATACCCTGATATGTTCATCTATATTACACCTTATTTTAGACATATAAATATATATCATATCAATATTATGGGTTTAAACATTATAAAGGATGTTTGAGATAAGCAGGATGCTTTGAACTTCCTTAGATATGTGTGAATTCTAGTCTGTTGTAGGAACATACATCTAACATTTCCTGTCCAGAGTTTGGACTGTCATAGTTCACAATGAGAATGGTTTGACCCCACCAATTATAATCTGATATATTCAAACAACATATAATAAGAGAGAAAACTTTTTTCTAAAGTCAAAACAGTTCTATAAGTACAAGTGGGGATAAAGCAGGTATAAATTTTATTCCAAAGCTTATTCAAAATGATGTGCTTTGTGCCCATGCAGACTGCCTGAATTTAATCCACATGCAACCTCCTGAAAGCCCACATGACTTCAAGAAACGAGATGGGGCACAGTGAGGCTGTCAGTCTTCACCAGCCTTTGAGCCCAGGCTGCAGTGACACTGGGCACTTTCTCTCCGACATTCCTGGGCCATTTGTCATCTGATTCCCAGTACACACTCTGAAACTCCTGACACACTGTCAGTCACAGGCTCACAAGTTCACGGCTACAGAAGATCATTTGTCCACTTCAAAAATAGCTTCAGCTCACCACCTGTGGTGTGGACCGCAGGAATACCAGGCAGGAAATAGTCTCAAACTCCGCAGTTTTCTCATTTCATGGCTATCAAGAAAGGACTTCTGTCCCTGATATGCCCACATGCAACCTACCAGAATTAAAACTCAGGGTGCAGAAAACTGCATTGAAACACATAAATACAATTTAATGCCAAACCTAACCAGGTTGTAATGAAAACAAGCCTTTTTTTTTCTTTTTCCTTGATTGGGGGCAGAGGTGGAGGGTGGGGTTTCCTCCACTGGAACTTGGCCATTACAAACCCTAAATGGGTGGCTTTCCCACAGCCCCCACACCCTCCCTCTGAACTCAGAGCTCAGATACCACCTCTTAGGGGCATCTAGTATAGAATACTTTGCCAAATATTAATGATGAACTGTACTTTTTCAAGTTTCAAATATAACAAAAATATTAGGAAAAGTGGATTTCAATTTTACTTGTAAGAGACGTTTCCATAACACAGAAAAACTCACCTGATTCTTACACCATGCATAACCTCTCCATTGAGACTGAAGAACAAAGCTGAAGTTATTTCCCTAAATTTCGTATCAAAATTACACAATAAAAGGGTTTGGAATGCTTATCATATGTTAAACTCTCCAATTCGATTTCACCCTATTCAGTGCAACATCATTTGCTTACTTGTACTTATGAAGACCCGCATGCAGCAAGGAGCCCTAGGCATCTCTTACACACCGTTCTTCCTTTCCAAACTCCCCAGAGGGTGCGTCTGTCATTTGCCATTTCCTCCCTAGACTAGAGGGCCAGTCCTGAGAGAACACTAAGAAGGTACTCCCTGCCTGGCTGTGTTCAACACAACCGAGGTGTGCAACTTAGTGAAACAAACCTTCACCTCAAAAATCACAGATGACACAGCCCGAAAGGCAACTAGGGTCATGCTGTAACCAATGACCCACGCAGGGATTCAATTTCACATGGCACAAAAGGACGGATGCCCCTGTCCTTTATCACAAATGCCCCTGTCCTTTATCACAAAGGTCAGATGTGTGCCGTTTCTTGACATTTCCTCCATGCTGTGATTTACAGATAACACCCTCATTGTAATTCCCCATGGGTGATCTCAGACTCAGCCCCCTTCACTTGTATCACACAGTCCCAGCTGATGGCAGTGCCCTTCCCAAAGATGACGAAGGGGGAACGGCCAGAATGTTGGTGATGCCTCAAGGACTGGGGTGTGAGCCTGCAAACTAAGTGCTTGGCACCGTACAAAATTTCCCATTTCTGCCTGGTTTCCCCCAAGCTGTCTAGTGCGCCCCCACTCCTGACAACCCAGGAGCTACGGCAAAGTTTCCAATTCTGAGGACACTGCCTTTGCCACTGCATCCCCTGCTCCTGACTCTACCTCTCAGTGCTGGGGAAAGGGGAGGCTGGTGGGGGGGGAGGGAAGCACAGAACCCTTTCCTCCCCACCTCCTGACTCATCAGGCCCAGATCACCTGTGCCTGCTCCTGAGGAAGACCTGAAACTTCCCCTTGGTGCCTCCACTGTGAAAGCCGACCTCCCAGAGTACTCATTACTAAGGCAACTCCCTCAACAGGGCAGTTATTTAAAGACACCATCTTTCACCAAGCTTCCAAAACAGGGCTAAACTATATACATATGTTCAAGATTATTAGAAATTCCATGTATGATAAATAAAGCCTCTTATAAATACATAATTTTAAATAAAACAATGTTGTGCAGAAGAAAAGTACATCTGTAGACCCTTCCATCTGGATATGGTTAGCCTCAGAAATAGTGTTCAGATTCCTGGTTGACTAACTTGAGGCTTCATAAGTAAAATTATTCTGCTCATCCCCCACCAGCCAGGTGAGTCTTATGACAGAAGGCTGCATGCGGCCTGCACAGCCCAGTTTCAACCTCCACAATGTCTTCTTAAAACACAACTTTATTAGCATGCCGTAAGGCTGGGGTTTTACAGGAGAGATGACCAGAGGTTCTCTTCCCCTAAACTGGTAACACCAGTCAAGAACATCCTCCTCATCATCAAACAACCTGAGAGACTAGAGAGACTGGGACATTTCAAGCTGGTCCCATGAAGCCGTGACCTCCAGGAGAAGCCATCCCGAGTCCACACTGCCCACCCTGAGACCTGCCCCCTTTGCCCTCCCGCAGGTCAGGCCTGGCCTTCCCTCCTACTCACCCTCCCATCCAGTCACAAGCACTGTGCCCTGAAAGAGGGGCATGGCCCTGCAGGGGAGGAGCTCACAGTTGACTTCAAATTTATTTCCTGCTTTCCTTCCTTCCATTTCAACCATTATTTACTAGGCAGAACGCCACAATGCCCCCGTGATACCCGCCTGGCATTGTGCCCCTTCCCTGGAGCGGAAGTGGGACCATGAGGATGGCAGGACTTCACTGCTGTGACTGGGCTGCGAGTGGCTGGCTCTCAGCCAATCAAAAGGGAGATTATCCTGGGTGGGCCTGACCCACCAGTGGAGGACCACTGAAGAGTGTGTTGTGTCAGAGGGGTCGGCATACTGGCCTCCACAGAACACACCTCCACATGACACAGCGCGCTGCAGGGCAACGCCTCTAGGGAATGAGGGTGCCCCCCTGCCAGCAGCCAGCAGGGAAGTGGGGCCTCAGTCCTT
Organism: Manis javanica; assembly: GCF_040802235.1. Lineage (NCBI taxonomy): Eukaryota > Metazoa > Chordata > Mammalia > Pholidota > Manidae > Manis > Manis javanica. The sequence goes on from NC_133156.1 coordinate 140,046,752, forward strand.
CACCATGAAGTGCCTTCTGCCAACAGCCTGGATGAACCTGGAAGAGGACCCCGAGCCCCAGAAGTGGTTGCAGCACAGCCTTGATCTCAGCCTAAGATGCAGAGCCGAGAACACAGTAATGCTGGGCCTGGACGCCCAACCTACACCAACACAGACATAACGCATGCTGTTTGAAGTGCTACCTTTGTGGTAATTCGTTAGGTAGCAACAGGACTAAAAAGCCACCTAAATATATTTTTGGTTCTATCTGCTTTTTCTTTTCTTCAAGAAGTGTGCCAAATCTCCTTCCTCCTGTGTGCTCACCAACCTCACCCCCAGCCACAAAACAGCCACTGAACATTTTGGATCAGAGTTTTACAGCCAACAACTCCAGACTGACTCTCTAATTCAAGTAAAACTTAAGGGAACTCCATGCTTTAGGTTACCTGCAACTTTCAAAAATAATGAAAACTGTTCCGCAATTCTACATTGGATACAATGATATAACACAACCCATCATCTGAGAAAACAGGGAACTGAGGCCCAACAAGTTTAAACAAATATTGACAGCCTTTAGTTGTTATACACAATAGGAAAAATACACATTTATTTGTTACACATTTTAACCTATATACATGTTTAATGGTCTGGTATTCCACTTTTTCTTCTTTTATTTAAAAGTTGGCAGCATGTCCCTTTTCTCAGTTCTTTATTATGTTTCCATGTTTATAATTTCTACTTCCATGTCTGGATCCACTAGAGCCAAGCCTCCCAAAAACAACTCAAAAGACCATTGTTTTTGTCAGCTGAAATATATCTTATTGAGTCTTTATACTCTGTACTTTCCATAAAGCTCATTTATATTTGTTTTCTAGTACCAGCTAGCAACTTATAACTCATCCATAAAAGCATACAGCCATCCATTCTTCCAAAGTTACTCTCTATCCTTTGAAAATAGTATAAAAGCAAAAAGTTTATGATAATGCTAACATTACAGTCTATGTCATCTTCAGTATAACTGTTAGCCTATTCTTCACTTTCTTCCATCACCACCAAAAGACCATAGGTTAACTTAGCACAATCTCCTCTTATTATAGGAGTAACTTAAATTGGAACACAGCTATAACTGATCAGCTCTGCTCCACTTAAGAAATTATACAACAATACTAATACTGGAATTTCTACTTAAATAATATATATAAGGTTACCTGAAGATGATGTAAGTTTGGCTTCACATACTTTCTGCATACCAAAAATATAATAAATAAATAATAATGTTTCTTCTTCCATTAAAAAAATTAAGAAATGGAAAATGGACAATATTAACATTAGACAAAATTAAACATGTGAATATCTAAAATCAAGACATCATTTAGTGGGGTATCAAAAAAATATGGCTGCAACCTATGCCTGATAAACATTTACCTCCATGAATACTATTTTTAGGCCAAAAATGGGTTCTGCCTCTATGTACTCTCCAGGCTATCAAGCAAAAAGAACAGCAAATTTATAGACTATCTACGGTTAAAAGAACACATGGGATGTGAACAGATCCCAGAAATGGGTTGCTTTAATTGTCTGATTTCTCTCAGACTGTTCAAGTACAGTTGGACAATATCCATCATATCATAGACAAATTTTCACAAATGCCTAGGGTGCCTAACTGGTTTTCCTGGCTTCACTGGAGATGGCTGGTAATTATAGATGTGCTTTGTTTATGTCACCGTATTCCTATTATGTTAATGTGTGCGCAAGTTAGTAGTTTAAAACCTATACATGCTTAAGGTACTCTACAAGAAGAGATGTCAAAGAAATAATCAATCCTCCCATGTTTTCTTCCATATGCTACCTCTATAGCTTTTCTTCTTCCTTCCTAATTACAACCCTTAAATAGAATTTGTGCCTCCTATCGAATTTACCGAGCATCAGAATTCCTCCAGGTGGTAAAGACACCTCGAGACAAGTGCTGGGCATAGAAGCCACAGGGCATAAATCTGCAAAGAGGTAAAAAGCTAACCTTTTCAAACAATATGGCTTCTCTCTCACTTACCAACTTTACATTTCCCTGTATGGCCCCGGAAGATGACTAGTTAGCCAGAGACGGGTAAGATTCCTCAAGGGAGGAACAACCTAAGACAGGCACAGTCACAGGGGGGCCATCAGGTGAGAAATCGGGGAACAACAGTGGTGAAGCTTAGAACCTCACCACCCCCTGTTTTGAGAGAAATCTTCTGCACCCGTGGATGTTTTATTGCCCTTGTCTAGCTCGGATTAGCACATAGTCTACAGGCACACACATGATCATCTACAATTGCTCTCTTACAACACTAAACTATGTTTTCTACCTTTATCTTGCATCTACCTACCACTTCAGCATTTTATTAAAAATAAAAATAATAATAATAATAAAGGGAGAAATGTGGGATCCACATATAAATCAAGTATAAAAATCAAACAAATATTCATATTTGACCTGATTGTTTATAGGTCATAATGCGTGATCAAAACCGAAAGTTTCTGTGATGAATGCCCTTGTACTGTTCACCATGTAAGAACTTATTCACTATGTAAGAATTCGTTCACCATGTAAGAACTTGTTCGTTATGCTTCAGATTGGAGACTGATGAGAATTAGGCTTGAGATGGATTAATGATTGTGCATTGAGCATTGACCCCCCTATACTGAATTTTATTGTTGTTAACAACCATTTGATCAATAAATATGAGAGATGCCCTCTCAAAAAAAATAAAAAGAACAGCAAATGTAATCACTTGTGGATCCAAGTCAAGGGTTTGGGTAGATTAAGTGCTAAATGACTGTAAAACTGTATTTTAAAAAGATGTGTATCTCTAAAAGCCAACATAGATTAAAACTAAAATTAGATGGGAATTTGAGCATAAAATGTCACACTTTTACAAAGAGAAGGAAGTACATACATATATGCCAAAGAGACATGGGGAAGAGATAACCTTCAAACTGAAAATAAAGCAAGTGCCTCTTTAGGGCCACAAAAAGCACAGCTATACTGCACCAGCCTCGCTTCCTGGAAACACGACCATTTCCTCTTGTTCTCACAAATCCTGCTGGAGAGAACTTGCGCCTACACACTACCAGCAGCAGTTGCTTTGAAAGAAAATCATTCTCTCTTTAGGTAATGAGGTTAATGGCTGTGCAAGTCCTGTCTAGCTCAGCTCTTTGGTGTCCATTCCAGAGCCTTCGCCTAAGGACAGGAGACTAGGAAGATGGCTATACTGAAGTCTTCATCACTTTCCTGCTGTAAAGCAGGGCTCACTCCGCAGGAAGAGCTCTCAGAGTGTGTGGCCCCACGAATGTCTGAACTGGGCAGCTGTACCCTGGTATGATTCTGTTTACACCATTCTCCCTGAGGGGCTCAAAACATTGCCATACATTTTTTTTTGCCACCATTCAGTATCTCTATCAGGGTAAAAGACAGGAAATAGTACTTTTTCAAAAGATAAAATCATAGGATTTGAAATCTAGGAGAGCTCCTAGGGCCAGATGCTGTCATATAACCTTCTAGTTTTACAAAGGAAGCAGCCAGGGCCCGACAGAAGTCACCAAAAGCTGGAGCTGGACTTGAAGTCTTGTGCAGTGACTCCCAGCAGCCTGGCCTCTGCCCAGCCCACCCGTCTGTGCTCTGGCTGTTCCCCTCTCTAGCTCGGCCCACGGAGCAGTGGGTCTGAAAGGCTGCCCTAGAAGCAGTGGTGACAATACCAGCTCCCAACACAAAGGCTTCATGCCCTGCCTTCTCTCTAAAACTGCCATTTTCTAACAATCCTATTTTTTCCCCCCGAGAGATGCCTTCAGTCAGGAATGTTCATCTTTCACATCTCATGCTACCTGATTCCCTCCAAGGACAGAGGGCTGACCTGGGCGTGAGTCCAGGCCCTGCCCTTAGCATCTCTGGGACAGCATGGAAGTCACCAAATCCAGTCAATGTGGACTGCAGTGTCCTTGTTTCTAAAATAGAGGGAGGATCACCACCCAGAATTGTTACATAACGTATAAAGTGCCTGCACAGGTATTTCCTAAAAGGTGGTCCCACAAACACATGCCTCGGAGCCACACGGGACACTTACCGAAAATACAGGATCCTGCGGCCCCGCCTCACAGATTCTGAGACAGAAGGCAGGGGGGCAGGACTGTCTTTTACTCGGTTCCCTGGGAGAGTTGAATGTGCGTCCAAGTTTGAGACCCACTGTCAAGGACATATTAAAAGCTTCCCAGCATCTTTTATTTTTTATATTCGCCACACAAAGTAGATGATTTACTAGCTGGGGCGAGGGCTAAGATTGCAAACAATACAAAAGGAAGCTGTGATGAGAAGGAACTCAGAGGCACCATCTATCTATGTGACTAGCTTTCAGAATGTATTAGCCCTGACTCACAGTAAGCAACACATTTTATGATGCAATCAGAGAAGCACACACATGTCATACATACTGATCTACAGTCTCACAAAATAACCCTTGGTGTGTGCAATGAACTGTGATGTTTTCTGTACTGCTCTAGTGTAACTATTTTTGTTTTTAATATCGGTAACAACCTACTTCTTGAAAACACTCACCTACTTTATTTCCTCCAGAAAAGGTTCTTCAACATTAGTTTAGCTCTCACGTAGGGATCCTGGCATAATGCAGTCCTAAACCTTGTCCCAAAGATTCTGATGCCTCATCTGGTGGGACGCTGGATGCTGCATTCTAATGCTAATGCTGGGGATCCATCACCCCAGTTTCCACAAACTCAGGGCCACCTGCTTTCACCTCAGACCAAGTCTTTCTTCACCTCTAAAGGCATCAGAAACTGAGGCACTTTGAAGACTCTAGTTGTTGGAAAAGTTAAGAATTTTTTCGATTCAAATGACATCACAGCACTGGAACAATACTTCTTTGGGGGTCTTAAGATCAGCCTTCTATTTGTGTCATTATGGTCTCATAATAAAATAATGAAAATTACTTCAATAGTCATTAGATACTCCATCCCATCCCAGGCGCCATCCTAAGCTCTTTACACAACTTCATTGAATCATCCCAACAACCTGCCACAGTAGGTAAGTTACCACCTGAGGCACAGAGAGGGCCACAGCTTGTTAGAGATCACACAGCAGGAAGCCAGGGGCACCGGTGCATGCTGGCACTCTGCAGTCTTTTTTTTTTTTTAACATATTTACATTTTTGCTTACATAATCTACTGAGGAAGAAAATGCCAAGCTCTCATTATTAAATAAAGTGCCAATGTTCCATTTAATTTCTTTCTGAAGCTGGTGGCTGAGTGAAAACATCCCTGTGGATAAGCCTTATCTACTTTTCAAGTTACATTTTAAAAGCCAGGATGTTTGGAGAAGGCAAATGAGGGTCTTCCTCTTCCCCAAAAGATACACATAGTCATATTAAAAAGCAGATAATTAAAAATACCTTCAGAAAAGCAGAGTATTGTTCCTAAAAGTTACTGTATGTTTTTAAATGTTTGATATCAAGCTTAAAAACATCATTCAGTATCTTCCCAAACCTTAGAGATACCCCATTACCAGCATTAGCAACATGAAGAGCAGACCCATCTCCAGTCTGCCCTTCCCAGGACACACCTCAGTGGGGACCGGAGCACCACCATGACTGTGTCCGGCGGAAATGTCCGCATGGCCCTCCTGCTGTCATGCTCAACACAGGCCCCCACGCTTCTGGCGTGTCACCCCCATCTGAAATAGCTGCTCGTGGTTTACCTTCATCAGTGTCTCATTAATTCAGTCACATGTGCCTTGTCATCTTTGAGACAGTTTTCTGTAAATCAGAAATCGAATTTCAACAACTGAGTGTGTCTGGGACTGAGCCAACTGCACCTGAGGTCGGCTGGCTTAGGTAAGGCACCAGGGAGGCCTAATCCCCAACCTCAGAACACTCTGCCTGGGGCAGTGGGTGACAATGATCATGATAATGAACGTGGACATTTAAATGAAACACTTCAGACACTCCTGCGGAGAATGGGGACTAGAAGGCCAGAACTAAGGTACAAAAGGGAACCACCCAGAAGGGACTACAGATGAGAGATGGAGCTTCCTTTCTGTGATCACTCCTGGCAATCACGTAACAGGACAGTTAGGACAACCAGAACAAGCGGCCACCGAATAGTGGCGGTATAACCCTTACATATAGTAGCATTTGAGGTTCTGGGTTTTTTTTAATCCCTGATAATCTTAATAATGAACATCCATAAGTGAGAAATGGAAGAATGAAGTATGTAAAATATAGCTAAGCAGATGTGCCCTCAGAGAACCCACACATCCATTACCATTTAATGCCCTGGTACAAAACGCTGCAGAAAGAAATCCCAGGCCAGTCCTCTACCCACCACCTCCAGGCCACTCCACCCTACTCCAGGGAGTTGGGTGTTCTCAGGAGGCCTATTCATCCCAAAGAGGATTCTGATTGCTTCCATGGGCTTTGGGAGAGATGGTAGAGCAGGCAAGATCACACCTCCAGACCAGGCTGCTTGAGTGGAATGCTGGTGTCCCTTCAACAGTCAAGGGACCTTGGGCTGGCTACCTACCACGCAATTACTACAAGGATCTAAGCAACACAGATGGGCTAGTGATTAGAAGAAACACTAATTCTAGTTCAGAACACGCTAAGGTACCTTTCCCCAAATCACTGAATCATGTCAAAAGATAAACATGCCTTTATACTGCTGCTCCCATACTAGCACATGCCACATGGGATTATGCACTCTATTATATGCCATATGACATAGAAGGTCTTTAAAATCCAAGAGGTATGACTGAAAGCCACCATGGGAGTTTACCCTACACGTTGGAATAAAAGTCCATTCATCATCAAGATACCTCGGTGTTGGTAATATGAGGAAAATGCTAGGTCCCATGTTGTTTCCAAGAAACCATCAATATTCTAATAGCCATTCAGTCCTCTCTGAGTGATCAGGGTATGCAACACAGCTCCACCAGTGCAGACACGGTGACCAGATACAAGAAAGAAGATGGAAAGTCACTTTGTCATTCGCAGTATCACTTCTTTTTAAATAATCATATAAACAAGTGGGCAAGCAAAGCTAACAACAATGACAAGTGTGAACGTACGGCTGGCACCAAACAAATGCATTCATGAACTCTGGAAGAGAAAACATCATCTCAAAAATTTCCACAGCAAACCAGACTATAGGGCTAGCTACCGAGGTCAGATTGAGGGAACTCTGACACACGGAAGGAAGGAAAGACATCTCTTCAGGCTTGCTACAGTTAAAAGGTAAGCTCCGTGGGAAATGGAGAGAGTCATGAAACATACACTGTTTTCTCTTCCAGAGTTTACCAATGATTATTTGAAAAGAAGTGATGTTTCAAATAAGATGATTCACTTTGTTAATGAAACAACAAAGTTCAGAGAAGCTGAATAAATGTTCTCAAGATCACATATAAAAAACCCAGGTTTAAAAAGGTGAGGGGGGATCAAATTCTTATTAGCACATTAACTAGTAAAATAAAAAAGTACAATAAAATGAGATACGCTGCCAGATCACAATGAGATTTGTTGTTACTACCAATAATCATTAACAGTGTAAGGTAACAAACACTAGTAACAAAACCACTAAAGAAGAACTATTCCTAAAGGAACTGTAATAGAAATAGATATTATAATTCAGCACTCTTAATTATAGCATATATAAAAAAGATATATGCTTTCCAGGTAATCTGTTACAATATGTCTTAACTTAAAAATAGTTATAAACAAGAATTGGGGCCCCAAAATTAAAAGCCAGTTAAGACAAACTCAAATTATCTTTTTTAATACAGAAGTGCAGAAATCTAGGTTATTTTACTTACGTAAACTCTCAGTCTTTTTGAGTATTCTAGCTTCCTTTTTAAGTTACATGACAAAAACCAAATACATAAAAGATTGATTTTCACCAAAAATAAGTTTCTCTACATTTTACTTTCCTCCTCCAACTCAAATTTTTTAAATCACTATAAATAACATACATATTTTTTTAATATAAAAGGAAAGTATCACCATAATTGCTGACATGAAATCCATGAGTGGGGGTGAAATGATCTAAGAGAATGTGTTTTATTACGTAAAGTGCTTCCTTCACCGTGGTCAGAAACTAACAGAATATACCCTTGGCCTATACACACATTCATGGCTGATGTCACAAACAAATCCCCGAGGTCCTGTATCCTGAAGCTGAAATTAATACCTAGCTCAATCCATCCATTAAAAAGAAATAGGTGAAATAAAGTGACAATGGACTTGGCTTCTGGTTTTGGTGTGGCCTAATGCCTGTGAGGCTTAGACAAACAGCCTCAGTGACCCTGCCCGGGGACATGAGGCACAGTACCACACAATCTCCAGCAGCCTGTCTTAGGGCCCAGCAGCATCTCCTTAGGGCCTGAAGTTCATCTGACCACAAACACCAAGGCTTGCTCGGTGGTCTGCCCAGGTCGCCAGAGGACAAGCAATGCCAATAAGCCATCCTCCGCCTTCATGATGGCAGCGTGCCCCGTCCTTCTCTACAGACTTAGAGGAGGAGGAAACTGACCACTTCCTCAGAGAAGCACAGTACAGATGCTCCCCGCACCAGGAGAGACGCCCCACAGGGGGCTCATGTAGCTGTGCAGAAGCCATTTCTCAAAATGATCATTAGTTAATTTTTAACTGACAGTATATGTTAGAGGAATTCAGTTATTTATTATTGCTCATACCAGTTAAATATTATTCAATTAATAATTAAAGGTCAATTAAGGCAGAAAGCCACTAAAGAGACACACATTAAATACTGTTTCTTTCCTTCTGCTCAATTTGAACACAACACTGAGTCCACTTGAAGAGGTCTGTCCTTTGCTGTCTCCTTCAAACCTGGGCTGAGGTCTTGTTTTTGAGTAGGAATCGTATGTGTGTGTCGGGGGTGGGGGGGTCTTCACCATCTTGATTGCATGAACCCTAATATGCCACTGTAGTATAGGTCCTTAATCCTAGAATACAGAGACACTCTGGAAGAAATCTCAGGGTGGGATGCTTGTAGATATTTACAAAATTTTCTCTTTTCATAATTGTCTCTCATACCTCAATTTGACAGTTTATTTTAAATGTATTGCCTTTATCGAGTGTTCCGAAAGCATTCATCTGAGCTTTTACAGAAATATTTTCTTCTCCCACTCATGTCTTAAACACTTAGATCTAACATTTAATTAAATCTTATGCTAACAATAAAAGTGCACCTGGCATAAACGAGTTTGGAAAGAGACACGGTAACTTGTGCAGAAGCATCCGATTCAACTGGGAGCAGAGCACCCAGGCTTGCTAGGTTGTTTGCTCTCCTCTGCTAGCAGTTAAGAGTTAATTACAAGGTTAATATATGTTTTTTTGGAAAGGAGAGAGTTGGAGGAAAGGGAGGGAAAGAAGAGGAGGGAAAAGGATGGAGGGAAGAGGATAAATGCATTTTCCTGCCACAATTTAAATTCCTGATACTTGGCAATTACAAAGCAGACCTGTTTCTCTCTCACCTCATCAGTACTGGTAAGGTTACTTGTACAAAACAGCAGCCTGGATGGAGTAGGAGGAACCCCTGCCCTGCTCTGAATTCCTATAACATATATTGTCAGTGTCGGTCGGGAGCAATAAAGTGTAAATCAGCAGGTCAGGCCATTAGTCCTGACTGTGTCACTTACTAATTAGACACTTTTTTGCTTCCAAATGTGAGAAACAACTTGCCCTATGTGGTTTTTGGAATGCTAGAAAATAAATGAATTAGTGTAAGTACTGCACAAATACAAGTCATGAGAGTATTTTCTCATAATTTTTTATTCAAATCAAATTCAAATACAATATGGACATTTAAAAAAAAGCAATGGGGGTATCAAAACCCTTCTTCCTGGCCACAATCAACAGACAATACTATGGTTGAACAGAGTCATTTGCTTCATTCTCCTGATAATAAATTAGTGCTTTCTTTTTTCTTCAAAAAGGCTAACAATTCTTACCTACCTATTCCAGCCCTTCCTCCGGCTCTTCTATTTAATTATTGGCCCAGGCTACCATTTAAACTCTGGACGGGCGTTGTAAGACACCCTGCATGCCTGAGACGTGAACTCAATGACAGCAGCACACGCGCATGTCTGAGCGTGTGTGCACATCTGGACAGGAAAGCAAGCGCCCTGCCAATGACTTTAGGAGTCAGCGCTGAATGACTGTCTTCAGAGAGCCTCACAACTGCCGCAGGTCTCACAGTGAGCAGTCGCTTTTCTTTCCAGATGAACATAGCCTGAGGATACCAAACCAAGGGAATTTTTAAAAAATATTTTTAAGCAGGGATGTCATCTTTACATTTGTACCTAACATGGTCTCACACGCACACTAAAATAAGAGCACATGCAGCAAGCAAAACATCATTTAAAACAAGCAATTCAAAACTTTTATTTTTTCAAATATTTAAAATTTTAATATCTTTTATCCAAAAAATCAGTTTGTTCCTCCTCTATAAATAATTGACTTGTACATTCCATGCTCAAATACTGGATTGTATTTGAGAGTACATTTGAAGGAATAACGGTTGTAGCCATTTGAGGAAAACGGTTCACTTTTTCTTTTTTCCTCCTGGTCATTCATTAAGGACTATACTGGTAATAGCACACAGCTTCTTACAGCCAGAGTGCTAAATTATTAGTAATCCTTTTGAGGATAGAGAAAAAGGTCAACTGCACCTCTGTGTATTTCATGAAAATTCTATTTTGTTTTCAGGAATCATGTATTAGTGCTCTCCGCAAACACTGCCACCCATACCCAGCATTCATCAAATAATGCAGTGACCGAAAGCCTTTTAGGTGAAAAGAAAATCTCTAGATAGCTAGTACTCCATCCTTCTTAGAATTCAGTGAGTCAAGTGCTGGGCAAAGTCACTCGCAGTCCTTGCTGTGAATTAACCTGTTACAGAACATACACAATAAAATATGAAGCAATGCAGTATTCTGCCATTGGCAACTGAAAGCATAAAATATTGGAGAAACTGGCCGGGTCACCCACAGCTGCAGCAGAACCTGGGTCCCCCGAGCTGGAGGGCGACTCTCTGAGGACCCAGAAGCCCACACACCATCAACATGGGCCCTGGGCCCACCTGGATGAGCAGGAACCTGGTCCACTGCTGCCTATTTCTAATCCTTTTCAGTCTGGAGCACTCTACACAGATGCACAGCTGATACATTTTAGCCATTCTTTTGCATTCATTTGTTACATTTCTTTAGACTTTTTATTCCTTTGAAAATGTTTCCCTCATAGTACTGATTCGATCAAAATACTTTTTTAAAAAAATTCTGCATTGTGTTTCTTAAACACATACTTATTTAAGAAATCTGCTTAAAATCATATCTGTGTTCAGATCTAGTCAATAGGACATATGTGACAAAAAGATTCTTACTAGTTACTAAAGAAAGAATCTTAAATTGATGTACAAAAAAGAACATAGAAGGATCTGCACAGGAATGTCCTATATACACTTCAGCTGATAAATGCTTGTTCCAATATTTTATGCTTTCAGCTGCCAATGGCAAATTACTCCATTGCTTCATATTTTATTGTATATGTCCTGTAACAGGTTAATTCACAGCAAGGGTGAGTTTATAGTAATAATCACTGCTTATGTTATACATTTCAAGTTAATAATAGTAAACCATTTCAAAATATGGGCTTTATACTATGTTAATGAATATAAATAACTCAATATTACTTTTAACTCATAACTAAGCATTTTGCAGGCCCTAAGTATTACATGTTATCTGAACTTTGTGTCACGAATTTTTGAGATGATGATTCTTTCTGAGATTGTAAATATCCGTCTCTTTGTTCTCCTTTTGAGGAAATGACTTTGGTAGTTGTTATAAATATCAATCATTGGTCTAACCACAACCTATAGTTCTCATTGGAAAGTAGAAGATGAAGTCAAAACGTCAGAAAACAACACTAATATGGCTCTTTTCCCCAGCTATAAAGAACTCTCAAAAGCTCTTTCTATGCCCTTAGTGGCATGGCTACAAGTGGGCACCAGTCAACTTGAACAATTCCAAATGTATCAAGGGACAGACCCAAGGCTGGGCCTAGGGCTCATACAAGGGCCAGAGTGGGGAGGGAGGCAAGAAGGGAGAGCAGGAAGAAAGGAGATAGCAAGTACAGGAAAAGGGTGATGGATGGAAAGGGTTAGCCCAAGGCCAAGAAGAACAGATGACTGCTTGCATGTGTATCTTAAATGTGCATCATTCTCAGATGTCTACCTCATTTTTGCTGACTTCAAATTTTAATTTTAATCCAATTTGGAACTACTGGACAATAAATAAGGCTAAACCGAAGAAGTTGATGCTTTAAAATCATACCACTGTAATAGCTGATGACAATATAAGGGTGATAATAGCTATGATTCAAGTTGAAATAAAAATTTGACTATTTCTTCTTTTTTCCATGGTTTTTCCCCCAAAATAATTAAGAAACAAGAAAATGTTTCAAAAAGTGCTTGAAAGGAAATTTAGAAGAAGCAAATACTGCAAAATGATCTCCTTTCCAGTATCTCCAGATCTGGAAAAATGAGACCACTCAGTGGCTCTGATAAATGTGTGCCTAAGTTAAAGCTGTCTGGACAGCAGTGTCAGGGGCTAAATATACTCAGCCAAACAACTGGCTCTGAATGGTGTAAACCAGGAGGTCCCCAGCAAGGGGTGGGGGTCTGATGGGAAACCAGGACTCACCTCATTCTGGTAAGGGTTCACTCAATAATCAAGTATGTGGCCTCAAGCCACAGCTCCCTAGACTCAATCTCTCCATCTGAAAATGAGGAAGTTAGGCAAAATATTGTATGCAGAACTGATACGTGGCTTCTTTACATGACCATGCCATTTCATGCTTCTGACCTACACAGAACTGATACAAATCACCTAACTTCTAATCTTCCTTCAAAACTCAACTGAAAGGCCAGTCAGCTCTCCAGTGGGGCCCACCCCCTCCTCCTCTGGAGCCCATCAGCCTTGCACCTAGTCCTGGCCTGTGACCATCTGTTCTCTGCCTCACCGGGCTCCTCCACCAACCAGGGGCTCCCAAGGTGCAATGCCAGCACACAAGTGCTCCATCAAGGGGAAGAAGGGGCAGACTGCCCCTGGGGACCCTGACTGCTGGGACGCCACAGGCTCTCCCCCTCAGATCTGGGCCTTGGCCCTGATGAAACTTCCTGACAGAAAGACTAACAACTTCAAAATACCGCCTTAAGGGCTAACAGGGTAATTTTAAGACCTTCACTATAAAACTTACAGCATTGCTTCTAAGACACTATGAATGTGAGCTGAAGAGGGGAGGAAGGAATATGAATTAACAATAACGTCCTTGTTTCCAAGGAACCAAGTACAAACAAAATAAGGTGAAACAGTTGTGCTATTTCATTGTGCACATGTTCTTGGACAAGCGAAAGTGCGTAAGGGCAACTTTCACTGTGAATCTTCTTAAGCCTTTTTAAATTAGGTACACTTTAAAGCAGTGGGGGAGAAAGGTTCTTCCATAATATCTCAAAAAAAACACAGAGCTCTTCTAGACCAGGTGGCTGCTCAGCAGCAGGCACAAAGATGTATCCAAAAGCATGTGTTGCCGTACAGTTTCCCAAAGCAATATGGAAGAATAACCCTAAATACCCAACATCAGTGACTGGTTTAATGCACTGCAGTAAGCAAAGGAATAGTAAGTGATCATTCACAAATAATGATAATACACTAAAGGAGTTACAGAAGGAATCATATAACAACAGGGACCTGCTTCAAAGAAAGTAATCCAAGCACCACGGAACAGAAATGAACCAGGACAGGCCACAACCACCCACCAAGTGATGAGCAGATGGGTGGTCATGACCAAGTCTATTTTTACATCTAAAATGTTCCAGTATATAAAAAATAATAAATAAAATGTTCCAATATAAATTTTAAGAATTGATGGAAAAAAAAGTTCCTGACATAAAAAGATGTTCATGATACATTCTTTAAAACATGTCATGAGGTATTTTAAGGAACTAAAAATTATATTCCACAAAGTTTAACCATTTTATCTGATGAGGGAGTGTGGTCAGGACACCTGAATGTGGCCACCTGGTCTGCCCGTGACTGGCTCTGAGGCCTGAAAATCATTTACCATCACTGGTCCTCAGTTTCCTCTTCCAGAAGATCTGGAAATATCTTCTAGATAGATAGAAAGGGTCTATCATCTACCACTTAGAAACAGCAAATGGCAAAGGGTTTTGTAAACTGCAGTTAGTCAGATAAATTTTGATTTTTTAAAAATATTTACCCATTTTAAGTGAACTACTCAGTGACTTTTCTAATTGTGCACCCATCATCAGAGTCAGTTTCAGAATACTCGCATCATGTCAAAATGTTCCCTTGTGTCTCTCTGCAGGCAATCTTCTCTCCTACCTGTAGGCCAAGGCAGCCACCACTGACCAGCTTTCTATTTTTATAGTTTAACCCTTTTAAGAAATGTCATGCTGTGTCTGGATTTTTCACTCAGTATACTGTTGTTGAGGTTCATCTGTTTTGTGGCATATATCAGAAGTATATTCCTTACTATACTAATGTGACTGACATTACACTTCTTGCCTAACCATTCTCCAGGTGATGGACTGTTTCATTTTTAGCTATCAGGAGTAATGCTGCTGAACATTTGTAAAAAAGCCTTTGCATGAACGTAAGTTCTTATTTTTTCGTGAGGTAGGTACTGGTTCAAATGGTGAATGTGTGTTTAACTTTTGAAGAAACTGCAAACTGTTTACCAATGTGACTGTACAATTTACATTTCCACCAGCAATTTATGAGGGTCCTAGTTTCTCCATGTCCTCATCAACACTTGGAAGTGTTGATCTTTTTCATTATAGCCATTCTACTAGGCAGGTAGTGGTATTTCACTGTGGTATAATTTGCACTTTCCTAATGACATTGAACAGCTTCCCATGTGTTTATCTGCCCTCCGTGTATTTACTTTGTTGAAGTGCCTATTCAAAACTTGTGCTCATTTTTTTCATTTGGTTGTTTGCTTTCTTACTGAGTAGGAAAAGTTTTCCTATAATCAAGTCCTTTCTGGGATACATGATTTACAAATATTTCCTCCTGGCTGTGCTTTGTATTTTTCTTAATGGCTTGTTTCAAAAAGCAAGTTTTTAAATTTGATATAAAATGTATCAACTTTTTCTTTCGTTGTTCATGCTCTTTCTATCCTAAGAGATATTTGCTTAACTCTAATCCCAAAATTCTCCTATACTTTCTTTTAAAAGTTTTATAGTTTTACATTTACTTTTGTGATCTATTTCCCTAACATGTTCATTGGAGAAAAGACTAGAGATAAAACTGTACTGCAAAATGACTTTAAGAAATGTTAAAAGATTATATATGTTTCTATATAGTTACATGCATACAAACATAAATAGGAAGAAGAGAGACTAGACGGCTACACAGCAAAACATCAGATAGGTACTTCTATTTTAGAGGTCTTTCTTTTTTGGCAGTACTCAGGAATAACATATAATACAGAGGTTTCAAAATGCTACACTCTAAACTGTAGGCTCCAGAATAGAAGCAGTGGCCTGAGACATCTTGGAGGACAGCAGGACACGAGGGAAAAGGAACTGCTGAGACCTCAGAGAGCTTTGTGGTTAGAAAAGAGTTGACTTCAACTTCTGAAGATGCGAAACATCTGGAGAGTCTGGCTGCAAGCTGAGTGTAGAAAATACAAAGTTCTCAAGACTAGCAAGAATCTGAATTGAGTAACATGCTAATTTTCTAAAAGGAAGTTTCTTTTTCTAAAAAGTACATTTTAAAAGGAAAAATTCACTGTGTTCTAGAACACTAGTAATTCTGATGTGTCATGTTTTTAACAACATGGAGGCCAGATAATAAAAATTATTTCATTAAGGCATGTGGTATGCAGTTCTTCATGAATTAAATTTGATTGGAACTACAACTGGAAGATTCCTATGTTTGCTAGAAGCTTTTATCCTTCTATCCTTGGCCAATGAACTTCAGATACGAGATAGATCTTCATTTCAAACCAAAAGTAAAGAACGGTGTATGTAATGGTAAGGTTACTCCAACGCTAAGGAGCACCTCTCAATGAAATAATTAGCTGCTTCATAATGCTGGTGAGTCTTTTAATTCCTGTTTCTCTGGATCACATGTTCTGTTTTCCGAAGAATTTTCAATCCACAAAAGAAATAGCCAAGGAAGTTGTGATGGGTATGCTCAGTCAGCTTCACCTACTGAGAGCTCAGGCCACAAAGCAGATGCTTTCAGCAACTGCAGCTTACACAACAATGTTCTTCAGATTTTTCTACCAATAGCTGATAATTTAGGACAACAAAATCCTGTCCCCTCCTTAATCTGTGGGTTTTTCACTGTGCACCCAGATATTGACAGCTCTCTTCTGCAGCCATGTGATAATACAGAGAAGAGCTTGGAAAGGAACCTTTTACACAGGAGCAACACCAGGCCTACTAGGCTTCTGACAATTTAAGTACCCCTGAAAAATTATGAATAGAAACCTAAACAATGCTTATATGGCATCAGGGTCTGCCACAGGAACTATACATTAAGTGATTTAATCATTATAATAAACCTGTGAATGAGCACTATTATTACCCCCACTTTACAGTGAGGAAGAAACTGAGGCAAAGAGGGTAAGTGACTGCCCAGGTCAGAGTCACTACTCCAAACCAGTACACCCCCAGGGTAATTCCCCATGCTACACTGTATCTGTTATTTTCCTTTTGTGTCTGAAAAATCAGAGCAACATTTTGATGGGAGACCATGTTCATCACAACAGTCTTGTTTCACACAATCTCTTCCCCAAGACCGTTTGTTCGAAATGACACTCTATCACTAATTTCTCCAAATCTCTGTTTAATGAGACATCCTTCACTGTACCTGAGGGCACTTCCCCATATTTCCCCATATGATGTGCCTCCCTACACTGGCCATACAATGACCATCCACCCCCAGCAGCCCAAAGGGGCCAGGACCTCGCTTATGGATAAGCTGCACAAGACCCCATTGCAGAGAAAGGACAACAAGCCCCACTGCTCTGCACCCTCCCACCAAGAAGAAAAGTGGCTCCCTGTCCTCTTGTGCCCCCCACATGGATGACAACACAGAACACTGCCCCCTCACTCTGTGCACTCAGCTCCCTAAGTGCCTATGCAGTAAAAAGACAGGCGGGGGCCACAAAATCAATGTTTCATTGTGTAAGGTCAAGGTGAAATCTACTAGTAACAACCACAGGTGACAGTTTCTTGGCTTCACACAAAACATACAATTCCAAACAGGCATTTCTCAAGAAATAAAAGTATAAGCAGCTTTTAAAAGTCTAGTTATTGGCAGGTTCTAGTACTTTTATCAAGGTCTAGAAATATTTAAGGCATCCACTGATAGTGGTACTTTCATCAAGGTCTAGAAACCCAGAGTAGTACTTTCACCAAGGTCTGGAAACCCAGAGGAATTCCACCAAAACCCTACAGAGAGAGAGAGCTGGAATTCTTCCCACATTTGCTGCTTTGCTTCAAAGTGCCAGATGTTTTCTTAGGTGGAACGTAACAGTAACAAAACAACAAAAAGGAAGAAACTACCAGAACTAGAGCTCATTTGCTTCCTTGAATTTTGTGTTTCTCCAACAGCCAGCAGCCCACACCCTCCCTGCTCTTAAGCCTACTGGGAGAATGAGTGGGCCTGGACCACTTCAGTGCCCTGCGGGGAGGCACCTCTGCAGGGGCCCCTCTTACACTGAGGACAGGCTGCTCCAACCCCAACTCTCCTGGAGAGGGTGGGGCACAACGTCCCTCTATGACTCAGTCACGTTGAGAATACTAAGACTCATGCTAAGAACATAAAAACAATCTGAATATAAGATCTTTATCTTCACAGTATTATTTCACTATTAAATACAAAACAAGAAATATGCAACCATTTTGAAAACATGTTCTGCCAAATATCACCTCCCTAACCTGATTCTGCAGACCACCATCAGAATTACGATGTCTGCAAGGCTTTTGTAGTCCTTGAGGGGAAAATGTTTCTGGAATCAAGGAATAAAGTTTATTATTACTTTTATTTTTATTTATTTTTAACAAAGAAGTCAAAATGAATAGCATGGATACCTTCAAAGCAATCATCTTGGATGCTGTGAACTTTTTCCAACACACACACTACAGAAATGCTGCAAGTGCTCAAAGCCATCTGAAAGCTCTTTTCAAATTGCCTATTATAGGCTGTGGCACATTCTCTGGAAAATTCTTCATGCAGTAAACTGTTACTCTGTCAAACAGATTAGAATTAAGAAAATAAGCAAATTATTCACTGCCAAGTATAGATGAAGAGCATCATGACACCTGGTTCCTCCATTAAAAAGAAAAGTTATGAATATACCTACCTAATTACTATACAACAGGTATCTAATTACTACATAACAAATCACCCCAAAACTTAGATCAAAACAATAATGATTTATTACTTCTCATGACACTGTGCACTGACTGGGTGGTTCTTAAAAAATAATAAATAAAATCATAAATAAAAAATTATAACTGAATGGAATGGAGATAATGGTATTCACAACAGGAGCCACAGCATTTTAAATTGCATCAGCTTATGTATACGGCCTTAGCATATAGCCAGCCCAGTGTTTCTGGGCTATTCTATTTCACAAGATAATAAGGTGTGGGTAAAACTGCAGTATTTCCAGAATCTCTCCGCCTGGCCTTAGTGCATCTTGATACAATGGGTGTTTCTAGGGGGTGGAGAGTAGTCATCATCTCCATATGAATAGGTAATTACAAGGGCTAGCAAGGGCTTATCTGAATCTGAGAAGTTGGGTGGGGGATTCTTCTTCTGCAGTTTGGTTGAGAGACAGGGGAGAGCAGAAGTTGACAACTGCTTCTAAGAAATAAACTTTATTTCTCCCTTTGACTGGTTTTAGTTTCAAAGGTATTTTGCCCTGGGATTTTCCCCCAGTTACACCTGGCGGTAGTTGGCAGTACCTCTGAACCTGAAATCTGTCTACATGGGTGTGACCCTTTGGTGGGATGCCCCTACAGATGGAGGGGAGATGCCTGGGACCCCCCTGTGGATAGTGGGGAGGCTCCAGTGGCTGCAGCAGTAGATGGTACAGCTTCACCTGGGAACCCCCTATCTGTGGGGCTTCCAATTGGGTCTAGAGAAAGCACCTCCTAGAGAGGTGGGGCCTTCCCCAGAGTGGGGAAGGGTGCAGACACCAGAAGCTGCAGAATTAGCAGTCCGTGAGATAGAAGACTGCTTAGAGGCCCTACAAGGTCGTGTAGCAGCTGGGATTGTAGGATCTCTTTTCCTTGAGTTAGTGGAAAATGTTATCGAGGACAAAGCGAGAGTCATGGAAGAGAGTGAGAGACTTTGGCAGGAGACACACTTCAGCATCACTTGGAGGAGCTGGGCGATGACCTACGGGATGCCCTTAAGGAGGAGAGACAGTTATTGAGAAGACGGATCATGCCCCCAGAAGATTCCTTAGCAGCAGCGAGAGGGAAGGCAGCAAGAGAAGCCGAGTTGCAGGAGGTCATGAGAGAGGAGGGCAGGAAAGAAAGGTGCCTTCAGGCTGGGAGATGGTAGAGGAGGTGTCAGGAGAGGATGAGGGGCTGAAGCCAAGGGTGGATCTGTTGCCCAGGCCACTGCCTGAAGCACTAGCCTCTCCTGTATTAAAGGCTCACCCAGTTGTAATTAAAAAAAAATAAACACGCAACAATCACAGGCATTCAGAGGAAGAGACGCCCCCTCCCCAGGTTGTGGAGCACTCCATGCTCTGCCCCTATATGCAGGATGAGCTGCTGAACATGAGCGTTCGGTTTAGGCAAAAGCCATCAGAACTTCTGCCTACATGGCCTTCAGGTCTCTGTGATATGGGGGTGGAAAACATTCTTATGTCAAGTTTTGAAATGAGTAGACTGGCTTTCCTGATGACTCACCCTTCCCTCTGGCAGTGGTTGCAAAGTGCCTGTCACACCTCAGGGAATCAGGCACTTCTAGATTGGCTGACAGCTGCCATCAGGGCAGTGTGGCCTAATCAGGGTGATTTACCATACTTACCCACTAGCTGGAATACATATGCAGAGCTCCAACAGGTGTTGCGGGAATTGGGCATGAAAAATATCATCTATAATATGGACCCCTAGGGCCCCAATCAGGAGTTGTTCACTGTAGGAATAAGAAATCTGGGGGTCCATACAGCTCCCCCATCTCTCTTTGGGTCCCTAGTGACTATTCTTGCCCCTCACATAGGGGAACTTATAAGTGCGGCTATTCGAACTTTAGCAGATCTGGGAAGCTGAAACAATAAAAGCACGGAAGGAAGTACAGGCTATGACTGACAGGAGAGGTGCAAAGGGCTCCATGAAGGTCTCGAGGACCCAGATGTGGGTTGATTTGATAAAAGCCAGGATAGTAAAAGAAAAACTTGATTGGCAGCCCAAAAGGATCTTATTAGAACTGTGGCACCAATTAAAACCAGAGCAGCAGTTCCAGCCGGAGGCAAAGCCCCATGTCTGACCTGTGTCCCTGAAAGACTTCCTGGGGGACAGTACTCAGGCTCCACCTGGGCCCTCACCCCAACAGGACAAAGATTGGGTGTTGCAGTTTGACTGAGGGCAAGGTCAAGGCCCTCACCTTGGGGGATGTGCTGGAGACCAGAGGCCAAGTGTTGAATTAGCAATGCATTGGTCCCTGTGAATGTACAACATGTCCTGGCACGGGTGGATACAAGAGCTGAATGTTCTTTGATTTATGGCAACCCTGTGAATTTTCCCAGGACCCCTGCTGTGATAGATAGCTATGGGGGTAGGGCCATTAGAGTGAAGAAAGCTCAAATCCCATTGGGGATAGGGTGTTTACCCCCAAAGGAGTATACTGTGTACATTTTTCCCATCCCTGAAAATATTTTGGGGGTGGATATCCTGTAGGGCCTATGGTTACAGACCATTGCAGGTGAGTTCAGACTGAGAGTACATGTGTTAAAGGCAGCATTGAGGGGACATGCTAAGCACCCACCTGCAGCTCTGCCTGTACATAGGTGCATGACAAATACTAAGCAGTATAAATTGCCTAGGGGCACAAGGAAATTGGAGAAACTCTACAGGAGTTGGAGGAGGTGGGCATCATAAAGCCCATTCATATTCATTTTAATTCCCCAGTGTGGCCAGTGAAAAAGCCAGTCAGCTCCTGGCATATGACTGTGGACTATACAGAACTGAATAAAGTCACACCCTCTTTGCATGCTGCTGTCCCCTCAATAGCAGCTCTTACGGACACGCTAAGCCACAAATTGGGGACGCATCATTATGTAGTAGACCTTGCTAATGCTTTCTTCTCTATTGACATAGCACAGGAAAGTCAGGAACAGTTTGCCTTCATGTGGGAAGGCCAGCAGTGGACATTCACTGTCCTTCCACATGGATACCGCCATAGTCCCACCATCTGTCACAGACTTGTAGCCCAGGACTTGGCCATATGGAAGAAACTGCAAACAGTCCGGCTGTATTACTACATTAATGATATTATGCTCACATCTGGTTCTCTTGTAGATTTAGAAGGGGCAGTTCCTAGACTGCTGCAACATCTACAGGAGAAAAGATGGGCTGTGAACAGCACCAAGGTTCAGGGACCTGGTTTGTCAGCAAAGTTCTTGGGGGTTGTCTGGTCGGCTAAAACTAAAGTTATTCCAGAAGCAGTCACAGACAAGGTCCAGGCTTTCTGTACCCCTACCACTGTGGCAGTATTACAAGAGTTTTTGGGTCTTTTGGGCTACTGGAGAGTGTTACCCTGCACCTGGCACAAATTCTGAAGTCCTTATACTGTTTGGTATGAAAGGACATCAGGTGGGACTGGGATAAGGCATGTGCAGCTGCTTTTCCTGCTGCCAAGTGGGCAGTCAAGGTCATGCAGGCCTTGAATGTAATGGACTCATCAAGGCCCTGTGAGCTAGATGCTCATGTAATGCTCATGAATGGACACGCCAACCTATGGGATTCTGGTCACAACTAAGGAAAGGAGCAGAGGTCCGGTACACCTGGATAGAGAAGCAACTGGCTGCTGTGAACCATGCCTTGCTGACGAAGGAGCCCATCACCAGAAGAGCTCCGACCAAGGTAATAACCACCTATTCCATTGTGGGGTGGGTGCGAGACTGGACCCAAAGGCCACAGAATGGCATGACACAGACACCTACAATGGCCATATTTACAGCAAGCAGTGCCCTTTTTACTAGCCCCTTAAGTGGAGAACTCCAATGCTTATTAGGACCAGTGATGTATACCAGTGGAAAGCAGGAAGAACTTGCTTTCGAGCCATTGGTCACCAAGAGTCCTTTTCAGGAGGGAAAAGCCCCTTTACCTGAAGATGCTTGGTATACAGATGGCTCCAGTCATGGGCAGCCCCCAAAATGGAGGGCTGTGGCTTTCCGTCCTAAGACTGAGACACTATTGATGGAGGCTGGAAGGGAAAGAGCAGCCAATGGACTGAGTTGTGGGCAGTATGGCTCGTGATCACCCAGGAGCCCTCCCCCATAGTTGCCTGCACTGACAGCTGAGCTGTCTATTGGGGCTTGACCCTGTGGCTACCGACATGGTACCATGCCAACTGGATGGGTGGTCACCGGCCCCTTTGGGGGCAGGAGTTGTGGCAAGACCTATGAGCCCTGGTCGGACTAAGACTGTTACCATGTATCATGCAACTGGCCATTTGCCTTTGGCATCCCCAGGTAATGATGAAGCAGACACATTGGCCCAGGTGAGCTGGCTTGAAGGAAAGCCTACCTCTGATGCAGCCCAATTGGTTACATCAGTATTTGTTGCACGTGGGGCAAACAGCAATGTGGGCTGTAGCCCATTGGGGGGGGCTTACTGCTGACCCTTGACGTCAGCAGAGCCCGGAAGGAGTGCCTTGTGTGCTCTAAGAGGGACTTACACCAAGTCCCACAGCAACATGGGACAATAGTAAGGGGGCCAATACCCCTTGTCAGGTGGTACATAGACTGACTATACTGGGCCTCTGCCCATATCAGAAGAATACTGGTATTCCATGACTTGTGTGGACATGGCTACTGGACTACTGGTTGCTTTTCCTGCATGTTGTGCAGATCAGCAAACCATCAAGAGAGGCCTAGAGCGTCTCTTTGCAGCCTATGGCCGGCCGCAGGTGACTGGGAGTGACCAAGGCACCCACTTTACTGGACATGCGTTACAAGGATGGGTGCAGCAATTAGAATAAAGTGGGTGTTTCATGTACCATATAACCCTACTGGGTCAAGCATGATAGAAAGGTACAATGGTTTGTTGAAATCTGGCCTGAAGTCGTACACCAATAGTCTACAGAGCTTGCCAGTTCGCCTTGAACAGTACTATGGAGTTTGAATGAGAAGCCCCGTAAAGGAGCCATGAGCCCTGTGGATATGCTAACACACCTTGCTGCCTCTCCCATACAACTGTATGTACAAACCAAAGAGGAGCTATTGAAGCCAGGATATGGCCAGCAGAGCAACATCCTGCTGCCAGCCCCTACTGCATTAAACCCTGGAGACAACTGTTGAATGGACATGGCCCTGGACATTTTGACACATGAATCAGTGATGGCTGGCCCTTCTGGCACCTTGGGGAAAAGGCCTGGAAGCTGGCCTTGTGTGTATCCCTGGAGTAACAGCAGAGTGACCCCCAAAGATCATGGTAGTATACCCAAAATGTCCAGGAGGTAAGAAAATCTTACTGGGAAGTTTTATCTTATCTTTATGGCCAGTGCACATACCTCCCATAGCCCTATATACTGACCCATCTGTAACTCTCACAGGGCGCAGGGGTGAAAGTCTGGTATACTAGACCAAGATTAGATCCCATTCCCACCACTGTCCTATCACTGGACCACTGTCTTCCACATATCCTACTCGAAGGACAAGATCTGCCTATGCTGGTGTCATTAAAACATGTATCTTATTGCCCTTAAGATTATTTTCTCCATCAGTTCTTGTGGTCTGGATGCCCCCCTGGCTGCAGCTGCTGTGTGATGACTGCTCTGAACTTCCTACCTGCTCAGCTACTGCCTGCCTGTGGAATGGGCAAGCTGTGGACTTAATCTGCATAGGACTTTGAACCTAGCTGAAGCCTCCGACTTGAGGATTATCATGATTTTATGTTACTGGTCTGGTTACAGTGTTCCAGTTTTCTCTCACAGGGGCCACTGTGGAAGATGGAGAATGAGTAGATTGCGAGGCATGATTTCTAGAGGGGTGGCCTGTGGGTAAAATTGCAATTTTTTCCAGAATCTCTCACCTGGCTTTAGTGCATCTCCACACAGTATGTATTTGCGAGGGTGGAGAGGGGTCCATCTCTATATGAATAGGTAATTACAAGGGCTAGCAAAGGGCTTATCTGGACTGGAGAGGTGGGGTGGGGGCTTCTTTTTCTGCAGCCTGGTCGCGAGAGACATGGGGAACAGAGGTGGATGAGTATCTGTAAAAAATAAACTTTATTTCTCCCTTTGACGAATTTCAGTTTCAAAGGTATTTTGCCCTGGGATTTTCCCCCTGGAGTTACACAGGGCTTTATCTTTTTTCCTGAAACTTTCAGCAAAGTTAAGGTGACTACTGTTTCAGTCCACCCACATACCTCTGCACCCAAACTTTCAATCACTTCTGTGTTTTTCCTTTTACTTAATGTAGTTCTTGAGATTTGCAGACAATCTGTATTTTAAGAAAAAGGGGCAATTTATTCAGAGCTCATAAATGAGCAGAATTCATAGTATTTTCAAAGTAAATTTTACTGAAGTGAAGCAAAAAAAAAAATAGCCTTTTTTCCTTTATCCAAGTGAGAGATCATCTCAAACCTCAGCTTCTCCTACCTTCCAGGGAAAGGTTCTGTTATCAGAGTAATTACACCTAATCTTCAAAATTAACAAATAATGCAGCCAAACATTATTAGAAACTATAGGACATGACCTGAGCAAAGCATTACACTCAAAATACAATGCATTTAACTGTAGCCAACTCAGTGTTAGAAATCCTATTTAAAAGCATGTTTAATCCAAAAACACAGGTACGGCTTGGGCACAATTTTAACTTATTGTACTTATGTTGTATGGTAAACAGAAGCAAAATCTTAAGCTACTTGAAAACAAATAGGAGGTCAAAAATAAGTTTTCCTTTTGGATACAATTATTTTTGAAATAATGCTTATTTTTTAAACATCATTTAACATGGAAATAGAATTTTTTGCTAAGAAAAAGCAAAAACTCAGTCATTTAACAAAAGCAAAGAAAAATTAACTCACTAAATGGTTTATTTGTTCATATGCTGGAACAGAAAGTATTATTTAACATTAGGAATGATGCCAAAGCAGAAAGCGAGAGGAGGAGAACGCTAATTGGACGAAAGGCTGTCTTAGATATGTTTCCACCAGACCCTCACCATATTGCACTTGCATTGGCCTCTCCCAGCAACTCTGCAGCTGGCAGATCCTTCAATCTACTTGCAGATCTGGCCCACCAATTTCTAGGTCAGCCCAGGCCCAACGGGAAAATACCTGGTCCAAGCCATTAGTCAAAGATTTAAGGACACTGATAACGTGCCAACATGTCCTAGGCCCAGGGAGTCACGATATGAAGTACAGACATTTACTCCCTCCCCCAAGAAGCATGCCCATCTTACAGGAGGGACTGAAATTAAACATACAATCAACACAATAAATCTTGGTTCAAAAAACAAGTACAATTAAAGGCACAGGACTGGATCCTGTGAAGCATCTAACAGAGAGTTCCCTGGTCTGAAGAGTTGGAGAAAACTTGGAGCAAGTGACTCTTGCTGACACCTAAGGCTGTGGGAGGATGGAAGAGGGGCAGGGCCCTGAGGAGTGAAGAAGCGCCCTTGATAAACAGAGTGCAATGGGTGTGGGCAGGGCCCTGGCCAGAAGGCAGAGCCCCCAGGAAACCACGGCTGGTTCTCCACCCTGTGGAGGGACTAAAGCCGGGGTCTGAATAATGGCTGGTGGCCGGCACAGTTGCCACCACCCCGCTCTGGTCAGAGGGTGTGCTGACTCCTGGGTGGCATGCCATCAGGGGGGCCTCCGGGCCACAACCATCTACATCTGGCACCCTGATATTGGCCATGCTCTCTCCTTCTGACAGGTCCTTCCCAATCTTGCTGTCTGGGCAAGAGCACTGGCACCACATCTAACTTTAGAACCCAAAGCCTAGCAGGGGGAATGTCAGCCCAAAGGGAAAATATGCTTTAAGACACCAACTGGAAATGAGGTTATGATGAAGGCCAGCAAAGCTCTGGTAGTGAGGATGCCGCCACTCCACAAATATCCCACTTTGGGATAAAAGGGGAGGGCAGGGGAGGACCAGGGGAAAAAGAGGTGGTAATGAAGATACCTAACACCATGGCCCCAACAGCTTCTCAGGTATCTTCTCCACAAAGTCCACTCAAGAGAACAACAGCAGGAGTAAAAATAATCCTTAATAACAACAATCACTTCTAATGTTTTACAGTTGAAGACTGCATGTCATTTTAATTTTCCAGGAACTAACAGGCTTTTAATCATTCCACAAAGAAAAATATTTTCTTGAAAGCCAGTAAGACAGCCTTATGCCCTTCAAAAGAATTGCTCAGAATTTAGCAATTCTACCTTAATAATCCAAAATCTAATACTGGTAAACATTTTTGTTTTAATCAAGGCAAATTCTATTTATAGAATATTTCACAATTGTCTTTAGTGGAACCTAGAAATGGGAATATTTAACATCTTGACTTCCAGGTTTAGTGGGTGCTTTTCAAGAAAATATTTTTCCATAGGTTTTAATGAACTGAAGTAAGTACATGTCTGCAAATGAACTATCTTGCCTTTACTCACAAAGTCTTCAGTCTGATTGGAAAAATAATGTTTAAAATAACTCCTGTTTGGGCAAGCACTTTCCAGAACTCTGTGGCACACAGTCCCATGACAACCAGTCTGATTCCAGACAGGTTCTGAGGTTCCAGGTATAAGCAAAACTGGTCCCTGGAGTTCAGTCCATAGTTGTCAAGTGTGGGTTTGATGAGGCAAGATCAAGGGGTTTTAAGAACCACACCCCAGACTGGCACAATTCAACCGCAGCCTAATGTAAAGGTCCTCATACTTAACAGTACAATGTCAGAACAGAATCACCCAAGCAATGGAGCTAACTCACCAACTTCTTCCATTGTCCCAAAGTCCCACCATTAAAGTTCCATATTAAGGATATGGAGGTCTCGGTGAAATATAATTACATTAAATGAAACCTTAAATGAAAAGGTTGGACCAAACAATCTGAAACCTCTTGAATTTCTAAAATTTAGTACAATCTGATTCTAAATTTAGTACAATTAAGTGCTAGGCAGACCGCAGGACCCAAAGGTCCAGAAGACTGGGCAAAGATGCTTTACCATGTCAAGAAGAAACTGACAGCTGGGAAAGGAAAACAGGCATAATATAGTGCTAGCTGAAAAAAATGAAGTTATAAGTTATAGTGTACAGTATTACCAATTTTTATGAATACATGCTATATAAAAACATCTCTATGATGATAAAACCCTGAAGTATATATTTCAAAATTTTATCTTAGAATGGAAGCATTGCAGTGACTTTTTTCTTTTGTTTTCTAAATTTCCACAATGTATACGTTGGTAGATCCCTGGTGAAGACCAGAGATCTCTTGCAGTTATATGTACCATGCAAGCAGAGGTACTGACTTGATTACCTTTGTTCTAGACCATCATTACAAGTATGGTGTTTACAGCAAACAGACTTAGAAAATAGAGACAGTATCTCCTTCCAAAGCAAAGAGCAACCATGCTTCAATCCAGTATAAAAAATTCAGGCTCCTTAGGTTTAGGGTTCTTCTCCTATAATGCAATCCACTGCCTGTACAAGTGTCACCTGGCCTTCTGCATGTCACTCTGTGGATCTTGGAGAACTGGTGCCAAAAAATGCTGGTGCCACAACTACTGTTACTACCTTGAGTAATAAGTCCTTTGTCTCTGACCCATGAGTCTCATGTCTTCTGCCAGTGTCTATCAAAGTGCGGCAGGCTAATCTTTCAGCTTGCAAGTAGGGTAAAAAAGCTCAGATCCTTAACAGTTGTCAAGTATGTGGTACACCTCTACAAGACACCACTGCACAGGGTGAAGGGCATTCTCATGTTCACTGCACCCCTGCTGTGTGAAGGGCACTGTGTCTGGAGCTAAGGATGAAGATGGAACAACACATACATGTATATGAGTGAATGACCGAGGATATTCACTGAGAGGATGGGGGTGGGGGGGGGGTATCAGAGCAAGACCTGGGGGTCAGGGAAGGCTTCTTGACATTCAACAAATGTTACTTAACAATGCACAAGTAACAACTTCTGTCTCTTGGCAGGCTATGTGTTCATTCCAGAGAAAATTTACAAATTTAAATAATTGGCACAAATTTACCAGCCCTCCGGTTTTTCAATCCAACTATGTTTTTACAATTATAGAATAACAGTGTAATTACAAGATGAGCACTAAGCAGATTAACCAGCATTTCATGACCATGGTCTACTAAGAACCCACTTAAGAGTCACTTGAAGTTGTTAATCATCAACCATAGCCAAATGGACTCTGATTAAATCTTGCATATAAAGCTTTGCAATATTATGCAATGAGTGGCACATACAAATTTAAACTTAAGGCTCTTTAACACTTTATACAGTACCTTGTAACTAGAAGATGGTTAACAAAACTGAAGACAATACTAAGAGTTTTCTAAGAACAATGGACTCAGAGCCAGAACATTAAATTTACTCTCAATTTACTCTCTGTGACTGTGGGTAATTCACTTGACCTTCTAGATAGCTCATTTGTCACAAAAAAAGATTAGAGCATAGGTTATCATGACTTAACTTCCAAAGGTAGAATAGTTATTTCAACTCATTAGACTGGCAATTAGTGAAGTGCTCCATTTCACATATAATGCATGGTGTAAACCAGAACATCCCCAAATGATAGACTTAAAAATATGTGATTCCAATCATAACTAATCTTAGCTGTTTTTTTTAAAAGCCTTTTTCCCTCTGATGAAAGTAATATACATGAAATATGGCCAATTTTTTTTCTGAAAAAAAATATAGCTATCTCATGATCCAAAGGCAACCATCACTAACATTTAAATAAAGCTGAGTTTTAAAATTTTATATAGACAGATACGTAAGTTAGATAAAACATTGATTCCACATACACACATACCACCAACTAAAATAGACAAAAAAGCAAGTGCTCATAAAAAGCTAGCAAGTGCTTAGGAAGTGCTTAGGAAGTGCTCAGGATAAGGTGAAGGTTGAACAGACACTTACTGGCCAACCTAAAAGAATCTGAGCAAAAATAATGATAACAACATAAATAATAAACAGATTTTTCTATGAGCCTACTCTGATATAAACAAATATATCTAATAAAAAAAGGGAAACCTCTTTCAGGATTCCAACTAATAAAAGTAGAATAAGTGAAGGAATTAGAAAATCACCATTTGGCAAACACCAGAGTAATTATTTCGGGCAAAAATCATCCATGGGTATAAAATAGGTGAGAAAGCATGATGAGAAATGAGATATACTGTTTTAAAGAAAATCCACTCATTGGTTATGATTAAGATACTCATTATGATGAGAAAAGTTATTTTACAAAGGAGATTTAGATGGTAGGAACCATCCTAAGTGATCAAGGCTAATGCTACCAGACCATGTATTGGGCATATCAACATTGTGTGTCCTCCTGATACAATGCACAGGGAAGAACGTATTGCTACTTCCAGAGCATTTCTAACATATACATAGTCTGAATCTAATCATGAGGAAATATCACACAAATCCAAATTGAGGAACATTCAACAAATTAGATAGTGGAATTAATTTGAGGATTAGTGGAATTTAAATTTACTTCCCTTTGATGATAAATTGATTGGATTTTCTGTTCATGTACACTTAAAATATAGAAATTATCCTTTTTCTTTCACAAAAGTTCTGTATTCTGAAGGTGCTTAGTTCTTGATATTCAAGATGGTAGAACTAACTAGGTGGTATTCTTCAAAACTTTCAAGGCCTGACAGATGAGGAAAGACTGAGTAACTTTCCAGATTAAAGAAGTCTAAACGGACATGACCTGAATGCAGGTATGACCCTGAGCAGGCCCTGCACCAGGTGAAGGATGTTACTGAGAAAACTAACAAAATGTGATTAGGTCTGTAAATTAGATGACAGTATTCATTAATGTAATTTTCCCGATTTCGACAATTTTACTGTAGTATATAAGAGAATGTCCTTCGTCTTAGGAAATAACACGTTGTGATTTCTGGAGGTAGGAAAATCTCACATCCAAAACTTTATTACAAATGTTTCAGGGGGAAAAAAGCTTTTCTAGATGATGATGGAAATACATAAAATACAGAAAGAAGGGGACATGAATGATCTAATAAGGGTAGTAAAATATTAACATCTGGGAAATCTGGGTGAAACATTCACAGGATTTTTGTACAATTTTTGCAACATTTCTGGGTGTCTTACATTATTTCAACATGTTTTACATATGTATGCATATATGTGTATATATACATGGTGGACATCTTTCTGTAAAAATAAATACAGGTCTAAATCTATTAAGACTATATTCTTCTGCTAATATTCCATTAAGTTATTTAACACTGCCGACTCTGCCTCCAGCGATGCCAAACTGCAACACACATATTCATCATGCATTGTTTATTTCAGCAGCACTAGAATGACATCCCTCCCTTGAAACATGAATTCTAAAATTTAAATTACTATCTAGATATCCAGAGATACCTACTGACTAACATTTAACTTAAAAATGAATCAAGTCCTTAAATTCCTCACCTTTCTCCAACCTCTCCACCTAATGGGGCACCTGCATAACAATGAAGAAAGAAAATGATTATTATAAACTTTTTATACTATCAAATGAGGTCATATATGCCTTATTTACTTTACTTCCATTTGTAGACTTTAAAGAAAAAAATTGAAAAAGAGCAGAAATACAAAAGAAAAACAAACTACCCCTGCTGCCTTATATATATTTAGAGACATCAAACTGGATGGCAGAAGCAATAGGAATCAGATGAATTTAAACTGGACGGCAGAAGCGATAAGGAATCAGATGAATTTATAAAATTACATACATGCCATGAAGTAAAAAGACAAGTTTCACTTTTAAGGAACTTTGGGGGTGGAAAGGCCCTTATCAATGCATGCGATGATTTCTGCTAGTTATGACAATGCACAGATGCTCAACATTTGAGGGCACAGAGCTGTGCTTATTGACTAAGCCTGAAGATGGCTCGCTGGACCTGGGGCTGGACCAGGTTGAGAGAGCTGCCAATGGAGCAAATGTTCTTGCTGGCCATACTGAGAAAGCCCAGCGAAGGTTACGTCAGGCTGTTCGGTCCGGAGATGGAGCAGGTAAGCATTTGGGCTGGGAGTCTCTACCAGGCAGGCACATTCTGGCAGGAGCACACAGTAGAACGGTCACCATGGTTTTCTGTAGGCTCAGCATCCTCCTCATGAGCACCATCAAGTGGTACTGTGGAGGCTATAAGAAAGCAGGTGAGGTCTTATTCCCCAATTTCATAAATGTACATGGAAATAATAAAAAAGAAACCCTTGTCAGATAAGATGCTCTGAAGACTTGGGTTCGAAGAAGCTGAAGGGAGACAAGTTACTATATTCACCAACCAACCACATGATTGCCTGACTGTTTACACAGCATTTTCTGAATGACATACAGTGACTTACCTCATTTCTCATCACGAGAACAAGATGACAGTGAATGATTCCGTCATTTGGAAATACCATCTTGAATATAAAGAACTAAGCACCTTCAGAATACAGAACTTTTGTGAAAGAAAAAGGATAATTTTTATATTTTAAGTGTACATGAACAGAAAATCCAGTCAATTTATCATCAAAGGGAAGTAAATTTAAATTCCACTAATCCTCAAATAATCAGTTAAATATAGTAATTTATCATCACACCATTTGATCTGTTTTCATGTACTCATGGATACACTTTCTCCTAAAAATAGAATTAACCATTTTGTAAATTGTTTTATGTATTTACTGATAGTTAACATCCTTCTGTGTCATGACTTTTTTTATAGTATTACTCTACCACCCACATCATTTTAATTACTGCATAAAATAATCAAAAATATATCTCACACAATAAACAAGTTCAAAACAGTTACTAATAGAAGCTGCACAGAAAGACAAAATTTCCAAATCTGAACTCATAATTAAGCAATTAATGACAAAGACTTCTGAGTTACTTCCCAGGACCATTTTATTCCTACCACCAGCAGAAAGCTTTCTAAAATATCCAGAGTTCTCCAAATTTCATTAAATTGTTAAAAACAATGACATGTACAGCATTTTTCCTTAACTATAATCACTTTTACTTTCAAAGTAAACCATACCTTGCAAAGTAATCATTTCTAGCAGTAAACCATCATAAAAATAAGCCAACACCACACTCAAGCCTTTTAAACTTTGATTTTAAGGACAATCCAAACTAAGCTCTGAGGATGGGTAACGTCTGTACAGAATTTTAGCTCAATCAAAGGAATGACAAGCCAAATCCAGTGAGCTGATGTACTCCTAATAAATGGATCCTCCCCCCTTCTATTCTTGACTTGAAATGTTCATGGAAAGGCCAAAGATAGTTTAGTAAGGAGGTCCCGCTGCATTCTTTTTATTAACTGTCTTAGAGGCAGTTCTAATTTATACCTGTGTCCAGCATAGTTATTAATACCACTCCCTTCATTCTTAAAAATATCCTGGTTTCTAGGACAAACAGTTTGGTAATCTACTTTAGGCTTCCAAGAAGCTACTGAGGACACTTCATTTGAAATAATACATATATCACTCAATAAATAAGCGTTCCTTATTACTGTCATCATCACTGTCGTCGTTACTAGTATTCTGAATGCTAAATGTTTATCTTCTTTAAAATATAACCACATTATTTCTGAAGATCAAATGCTACATTCTTTCTGAACTCTTTTACATTAGTATACAGTAACACCTAACTCTATCTTTATTACACTTTCTAAACTCTATTTTTTCATATCTTTGATATGCCAACATCCCCTGATAAGTTCAGTGTAAAAAAAGAAATAGAAAGCAAACATTAAACAATAAAAAACGATTTAGGGCTGTTATTGACTACAAAGAGGTCAATTAACAAACTCAGGATTTCATGGTGAAGCAGAACTACTAGTGTGAGAAAGGTGTATGAAGATGCAAGAACTCTCCACTGTGATGGTCTTTTCCAGTCTGCAAATGCCTGACTGTGGCTTACTTCTGCAAACCCTGATTACTGTCTACTTTATCATCAGAATTAACTCTCCTACTCACTTCACCTGTGATTTAATCACTTTTCTAAGAAAATACTGTAAATTATATTCTATGTGTCAGTGATGAAAATAAGTGGACAGTTTGCTGTGCCCATTCTCAAACGGTGGTAAAAGAATCCTAAATGTGCAGTGCAGGGCCAGAAAGTGACTTTTGTCGACAATAACTTACCTCTAATTTTGAGAGAAAGTTTTTTTTTTAAAGTTTGTGGATGCAGACTGTAACATACATAAATGCCAACTAGGTCAAATTGGCTTTTTTGATATGGAAACTTTAATATACCAGCCTTGGGACCCGGATGTAGACATACAATGGATGGGACTACTGGTCAGTACGACACAGTGCAGGGTTTCCCAAGCCCTGTGTCCCTCCTGCTGGCAGATGGGGTCACTGCAGAGGCCAAAATGTTCTGCCTGCCACTGCTCCCTTTCCAGGACTGGCTGGGGTAGTTCATTAATTATATATGTATCAATCTCAGGGAAAGAGTATTGTTGCCTAATTCAGAAGGGAAATCCTAGAAGAACTTGTGTGGATACAAACTGATCATATTACTCTGTAGGGCTATCTAGCTTTCTTTCTAAAAGCTACGGGTGTCAAATGAGGGGGAGTGTATGCAAATTTGTCCTGAGATACTTCTGAGTGGATGAGGACAGCTATTCACTTCCTCTGGAGAATGAATTTTTTTTTAATTTAGTGAGTTTTTTGAAGATAGGGGAGCCAGGTACTTGCAAAGGACCAGAAGTTCAAAAAGTCACTGCCCTGAGCATCTGTCAGTCTTCAAATGAGTAATTTAGGGGCAAACAGAGAAAGCAAATTAAAGAAATATTTATGCTGAAATTTCATGTGCCTGGATCATTTAACAGCCAAGAATTGAGTAAATGCAATATCCCAGCCTACAAAAGAGCATGTGTGTCTGTGGGGAGGCCACAAGCTTGAAGCTTCTCAGGAGCCAATTCCAGTCTCTCCTCCAACAGACTCAGATTTCTTATAGGAAGAGACATATTTTGCTCACATACTTTTTTTTAATGATCTCTTATGAACAAAGAGATACACCAATATTTTTAAAAAGTATTTGTGTAAGTTGTTGATCTTACGGATGATGTTGCTTTATTTCAGACTGCCTAAATTTGATGTCACCTGTCACTGACCAGGCCTCTGTACACAAATGAGCCCCGACAAGCTGCACAGGCCTGCCCAGTGCGGTCCACACTGCACCTCCCAGGCCACCGCAGGGCCGTGCGTCAGCAGAGGCCACAGGGGACACAGGAAGCAATCCCTGTAGAGATCGCCTTCCCTCTATTCAAAATTCGTAGCCTACAAATCAAACCTGTAACGTTCTCTTTCCATGGATCAATTCACTAACCATTATGCAAACTAGCTTTGGTCGACCAAAACAGGCCAATCACCTGCGCCAGATCTGAACTACCTCCTGAAGACTTGCCACAGCGGCACCTCAGCCTTCTGTGATCCCACGGGAACTACAGCTCTGAGGCCTAAGCTGGCAGCTGGCAGAGGCGGCCCCACATGCACTGCTGAGAGCGCGGAAATGAACTGCTCACACTCGTGAACCCACCCAGGCAGGGCCTTGATCAGATGGGAGTTATCCAACGCATTCTTCGACACATACTTAGGATAGAAAGGAACTGCCATTTGGAGTTTTTTGGGATTAACCCTCTCCCAGCTCTTTCCAATCCAATTCTACAGAAATTCTGGGTGCTTATAAAGTGATGAAAATTCCAAAACTTTCCACTTGTAGTCAGGCTAGGGATTTTAGTCCAAACTTGATAATAAATATAGCACTGACAGTATTAGGCACTGCCAAAGCACCGGCCTTCCATGTGTGGTACTCAAAAGCAGACAAAGGCTATACACAAGTCATGGGCCAATATCCTCACCAATGCTTGGGTTTATAAGAGAATAATTTTGGATACAGGCACATTTTTACAGTACTATACTGCCAGAGAGAAAAAGTAACTTAAATGCTACAAATAGAAATAAACATAATTCAAAAGTAATTTGATTCCTTAACTCTTATATCAAACGGGCAATGTGTACAAGTTTTTCAAAGGGGAACTGGAGCTAAACTTGTAACATTCATAGTAAAAACCCAAGACCAACACTAGAGAATTATTCATGGAAAAACATTTTCACTACAATGAGCCAAGCTCAACTGCTAAAAATATATTTAATGTACACACAGGGGCATGGGCTTACCAAAGTGTTCACTTCACAGTATCTCAGCCTGAGCTACATCACCGGGTTCTCCCTACCCAAACGGTCCCAATCTGAAAAGCAACATATGTTTGATGCACAAAACAAGCCTGGAATCTGGTGAGGAATTGTAGCAGAAAACTGAAAAGCATCAGTGGGCAAAGGAGGAGCTGAAAGCTGATGCTGATAGGCCTGCCTCCTTCCTCTCTCTCCCTTACAGTCCCTATTTATAGGCTATCAGCAATGGCACAGCGGAAAATGATGAAAATGAGGGCAGAAAAATCTTTCAAAAATAGGAAACACCTCTCATAACATTAGACTCTGTATAAGGCATGGAAAATAATGGGTCTGATTTTATAAGTCACATAAAAGTAAACTTAACTTGTACTCATGTCTACTGAAATACTTAGTTTAAAACAGTTATAACTTAGTAGTTATGAGCACAGACGAGGTTCAAACCATCCCATCCCTTAGGCTACTTAGCTACTCTGTACCTCAGTGTCCTCGTCTGTGGAATGGGGATAATGCTATGCTTATACATGAGTAATACAGACATAGAGAAGGGCAGAGGTAGCTAGCATCATGATTAAGATCGCTTGAAACTACCACAAAATATTTACTCATTCCAACAAGTGCACAGTTTGTCCTTTTCTCAAAAGTTTTTTAAACTTTTTATTTGGGGTAACCTGAAAGATGTCACAAACAAAACACTAGTGATTTTATAAAATCTGTATTCACAAATCTGAAGTTACAGTCCATCCTGATGATGTTCCAGTCTGACTTCTCAGCGGACATGGAGAAAGCAAGGTTATAATTATGAAAAAAGCAAAGACGGATTCAAGCTTCCTATCAGCCGATCTAAGAGAGCAGAATCTGCTTCCAGCTCCATCGGACTGGCTCAGCAGCCGAATAAACAAAAACTTCAATCACAAAACACATTTATCCTGTAAAAAAGGTGTAAGCCTTTCCTTTAGTATTTTAATGATTCCTTCCTCCTACCTTCCCCCATGCCTCATTCTGTCACTGTTTTATAAGAAAATACATTTTAATAATCAGAAAACCTCACAAAATGTGACACCTAAACAATAATCCCCTAAAGTACTCCGCATAAAGCAAAATACATATTCATATCACCTTTTTACTCAACAAGATTTCTATGTGCAATCCATTTTAAATGAAAATTCAAATGCCAAATCCCATTACAAATGTTCAATTTTTGTTCATAAATTCAAAAACTAACAACAAAAGAAAAAATTTGTTCAGATTAAGTCACAGGACTATGACTACTATACACATGCCTTGGCACAATAATATTTCAAAAACATAGATTCAAAGGTACACCTTGACCGAGAGCCAGTTGTATGCCAGAAATCATGCTCAGGACTGTGGGCAGTAAAAGTGAATGAAACAAAGCTCATGACACAAATGTTTACAATGTCATGGTAATGCAGAGGGAATGGCAATTCTCCTTCTACCTTAGAGTCTCCAACACCAACAAAACAAAACAAAACAAAACAAAACAAAACAAAACAAAAACTATCTGGTAACTTTTGCTTTTTATTAAAAACTCTTACTGCTCCTATTAACTGTAGGCTGGGCATTTGCAAGTCCTTATTGATACCATATACTGCACTCTGAAATGGTCGGGGGAAATAGCATATAATACATTCCCGTACTTAATAGATGTCCTGTTTTTGATGCTCTAAGTAGACACATTAGAAAGACCAAAACTGCAAACAAATAAAAAAAGACCAAAACTAACATTCCATAAAGTTTTATCAAGTTGCCATTCATCACTTTAGGCTGTCCCAGCCAACTTTTTCATCTCAAGACTTTCTCACATTTACACATCTTGGTGTTACCGAGCACTCATGTTCTAACTTGCCCAAATACTACTAAACAGTAACATATAACTCTGAATAAACATAGGTTTATCCACCATGAAAACAGTGCTGGCATGACAAAACCAGGAGGCTATTTCTTTATGTCTGAAAGTCTCCAACACCAGACATTGGTTACTGATACATGCAGAGGGGCTGTCATCAAAGGTGAATACAAGCAAAGCCACATGCCTCCGTCCAGGTGAGGCTGACGCTGCCTGCACCACAGCAGAGAAGCATCGACGAGAATGTTCCACTGGAGACCAAGGATATGGCCTTTCACTTCAAATTCAAATGAGTCCAAATTTAGACTGTGTTCTGGAACAACGTGAAAAGCTATCTTGAAGCATGCTTTTATAGTTCTTTAATATAATCCACTGAATGACTCACAGCTATGTATCACAGAGACCAGGTACTTTCATTTCTAAAAAAGGAGTATGTTCGAGCATTGGGAAGGCCGGCCTAGTGCTCTAAAGCTTGGTGACTAGCAAGAAAAAAAAGGGAGAAGCTGGGTCATTACCGGCTCAGGAAAAGTGATTTTAAGGACAAAAAGCTCATTTAAAATGTCACACATAACTCAAGTTTGCAATTTATTTTCCAGCACAGTCTCATGAATCTAGTCAACATTTAAACACGACTCAGTAGTGCTAATTGGTTCTACCTCTTAAAAGTCTGTTTAACAAGCTATTCAAAACACCCTGGTCCCAAGCTGCCTGAAAAAATATTTTGAAAACATTTACTAGGGCACAACTAGGAATCAGTCTTTCCAGCAGCTCTTTCCAGGCTGAGGAACTTAAAATAGCACAGCAGTCTGACTAGAAGACGACAAAATGTCACACTCGTCACCCCCAACCATGTTCACCTCCCATCATGGCCTGTTCACTGGAACAGGTTTAAGAATCAAGGAAGTAACAGTTGTCTGCTTCACTTTCCAAATGAGAAAAATTAACCCATTTGTAAGAACAGCAAGACAGATCTGCATGTGGTAGTTACACTTTCTGCAAATGTATACTCAGACTATGGGATTCCCCAACTGTCCACCATTTGGTTTATTCTGTCAAAGCATTCCAATCACAGTAGGTCACACAAAAAAGGACACCAACACCCGCTCTAAATCAAATCACCTGTAGGAAAACACAATTTAAAACCTATGGACAAGCCCTCCAAGCCATCAAATAAACATCAGAGAATTTATCTCCTGTTAAAAATTCTGTTACTGGCTGCAAACTGCTTAACATACACTTAATTTTAGGCAAATCAACATAAAATGTTAGTGATATTAAATGCAACGCTTAAAAACTTACCTGGCAAAAGTGAAGACTAAAGAAACAGACAAATGCTTTTTATTCAACTAGTTGTAAGAAAATCTTCATTTAGATTTCTTATGAAATTATGTCATAAATTAGTCAAATTCAGGCACCCCTACCTCTCATCAATTAAATCAGCTTGGAAATATTTTTTTTAATTTCCTCATGTGCCCCAGAAGTCACGCACCTAGCACCTTCCCACCAGTTTGGTGTTTTCCCGGTCATTACTTCCACTTATCTTTCCCCTCTTTGCTCTATCCTTGGCGTTTGGCAGATCAGCAATACCTCCCAATTCCTCCCTGCTCCTCAGCCATAAAGCCATCTCTGCATCCACACATGCACGGGGTGGGTGTGCTCCAGGGGCCAGGTGGGCGTGGGGGCAAGGGCACACAGGGGGCAGTTGCATATGGGATCAGGTGTATAGTGGGATGGATGTGCATGGAGCCAGGTGCACATGGGGAGGGGTGCACATGGAGAAGGGTGCACACTAGGGTAGATGCACATGTGGCTGGGTGTGCACATGGGGGCATGTGCACACAGGGAGGGGTGTGCACTGAAGCAGGTGCATCTGTTGGAGGGGTGTGCACTGAGGCGGGTGTTCACAAGGGGGGTGGGAAAGGTGCACAGTAGGGTGGAGCACACAGAACTTCACCAGGGCCTGGTGGCCAGTCTGGGAGACCCCTCAGAGCCCCACAGCCCTTTTCTCACTGCCATGTTTAATAATGTTATGCTGGTCAAGTCTTTCAACTGTTTGCCAGGGCTGGCCTCCATGTAAAATGAGGCTCTCCCCCAACCCCACCCTGCGCCTGCCTGAGGACTAGGAAGGACATGCGCTGTAAATGATTTTAGGTATTTCTTTTTCAGTTGATGTCAACAGTCTTCAGGATTCAATATGGATGAAAGCAATAAGAACAAACTCTCCTGTAATCCTTCATAACTTTGTTTTGTTTTGGCTTCAGGTTTGAGGACACTATTTGCCTTTATAAGGTAAAGAAGGGAAGGAGAGAAAAGGTCTAGGGGAAGAAGGCAGGGAGAAGAGGGAGCTCATTTTATGGGGAAAAGTAGAAAGACCCAGATGTTCTGGATTCAGTCAATGAAAACAACTAACATGCCTTTGAGATCTGGCAGTCCACTTTCATTTCAGGGAAATCCAGCTACCCCAACCATGCCCCCACACCCGCACACAGTCTCACTTATGAATGCCCTTGCCCCACAACCAGGCTCTAGTGATCATTTGCCAGAGAATCACTCCCAGGGCTCGGTTGCACAAATTGCCCCATTTTTCTCTAAAGCACATCAAATCATTTAAAAAATTTCCTTGACACAGGATGCATTGTAGGACACACCAAATCTTTTAATAACAACTTTCTATTGGAAGGAGAAGTGATATTAACACATTAAACATCTCAACTGAAAGATGCACAAAGATTTGAGAAAGACAGTATCTGTAGTTATTCACTACCTCAGATACTGTTCAGAAATACTGGGCTCATAAAAGCATTGATAAATTTTCAGAGTAAGTTTTTTTTTAATTTATATTTTTTAATTAAGGTATCATTGATACACAACCTTATGAAGGTTTCACATGAGTAACATTGTGGTTTCAGCATTTACCCATATTATCAATTCCTACCCCATTGCAATCACAATCCATCAACATAATAAGATGCTATAGAGTCATTACTTGTCTTCTCCATGCTATATTGCCTTCCTTGTGACCTACCTACCTATATTTTGAATGCTAATTATAATGCCCCTTGATCCCTTTCTCCCTCCCTTCCCACCCACCCTCGTTTGGTAACCAATAGTCCCTTCTTGGAGTCTGTGAGTCTGCTGCTGTTTTGTTCCTTCAAGTTTGCTTTGATGTTATACACCACAAATGAATGGAATCATTTGGTATTTGTCTTTCTCTTATTTCACTGAGCACAGTATCCTCTAGCTCCATCAATGTTGTTGCAAATGGTAGGATTTGTTTTCTTCTTATGACTGAATAATATTCCATTGTGTATATGTACCATCTCTTCTTTATCCATTCATCTACTGATGGACATTTAGGTTGCTTCCATAACTTGGCTATGGTAAATAGTGCTGTGATAAACATAGGGGTGCATATGTCTTTTTGTATCAGGGATCTTCTTTTCTTTCAGTAAATTCCTAGGAGTGGAATTCCTGGGTCAAATGGTATTTCTATTTTTAGTTTTTTAAGGAACCTCCATATTGCTTTCCACAATGGTTGAACTAACTTACATTCCCACCAACAGCTTAGAAGGGTTCCTGTTTCTCCGCATCCTTGCCATTATTTGTTACTCCTTGTCTTTTGTAGTGGCCATCCTAACTGGTGTGATGTGATATCTCATTGTGGTTTTAATTTGCATTTCCCTGATAATTAGTGATGTGGACCATCTTTTCATGTGTCTGTTGGCCATCTGAATTTCTTCTTTGGAGAAGTGTCTGTCAGATCCTCTGCCCATTTTTTAATCAGGTTATTTGCTTTTTAGGTGTTGAGGCATGTGAGCTCTTTTTATTTTTCAGATATTAACCCTTTATCGGATAGGCCATTTACGAATATATTCTCCCATACTGTAGGATGATGCCTTTCTGTTGTATTGATGGTGTCCTTTGCTGTACAGAAGCTTTTTAGTTTGATGCAGTCCCATTTGTTCATTTTTGCTTTTGTTTCCCTTGCCTGAGGAGATGTGTTCAGGAAGAAGTTGCTCATGTTTATATTCAAGAGAGTTTTGCCTATTTTTCTTCTAAGAGTTTTATGGTTATATGACTTACATTGAGGTCTTTGATCCATTTCAAGTTTACTTTTTGTATGGAATTAGACAACAATCCAGTTTCATTCTCTTACATGTTGCTTTTTGCCAACAAAAACTCTTGAGTTTTGCCAACACCAGTTGCTAAAGAGGCTGTCATTTCCCCATTGTATATCCATGGCTTCTTTCTTATATATTAATTGGCCATATATGTGTGGGTTTATATCTCAGCTCTCTATTTTGTTTCATGATCTATGGGTCTGTTCTTATGCCAGTACCAAAATGTTTTGATTACTGTAGCTTTGCAGTAAAGGTTGAAGTTAGGGAGCATAATCCCTCCAGCTTCTTCCTTCTCAGGACTGCTTTGGCTATTCAGGATCTTTTGTGGTTCCATATGAATTTTAGAACTATTTGTTCTAGTTCGTTGAAGAATGCCTTTGGTATTTTGATAGGGATTGCACTGCATCTGTAGATTGCTTTAGGCAGGATGGCCATTTTGACAATATTAATTCTTCCTATCCATGAGTACAGGATGTATTTCCATTTATTGGTGTCTTCCTTAATTTCTCTCATGAGTGTCTTGTAGCTTTCAGGGTATAGGTCTTTCACCTCCTTGGTTAGGTTTATTCCTAGATATTTTATTCTTTTTGATACAATTGTAAATGGAGTTGTTTTCCTGATTTTTCTCTTTCTGCTCATTCATTGAATACAGGAATGCAACAGATATGTGTGTATTAATTTTGTATCCTGCACCTTTGCTGAATTCAATTATTAATACTAGTAATTTTCAGGTGGATTCTTTAGGCGTTTCTTTCTTTTTTTTTTTTTTTTACATGAAGAACATTATGTTTACTAGGCTCGCGCCTACCCCAAGTCCCCCCAACAAACCCCATTACAGTCACTGTCCATCAGCATAGCAAGATGTTGTAGAATCACTACTTGTCTTCTCTGTGTTGCACAGCCCTCCCCTTTCCCCCACCCCCCCACATTATACATGCTAATCATAATACCACCTTTCTGCTTCCCTGCCCTTATCCCTCCCTACCCTCCCATTCTCCCCAGTCTCTTTCTCTTTGGTAACTGTTAGTCCATTCTTGGGTTCTGTGATTCTGCTGCTGTTTTGTTCCTTCAGTTCTTCCTTTGTTCTTATACTTTAGGGTTTTTTATATACAATATGATATCATCTGCAAACAGTGACAGTTTAACTTCCTCCTTACCAATTTGGATGCCTTTTATTTCTTTGTTTTCTCAAAGTTTTATAAGTACTGAAATTAATAGCAATGACCCGATGACTAAGCAATGAAAGTCAAAACCATAAGAATCTTGGGTATAAAAGTTCTATGTGCTGAACATTGGGCAAAAAAATTTACATAGGGCAGAAGCAGCTCATAATTTTTAAATCATGACTAAAATCATGGCAACTTCTTCTACAAATAATTATCACTAAGGGTTTTAAATAAATGGCCCTTCCCCTATCCAAGTATCGCTATTTGTCACTTCACTATACCCATCAACAGCACAAAATCTAATATATCCATGACCCCTTAGGTGCTTTTTGTAATCACACTCACATGCAAAACCCACAATCCAACAGTCAACAAAAAAATCTACCATATTTTAAATTACTGGAGAAAGTGAAAATACTGAACTACCAAAAACTACAAGGTACACTCACACCAACAGATTACAATGTATGTTACTCAATACTGAGCCTATACACAACTGGCATCACCCAGCACTGGGGTGGATCCTCTACACAGAGGCACCAGCTACCTGGCCAGGCCTCGCCCAGGAGTCTCACTGAGCACTCTGCTCAAGGAAAGCAGGCTGCTCACAGGCTGAGTCT
Source organism: Manis javanica (assembly GCF_040802235.1). Classification (NCBI taxonomy): domain Eukaryota; kingdom Metazoa; phylum Chordata; class Mammalia; order Pholidota; family Manidae; genus Manis; species Manis javanica. The sequence goes on from NC_133156.1 coordinate 140,090,224, forward strand.
GACCTTTGGTTAGAATTCAGAACAGCAAAAGTGACTAATGAACAAGAAGCTGGCAACTGATGCAGACAAGTGTGGAAACTGCAGGGAAAGCATCACAATACCTGAAGGATATCAAAACGCAGGATGAAAGCTGAACCCAGAAAGTGTCCATTCTCATGCCCACTAATCTACCTTCAATTTCTTTTCCTTAAGTACCAAGAACTTTCCACAGAGTATATACTGGAAAGAATATGATAGAACAGGTGTTTTACAATGGAAGTTTATTTCTAGAGCATTTAAAAGATGCTAAGATGCAATCTTTCCTCTCAGATACATGTGTTAATTCATATGACGTAACAGTTTGTAAGGGAAATAAGAGTCCTCCAAACCAATGTAGTCCCTGAATCATAAGAGCTAATATTAAGCAAAGGTGAACATGTGCCAACAACTGACACCTTACAATTTCCTCACTATGACAAACTCAAAGGCTTGACAACATTGTCAAGTGCCTTTAGATCAGAGGACAGTGAGAGGCACCTTGCAGAATGGAAGCTCTGTAACCCAACGACAGGACAGAGGCCATGGATCTGGTGATGGCCTTGAAGCATAGGACACAGGGTTTCTAGCAGTTATCTTTTTGCCAAGAGAACACACAAATGGTGTGCAGTATTCCCTTCAACTCCCAGAATGTGGCTGCTGCTGCTAAGGTGAACAGCAAAGCTCTTCTAACGAAAACATTTCAGAATCCCCATGGGATTCAGTTAGCAACTGGCCTATTTTCAGTAGACATGGAACCCACCTACTGGGACAAGCGGCATGCTCTGGGACGACTGCTTGTCTGACTTAGGAACTCTGAAGTCAAGCAATGACAAGGCCTCATTAACAAACCATAGAGCACACAGAGTGGGAATCAGAACTCTGTGTACTTTAAGTTTGGGACCCATCTTTCCCTAACAAGCTATACCCACATGGGTAATATTTTTTAAAAACTAATGCTTATCACGAAAATAAATTCAAAGAAAAACAGTCCCCATCTGTCAAAGGTTAATAGCTGGCCATGTCCCACAGGACCCCAGGACACCAAAAACCACCTCTAGAGATCCTGAAAGATGTAGCCTGGAAGGGCTGCAGCTTCATCAGCAGATGGGGCAGAGAGAAGCACGAAGTTTTATTCAGCACAAGTTTGAAATCAATCCAATTATGGAGGGGGCACACATGAGCTTCTGACAGTTAAGCAGCAGTGCTGAGTTGACTTTTTTCTCTTTTTAATTATTTACAGTTTCTTTAGGGTATTTTAGGGTTTGTTTTTTTGTCAAAGAAAGATTTAACAAGCAACACTTTGTTGTATTCTTTAGGGTATGCATTAATTCTTCTAAAGAGCCTATTACATTTTTCGGTAAATTGATGCCTTTGTAACAGCCTCCTAAAAAAAAAGTTTCCACATTTTTCATTATATTTACTGGACTCCTACTGTGGAAAGGGGAGAGAAAAACAGCCTGGTTGAGGCACAATCTGGCTTGTGGAGACTTAAGACACATGCCAAAGGTTACCGCACAGGCACCACCCAAGGACCACGGACCTGCAGGAGCTCAGAGACAAGGAGTCACAGCTTTCAGTCCGGGGAATTAAGGACAGTAGAACTCCCAGGTCACACCTAGGGAGCTCTTCATCTGTCAGGAGAAATTAAGTGAGTTATTAAATGCTCGTGAAGGGGATGGCCCCAGGAGCTGGAGGGAGGAACGTTAATGCCTGAACTTGCCACCTCCACTCCAGATGGAGGGAAACGGCAAAGTGGAGGTTCTCAGCCGTATTTGGTCCCATTTTCCTTATTAATCCTCTAGAAAATCAGGGAAGGATTTTTTAATGAGAACTCCCAGGTCACACCTAGGGAGCTCTTCATCTGTCAGGAGAAATTAAGTGAGTTATTAAATGCTCGTGAGCTTTCCAAAGGGAATTTCTTAGGAAGAAAAAATGTAGAAAGGTGAAAAGTACATAAAGTTTAACACTGTCCTTTTTAATAATGATATTTTCTCACACACCAAGCTTCTACATATAAACTTCTAATTTTTATACTTCAATGCTTAATGAAATTAAGCCATACAGTAAATTCTACCATCATTTAATCAGGCTTCTATTATTACAAGGAGAGTTTAAGCCACTTCCATGGGCAAGTAAGAAGAAACTACACTGTATTTGATAAGTCTAGCACTTCCTAAACAATGCCTGTCTCCTCACTCTGAAAACCTGACTCACAATTCCACCCATGCTCCAAAAACAGTTTCCATGACAGGCAAGGTTCAAGCACCAGAGATTCAAGCATCTACAACCCACAGACTGACAGCGAGATCCTGGGGACCAAGATGTTGTTTCAGGTAAAGACGGCACCAGCAGAAGTCTAAGGGACTATCTGGAAGAGCATGTCCCACTTCTCACTGAGCAAACAGCCGACCTGCACATTTCACAGGTGGTCCCTCTCCTTGGAGCTTGCTAGCAATGACTTGGATACAAGAGAGAGAAGTCCCAGGGATCAAATCCTCAGACCACACGCCTGAGAGACATCATTACTGTGTCACACGAAAAATAAATAAATACTACCCAAAGATCTGAACAGGAAAAACTGAAAGTATGAAGATGAAATTCAACTACATGAAGTCACATTTACATTCAAAATACTCCTTAAATACATGTCAGGAAGAACCTCGGTGAAAAAAGATGAAGAGACAGAAAACACTGCACATTCTGGGGAGTCAGAGCTCTCACAGGACCAGGTCAGAGCAGCGCAAGCTCTACACAGTTCAGAGGTCAGACCTGGGGATCTGGGGTCCACACCAGTGCCGTGGGAAGCTACCAGGAGACAGTGAGGCAAAGTGCATGTTTTAAGAAAGAATCTGAGGCCAAGAGAGGGACCTGGTCACTATCTTCAAATATTTTAAAGGCTCAGCAGGAAAGAGCTTTTGAAGGTCTAGACTCAGGCATGAACAGCCAAAACCGGAATAAACTGAAGCTTTAGGGAAAGAGATTTGAACTCTAAAGAGTGTTAAGGTGAAGGAACAGGAGAGATGAGATTAAGGACAGGGACAAGTGATTAAAAATAAAAGGTCACACTGATATTTGAGGACTTCTCTTCAAGTTTAAGGTATCCCTTTGGTCTGTGGCAATCATTCCTAACACGGACTTCTGAGCCTTGGATCGAGGAGGTGGAAAAGACCCCATGTCACCGATGTGGCTTCTATGTGGCTTCTGCTTGGGGCTCAGGAAACTTGTACTGCAACGTACAAAAGCAGTCCAACAATTATTCCTGTTCTACAGAAATTTATACACAGTCCAAAGTTCATAGACCATTTCTGGCAAAAGTGGGCACTAATAGATATAAGGAATAAGGTAAATTTCAAGAAGTATTTCAACGTCAGTGCTGCACCCCTGTGCCACAGGGTCGGCCTCTCGGACCTGCGCTGTGACACGGACCACACACTCACTCCAGCTCCCCACATGGTGAGCACGACACAAGATGGGAGGCCTGGAGTCGCTGACAAAGGAAACTTACTGGCTGTCAAGTGCCCATGTCCCCACCTGGTGCCCACCTTCCTCCAGCAATAACACACACAAGGCACTTCCTGCCAGGAAGGGTGCTCGGTTCCAGGGCAGACACTAAAGCCTAAGGCAGGCAGCACAGAACCGGAAGAAGATACATATGCTTCAGTTAGACTGAGTCAGCTCTGCATCCTGACACTTCTGCGCTGACCAGCCTCATGACCCTCAGAAAATTAAGTGGGTTAGTGTCTCTTATCTTGGTTTACAGCCTTCTTGTCGAAAAAATGAAGAGAATAATAGTATCCACATACGAGAGGGACACTGGGAAGGGAAAATGAGATAATCTACCAGAAAGGGCTCAGTAGGGGGCCCCACACAGATGTGGAACTGGGTTCCTACCCTGCATCAAGCCCAACGGAGCCCAGGCTCAGTAAGTAGCAGCTGACAGGCTAATGCCTATGTGTCAGAGCCAGAACACCAAACTCTCTTATGATATCCTGTTCTTTCCATGGTGCCTGGTTACTACTTCTGCAATCCACTCAGATTCTGAACTTGCCTGAAATCCTCCAACTTGTCTTTAAATATCCCTAACTTTGGTCTATAAAGCAAAGCAACGAAGAGAAAGCCAGAGTATTCCCAGTGCACTAAAATGGCCCTGAAAAGGGATTTCTGCAATGCAGTTGCTCTGGGGCAACTGTAGGCATGGATCCAATGGGAGTGGCCCCGTGCTCCTCCTCAAGGACTGGCCGGCCCCCAGACCCTCGGTGCCCCATACCGGCCAGCCCACAGCCATTGGCACTTTGCACAAGGTCCATCACAGTTTCACAGACGGGACAGCTCACAGAATAACCACGGGGTTCCAATGGCCAGAGCAGCATCTCTGGGAGCTGGCACCAGCTAATGGGGATAGAGCACCAGCTCCAGACTCATCTGTGCTCTGGAGAAGCAGCCCACCATGTCCATAAAGCACTGAGTGGGCTCCAACTTCAGTTTCAAGAAACGCCCAAACCTTTAGAGGCACTAACACAATTTCAACAGGACCAAGTCTGGAAGGACTTTTCATTTTCAGTGTTCTCACACATTTAAGTCTTCTGAGAACAACATGGTATCTGTAGAAAATACCAACACTCTTTCTATACTCCTTAAATGTCTTTTTTATTACTTAGAGAAAAGACTGTACATTAGCTGTGTGTCACAGAAAAAAATAAGAGACTGAGATACAGAAGAATCAAACTAAAGAATGCACTGTAACGGTCCACTGTCAATTATTTTTTATAATCCACATAATGGAACTAAGGAAAATTCTAAAAATGAATATGTATGGATTCCATTTTCTTGCATGCTCTTTATTCCTTAGCTGCTTTCTGAAGGACTTCACTGGATAAAATTAAATATTTTAGCATGTATAAAAATAAGCCAACTCAAATAATAAATTACAAAAAATTAAAGCTATCTATCTGCATTCTTATAGTCAAAGATCAGACAATTCTAATACATCCTACTTCTGTGATTTTTTTAAAGCTAAAAATGAGATCCTTAGAAAAACACCATTTAGGTTATATTTTTTAAGGTAAGCAAACCTTATTTATTTAGGTAAGATTACTGACAGCTTCTGTGTAAGTCAATACTCTAAGCAGTTAAAGAAACAGACTTTCAAAGTCAGTTATCCTCTGTTGCCCCATTCCCTTCAAAATACTTTTTTAATCCAGTGAGAATAGGAAGCTCCAGGCAGTATGTAACGATCAGCTTGGAAATTCAGGCCACACAGGCTGAAAATATCAGCCTGTAACTAGCTTTTTATCTAGGTTATTTTGAGAAGATGTACCAGAAAACTAGGGAATATAATGCACAGGCCTGAATATATCTATATTACATCTATTGTTACTTTTTCCAACATATCTTCTACAATCAAGTGAATTTAAAATAAACAATATGTATAAAATTCCAGATACATGCCTATACTACTGAAAAATTCTGAGGGCAGAAAAAGTAAAAAGAATGTATTTTTAAAGTGACTTTAAAAGTACATTTAACCTAGCATTACAGAACAGTTAAGAACCAACACAAAACAATTCTAATGTACAGTGAAGAAGTGGCCAGGGTTTCTTCCACTCAGAGTCCGAGCCTGGTGAACAGGATTGGTTCCTCATTCTGGGACACCAGACCCACTGCAGGGGAGCCGGCGGGCCCTGAGCAGGACCCCGGCCAGGAGTAGGAGAGGACCTTGACCGAAATAACTCTCCACTCACTCAAAACAGAACGAAGTTAAAAGGCCTTTTCACCATCCTTCTCTGACTGGGGAGGAGGGGGTGGCACAAAGACCCCTCTGAGTTCCTGTGAAGAAGGGTAGGCTGCACGCCAGGTCCTGGGTGTTGACAAATTCTGATTCACGGCTCCAGTCACACTTAGCTCACACATAAAATGGGCAATTCAACCACTCAAGTTGCTGCGGGAGCTGGGAGGGGGTCTTTGAATGTTCTCTAGGTCTGTTTTTAAACAGACCACTATTGACAGACTGATTCAGCATCATTTCCCGTGACTACTCTTCTCGGCCCATTATCAATGCCTTTATGTAATACTGAACCAAGCATCATTTCATCCAAGTTTGGAATAAGCCACAAGACACTCATCACTTGGAGTCATGAATATCTTAACGCGATTCTCCCTTCTGTATACAGAAATTATAAAACTGTGGTAAGTCAAGTGGCTCAACAGGGACATCCCCGTTTACACCTATTGTTCCAGAAGAATTATCAGTATATCAGTACCACCCTCTTTCACGCTCCAAAGCATCTGTGTTTAGACCATCAATTACAGGGTCAGCCAATCAATAAAGAATGTCAAGCTAAGGAAGCACCAACAATTGACAGCAGAACCTGTCAGCTCTTCAGCACCTGGCAGGGATGGGCTCTCCAACCACATCACAGAGCTCCATCACCTGTGGCTCTGACAGTGCACCTTGGCAATGACTGCACCGTTGACCTGAACATTATTCATTTCTCTACACCTGTAAGTGGCAGCATTCCAGTGTCAACAACCCTCCACAATGACCTGCCCCCTTGCTGATCTCTGGTACTGAGAGAAGCCTATGCTCTGTGGTCTTAGCACCACACATACAACTCAGCTGCAAATACAGAGCAATAAGGTCCGAATGAAATATCTGCTCTTTTAAAAGGAGTGGTTTTAAGGAAAGAATGGTTACAGGAAGCTGGGAAATGAAGAATTCATGAGCTAGGAAAATCATTGGGGAGAAGAAGAGTATTTGTAAAAAATAAAAATAAAAACAAGCCACACACAATAAATAGTAATCTACAATATTAAATGGTAAGTAATAAATGTAAAATAAACAAAATGGAGTAAGTTAACGACATTGATAAAATCTTTGCAGCAGGTATTAGAAACGGAGCCAAGCCATTGTAGAGCCATGGCAGATTTTGTTTCTTTCATCTACAGTAATGGGCCTGTGGAAATTCCAGGGTAAGTCTTACATTACATATAGATGCAAAGCAGTCCCTCCTTCATGCAGCCAAAATACTCAGGGGTAATAAGGCAGCAATCAAGAAGAAGAAGGGGAACTCCTAGATGCCTGACCCCAGTGCAGAGAGAAGTAGGAGAGCTCTCAGCAGAGACAGAAGCAATTGCTCTCCAAGGGGTCTGGGTCACAGCTGAGGGAGGGAAGCCAGTTAGTCCAGCAGTATTTACCTGTCTGTCTCCTCCTCTTCTTCCTCTGTCAGCTTTCCTTTCTATTTTTACCTCTTAATCTCCTATTTGCTGGTAATCAGAGACAACATGCTTAAAAACGTCAGAATCCTGGACTGTCCAAATCCCCAGGTTCAGGACAGGAGCTCCAGCAGGGAAGATGCAATGCTGGTGATGCATTTTTCAGGGCAGTCAGTCACCAAGAATTAACATGAAACTCACATCCATGCCAGAAGTGCATGGCATTGAAAAGATTCATGTTTGAAGTTTTCCATAATAAAAATGTTTTTAAAAGGCATCCACTCATACTCCAGTTATTGTAAAAATAAAACGTGAAGACTGTTAAACTTGTGAAATATAAGCCACTGAGAATGTAAAAGTGGCAATTTTTTTATAGAAGTTTTAAATATGTGAATAGTGTTTTCAACACTCAAATGTTTTCCAGAGTAAATCATCTGCCCCACAGGGCGTACTTTTATGCTCACTATTGTCACACTGAGTGCCTTCAGTCTTTCAAACTGCAGGGCAGAGTCCATGGGATAAATCTATAAAGCAGTACACAGAAGCAAAGTCCCACAAGTGGGTTGTGTGTGCTTATCTAAAAACACTCTTGTAAAAACTAAACTTAATGGTTAAGTGTTTCAGAAAACTACTGCATTTATGAAATCGATATATCTAACATCAACTCTGTAAATATGTGCATAAAATGTCCAAAAGCCAAAAGGTAGGGACTTAAAACCCAATCTTCAAGTGACTATGCCTTCAAAAAGAATTAAATATTTTTGGCTATCTACATTTACTTGGCATTAAGCAAAAATGTCATTTTTGAAAGGTTCAATGTATCTAAATTTTAAAATCATCTTTAAAAGCAAGAACAGGAATTTTAAGCCCTATTTTGTTCTTTAACATGGCATAAAATGAAAAACTGTGCTTGATATTCACTATACCAAAATGCATTAACCTCCAGGCATTCTTCACAAATCAGTCTTTGAGATGCAAAGAGACACACTTTTACTGTAGCATGACATTCTGTGAATTTTTCTTTAATAAGCTTTGTCTTCCCCAATCCAGCTCAAGGTAGCCTAAGCATCCTATATATTTTCATGACTCTCATAAATTATGCTGAGCTCATACTGAATGGACTGATAGTACACTACATGAGAGAGAAGCTACATTACCATATGGGAGAGTTTTCAAAATATTCATGTAATTCCAGTGAAATAAATTAACTTTAAGTGCCCATATAGATTTAAGTGAACTGAGCCTCATCATACTAATCTTGAGAAACGTAGGCTTGCCAAACACACCTTGCTTCCACATCTTCAGATGCTCCAAGATCTAGTTTTATCGTGGTACATCTCTAAACTTTAATACTGCAATAATCCAAAATCTTTAGCTCCAAAGAGTACAGAATTTATGCAAACTTATGCAAAGGACAAACAAGAAATGGAATTCATTACTGGATCTTATGAGATAAAAGGAACTAAGAATTGTAGAAAGGGAGAATGGGGAAAGAGTGGGGAAAACTTGAAAACTCTTTATAGAAGAAAACATCTGAATCCTGACAGTCATTAAAAAAAAAGCCGTCTCAGTTTCCACCAGGAATTTTTTAGGAATAGTGTAATTCTAGTGTAATGAGTAGCAGTCTGGTAAAACTTAAGGGACCTCTTCTCAGAAACTGTTTTTAAATGTGCAAAATAAAATACAGAAACTTACACAGACAACCAACTATATTTTTTCAAGTTATCAAAAGATTTTAAAGTATCATGTACTTCTTCACTACACAGTAAAAGACCTAGCAGTCTAGTAACTACTGTAATTTTATTACATGTCAAGTAGTGATGTGCATGAATGATATTTCATGAGATCTGCAGAAGTTATACATAATTGGAAAATGTCGAAAATACCCAGTGGCAAGAAGTCACAGGTATTGCTACAACTACTTAATTACATCCATAATTGAAGGAAATACTGTATTTAGTTGAAGAGCTGCAAAAATAAAAATTTAATTTAATCATTCCCATCTGAGCTCATGGGTCTTCACTCCAGACCAAAATAAAACAACTTGTTACTTTCTCTAGACAACTTGTTACTCTTTGATCTCCACCTTTGGAGGGAATGTCTTAAAAAGGTCACCTAATAACAAGTTCTTAACCTGGGGACCCTCTAGTCCGCAGCAGATCTTGTCTTGGGCAAGGGTCGACAAGACTGCCCTGTGTGGGCCTCGCAGCACCTGGCCATACTGATCAACCTCTCAGAGCGGCTAGTTTAATCCCTTCTGAATTATAAAGCAAGGTAAAGCTGGCTGGGTAGACAGACATGAAGGAAACCCTAGGGAGAAAGAGGAAACAGAGACAAACTCAGAGTAGCTATCCAGCCCGCACACCAGCAGTTCCTCTGCAGGGAAGTGAGGCCACACCACCTCCCTCCCTCAGGCCATGGAGGGGCTTTCACACACCTATGATAAATTCCCTTTTTGCTCTGGCAACCAAAAGAGCCTTAATTAAGTTAGGCCCCAGAAGTGTACGCCAGACTGTGCCTGTTAACTACTCACTGCGAAATACTAAAAACCACAGCAGCTGAGTGTTCAATCAACACAGACTGACGGTGACTACAGCTAACCATCCCAGGAATCAGCAGCATTATGAAGTGGATCTTCCTAAAAAGTGCAAGAAGCATCTATCCCTTAGTAATGCTGAAGCACCAGCAGACACTTTCCTTTGTTCCCGTTCCTGCAGGAGCCTTACCTAAATTCACCTGGAGCCTTGGCGACATTCAGTTATTCTGCAAAGTGTAACACGTATTTTCAGAGGACAGCCAAGGCGTACAGACAGCATGTGGCTCTCTTGCAGGAGGGCAAGAGTCACAGAGACAGACACTTGTCCTTTATATGTGAAATATAAATAGATTTGTATTTGTATGTGGAAAACAAAACCTCTGTGCTTCAGCATCAGTGTTTCTGCTTTTCAGCGGCAGCAAGTAATTTCTTTTTTGCTTTCTAGTTTTAGGGCCAGGGAAGAAGTTTCAGACTGAGAACTATCCAGGATCAGCAATGAACTAGTCCTAAAATCTAGTCAGATTTCTACTAAAAAACTATTCTGGAGCAACCTGTCTGTATCTCCATAGGCAATTTCTATCTGCACTCTACCAAGTGACAAGACAGATCCAAGAGAAGCTACTGGCTAAACCCTGCGTTTGTCTTCCATTATCCCAAATTATTTAGATTGTCCAATTCTGACCTCAGGCTCTTCAGCTTATGGTCTACATTCAAATGTCACAAAGTTTAGATAGCCAGCATTACCTTAAATGGTGCAACTTTAGAATCTTCCTGAAAAAGTTAGGTTGGCACTCCTGTAGTTTTAGTCAAAAGTACGATCACTTCCAGTGACCAATGACAGACTGAAACAATGGGCTTTTCTTATAATGACACTCTATTTTGGGCAAACTATTATAAAATATTCTGTTTTGTTTACAGGGGTATAATAATTTGCTGTGTGTACCATTTTTGTTGAGTGTAAATCAGTTCTTTATTTGTAGTCCTGCAAACTGAAGAAGTAACAAACCAAATGTTTGATTTACTTATTTTCTGGGGCAAATCATACTTGGCTGGGTCTTCTGGACAGTCTTTTTATCTTTAGTAATCTATGATTGTAAGGATTTCATGATATTTTATTTTAGGGTAAGGTTGTATGCAATTCAAGAACCAGAATGCTGAAATTAAGTTTCAGTAACTTCTCTTTATCATTAATTGTTAATATTCCATCTTCATTTCATCAAATGCTGAAATTATGTATCAAGTTTAAAATAAGATAGGTATTTGAGTTTTGTTTTAATATTTTTCATGCAAATGGTTGAAAAGTGATACAATATTTCTGTATATAATATTCTTTCAAAAACTTCCAAAACAACTTCAGGAAAACTTTTGTTAACTGATTGCTTAACACATAGTAGGTGCTCACTAAATGTTTGCAGCATGAATGAATACATGAGTATTAAAGATTGTTTTAAATAATAAACTGAAGGTGAAGGTTTCAGTGACTAAAGATTACCAAAAGTAATCTCAAATTTTAAAATAAAACCAAACTTTCTAACCACAGTATATACACACTACTATTCTCTCTCCAATGAATGTGTTTTAATTAAAAAGGGAAAAGCTAAATATTATGTACATCATAAAGCTATCACAAAGAACTTTTTTATTACCCTTTTCTTTTTATGTCTTATATGAATCTTAAAAACATATATATTTATAAAAAAAAATGTTATATTAGGTATCTCTGGTTTGGGTAAAATACAGAAAACAGAAAACGCACCCAGGAGTATAAATGGGTTCTATATGTTATTTCCTTAAGGAAGGCCCGAAGGGATGGCCTGATTTCCCATCCCCCCACCTCCTTCTCCCTTCCTTCTTCCCAACTCCATCAGCTTTCCATTTAATCACCTGGAACCCTTCTTTTCTCAACGACTTTCTCTTTTGCTTATAAAAACTGGCTACCATTTGTTTTTAATAGTAAGCCCTTTCTCAAAGGCTTTGTCTAATTGCCAAATCACTCTACAGCCGGTGACAACACACGATCCAAGTACTATGGACTTACAGGTATTTTCAAGCTAATCCTAAAATACCATTAAGTACTTATTATCACTTTTAATTTTCCAAAGGCAGATTTGAATGTACTGATGGATGACCCTTTTTTTAAGAACTATGAATCCAATATAAGAAATAATTAAGGAGTTTAGAAAACCATTTTATTACCACTACTACACAGAATAAATGCAAACAAATTACACTGCATTTCACTGATATGCATTTTATGATAATAACTCAAGCACTCTAGTTGAATAAAACAAATAATATCATAGACTTGATAATCACCCAGCAAAGAAGCCAATGATGTATAAGGAATTCATGAAACAGAGCAAATTATTTCCTGGGATGCGGTGGTAAAGTCAGAGCAGCAACCCAAAATGTCCACCTTTGTAACAAAATCTCTCATTTTAGTTACTATTAATAATCAGTGGAATAAAAGGGGGATATTCAGACATACCAATTAGTGATCATCAGCAATGACACTGTGCTAGAAAAGCAGAGGACATGGAAATGTGGGAACACTTTCTTAAAAATACAACTCCTGTACAGCCAAAACTGTGTGAGGAAGAACATGATGTAAAAATAAAAATGGGGACCTTCCCATCTATAAAAAAGAATGAAAAAAGGCAGTCTTGATACCCATTAAGAATATAACGGAGGCGATGACAAAAGCAGGCTGGTCTTTCCTCTAACTCTGTGCTATACAAACAACAAGAAACTTAAACCATGCGTTCACCTCAAACAACCTAATGAAAAGTAAAAACCAAACAGGAGTCAACTCTCACCCTCTAGGCAGTGGCCCTGAGGACACTGGCCACACAGGTCATCCAGTGACTGCCCGCGTGGCTGTCAGATGTGGGTGGGCAAGCTGGCGAGATCTCACTGCTCCAAGGCTCCCTACCCGCCCGTGAAGCCCTGGCCTGCCCCAGACAGGAACCCCAGACAGACTCAGGGCTGCTTGGTGACACTTCCAATAGTAAGTCTGCACTTCAACATGGGTTATTCGAAAAATCAGAGTGAAGCATAGATCAGTCATTAAAATTTTTTTAAATGGACATACAGGAGCAGGAATTTAGACATTTCTATTGCAAGTAGGGGCATGAACACAAGCCCTGGCACATGCCAACAAGTCAAAGAAGGTGACCAATCAAACTGAAGGCCCGCAGAAGCTCTGTCAGGACACGCATGCGTGCAGGACTGCACATGCGTGCAGACACACGCATGCACACACGGACAGCGCTAGCAAACAGTACCCAGAGCAACAGAGAAGCAGGCTCATCTACCACAGAGAACCAACACACTGGAAGTCAACCCTCCTGAAAATCGACTACAAAGAAAAAATGAACAGATTTATGCCCAGCTGTGTGAGTCACATTCTGTTGCCCAATATTCAAGTACATTGTAACATCTCTTATTTTAAAAATATGATGCCTAATGTATTCATGCAGTCTCAACTCCATTTACCTACACGGGACCTCCTGATTCACGGAACTTTACAGTAAACTTGCATCAGGCTGTGTTAATAGCACAGAAAACTTGGTCATGAATTAAACACATGGTACATGTACTCTTCATGGACAATAAGGTTCAGGAAATCAGTGACAAAGTAGTATTTCACTGTCTTCAGGATGGTATGCTTGGGTGTTACGCCGTGTATGTCTACACCTGTGAGCACAACCACTTTTCACACTGTTGAGGATTTTTTTCAATTTTTCAAACACAAATAGAGTCCCAGGAACTTTTCCAAGGATCATTATCAGAAATTATTACCACTCCTTCAGGGTATCTATTCTCAAATAAAACATGAAGAACACCCTTGCAAATCCCACCACAGTTTCTTCCCTTCCTGATACACTACGGTTTGAATACCTTCCAGTATCATACTACTATTAGTTGATTCTGATACAGGTACAGAAAGCACAAACATCAGAAAGAACTTAGGGGAGAGATTTAAGTTGTTCTCTATAAATAAGAAATGGATGTTCAGGAGATAGAACAAGAGTACGTGTCCAGCTGGAAAAACCCCATCGACGACATCCTCTCTGGGTGCAATGCTGCTACTGATGGCTCCTCAGGCACGCCCCTCAGAACAAGCTGCTTCCCTGATACCAGGAGCGCCTATGGGTCTGCACCTGGCCTCTCTCTCTCACATCCATCCCCAGGCCTCATGCACACAGGGTCCACAGCAGGATTCCCCCCTTAATAATGTCTGTGGTACCTCGCAGTTCATCCATGGTAGGCCCCAGAAATCAGACTCTAGTGCTAGAATCCTCAGGCCCTTTGACCATTAAGCTCTGAACATTGGTCATCTTTCCTTAAAATACCTTTTTCTTTAAAGGATAGAGTATTTTTAAAACCTGACTTTGTAGAAATATCTTGACCTATTTATGAAAAACTGGGTTGGCCTCACATCGATGTGTATAATTTTAAAAGGCCCTGTGGCCTGCTTTCAGATTCATGTAAATAAAGCCTTAAAGAGGTGGGGGGTGGGAGAAGTCCCAGAAGGGAAAAAAGCAGATGGAGAAGGGCCTAAAACACTCCTAACAGGCTTACAGAAAGCTCTCCTATCAAAATGTTCCCAAGAGAAAAATCTTACCCAGGCTATCTTTCCCCAATGTGACCTTTCCACAATCTCACTGGGAAATCAACTCATTAAAATAAAAACATTCAGATGCGACTAGATCTTAAATTTCAAAGCAAACCTGATACAAGATACTTCTTCATCCTCCCTGTGGCAGATCAAACCCAGTAATCAGTCAGCAAATATTGATCAGGGTCTGCGGTGAGCTTGGCCGGTCCAGAGATGGAGGGATTTCACAGGGGGTGCAGTCCACGCGCAGGAGGTGTGGTCCTGAGGCTTAACCACTTATTAACCATACGCAGGTCAACAGCAGCAACATGAACACAGCCAAACAAGAAGAAGGGCTGTTGGCTTCTCCTCCAGTCTTCCTCCTCGGGGCTGCCCATCCACACTGCACATGCCTGCGAGCACCCCAGCGCAAAGGACGGGTTCTCTCCCTTCTCTCATTTCCTTGACATTCTTCTGGTGGGGAGGATTTTACACCCTAAAGACGTCTAGGCCTCGAGCCCAAGTTTGCTGACTTGTAGTTACCAATTAGGGTTTAGGGCAGCCTCCCACCCTTGGAGGGGACGCTGCATGAGCTTATTTCATTCCCTTGGCAGACAGTAAGTGCCAACTGTGTGCTGGCCACTAGGGATACAAACACAGGTGAGATTTAGCCTCAATGTACATGACAGCATAGAAAATAAAATCTAAGAGGAAATTATATGTTGCTAGGGGGACTGTAAGACAGGTTGGATTAGGAGGATGAGTACACCCTAGTTCAGGGAGAGGGATTAAATTAGCCCCCAGAGTAAGAACCATTGGATTTATTTGCTAAACCAAGTTTACTAGATCATCCCAACATGCAAATTTTACATAAGATAAAACTGGTAAAGGGGGACTGAAGGGAAAGCAATCAGAGGGAGGAGGCTCTGCCGTGGGGGAAGGCACAAAGCTGACAGGAGGGCCACGGCAGCAGACGGACACCAGGGGCCTTGGGGGTGAGGCAGGGCTGCTGGGGGCAGCTCTTCCCTCCAGTTTAGGACTGTAGTTAGGTGCCAGTGCGTCACCCAGCCTCTCCACAGGGAACATCCTCCTTCATTCCTGCCCCAGAAAACAAACTCTTGTCTCGGACTGCCTCCAGCAAAGTCTAGTAATGGCTGAGTGGCTCTGTCACTCCTAAGCAGTCTAAGAAGAGATAAGAGAAATGCTGGAAAAAAGGAAGAAATGAGAAAAAAGGATTTAAGAAAGACACAAAGAGCCCATTCAGTAAATAAAGACATCCGTTAACTCACCAAGCCTGGAATCAGGATGGGTGCCCCTTGCAGCCACCAACCATCCTGTTCTTGCTGAGTCTACCGCCGCTGGGAGCTAGAGAAGAGACGCAGGGTTGGAAGGACACAGCAGGGAGAGGTCACACAATCCTAACACGGACATGGGTGACAGCTATTTATCCAGGAGTCTTTCTGAAAAGCTTACTTCTGGACAGATGGGGGTCTGTTAGGGAAAGGCTGAGGCTGTAGGAATGACCCCTGGGGGAGTCACTCCTAAACAGAGGAAAGTCTCCCTGGAGGGCACACGGAGACACAGAACCTCAGAAAGATGGATGGTCTACAGGAAGAATACAATAAAAATACAGCTACTGGGAAGTGGGCGGGCATGTGTGTGCTCGGCTCTCACTCATTCACTTTCCTGGAGAGCATCGTCCTTTACTGAGAGGTGGCTCCACCCCCATTGCGCACTTGAGGGCCGGCAGGAAAGGGCCGCGCTGACTGCTGCACGTGGTTCAGGACCCCACACACCATTAGTGCGCCTCACAAGCAATTCAATCTGCAAAATGGCAGCAACACTTCAGGGCAGAGGCCAGTCTGTGAAAAGCTGACTCTAAATTAAACATGCACACATTCCAATGAGGAAATTCCTCCTGCAGAGGTAATCAGCAAACAAGAGAATAATTTTAGACATTATTAAGAGGAAAAAGACAATCATATCAACACCAGTGGGTTAGCTGAGAAGGACAAAACAGGATTCATGCCAACTCTGTCCAAAGACAAAACAATAGACGTCCCTATTACTAAGAGCTACCCACTGACTCCAAATCCAGTTGACTGACTGGGAGGCTGTTGTCCAGAACCTCCTGAAGCAATCTCAGGAAAACAAGATCCTGTCTGGGCTTGGGCACCAGTAGCCTTTCTGCCTCGACACAAAGAGGATCCTGGGCAGATTCTACTGTCATTCTTACCTCCCCCACCACAACAGGTGATTTTACAGAGCCAGATAACCTCCCTCAAGCCATGCATTTCAATAACTGGACAAGGGCGTCCCAATTCACTCAAGCCAGTGCCAAGACCTGCTGCAGGACAGTTCCTCAGAGGCTGAGCCAACCTTGCCAAACAGTGTCCCATGCTATATCACATGACATTGGGACTGAACACCACATTCTTTCCCTCACTCCTGTAATAGGGGTAAGCCCTTTGATGGTTTTCCTCATGTTTCCTGATATAATTACCAAGCACTTTTAAAAAATGTTTCTAGCACTGACACAGATATCAAAGGCTTGAGTCATCCGAAAGGTTCATCCTGAAGAAGGTGTTACTATATCCAGTGGAATCAGTTCACAAGTGACCTACCTGTTCCACTGCCAAGTGGCATCGGAAACTACCATCAATACATGCAGTACAGACTAGTGAAAAGCACGCACACAGGCAGAGAAGGACTCAGAGAAGTGCCCTGTATTGTGAATGTCTGGCTTAATAAAACACACATTCATGCACAATCAAATCAGGAATTGTGTGGAGACTGGAAACTTACTTGTGAATTTCCTTTACAAGCCTGCTAATGTATGGTACAAGAGAAATGAGACTCGTGAAAATGTAGGCAGGGGTAGCCTGTTAAGATTCCTGAATGCTTTAAAATGTGAAAAAAAATTTTTTTAATTATACTAACAGGTGTAACAGTAAGTACCTAAAAAAGAAGGTAAATTTTACTGAATTTCTTAATTACACTAACAGGATTATCATTTCCTTAATTTGAAGTGGTTTAGGTATGTATCCACTCCAGCCACTTACACAATGTAAATAAATTATAAACAACTGTGTGTGTGTGTGTGTACGCATGCACACCCTCGCCAGAACTCCAGTCAAGTTGCAGTTCCCTGCAAGAGACAAAGAATAATTGCCCTTAACAAGGGATACAATCTTTAACAACTACACAACAGTCCACAGACTAGAAGAGGAAAGAGAAAAAATTTCTAAAAAATGGCTTACAGAAAATATCGTTTGCATGGTCACTCACTGTGAACACTTGGAAGTACACATGCTGCCTGAACCTACATGATCTTGTAATACCCCTTTGCAAGCAAAGCTGAGACCACATCTCAAGCACTGTCAAGCCAGGAGACAAAGATTATCCTGGACTAGTGCTATCAGAATTACTGTTTTGAAGGAGTATGAAATTTATAAGTGCAACTTTTAAAAAGCAGCAAATTACAGATTATCTAAAAGCAGAGGTAAAGAGGCCACTCCTGCAATGCTTTTAATATCCCCCATCTTACATCACTACCATTGTATGCTGTGTGTGTGGCACATAAAATGCCCATTTTAAATCTTAGTATGAACTGGCGTTTTTACAGGTTAAAGAACAAGAACTGGTATTTTTAAATGTTCTCAAGTATCAACACAAAGAATATGAGCTAGGAGAGTGTTAAATTACACGCCATCTGTTCTGATAATTTACTATGTGATATTTCTAATCTCCTTCAACACTATGCAACATCTCTATGGCAACAATGACTTCAAATGCAAGTCTGGAGGGCCAATTGTGCCTTCAGTCTGTTCACACAGCCGAAAGCCAGAGCCCCTCAATGGGCCAGGATCTTCTGCTTCAGGAAGGATGTCCCCATCAAGATCGGGCTGCATTCACTTTCTCATTTCCTGTAGATATGTAAATAATGATTCTGTACATTGTACCTATCACATCTTACAGAGAATGGGCCATGGCCTCATAACCCACAATGAAGAGGTGTGGCTTGGCATAATTCAGCAGCTCCTAAACCCAGCCATGCATCTGAATTACCAATAGGACCTTTTCAAAATACAGACTGTAGGGCCCTATTCTAGAAATACTAAATCAGAATCTCCAGGGATTCTACAACTTTCATAAACTTTCCAGGTGATTCTGATACACTTTGGGTTGGGGAGTCACAGGCACACATCACAGTGAGCATTTACTGTGCATCCACTTGGCAGGCCACTCAGTAGCTCACACTCACAAGGAATGATCACAACCCAAAGGAAGCCGAACCAGAATGCAATCCACACAAAGTGCATGTCAGCACCCCGGCCAGCGAGGCTGAAAGAGGCCAGGAAGGCAGTGATATCTGAGCTGAGTCAGTTAGGAAAACCAAGAAGAGGGAATACCACCATAAAGACAGGTCCAAGGGCAGAGAGGCAGGGAGAGGCACAGAGGGGGCTGGAGAGGCCAGCAGGGCAGGATGTCCAGAAGCTTCCCTTGAGGCAGCCAGATGGCCCGGACGGACTGACAAGGTCTGAAACTCGGCTGTGGGTTTCTGACTCACACATGGCCTTGATTACAAAGCACGTTCCTCAACCGGGCAAAAAAAAGAGAGGAGTCTGGGGTGATAGAAAGATCCTCATCTCTGACAGAGGGAGAACACTATGTATATCAATAAAAGTGTGATAAATGAAAGCTAATATACTATGTCTTTTTAAGAATATCTCAAAGAAATTTCATTTTCACCTTGAGAGCAGTTTCAATTAGGTAGACCTGAGCTAGGTGATCAACTCTTGTAATTTTAATTTCTACGTTATTCCCTGGCACATATTTTAAAGAGGCCAAAAGAAAGAATCTGCCTCATCATCTTGCCTCTTCAGAATATAAACTCCCAATGGCCAGAATACTATTTTTGTCTTCTCCAGCTGTATAGCACCTGGTATACTGACGCTGCTCAAAGGATAAACAGCTCATTCATTGTACAGTGCCATCTATATTAAATAATGTCCACAAAGTCCTTTGAAGATGAAAACCACTTCAAGCACTAAGTAATTCTGAGGTAGGGCATTTGAAACTGAGAAACAAAGATGACAGACCAAACATCATAAAAAGGTTACTGGCCAGCAGGAAAGCTCTTGTTCTGCCCGACTGCTGGTTCCTTTGCAGGCATGCTACACAGCAGACAGAATCCCAGCCTGCTTTACATGTTTTTAACATACACAATTGGGGAAAGGTTCCAAAATGCTAAAAAGAAAAGTCTTCAGTGGTTCATTTCTTTCAGGGACCATGCCCAAAGTAACTTCAAAGACACACAAATTCTTCTTTCTGAAATGTCTCCTTTGAAGGGAAGCTAAAATGCTCTGGTGAAGTGTCAACTAAATTCTAAAACAGGCACAATGAAAATTCTTGCAACAGACCATATGCAATTTTCTGTCTTAGAGTCTACTGCGTACGCTACGTCTCTGTCATGTATGCGAGTGAGCTGAGCTGACTCCAGTGTTCA
Organism: Manis javanica; assembly: GCF_040802235.1. NCBI lineage: Eukaryota > Metazoa > Chordata > Mammalia > Pholidota > Manidae > Manis > Manis javanica. Next base: position 140,110,099 of record NC_133156.1, read on the forward strand.
AGATCACAGACTCACACTAGCAAGAGAACCCTGGCTGAGATTTATTTGTGTCAGAATCATTTTCAGAAGCAGTGCAGCAGCAAGTTGCTTCTCCCTTCAACTTCCCCAGAACGCTTATTAGGAAGACTAGATTATCATCAGCTTCATCTATTTCAAGTATGCCCCTTGCTGTCCCAAAATACACCACCTGCAGGAAACAAAGTGTCTTTCTATTTTTGAGTAAGACTCCCTAAAATTTTCAATGGGACAGTTAATCCAAAGTTTTCTAATAAATTACCAAATATAACACCAAATTGCGACTGAAGCCCAGTCAGATCTTATCCATAATGTTCTCCTTCAAAGAGGAGTGATTTCTTCTCTCCCTGACACCGAAACAGGGAGGTGTCATCAAATACCTCAGAGTAGGGGAACCAACCACAAGCAAACCCTTGTTTGCACCCAGGCACCCAGTTTTGGGAGGACACGACTGTGCACCCACATCCTCCTGTCTGGCCCTAAGAGCTCACTGATCTGCAACAAGTTAAAAAACCTCTCTGACCTCCCTTCCTCAGGTATCAAAACTGGAGGTCCCTGTCTACTTTGTGGGAGGCTATGAAAATTAAGTAGCTGGTGCCTAGTAAACACTCAATAAATGAAGCTGTGTAAGAAATCTGAAATATGTTACCAATTTAGCCATGACTTTCTTTTGGCATACAAGTTATGTACTATAAAATTCACCCCTTTAAAGTGTATAGATCAGTGCGGTTTGGTGTATTCACAATGTTGTAGCCATCAGGCACACCTAACAACTTCATCATCCCAAGACTTTTGCCACATTGCTTGGAACTCATTAGCAGTCTTCTCCATCTCCCTAGTCCATGACCTTTCACTCTCCAATTTTCTATATCAAAAGCCTTTCCTTGAAATGCTAATAAGCAAATTATGATCCTTTTTGCTTACTAAAAATATCTAGTTATAAGAAGAGTTTCTAGAAGTACAGAGGCCAAAGTTTCCAGAACACAACTTAACAAGCATGAGGACACTGACAGAAAATTTAGAACATGAAATTGAAATTACCTCCCAAAATCAAGGACCTGTGTTCTATGCCATCATTTGATGTAAAAAAAAAAACAACTGAGCAACAAATACTCACTCTACCTGTGACATAAGATCTGCACCCACTGTTACACGATTTCTAGAACTGAGTGCAGACAAGCATACTTCCCAGAAATCCCACACTGAGGCAGAAACCACATAACTGCTTTAGATTTACTGCAGGTGGTTTCTGGGAAAAAACATTTAGTCAATGTAGGACAGCAAGCAACAGTCTCTTAAGTCATGACTTACTCTGACATGAATTCAGCTCCTTCCCCTAATCACAGAATGTAATGGATTCCTGAGAAAAGGTCATCCCACCCATCCTTGTCCTACTACATTACATGCCCAGTCCCATGTGATCTCCTGCAGCTCATCATCCATTCTTATTATCTCAACACTTTCCTTTTCTTTCCTCTCTTCTGGCAAATAGGGCACTGAGATGAAATGATAAAATGTCTTTCCCACAACAGGTGTCACCTTTATAAACTGTACTTATTAGAAATTAATCTCCCTCTCTTTTCTGGCAACTCCTTATTTTTCAATTCTGTGCTTTAACATCACGAGAAAGTGAGCTGTTGACGGAGTCTGGCAGCTCCTTTCTCAACCATGCCTCTGGGGAGTTCCAGCGTATTACTTCATCTGTTTTCTTTGGGTGACTAACTGACAAAGCAGTGAGCTGAAAAGAAGCTGACCACTAACTGCCAAGTTGAACAGTTTAAACTTGAATATGTAGGTTCGTTTATCAAAGGGGCATGTGGGTTAGCATTTTGAAACTACTTTCTGCATTTTCTAGGATTAAATATAATCAGTACAGATATTGAAGATGAAGGGAGCCTTCAGTAACAGAGAAGGGAATTACAAGTTTGGAAAAGGAAAGACTTAAATGCACTCTGTGGTGTTAGACTGGAACTGAAGGCACGAGTATAAACTCAGGGTTGTTATTATAGACAGCCAGGCGCAGAGAGAGAGCGCAGTATGTGTGCATAAGTGGTGTGTGTGTGTGTGTGTGTGTGTGTGTGTGTGTGTGTGTAGAGAGAGAGCAGTATGTGTGCATAAGTGGTGTGTGTGTGTGTGTGTGTGTGTGTGTGTGTGTGTGTGTGTGTAGAGAGAGAGCAGTATGTGTGCATAAGTGGTGTGTGTGTGTGTGTGTGTGTGTACACTTCCTAGCTCTGTCCACTTAGAGGTTCTAGAAGCAATGACACCTCTATAGCAACAAGCAAGAACACTTAGTGCCCAGACTGTGCTTCTAAATACCATTCTCTGCTAAAGTGAACCAGCACTCCTTGGAGAAATGGCTGATTCTGAGACTGGAACAAGGACAGTACACAAGCCTGGGCATCTTACTGTGTCAGAAATAAGGCTGTGCTAAAAAATGAGGGGGACAGGTTGTAAAAGATAAAGGAAACAGCTAGAAAGGATTCCATTGGGCAAATCTTGGACAGTCTGAGTGTCAAACTAAATAATGATGCAAAGGATTATAACCTACTGAATAAAATGGGAACCCATGAGGCCACATTTATACAAAGAAGTGGGGCAGAAGGAAAAGCTCCTCTTTATGATAGAAAGCCAATGAAACATAGAAGGAATGATGAAGTTAGAAAAATCACCATTTCACTACCATCCTAGTCATCACTGATTCAAGCAAAATCATCAATGAATGCTACAACCAGTAAATGAAAGTTGGGGAAAGAATAGGATTTTGCAGTCTCAAATTATCTCCCACAAAATGTTATCTGATTACAAGAGAAAAATACAGGAGAGAAACCTAGTGGTCACCACCTGAACCAAACGACCAAAGTGTACAACCCACAGTGTGGCTGCTGACAACTGTGTTCCCTGACAGGGTGCTCTGGGAAGGACACAGCCCTTCAGTCATAAATGCATGAACTGAATCTAGGCATGATGAATCACACAACCCACACTGACAATGGTCTTCAAAAGAACTGTCCGGAATTTTCAAAACTATGAAGGGTAACAAGAGAGACAGATTAGGGAAATGTTCCAAATCTAAAAAAAGAGTCATGACAACTAAATGCGGTATGTGGTCCTGGATATGAATGGGGACTGTAAAGATTAAACTGCCAAAAAGGATGTTTCTAGAATAACTGGTAAAATTTTATTGAAGTTGGTAGATTCAGATAATAATACTGTATCAAATTAATTTCTTGATTTGGATCATTATGTAAAAGAACATCCTCCCACTTAAGAGACACACATCAAACCACCATTTGGACATCATCACCTTTGCAACTTACTCTCAAATGGTTCAGAAACAGAATACTATGTAAATTACATTATATATATGTATGTGTGTAGGTGTGTACATGTGTGTGTGTGCATACTTAAACACATAAAATATTTGTGTGTATGCTGGGAGAAAGAGAGAAGGAGAGGAAGACATGTGGTGAAATAGTAACAATCCAAGATTGAGTCTCAGTTCTTGTTGCAAGAAACATGAGCTCTGGCTTCTCAAAACAAACTTACCTCCTTCCCCCCACCCCCACCCCCAAAAAACCAACAAACTTTAAATGTAACCAACTAAATACCCAAAAATAATACAATGAATCTCAACTGGCTAAATTGATAGGGATCTGGGCTTTGTACCTTTCATTAAAGTCAAAGATAAAATAGTATGTCAAAAACAACCTATGATCTCACATTAAACAGCAGCCTGATCTTATTCTTTTAATTCTAGAAACTTTTTAAAAGAATTAAACAAGAATGAAAAAACTTCAAACTTTTAAAAACTCCTTGAGCAAACTGGGAAAAAATGATAAGTGCAGTATATATGTCTACACTCAAGACACCCACACTCCAATCACCCCTTGACTGAAATATCCCACATCCATGGTAGACATGGAGTTACTCAGAGACACACACAGACAGAACCTGGTCAGAGTGTGGAAAGGAGGCTTGGAGCTCCATGTGAGGATAAATCTGAGCAAGGATCCCATAAAATCAAGCCACAACTGTTGGGGGATGGTGGGGGTGGCAAGTGAGGTACAGCTGACATAAATGCACCCCACAAATAGAAAAACCTAGAACATTTGCCCAGAGGTTGTTATCTCGCTAAAAGAGGGCAGTGGGAAATAATCCTGTTCCCCACCATGTATATTTTGATGAATAACAGCAGAGAAACAAAATAGCTATATATAGAGAACCACGGAGTTACCACACCCATCTTACAAAACTGTTGCAAAGCCCGCTCAGCAGGCTCCAGCCCCTCCCCACACCCCACCCCCTTCCCTTCCTCAGAAAGGAAGCCCCGGTGCTCTTTATAATGTGTCACACACAGCATCCGGCTGAACACTTCCCTCCCTGGCTAGCCTCTCCCCGCCCTTCCCAAACTTCCCTCCAACAACCTTGACAGGCACAGAGATTTCCTATCTGGCACATCAGTCCAAGTCCACACAGCCAGGGAAAGAGGACCTGCATTTCCATTCAGATTCCTCCCAAGGCTGAGATAGGTGCGAGCCAGTAAAACTCAAAAGAGCCAACACACCTCAACTGGAAGCTGGGTTACTGGGGTTATTTATATAAAATGGAGCATCAGTTTTAATTAGGTGAGAAGAGGAAAAGCATAGAGACTAAATTATAGGGCCCAGACCACCATGAAAAAGATGCTATATCCTGGAATCTTTCACTCAACTTTTGTTTGGTGTGAGACATGCAAATTGTAGCTTCAATCTGCAACACACAAGGATATACACATTCAGGTTTAAGTATTTGAAAATTACACCACAGGAAGGCGCAGGATGCTGTGCGGAGGGAGGACCATTTCTGCTGGCTGCCTCCACGAGGGAGGGAAAGGGTGTGAGGGCGCTCTATGGTCTGGCAGCCCTGGGCCTCAGCAGCAGTGCAAGCTGAACAGCTCATTCAACCTCACCAGAGGCCGAGACCCTCATCCTAACAGAGAAACAGGGGGATCTGATTTAATACGACAAATACAGAACACCTCGCAGTCTCTAGAATCCCAGGCCCTTGGATGGAAGGCTGCAGTGGCAGCAGTAGAGATAATAGTTAAGAGAAAGATGTTACCAGGTTTTCTGGGAGGACAGGATTGGAATTAATGGCATTTGGAGAAAGGAAAATAAACATGGTATTTTAAATATCCTCCTCTGACCTTCCAAGTAGGTATTGCTTTTTGGATGAACTTATTTTACACTCTGAGAGGCATAATTTCAGAGGGTCATTTGACCCTGACGACTGGGGGGCCCTGGCCTCTCACACACTTAGGCAGGTGCTGCTGAAGACTTGGATTATGGCAAGATACAGAGAGGCCGCTGCCACTGCAGGACTGCCCATCATACCTTTTCCCCAAAAAAGACCCCACATCCACATTGTAAGCTGTCACAGGAAATTTATAGTCATCTCACCTCTCCAGCAATTTGTGTCAGGGGACAGGGCCCATCTTACAAACAAGCTGAACCCTCTGTGAGTTCAGCAACCAACAGGATGGAGACAGGACTTAACAAACAGTGCCATGAGAGATGGGAAAAAGTCCTAACAATGAATCCTGCCAGTTCTACATCACCAGGGCTGCAGGTAAACACTGGGGAAGAAACTCATACACGGACCAGCTAATAAGTGCTGAAACTTAATGACTCTACCATACAGTCTCCCAGAAGGAGCTGCTCTCCCACAAGCACCTATCTCGGGACATCTGAATTGAACTGTCTTGTGAAGAAAATGTATGGCCTGTAAATCATCAAATTAGTACCGGTTTTCAAGGCTCCTGAACCCAAGATACATGAGGTCAAGTGCAACAAAATTTAAATGGAGGTGAAGTAACTCTAAAATAAATGTCTGAAATATATTCTGCCTTGTGCAATCTGGGTTTTGAGCTAGTAAGGACCTTTGCAAGCCAGCTATCAACTGTGGTACTGAAAAGGACAGGGAGGGGCTGGGCAGAATTTCTCACAATCATGAATTTGAAAAAAAAAAAGAAGCTATCTACAAACAAGAAACATCTATTTGTTTAGTATTAGGCTAATAAGCCATTTATTCCAGTTATTTGAATGCTAAAATATTAAACAATTTAAGCTTTAGAGTTTATCGTGTGAGATTAAATAAGTACAACAAATTCTAGTCCAAGTATTGTTTCCCAATATTTGTGTGTATCTTCAGAATAAATAACTGAAGAACTGTATTTTTTGGCCCTTATCATTTAAACTGATAAGATTATCCAAAACTATTAAAATTTCTATGTTAATTCCTGCAGATCCTAGCATATCTGTCATGCAGAACGAGGATTAAGTGAAAGTAAATGCAAGTAAGAAAACATGAAACTTTTTTGAACCCAGGAGTACCCCTGCGCACAGGTTTGCAGTGGTGGTGTTCCATGGCAGTGGCACATCCTTGAGGGTGTGGTCAATGTGAGGAGAGAAAGTGATGTAAATGGAATAAACTATGGGAAAGAATTATATGTATATAGACTATGTTGATTAAACTCTTACAGACGTTTCACATATGCATAATTTTCAAATTAAAATGAAAACATTTTACCCTGTCATTTACACACACTTCATATATAGTAGGAGGCATAGGTTTTTTAAGTCAATTTCAAGTATCAGTCTCTGATACATTACTTCATTATTTGTTACAACAAAACCACCTATTCCACAGGAAAAATGTGGTGTTCTATGACTTTTCCAAGATCTCTATAAAACTGAGCACACACGCGCACACATACCCCCACAAGAAACCCTATCAAAAAATATTTAAAAATTATACTTTAAAATTTGAATTGTCTTTTCCTCAAGTTCAAGAATAGCTTTATTTTACAGTTATGAATCTTAAGTAGGGGGACTATTCATTCATTAACCATGAATACTGAGAAATATAGATGCAAAGTCAACTATATGCATAAAGGCCTAAGAACTGAGGGAAAATGACCTCACATAGATACTAATGCAGGGACAACCCCCTGACCCCCAAACAAAACAAATCCCTAGAAATTCCTCCTTCAACACTGGGAATGTTGAGACCATACTGCCTCTACTCATCTTTTCCTATCTGAATAGCAGCAAAATTCAATGAAGTGGGAAAATGTGAAGCAGGAAAAATGGTGACTTTCAGGTCTAAAGATAAGTTTTTTTTAAGTCAACAGACTTGAGTTATATGCCATACAGATTCCCCAAGTCAACACTTCCTATAGCACCCAAGAAAATAATCTTTATTTTCCCATAACTATCTTTAAATTTTCCCTAGACTACCCCCAGAAATTATAGGAAGTTTAGTCCCACAAAGGGCAGTCTGAATGACTACTATTACCTTTCAAATCAGCAAAATCTTTCCAAAATAACTCAGTTTTGTTCAAGTTCACCTAGAGAAATGACTTACCTTGGATTTGGTTTTTGTTCCTCTCATTGTTTTTACCTGCATTTCCTTGACTACTAGTGAGACTGAGTGTTTCTATGCTGGCCATTTATACTTCTTTGAATTGTCTGTACTTTCCTTTTGAATTGTCTTTCCTTACTAATCTGGGAAAGCCCTTCTTTTACTATGTATACTTAATTCTTTGTCTGATATGTAATAAATGTTTACTCCTAGTTTATTAGGTTTTCAATGTTTTGAATTAATATACAGTAAAACTGGAATTCTTTTGTGTGTGTCCACTTCTACGAATTTTAATACAGATAATCACCACCACAGCTGGGATACAAAACAGTTCCATCATCCCCCAAAATGCCCCTCCTACTACCCTTTGTTGTCACACCCAAACCCTAACTCCTGGCAATTAACCCATCTGGTGTCGGTCACTGCTGCATCTGTGAGGAAGTCGCCCAAGTGGAATCACACACTAGGGAGCCTTTTGAGACAGCTCTTCTTCACTCAGCATGAACGGAGTGGTGCAGCGCTGTTTACCTGCTCTCCCCACGCTGTGTTAACGCCAACACCACTACAAGACAGCAAAGGGCCACTAGTCCTTCCAGCCTCAGGACAGCAGCTGCACAACATACCATGTACCTCTTCCTAGACCCGAAGGGAACCAGAGGGCTCACACAGCTGCCAGGACCCAGCAGAAACCCTCCCAAAGAGAACCCAAGCCCACTCCATGCCCACCATGGGCTGAAGACTGTAAGAAAATAAGCCTAATGAACTCTGATGGACACACTCACCCAAAGTAAAATCTATTCTTTGCACTAATAACATTTTCATTAAAGCTTTCTCTGCCAATGTAACTGCTGAAGTGCACTAATTTATGACAAAGACCAAATAGGGTAATGCTTCTACAAGGTCTGCTCTGCAGATTACTTTGAAATCCTCCCCAACCAGGCAAGAGAGGACATGGGGCTAATTAAAATAGTAATCTAACACTCAAGTATGTTTATCACCAAAATGAGGTTATATGTTTCACAGCACATTGGCATCAGCCAAAGTATTATGGACCCACAAACTCCTGTGAAGAAAGCCCAGGAGCTGCGCCCCTTTCTTCTCATGCCTGGGAAGTCGGCACTGTCACTGGTATCTTGCCCTGGACACAGAACCTTTCCCAGAGGTAACAATGTGGTTTCAAGGGGCTTCCTTTCACACAGAGGGAACCAAAAAAAAAGGAAGTAAAGGTAAGGACTACTCAGTGAGCAAACTGAGTGTTTCCACAAGTGAATGAGAAGTGAAATGAGTACTTATGTACTTGCCAACCATCAAACATGGGAGCAACGAATTTCCCACCGACAGGAAGGGCTACACATGAGGCTAACTGATGTCAAAAAGCTGGCAGACTACACTGGAAATTCCAGGCAGATACCTGCATTTATAAACTGACAGAGATGGAGGGAAATCAGAGTTCAGTAAGGGCTGCGCCCTGTGGCAAGTGAAAAGCAAAGGCCTTGAGAAGCAGGACCCCCGCTGAGGACAGGAGGCCCAGAAGGCAGGGAGAGTGCAGAGGAGAGGCAGCATCCAGCCCTTGCCTTGCAGGGCCTCACCCTAATCCTGACTTTTTTTCCGCTCTTTTCCCCTCAGTTCAGAAGTACAGTGAGAAGAACTCCCAGAAGGGCCCCAGCTGACTAATACACAGCCAGAATTCCGAAGTGCAAGGGTCACTGAGCAGACACCCTGCCCGTGCTCATTCCAAGGCCCCCTGCTCTGCTGAACAGCACAGAAGCAGAATCTGGAGTCGGACAAGCCACAGGACGCTGTGCTATCTCATTCCTCTTACCCCTTTCTCCAACCAGGGGCCCATCCTGTTCACTGCCCAAGATCAGCCTAAATAGGGCTGAAAGGCATGGAAAAGATACAGGAGACAGCAACCCCAAGCACAGGACAAACAACACAGTCACTCTGTCATATCAGCAACATCCACTCAGCTGGCCCCTCAAGCAAGGAAAGAATGAGAGGTGATGTCAGGACCACTACCACCTCCCATCAGAACACCGTGGGATTTTCACTCAAATCCATTTCTTCACTGTCTACAAGTTGAATACTGTTCCTGCCAGTGATGCTACTAAAATTTTGTCAAGACAATGCACTTAAGGAAATAAAAACCAATTCATTATAGAATAGAGGAAGAATGGGGGGCAGGGAGGTGGGAGGTGTTAAGACTGCTTTTGAGAGTAACACAATTCATCCCTATCAACCTAAGTGATTTAACTAGGCAGTAAAGTGTGGCTATTGATTAAGAATTTGACTTTTCTCTGGAATTCTGCCAAGGATTTGAGATAAAATCTTATTTTCTCAGTAGAGGAATCAAGTAAATAAACTTAAGTATAAGATACAGCTTATTTAAATTATGACAGCTTCAAACACATCTTTCACTTTGGGGCAGTAACAAATCCTAGATTCATTATAACATTTAAAAAGTCTAAAAAGACCATCCCAATCACACATTTTTGTATACATTTGAAGAACATAGTTAAAAGACATGTTTCACTTTGAACAGAACCACTGGCTCCATTTAAATCTTGGATAATCATTTAAATGGTTAAAATTGCTTTAAATCTTTTGAACCCTGGACGGTTAAACTGCAAAGGGAAAAATACAATATCCCTGGTCAATAAGTCAGTTTACAACATCTCAAGGAAAAGTTTCTTTCAATAATTGTTTTACTACTATGACTTCTTGAAAGTCACTTAAAGGATTATTTTTAGCTCTCTGCTTTGTTCTAAAACTGAGCCACCGAAAAAGAAAAAACCAACATTCACTATCAAATTACATTTCCTTTTCAAAATATTGAGGGTAACAAGGACCAACTTTGTAATACAATAATTATTGTAAGGTGCTCACAAAGACTAAAGCTAAAGCTGCCAGGCTTCTATACATACAGAGAAGTGGCAAGCAAGTTTGGAGACCAGCTACTTAAGTGATATTAGAAGCATCAGATACGAAGCTTCCCTCAATATTCCACGAGGAAACCATTATATCAAAACATAGGAAGATAGGCATGCAGATCCCTCACGAAGTAACAGACTTGATTTTCTTCCCATGTTCCACTGGAAAGAGAAGGGGCTATATAGCCAAGAGTCCAGAATAAGGGCTAATAAAGAAATCCAGCACAGAGGTCTATGATGCTTCAGAATAACCACAAACCTTTATTCTCTGCTGCACATTTAATGCCAACCTAAAACATGCCAGGCAGGTTAAAAATAATGCATTTATGTAAGCACCCCACACACACTCTCTCTTGCAAGGTTAAATAGAGAGCTCTGAAAGAATGATTTATTGCCACAAGAATAGAGCCCCAAAATAGATTGGCAATAAAAGTGATTGGTCCCAGTGGGGCTGAGAACTAATGTAAGCAAAGTCCTGGCCTCTCATAGGCCTCTAGAAAGAGTACCAGAGTCAGGCCGGAAGGGGCAGGTAGAGACCCTCCCCAGCCCTGACCCCATCTCTACCAGAGATCCACTCTGCGTAAGTCACTCAACCTCCCTAGAAACCTGATTCTTCTTCTGTAAAATAAAAATACTGCAGTAGCTCGCATCTCTAATTTTTTTTTTTTTTGGCTTTGAAATCTGCTTTATCTTTTTTTAGTGCTGAGCTCTGTACAAAGGAGAAAAATTAAGTTCAAAATTCACTCACTGGCAAAAATTTCAGCTGCCCTTTAACACACAATCACCATGTATTTCAGCTCAGTCCAATTTAATACTAATTGACCTGCCTGCTAGTGCCAGGTTTATCAAAGGGGGATCAGGATTGTCAAAATGAATAGGGAGTTACTGTGCCAAGGGCCTGAGTGGAAAATGAAATGACAGCACAGGAGGTGAGACTCTGAACAAGAGGTACACTGGGTGCCAGGAAACAGAGAAGAGCAATGATTGCTCTGAAGCCCCAAACCACCCTTAGGCACTAGAGGCTCAGAGGAAACCACAGAATTCAAGAGAGGGGAACAGCCCCCGAGTCACCTCCCCAGGCCCATCTCAAAGTGCAGAGTCCTGTCCCAACACCCAACTCCAAACCTTGACAAGTGGCAGCAGCCTTGCCTGAGCACTTCCAGCAATGGAGAAATCACATGGCAACCCATTCCATTCCTGAACAGCTCTAATTGTTTAAAAGTTCCATTAGGCTGAAGTCTTTCTCATTCTCTCATTCAACCATGGGTACCAGTTTTCAATCTGTGACTACAAAGATAAATTGTAATGCAGGACAAACAAGGAATAAAAAGAAACAAAGAAAATTAAGTTGGGCAAGTAATCAGTTCCTATGCTGAGAACTGAAAGGCAACCAACAGAAATGCCTTTTCTAAGTCACGTTAGCAATCTTAAGTATCAGGGCTCAAAAACAGCCTGGAAAAGGTTCACATCCTGATCTGTCCACCTCAGTCAATGAGAACCTATTTTCTGGGTTTCTACATCTTAGGAAACAATGTAAGCTTTTAACTGATGGGCTTGGCCTCTCCACTGAGCCATCCACAATCAATCAAAACTCCCCAGGAGGTCCCCCTGCCTAAAGCAATTCTACCAGATGCGCCTCCCACCCAGGGTCCTCCTTCTTTGTCCTGACTGCCCAAACCCACCATTCCACTCCCACCAACCCAAATGAATGGCCACTTTCTACTCTACACAAGACATCACTGCTTTAGATGCTGGAGCTAAGATCTAGGTCAGGGATTCAGAGCTGCCCGAAAGAGGAGGAAAGCTGTTGAAGACTACCCCAGGGACAGTTCAACTGCTGCCTACTTAAAATCTTCTCTGGCTCCTGATTCCAACTCATACAACTAAAGGGGCAGTTTGTCAATCATCTTGGAGGGTGGAGGGACAAACCGTGAGCAGCATTGCCTGGTTCTGCCCCAAACTGAGCAAAAACAGAAGCTGGGGCCTGGAAGCAAGCACAGACCTAAAAGCAGAGCCACCAACAGACTTGTCACCTCAGATAAACCCTGGTAAGAGCCACACTGATGGGGAGGAAGTTTTCTTTGAGTGTCCTATCCAACATGATGTCTTTTGGGGCTCTTAAAGCAAAAGAAGTCATTTCTCTACTATGCATAATAAAGATGTAAGAAAGTCTGCACCAAAAATTCCATCTCCAGGGCATGGGAGCCTTTCTAACAGAAAGCAGATGAATTCTCCAAAGAATCTTATTATTCTGTGACAGGTGGTAAAGACAGAGAGAAGACGGGCTAGATTTTAGCTTCAGGGCATGAAGGGAAAACGTCCCTGTTCTGCTAATAAGAGGTAAGACAGAGCTGCTCCATCGGGCTAGCTGCACACACACAAAGGACTTTCATTTGAAGGAGTTCATGTTTTCCTAAACCTTTGCTTTCTGCAGGAACCTCAGAGGTATATTAACCCCAAGATGACACTACAGAGTCGGCGTATGTCACTCCCAGACAAAACCTACTTGTTAAAATGACTCAAAAATAACCCTGCTTGGTCAGGAAAAAGAGAAGACAGTACTAAACCAGGTATCTACTGACAGTGCTAACTTCTGCCTCTGGCTGTTGCCTTCCCGCTGTAAATTGCTCCTCGTGACCGGATTACCGAAATGATCTCACTGAATCGGAGCACTTGATTTTGAAAGAGGCCACGAAGAAACGTGAGTCGCCGGCCTCCGGCACGCACCCACCCCATCGCAGGCCGCTCCCCCGACGTCCCCGGCCCAACGCCGTCCCTGGGGCCGCCACTTGCACCCGCACACGCCTTCCGCCCACCCGACCCCGGGGCCCTGACCTGGCCCGCGCTCCTCGGCTCTCCAGCGCGGAGTCTGCATCCTCCCTGGCCCGCTGGGCACTGTGCTCCGGACTGCGGCCGCCGCCTCCCGGACAACCGAGCAGACGCGACTGGGCGCGGGCGCGGCTCGCGTGGGCTCTGGGCCCGGGCCGGAGGAGGCGCAGCTGCCGGGGACCCGGGGGCACTCCGTCACGCCTCCCGCACCTCCTCCCTCCCTGAGGGCTGGTCGCAAAGCTCGCCCCTACCGCGGGCACCCCCTCCCTGCTGGAGAGACACCGCGCCACCTGGCACTGCCTGCATCTCCACGCCACCCAGGCAGTGCCCCGCGAGCGCCCGCCCCGCCCCGGGCCACCACGTTCCCAGATGTCCCTTGCAGGCCGCCCCAGGAGACAATGGCTCACCTGCCTCCCCGCCAGCCGTGTGCTCCTCTCCGCCGCCTCCCCCCTCCCCGGGCTGCCCCGTTTCACAGAAGTGTACACCGAGGCCGGGGATACGACAGACTAGAGAACCGAGCGAAGAAGCCCGGCTGCTCACAGGGTCGAGAGGGGCCAGGTACAGATCGGTACAGACGTGCCCAGGCGACAGACCGCTTTCCCGAGCCCGGCCTCGCAGCCCGCGTCCGCTCGGCCCCCCGGGCAGGCGCCTCCGCCTCGCCGTACCCGCTGCCGCCTCCTCGGCCCTCCTGCGAAGGAGACAAAGAGCCGGCGCCCCAACCCGTGGAGCTGTGGCCGCCGGGAGCGGAGACGGGGAGATTTCACCCTGGAACAAGGGGCGGGAGCAGAGAAGGGCGAGCCAGCGGCGTCCGGGCCGAGCCGTGGCGCGCGGGGCGGCGCAGGCAGGACACCCGGTGCAGGTCCCGGCCCCGGGGTGCAGGGGCCCAGGCGAGAGCGCGCGGGAACGACGGCGGGCGAGCCACGGGGCCCGCGGACCGCGCCTCCGCGGCGCTTGGCCGAGCGCGGCGGCGGCGCCGCAGCGGCACTCACCGGATCGGAAGAAGGCCGCGATGTCGGCCAGGTCCTTGGCCGCCTCCTCTGCCCCCTCGCCGGCGCCGCCCCCGCAGCCCGAGCCAGCCGAGCTGGCCGTGGCGGCGGGGCCGGAGGACGCGGCGGGGGCGGCGGCGCCGCCGCTGCTGCCGCTCATGGCTGCGGCGGCGCCCGCGGCCGCGCCCGGCTCGGGCCCCGCGCCCCTAGCGCCGCCCGCCCGCTCCGCGCCGGGCCTGGCGGCGCCGAGCGCCCAGCTGCCCGCGCCCGGAGCGCGGACGCAGAGCCCCGGGGCTGCGGCGGGCGGCGGCGGCTCGGCCCGAGGAGCGCGCCCACATAGACGAGGACTCCGCCCGGGAGCCGCGAGCCGGCCACGGGGCGGGGACGCGGAGCCACGGCCTCGGCGGCGCCGGCCGGAGCGCGGGCAGCGGCGCGTGCCGCCCGGACACGCAGTCGCAAGGGCTGGGGCCGGGGCCCGGGGGGAGCTGCGGGATCACGGGCGCCGGCGGCAGCCGCGAGCCTCCATCTTGATTTCAAACGGGGAAGGAAGGAGGGGGAGGGGGGAAATCACGGCCGAGGGAACCCGGGTGAAAGGAAAGGGAGAGCAGGGAAAGGAGAGGAAGGGAAAAAGAGGGGCTTCGGCAATTTCCGGCGAACCTCGTCAGGAGCCCGAGCGTGGGCTCGGCGGATGGGCGGGGACTGGTGGAGGGGCGGGGCCGCGCCGGAGCCGGGCGCTGAGAGGGCCTCCGCGCGACTGCGGGCACGTTCCGCCGGCCGCCTTCCGCGCCTACCCTGCCGCTTGAACCCTCGGGAGGAGCAAGGACGCTCTGGCCGGCCGAGGCGGCCCTTCCAGACCCGGCGCTGGCTCCTGCTCCGCAAGCGCAGTTATTGCTGCTCTCGCCCGCGGCCGGGCCCAAGCCAGGTGCCTCCCTGGGGCGGGGGGCTCTGTAAAAGCCACTGAATGAACAGGGAGGTCGTGACAACGTGATCTGGAGTCCTGGAGGCGGAGTGGACAAGCCTCTGAGCTCCCGAGGGCACGAGTCTCCTGGACTGTACAGTGAGATTCCAGACTCAGAGCTCTTCATTCTTAACCCCATCAGATTGTAGGCGGTAGGAGAGGGACTGGGGCCTGGGGAAACCAAAGGAACCGGGGAGTGGGTGACATCAGCTTTACTGAAGGTCCCTGTCAAACCAGCATAAGCCTATGACGTGGCTCCAAGAGAAGTGAGCAGAAGGGACAAGTGTGGGAGACTAGAGGGTCCAATGCTGCGAAAAGCAAGGAGAAACAAACCAGATTGATTTGAAAAGGCCGGGGACGAGGGGGGATTAAACCACTATGCGAGTTTACTGGAAATGAACATTTAAATAAATGAATGGTGGAGATGGTGGACTCGGGATTTTTCGCTTTTGGAGAGGGAGGTTACAGATAAGGAGAGGGAGCTAGAATGATCCATGTGATATGGATTAGAGTTGGAAACATCAGTATGAACTCATGTTTAGCTTAGCACAGATACAGATGGAACTATAAAGATTTACAGATAATGTGTAGGTACATGGGTTAGTACGCATGCATTTCCTTGCTCTGTCAGATGAGCGGGCTTAGCAATAACACTCCAGTAACAGAGCACACCTGCTACTCAGATCTTTTTTTTTTAAATTTATCTTGCCAGCATATTTTTTAATGATTTTTTTAAATCAAAGTATTGTTAATATATCATATTACATTGGTTTCAAGGTACTCAGATCTTTCTGTAACACCGTTCTCCAAAAAAAGGAACCAGGTCTCCTTGGGGCAATGGCTGGTCTCTAGGATTGAGGAGGAAACAGACAAGATGAGCCTGGGACTTCTTATTTTGCCCTAAGGTAAGGAAATGTCCCGCCAAAATTGTTTTTTAAATGGACAACTGCAACAAGGAAGGGGGTCTGTCAAGGGGACACAGGAGCCAATTGAAAGAGCTTCCAATGAAAAGCTGGAACAATTTGAGCATCAAAATAGATAAAGCAATGCCTGATTACAACAAGTATAAAGTAAGTATTCATGAATCCATATTGATATAAATAAATGATTAAGTAAATAAATGGGGAAGAGATCATCTTCCTGTGCAGAAGAATTCCAAATCATTTATGTAGATACTCTAACCTCGGTGAGGTATAGTAGAACTCCACTACCTTTAATCATGGGCTGTATATAGGGTTTTCCTTTTGAAGAGTTAAAAAAAAGGAAGGTGTGGGAATAACTTTACAGTGGAGAAACCTGACAAACACTACTTTAGCCAGGTGATCAAGGTTCACATCAACAGTGATAAAATCAGGTGGATATGATGAAAATAGCATGAAGACTACCTCTGTAGTCTTCCTCCCAAAACCACATAAGCCCTATCTAATCATGAGAGAAACATCAGACAAATTCCAACTGAGAGACATTCTGCAAACTATCTGATCAATACTTCCCAAACTGTCAAGGTCCTCAAAAAAAAAGTCATAAAAAACTGTCACAGCCGAAAGGAGCCCACAGAAACCTAACAACTAAATGTAATATTCTCGATGGGTTCCTAGAACCAAAGAAGAACACTGGGTAGAAACTAAGAAAATCTGAATAATATATGTAATTTAGCTAATAACAGTGTATCAATGCTGATTCATTAATTGAGAGTTATGTGGGGTATATGAGTAACTCACTGTACTATCACAACATTTCTATAAATTAAATCTATTCTAAAATGTGTACTTTTAAAAACGTTTTTAAATTGTGCAGTATCTCAAAAAAAAATGCAGTAGATTCAAATTTCACAGGCCATCAGCTCAGGTGTGCTGACAATGTTACTTTTTCTTATTTTTCTGTAGGGTAATTTCTATCCCCAGCTCCCATTCCTCCCCACGGCAGGAAGCTTAATCCTAGCTCAGGAAAAACAACCTCCCGGAATTTTGTCAGTTAGGTGCTTTTCCCTTAGGGCCTTCTCGCCAAGGTTGCAGCTAAGTCCCCAGAGGCTTTGGTCATATCACAGTATCTGGTCCTTGGTCATCACGGGGTTGTATAGGCACAGGTGCAGAAGTGTGCCCTGTCTGTTCCTTTTCCTGGACTGTGGACATTGCTAAGACCTACTGCCTCCTGCTGTTGCATTCTTCTCACCTACTGGGCCTCTCTAAGTCTTCTGGCAGTGACGCACCTCTCCTGAGCTGCCCCCAACCCCTCAGGGAAACATTCAGCTGCTCACTGAAGTGCTTAAGCCCCGCTTCCCCACTCCACCTTGCCCCAGAAAGTAAGGCCAACAAGTTCTCTTCTGCTCCCAGGTCCCTCAAGCCTACCTGGGCACAGACTTCCTTTCCTATTTACTCACATAGGGTCTACTGCTATCCACCTCCTCTCTCCCAACTTACAGAATCATTTCCTCTTCAGGAAGAAAACCTCACTCCAGTTCTGTCAGGCTTTCTTCCAAACCTGCTGTTTTGGGCATAACCTTGGTGTTCTTAGGAGATACAGTTTTAATATTCAAAAACCCTTTCCCTCCAATTATTCCCTCTGTTGTGGGTTCCATAAGTGTCTCTTGACATTCAGAAGCCAAGTGCTGACTTTTTCTTTCCCTTTGCCTCCCTCCCTAGTAACCCTATCCTACAAGTAGTGAGTCCAGAGGCCCCCCTCTGCTTCCTAAATGGTGGAGAAAGGTCAAGAATTTGAAAAATAAAAACTGCCAAGGGTGGGAATAGATTGAATATCATGCAACCACAGAAAGATTGGCAATACCTAAGTGGTAGTACTGGGGAGTGACTATTATAGGAAAGGCTAACTCACAGAGTTCTTGGGTAGAGGCAAATCCTGGATGTTGGGAGTTGGCCTGAAAGAGAATGTGACTGCATAGTAATTACTGCTAAGGGTGTTGGGGATCAGGGTGGTGAGCTAATGATTAGTGTATATTTGGGCAAAAAGATATCTTAGGGCTGAAACCCAGATATTGGCCAATTCCTCTATCTCAGGTAGAGTCATTTCCAAGAAAGTGATATACAAAACCTGTGGTTGAGCTGGACACCTATGAAGTCTTACCTAGATTGTAACAAGGAAAAGAGGCTATACACAGGTTTTCTTCTTTCTGCCATCTGAGCATGTGGGAATCTATACCAGGTTTCATGAGAGCTGCTGTTAATCCTACCCAACCTTCAAAATTTAGCTCAAATTTCATCCGCTTTCATCAAGCTCCTACATAACTTAAATTCATCTCACCCTCCTCTGTATTCTGCAGCACCAGTCCTCATGGCATTTGACCATGTGCTGCACTGTATTATTTACATCATTCATGTCTAATATCTTGCCTACAAGATGAGATCCTTTACAATCAGTTCATGAATATCAGCATGTCTCATATGTGCCTAGAACTTAGTACTAGGCACAAAGGCTTGAAGCAAAAGAAACAGAAAAAACCAGCTGGGGAAGACACTGCAAGCTGTCTATTCAATATCCTTTCGTTCCTTCTTATCAGAACCTATACCTGGGTAAAACTCTCCATTTCCCAGCCACCGTAGCCATGTGACACAGGGTGCTGGCCAATGAGATATAGGTGGAAAGGAATAGACAGGACTCACAAGAGGTCGGACTCAGCATGTACATGCCCTTTTTTCCTTTGTCCCCTCCAGTACACAAATAGGATGCTAAAGGTGACGAGGTCAGTGTGTGACTTGGAAAAGATAAACACGAGGACCTAGTGCAGGACTTCTTGTTACATAGGAACATACAAGAGAAAGAAAGAAAGTTTAGTTAAGCAGCTATAAATTGGGTATCCAGTTTGGTGCAGCCAAACCAGTTCCTAACAGACCACTTCTCAAACTTTTCCACCAATGAACCTGAAGCTGGAGGAGAGGGAAGAGACAGGTGAAAGCCCTACCCTTGAGGATTTGGAGGGGAGCTCAAGCAACCGTCACAAGACTTTAAAGTTGCTTCCTTTTTCTAATAAATGCTTATGAATTTTTCTTTTCCTTATGTATCTATTTTTTTAATATATTAATAATATCAACACATTTACCAGTTACTTTGAATCGAGTTGAATTGTGTCCTCCCAAAATAGAACCATTGAAGTATTAACCCCCAATACCTTCATATGTAACTTTATTTGGAGGTAGGGTCACTGCAGATCTAATTAAGTTAAGATGAGGTCCTACAAGAGTAGGGTGGGCCTCTCATCCATGTAACTGGTGTCCTTATAAGAAGATAACCAAAAAAGGACAGAAACACAGGGAGCATACCACTTGGAGACAGAGGATTGGAGCGATGCATCTACAAGCCAAAGTTTGCAGCAAAGCAGCGAAAGCTAAAAGAGAGGCAAGGAAGAGTTTCCCTCCAAGTTTCAGAGGGAGCCAGACCCTGCCAGCTCCCTCATTTCAGACTTCTAACCTCCAGATCTGAGACAATACATTTCTATTGTTTTAAGCCACCCAGCTTGTGGTACTTAGAGTAATGGCAGCCACAGGAAACACACAAGCTAATCTAGTCCTCCAAAATTTTGAATGAAACAGTCACTGTAGAGAAGGATTCATCCATTCATCTTACACATAATATTTGGTGGGTACTTAACATAAAGGAAAAGAAAGAATACAGAGGAAAGCAGGGCTCTCCAGCTTGAGTGACTGCAAGACTAAATCGATGTTAATGAGGAAACTATGGAAATGTACAGATGATAACTTGAGATACAGGGCTTGACCTCAGGCCAGAACAGGAACTCTAACTAAATTTGAGCTGAAGAGCATAAAGATACCTGGACTTTTAGACTTTGCTAGTTTGCTAAGGAAATGAGTATAAAAGTGAGTTAGGCATGGGGCCTGGGTTTTTATGCCATCCAGTGGGTAGCACTGGTAGGGGTGACTTGAAATACCCTCACAATCTCTGGTTGCCCCTGGGGTAAATAAAGAAGCCTGTGGAAGAAGAGTGGACCCACAAGGGACAGGGTCATGCTATGTTGGCTCACAAATAACTACAGTTGAACCCAGCTTCTTGGATTTCTTTGATTTGGGGTGACCTCCATTAAGACACTAAGCCAAGACCTCTGCTTGCCCCATTCTGAACTCATATTCACAAGTGTGGGGCCCCAGGAATTGCTGACTCGCCTTGAGGGTTGATTGGTAAGAGATTTTTGAGCCCCTGCTTTCATATTTTTTTCCAGCATTACCATAGCTCTGAATACACAAAGCAAGCAAAGAAGCCCAAGTGGGAGAAGAAAAGTGAATTAGGCTAAAAGAGCCTGGGAAAGGAACAGGGAGTGGGATTTGGGAGTATCTGAGGCAAAGAGAGATTGTGTGTGTGTATACATGTACATGTGTGTGCTCACAAGCTATGCCTGCCTGCATTTCAGATAGGAGTTGATGAAAACCTTGATCTGGTGACAGGGAAACCCAGTAACACAGACAGAAAAAGGGTAGATGTGGTTTGGAAATGAGCTCAGATTTGGACGATGCAAGGTTTTGTTATTACTGGTATGTCAATAAGAAGAGTATATAGGAGAAGTGACAATATCTGTATTTGCTGACTTGGCTATACATTGATTAATGTGGAAGGCTCATAGCTTAATAAATGCTAACCTTCTGTTCTTAGCCAGAATTCCAAATAAGCCCCTAGCCCAAAGTATGCAGAATCTGAAATTCCATCAGGTGAGATTCATTCATTCTGATTCTGGCTAACTTTTGGTCTTCAAGATTTCTCTTTAAAGGATAAATGCTCCTGGGAGTGCTGACACCTTAAATCTTTATCACTTAGTGCTTTAAAGGGAGGATTAGTGGGTCAGGCCACTGTTGGCCTGGAGTAATGAGGGATAAAAGAAAGAAGAGAGATGGAGGCACCAATAAAAAAACCACCTGCTTTGCTTTTGCCTAGAGCTAGCCTAACTGCCTCAGACTAGGGTAGACTAGAGAAAGTTCTGGCCCTGGTTCTGTTGGGGGTGGGGAGTGAGGATTTTTATATTTTAGGGTCATTGATTACTCACCAAAGGCCTTTCATTGCATGCAGGAAGCCATGTAAAGACTCCATGTCCAATTTTGGGCTGTTCTAGAAGTCTTGATTTACTCATGCACTAAACATTCCCTGAACCTCTACTGTATGACAATCCCTCTTTAGAGCTATAGTGACTAAACAAGCAAAAATGTTTGTCCTCATGGAACTTACCTTTTCGGGGTGGGGGTAGGGCGGGGGACCAAAGACTATAAACAAAGAGGATGCACAGTGGCCTAGTGATGATAAGGACCACGCAGTTAGACAGGAAGGAGAATGAGATCACAGGTGCAGGTTACTGTTTAAACAGTGATTTGTGGTTGAAAGTGGAAGATTATGTGGACTCGTCTGAGTGTTAGGAAACCAAGCAGATGTTCGTGAAAAACTTTGTAAAGCGCAGTTAGTGGAGTCTTAACTAGAAACAGTGGTGGTCATCTCCCAGGCTGAAGCGTCCAGAAGGTGCTCGAGGGCCACCCACCAGCTGGGACCGCCTCCCAGGTGAAGCTAGCTGGGGGGCACAGGGATACCCACAAGAAGGAGGGTCATGGGGGGGACCTGGTGGAGGGAAAGGGGGGATCTGGTGACCCTGGCGGTCACTGCTCCTGCCCCACCCACACTGAACCATGTGTTCTGCAGCTTCAGAAGATTCCTTCTCTCAGGAGCCCCAACACCCCTGCCCTCCTCCCACCTACTTGCCTTCTCTTAGGGGACCTAAAGACCAGAAGGGACACAACAGGAAAACCACTTCTTAGCACCTCGGGCCTCTTTTTACTTCTGGTTTCTTTATCTCTGGCCTCAGAGGAAAGTCAGGGGCTACACAAAGCAACAAGGTGCCCCAGTTAGTGTACTGGATTTCTCTTTGAAACTGGTAGAGTTGACTATCTTCTACAGACACCATAGTAGACACAGTGTTGCAAGGAAAAGAAGCCCCAGTAGGAACTGAGTTCAGGGCCAGCTCTGACACTGATGAGCTCTGTGCTCCAGGGAGGGAAGTAGATAAATGGTCTGCCTGCCTGACCCTGGCCTTCAGGACCCACCCTCCCAGATCAACTCCATACGCAGCCCCTGCTAATAACAAGAAGCCCCCACCCACTCCCTCCTCTGTTCCTCCCTCCCTCCATTGGAGGGGTGAGAAAGCACCCAGAGAGAAGTCAGACTGAACTCATTCCCGCTGGAATTAGGAAGCTTGGAGAAAGGAGGCAAGGAGTGGGCGGTGGAGGGAAGTTCAGAAGGCGGTGGGAGAGAAGCCCCCAAGCCCCACCCTTGTTCTGGCCTGTGCATGCATCCCTCCCCTCTTACAATAAACCCCAACCTGAGGTCACCCCAGGGGGTCTCTAGCTAACACCTCCCTGGACAGGATATCAGTTCCAGCCCTTCACAACCTTAGAAAAGCAAGGAAAGGAACTAATACCCATTTCTTGAAATATATCTGGATTTTTCCAAAATGTTGGGACTGGCATTTGAAATGTAAAAGCCATGCTCTTTCATCCAGTCACCACTTTGGTGACATCTTCTTGGGTCTGTGGCCTTTTTGCCTTCCTGTCTCTTCTGCTGTCTCTGACAATATCTAATTGGTATCCCCATATATGTATCTTTCCTGAGCTAGAACGGAGAAGCCAGTGCTAAAATGATGGTGAGACTGTACTTACCATTACGAGGCAGTGGTAAGTCACACATCACTGAACCTCCCCAGTCCAGAACTCTGGAAGCTGCCCTACACAGACCATGTCCCAATCATTTTTACCCTGGAGTCCTACAGAAATAATGAAGATTTAACATTATATCCTCTGCCTTTATTGGGATGCATCTGCATTCAAAGATGCTGCCTTATGTTATTGAATTTCCTTTAATAAATAAAGACCCATGTGTTAGCTGTTTTAGGATTTGATAGTAGAAAAGTTTGTCTCTGCTGACAGATGGTTGTGCTTCCTTTTAGGAGCTAATGCAAACTATGGAATTCACCATGTTTCTTTTTTATTTCTTGGAAGTCAAGATGCTCAGAATTAAGTTGTGTGCTTATCTGCATCATTTATCACCATAGTCTATTTATCACAATGGCTTTTATTCTTTTTAAAATTTTTACTTCTTCATTTCTCCTAAGTTTCCTCAAGTTTTTTTTCTGAAGAGTGTTGGGGATGGATAATGGTTGGATGGGTGAATGGATGGGTAAGTAGGTGGTTAGCTGATAGATCAATAGCTAGATAGACGACATACCAGTTGGACTGGATTGTAAGAGAAAGATAGACTCCAGTACATTTCCTCTCCTTTCTGTACATAAAGATTTCCTTTATGCCATGGACTTACCTTCTCTTTCAAGGACTCAATGCTTCCTATTTGCAAAATTTTCTTGAGAGGCTGTGTAGCCTAGTAACTAAGAGTATGTCTCTGCAATCCAAGTCAGGTTCAAATTCCAAATTAGCTGCTATATCACTGTAAATATAAAAAGTGTACCTCCCGTTTTCTCATCTGTAAAATGAGGGTGATAGCATTTCCTTCATTGTATACTAGTTCTGAGGTTTCAGTTAGATAATACATGTAAATTGCTGAATATGGTCTACTGAGTACGTCTTAAAGGTTCAATGAATGTTGGTGATTCTCATTATTAAAGTATGTGGCCTCCTTTTCTTCTTCACTGAAGCTTCCCTCTCTATTCATCATCATGTGTTTGGGTTATTACAGTAAGTTTCTAACTCGTCTTAGAATGAAAAATCTTACAAGTGAAAAAGATTACCTAATTCAACACCTCCACTTTGCAAATATAAACGAGAGAGACTTGACAAGGGAAATGTCATTCCTATTTCACAGAGTCACACGAGGTGGATTTCAGCAGGTGGGGGTGCTTAACCATATCACTGGTGAACCACCAGATGCCTTAAACCTTTAACAAATCATCTGGGAAGAGAACTCAGCTGTGCCCACCACTAGGAGATTTCTATGTACCAGTCGGGTGGCCTGTTGGTGGAGCCTGTCTGAAGAACCTTTGGTACCAGAACTCATTTACGTGGGAGAGGGACCCAGCTATGAGGAGCACAGACCAGGAGCAAAGTTGTAAGCAGAGAGCAAAAAATTTGAAAAAGAGAATGGACTTTAGTCCAGATTACTGGATGCTAGTCTAGGCCCCAAAGAGAGGGATGACCGTAAATGAAAACCAAAGGAGCTGGAACCAAATCTGTAACGCACTGGGGTTCTAGTAACGTGGCTCTGAGCCCCCTTTCTGCCAAAGGAAGGTGTCATCCCTCTTCATTCTCCTGCAGCCCGCAGCCTGGCTTTGGCCTCCAGAGGGCCTAGGCAGGTTGCTCAAGGGGTGGAGTGCCTTGGTGGCAGGGGGGGATCTGCAGGAGAAGGGCAGGGCCTGCTGCACTCGGGGGAGGGTGCACACACCTGTGAAAATCCCTGGAATCCTCCAGGTACTTGGGCAGGAGGCTTTGCTGCTTTCAAGAACTCGAGGCCCTATATTATAGTGACACATTAACAAGCCAGTGAAAGTTGACTATTCGTGGTAAAGGGACTTTATTTATCTCTGCAGGTGCCTGAAACTAGAGAAACCTGGAGGAGAGCCACCAAGGGGCACAAGTGGGGAGGAGGTGGCCCTCTCAGGAAAGGGCTGTTCCTCCTGACTTCAGCATCGCTCAGCCGTTGCTACTTTGACCATAATCCCTGTGACCTTCCCAAAGTGTAAGGTATATTGTGCCACTCCTTCTCAGAGACCCTTGAATAATTTCCTGCCCTTAAGAATGCTCTGCAGACCACATTCATAGCCCATCTTGTTAGTGTCTCAAACCTCAGAATCTCCTGGAGCCTTTAAAGTCCACGTTGTGGAGCCTGCTGAATGTCTAAGGTGTCCCAGGGGCCCCACAGTTCCAAGGCCCTGATATCCATCCCTGGTGTGTGGTCTAGGCAGAAGGCCTCTTGAATGCCATGACCCACTCAAGCCAGGACCTCAGCCACTTGTGCATATGGGGCTGGTGGGGTACTGCCAAGGAGCACCCACTCTTCCAGTCTTCCACCCCAACTGCACTCACCACAGGGCCTTTGCTCTCGCCAGTCTGAGATGAGCAGCCCCCTCACCAACTTGACGCTAACTTCCCCACCATGCTATTCAGAATCATTGTTCCTTATAATCCAATGAGACAATTAAGTGACTGTCTTTCCCACTAGCTCCCTGAATGCCAAGCCTGGCCCACTCGTTCTTTGTGTCCTTCCCTGTCTATGGTACATTGCTTCACAGATTTAGTAGATGTTCAAAAAAGGCCTGCTGAAATAATGAATTGCAAAATCTGAGTTTCATCACTTATTTTTAAGTAGGAATGTTAGTCAAGCTATTGCCTCCCACAAGACGATTTAAACCTTTTCTTCAATTACTTTTCTCCAATTATGCAACTGAATGTTTTAAAGAGGTTTCCCACATTAGTAGGCACCGAGGAGGTTTTAGGAGCCTTGGAGGCCTTTTCCAGAGCCACGGACACAGCAGCATGGCGGTGCATCCTTGCAAGCCACATTCCTTTGCTAATGTTCCCCTGGGAAAAGAAAGAGTAAAGTGAGATCTACCAAACCAAGACTTTTTAATGGCCAGTTTTATCCCAGCCCAACCACTCTGCTTTTCTAAGAAGCTCTCTTTTCCTGATTATGGCCTCCAAGCCAGCAGCCAAAGTATAGGATGTGGGAGAACTGGGTAAGAGAGCAAAACCAGAATGTTTTCAGCCTCTGGTGGGGCGGGGGGGGGGGGTGCTTTTCTTGTCGTTCCTTTTGTTTGCTCTCTCGCTTAAATTTCAGGACTTACCAGGCATTAGCTACATCGATCAATAGGTGTTCAGTGAGCCCTATTCCGTGCTAGGTGTTGTGTAGCTAATGATTATATGCTGTGCATCATAATTTCCATTTCAGTTGTGTTTATTTCTTTAATTTGAGCATTATTGCCTGTTGAAAAGAAGCTTTCTTCAAGGCTAGTGAGGAATCACTTTACTTATGTGAGATTTCATTCTGTGGTGTTTTCTGCTGGCTTACCAGTGTCCATTTTTCTCTTCCTCAAAGACCCACAGACTACAATTCCCAGGCTTCCTTGTAGTTAGATGGGCCACATGACTACAGCCTGTCCAATGGGATGCATGCACCCTGTCTGTGCCCTCTATTCCCCATTCCCATCCACACGAGCCTGGGAGGCCGCATGTCCTAGGTGATGTAGGTACAAGATGGAGCAGAGCTCCCCAACTTGTGATAGACTAGGACATGAGTGAAATATGCATTTACTTTTGTCAAACCACTAAAACTTGGGGGTCTATTTATTAACACGGCCTTTTGAGAAATGTATATTCTTCCGTTTTGTGCTGGTTTTTGGTTTGGATGGTTGGTTGAAATTCTTTCTGAAGAGCCCTACATCCTTTTTCTCCATTGTATGAATCTGGTTTGGTGAATAACCTCCAGAGAAAATACACATGCCCTGGACACTGATGCTCTTTCCCGACTTTTTATCGGCTTTCCGTGATCTGACCCCAGGAAGTTTCCCTGTTAGTCCACTGGCCCTGAGTCTCACAAAACACATTTTCAGGCACGTTGTTCTTTAGGGAGCACTTGCTGTAGGGAGCTCACAGGTGCCCTGCTCCTCGTCCACAGCCTGCTTGGTGGGGCTGCCTGGTCCAGCGCTGCCTGTGCCTGGCTGGGTTAGGATCCAGGTTTCCTGATGGACTGGTTCGCTGCTGCCCCACCCTAAGGCTGGTGTTGGCTGTCAGCTTCATCAGTAAGAAAGGTGGCAGTCAGTTCTCCAACTGCCTGTGCCCTTGTTTGTCTCATAATCAGTGCAGAACGCATTTAGGGGAAACAGGAAACATTTGTTGAGTCCCCCACAGTCCCAAATATAGTTTACCGGTCTTCCTTTATTATTACTCACTTCTCTTGGCTTATGTTACCCCAGGCCATCTTGATTTTCCTGCTAATATTCCCAAGTCTTCTCAGACTCTTTGATGAGGCTCCTCCCTACACAGCCATTCCTTACATTTCAGTGCTCCCTGTAGTTCGAGTAATGGCAGGCCCTGGGCTCTTCTCACTTTTACATAAATCTGCAGGAGACGCCACCCACTCCTAGCACCTCTTTCCCACGTGGATGTCAGTGCCTCCTCAGCCGGCATCTTGAACACCGATGAGGCATCTGGGGCGGCTGCTTAGGGAACGCCTCTCCTGGGCATCCGAAAGGCATCTCAGCATCTCCATACCTGAAGTCATCGTCCTTCCCCAGCTCTGTCCCCACATCTGCTCCATCTCAGTGAATGCCATGGTCATCCATCCAGAAACCTGGCCATCATTCTGACTCCTCCCTCGTCTACACCTCCTACATCCCATCCATCACCTGAGTCTCTTGATTTTGCCACCTGAACATCTCTTGAATCTGTCCACATCTTTTCATCACCACAGGTCACCATACTCTCTTACCTGGGTTACTGCGATGCTCAGAGTTGTTAGGCTTCCCCTAAGTTACCCCCTCCACTTTATTCACTGTACTACAGCTATTACAGTATCTCCAAGTGCTTTTCTAATCATGCCACTGCCTGGCATAGAATCCTGCTGTGGCTCCCTGCTGCTAATCTTAGTCTTCAATAAGGCAGATGAGATCTGGCCCCCATTTCCCATTTAGCATCCTTTTCCCCTGTCCCCGCATTCAATGAACCACTTGTGCCCTGCCCTTTGCATGTGGATTTTCCTCTTCTTTTGTAACTGCTCAGCCATCATGCCCTGCACAGACCATAAACATGAGATTTTCCCCAAAGAAGCTTCCTTCAGTCCCCAAACTGTGTACAATAAGTCCCTTAGATGTTCACGTAGAGCCCTATATTTAACTCTATCCTATTCCCATCACAGCATAGTATAATTTCCTGTGTACTTGTGTACATCTCTCAACTGGACTGTATATCTGTGATGGGCATTGCACCATCCAGATCCCCTTTCGATGAAAGATATGTTGTCCCAGCTGCTGGGAACACTGTCAGCAAGCAGCCTTCAGCTGTCACCCTCTTCAAGGAGTGTCTCAGTTACAGAATACAGCCTAGCCCTAAGTCATACCCATTCCTGGGGCAGACCACAGCCACATTGATTCAGGGGTATGAGGGCCTGGCCATCTCAGCCGAACTCTGGGCAACTCTTGCAGACTAAGTCCTTGATGTTGGCTGAGACTGTCATTGGGTATGCCTTGCCACTGACAAATATATGACAGTCTTCCCTGTTACTAAAAGATGCACAGGGCTGTTCACTCAGATTTAAAGGGTTGTTCTCCCTAGACATAAGGTAGGAAGGTATAAATGAAGTAACTAGTGTTGCAATAACCATCATGTGATTCCTCAGGTAAAGCGAAGTCTATATTAAGCAATGCTTTTGTGAGATAAGACAAGTCTGTTCTCCCACCTTGCAACAGGCTACTTTCAAGGTAAGAGGTAAGAGCTCTTAGACAGGCAAGAGTATCTGCTACAAGTACTGTATCTTAGCATTACTATATAAAAGTACTATATCTTGGCATTACTGTACACAAGTACTATATCTTGTCTCTGTGACTGGTGTAGGGCCAGCTAACATCCACTTTACTTAAATGTTGTAACTGACTTTAGGAAACATAGTTGTTCAAAGATCTGTGGGTGAGTATTATGTTCAGAGCATTTTCATTTAATGAAGTTATAGATGATGGCATATCAAGAGTGATCATTTGATTCAAATTTGGTTCTTTTTTAAAAGTAACAAGTGTCATATGGAAGAAAAACAAGGGAAAATGAGGAATAACTGTCCCCAAACTGGAAAACAAGAGCTGAGAAAAGTTGACTGAACTGCTGGATTTTGTCTTTCTTAGAGATTCATCATTAAAGACCATCCTGACAATTTCCTGATGTAAATACTTCAGGTGGTAATATGTCTGATTATTGTCAAAAGAGAACTATGATGGTAGAAATACAGGAGTTCCAAGAAAAAATAATGACAATCTGATGGGGTGTGGTAGAGATCTATTTAGCTCTTATTGATCACAGCCACTTGGTGATTTTGTCACAGATATGGGAAAGCTGTTCACTTGCAGCATCGGGCATAACGTGGGGCCTGCCTGGTGTCCCACTTTACAGAAAGTCAGTAGAAAGATATTTCTCTGAGGCTAGGCTTCTGAGTAAAACTTGGCTAGTGTTTTCCTCTGGCCATAGCCATGCCTCATGTTTCTAAGTTTGTCACTTTCTTACTTACATCCCTGGATGCACAGCCTTTTAACGTGCATCCCTCCAGGCAAGGACTGTTTCTCATTCACCTGCTATTCAGCACCTACTGTGTTGTGTTGTGGACAACCTGTTAGGGTGCAAAAAAAGGGGGGGAGGGGAAGGATCATCTCCCCCATTTATTCATTCATTTAATTGACATAAGCTTCTTCTGTGTTGTGTGCTACATGTATGGGATGCAAAAAAAGTTATCATTTATGGCTCCTCATTCATGTAATGAGAGAGATTAGAGTCTAACAGACAAAAAAATGTATGTACATATTCAACATTAGGTTATAAGAAGAAAGTGATAGTTGAATCAAGATAAGCAGTCAGGAGGAAATGGAGTCTGGCTGGCAGAGATACAGCGCCTCTTTTCTTGAGGGGGTGCGTGGTCAGAACGCACGTGACGGAGGCTCGCTGGATCTCGGGGAAGAACATCTTCCTGAAGGGTAGCAGTTGGCTTTCTCCTCAGAGCTCGTGTTCTCTTACATCACACTTGCCAGATACCCTTTTTTCTTTCCAACCTAATAGCTAAGTAACCTCCGAAGACAGATACCACCATGGGTAACCCACTTGCCAATTACAGAAGGGATAGTATTGGGCAAACAGCTGGTAAAATGGGACCTTTCAGTTAGATATACCCAGCTTCCCATTCTATATCTGCCCTCTAGCTTCTAGGCTCCTGAGTAAATTACTTAACTTTTCTAAGCCTCAGTGTCCTCATCTGTAAAGGGGTCGATAACCCAGTGTCAGAGCCCATGAAGATGACATGGAAAGCATGTAACATGGAGATTGGCACATCTGTATGGAAACATTGTTTCTCCCATACTTTCTTTGGTCAGAATCCCCGGTTCAGTTAAGAGATTTAACGTTGATGGGAGACAGCTTAAAAGAGAATGGAAAATTTTCCAGAAAGCCTATTGTGGACGATCTAGTTTCTCTTGATGAGTGTGAAGGATACTGGAGTCTTTGCCCCACATTGGCTAATATTTAGCCTTATCATATCTTAGTTAGTTGAATGTCCTCCACTCTAGACTTTTCTTTATGTAACCAAAAGCATAATACAGTTACTTGCACTTTGGTTACTTAGAGGTCCAAAGAAACTGAAATAGGGTAAGTCCTGCCAATAACTACATGTGTAAAGGTAGGGCTGAGATGTACATATGTCTGGATGGTTCCCTGTGAGGGCTGCATTTCTTGAGGATGCTGTGGGAGAGCACTGCCTCTGGCCTCCTGACCCTGGGCATGTGCCCAGTGCTATGGTGGGTTTGTGTGTGGCAGTCCCTGTGGACACCTAATAGGCCGGCAGGTGCCAGGTTGGCCCCTGGAGATGCCCACTCTTGGTATTCAGCACTGGGAGTGTTGGGGGTGTGTGGGGAAGCAGGAGTAGCACTAGGAAGGCTTAGGGCATCAGCCCTTTGCCAACCAGTATGCAAGTATGTCACTGTTAGTCTAATAACAGACATAACCTCACAGAGCATTTCTATAAATCAGTCCTATATCAGGAAACTGGCCAAGACTCTCCCGTGCTAAATGTCCTTTATGCTTCTGCAATTTACACTGGACTACATTATGGACTCCCAGCTCTGGCCCTCACCATTCCTGATGCACACCAGCCTATGGCCTCAGGGAAGCTAGCATCATTGAGCCTTCTGCACCTTAAAATGATTTCATCCTGCAAATGAGGCTCTCTTACCACAGCCTCCTTCAGGCATTTTTAAAACTGTGCTTTTTTAGAAGAGTTATTAAGGTATGTTAGTCCTAGAATTCCACCCATGGTGCTATACTAAAGGTTTGAGTGTTAGGTTTTGTTTTAACTGATTGTCCTTGCTTCTTTTGAGGAGTTGCTTTTTAGGAACTTTTCCCTCCGCCAACCCTGAGTACAAATAAAAGTATTAGAGTGTGTCCATCGAACGTTGCTGCAGGGGGAGGGCCTCCAGGTCTAGTTGTCACCAGTGTTTCAGAAGGCTCTCCAAGGCCACAGACATCTGTGAGACACCCCCCGCAAGACAAAGACATTCTGGGCTTTAATATGGGAAAGCACTAACTGGACCCCCGTCGATACCAACATCCAGGCCTGACTCTTTGCCCTGGTGGCCTGCTTCAGGGACCAGACCACTTGTCATGTGAAGACTTTTGATCAGCTGCAGGAGCTGTGAAGAGAACGCTGTAGACAGCAGCTTGGAAACTGTTTTTCTTTTTTAATGCTGCCCTGATGCCCATTTCTCTCTACCACTTGCTTGTTCCCCTCACTCAGAGTACTCTGCATATTGATGTCAAATATCTGTCAAAGGTGTGACATGGCGTCCAATTGTGAAATTGTGCAGCCAAGTTTGAACAATTCATATACTTTCAAAACATGTTTTCCTCTTCCTAGGCTTTCCAGAAGCAAGGTGGGTAAAAAAAAGGCAGCCTTTCTGCTTATTCGTCCAGCTCGGGGAGGGCGTGCAGGTGGCTGTTGGAACGTTCACTACAACTCACTACAGTTTGCAGGGAGCTTTAGACACCAGAGTGTGGGGCCTGTGGTGAATGCCCGTGCTGGGAGGGAGAGTTAATGGCCCATTGTTGTGTGGTCTCCCCAGGGGCCAGACACGCTCTAGACAGAGACTTGGCTCTTGGCCGCAGCCCATCCGCTGCTGCTCCCTCAGCCACTCCTGGGCACACAGGCGCTTCTGTGTCTCTCCCGCTCACTCTGCCACGGGCCAAGAGACTGAGCCGGGAACCAGCAGCAGCTTTCAACTTGAGCTTTTTGTAACCGAACAATGGCTGACTATGGCTCTCAGAGTCCTGGGAGGCAGCTCCTTTCGCAGTGGGATTTCCTTCCTTGTGGGTTTCCCCAGCTGTCTTTGTCTTGCCGGGGGTGTCTGACAGATGTCTGTGGCCTTGGAGAGCCTTCTGAAACACTGGTGACAACTAGACCTGGAGGCCCTCCCCCTGCAGCAAAGGCCCTTTGGGGTCGGGCGCGGGCAGCGGGAGTAACACAGGCAGGTCGCGGGAAGCCCCCCGCGTCTCCCCTCGCGGCCCCTCTGAGGGTAGCGAGCACTTGCAGGGAGATTTAGAACGAGTTGTGTGCAGTCAGATGGAGATAAAAATCAAATTCCAAAAATTCCTCTTTTGGAGGCCTTCTGTAAACTTATAAAGAACTCGAGCATGTGAAATATGAAACTGCAGGGTGAGAGTGTTGGCTTTGTTAGCCAACATGATAAACCTGATATATCCAGGTGTGAGTCATTCGGAAGTTTTCCCTAGCAAGCAGGGAGCTCATCTGGATTACCGGTTCGCTGCTTCACACGTGACTGGGACTCCTCTTCTGGAATTGTTTTCTGAATTAATCAATTCAATAATAGCGAAAATACTGAAAGCAACCCAAAGAGCTGATATTAGGAATGAGGAAGTAAAGAATAGCCTATTATATGGTCATTAAAATATTGTTATATAGACTGTGGGACATGAGAAAAGGATATATAAATATACATACATGATTGCAAATTAATAAAAAAGGTAAAGTAGACACAAAGAAAAGACAGGTAGAAATTTCCCCTAAATGCTAACAGTAGTTGTACAAAGCCAGTGGAATTATAGGTGACTAATTTTTTATTTTCCAAAATTTTGGCAGGGTGATTATGTACCAATGTAATAAAAAATAAATAATTTTTTAAAAGTCTTATGAAAATTATTGCCTGGGAAAGATGAATAGGCTTAGGAGAAAATCAGTCTTATTAATTTATAGTTGCAAGTTACTTTGAGTAAAAATTGCTATTGTGCCGTTAATCACATCTTCTCTGACTTCTGGTTGTTTCTAACAATCATTTTTAACTACTTTAGAAAGTGGTAAAACTTGCCACCTCTGAATTATTCCCACGAGAGCACAGGTTGTTGGTTATTCTGTTCAGTGATATATCCCAGGACTTGCATGGTGCTTGGCACACAGTAGGACTCCTTACGCATTTGCTGAACGAAGGAACGACCCTAAGTTGTAAAAGGAGCCGGAATGTAGGACAGAGAACAGTAACTGTGGAATGAAAAGGCCAATCAAAGACAAGAATGACGAGGAATGCTCTGCTGAGATAGCTTGATGCACACCGCCCAGGAGTATGGCAGGTCGCCTCTGAATTCCAGCTTGCCCCTTTCAGCGCCAAGGTGTTTTTGTTTCTCTAGGCCCCACTTGCCTCTCTTCTTGGAGGACTGCCCTTGAGCTGCTGATTTGCCTGTCAACTAAGACTAGGCTGTGCCAGGGAAATCTTCCCCTGAGGAAACCCTGCACCCTTGTTGGTGGGTGCCCCACACCCCAATTCCCCTGCAGGATTAAGCTGAAGCTGCCCTCCTCCCCTCCCAACACTACCTCAGATCAGACCCTTCCTTGTCTCCAAGTCTGCTTCCAAGAAACATAACCAAGACAACAATAATTCAACAACAAGAAAACCCAACATTCATCGGCTGCGATTAGGTAGCAGGTGGAGTAGTAATGTGTGAGTGTGTTACTTCATTGAAATAGGGGTTCTCTTAGCCGCGATTTCACTTGAGGAAATGGAGACATACAGTAGCTAGATAGCTCACCTTTGCACATTGGAAGATGGTCCCACCTTGAACTGGAGTTTCTGACTGTCCCCCATGAAGGGCTCAGAACTTCTTTTGCAGTCCTTTCTCCTGGTGTAAAGACTGGCCTGTAAAAGGGCAGCAAAGACCAACCAGGGGTGCAACAGGTTAGGAGCTGCCTGGGCAGAATGGATGGGGGCACCCCAGCCCAGTGTGGACAGAGCAGGAGCAGAACCAGGACAGGTCAGCAAGGCAGCCCCCACATTTGTGAAAGTGATCAGAAGAGGCAACGTTTGAGAGCCAGCCCGAGGTCCACTGCCCAGCGTAAACTGGAAGAGGGGATGGAAACCAGGATCTTCCTGCTGAAGCTACATGCAAGGCTCTGTGGGCAGCCCTGGGTCCCATGCCAAGGGACATCTCTCTCTGTCTTCAGGAGCTGAGCCTGGAGTAAGCATGTGACACGGGATACTTGTTTCCTTTGGTAACAAAGGTTATTTTGCTTGTGGAAGTTTAATTTAGTGTAAACCCCGAGTTAAGTTAAAACATTCTTTTGATTTAGCATAGGGTCTGTGCCCTGAATATCTGCTGGATTAGTAA
This sequence comes from Manis javanica, assembly GCF_040802235.1. Taxonomy (NCBI): domain Eukaryota; kingdom Metazoa; phylum Chordata; class Mammalia; order Pholidota; family Manidae; genus Manis; species Manis javanica. The sequence goes on from NC_133156.1 coordinate 140,144,576, forward strand.
GTGGATGAAAGTATGAATGTGAATGAACCAAGTTCCCTGAGGGCTAGTGAGCTGTTCAGATGCTTAGGCCATTAGAGACAATAACTAGATAAGGAGAATGACATTCCTAGAGGTTCAACCCAATTCAACCTTCCAGTGGAACACCTGTGGTGTGGGAGGTGATGTGCTGAGTAGGGAATTGCTGCAGAGGTAAGGGGAGGGAACTAGACAAGCCCAAACAGGACCGTGACTCCAAGCAGACAAGGTGGGGATCCTAAGAGGTGGCAGGCAAGAGTTACAGTTGTTCACAGAAGAGCAGGGGAACACTCTGTTAGGAGAATCAGGAAAAGTAGGAAAGTCAGTCGGGAGGAAGTCATATTTGAATTTGCCATGAAAAAGAAGTAGTATTTCGACAAATGAGGACATAGGAGTGGAATCTGACATAGGATGGCAGGAAGCAGGAGCAGAGAAAGCAGACAAGCAAGGTCAGGAAACCCAAGGTGAGAAGTCCAGTTTGACTGGAGCTGATGGGAAACATTGAAGCATAAGGCTCAACAGAGAGGCTGATGGTGCACTTAATAAAAAGAGTTTCATTACTGCGATGGATTTGAACTGATCCAGTTACATATTTTTGCCTGGTTCCACTTGAGAGTCTTGGACACAGGACTATTGTGAATGTAGTCAAGCAGTGGTGGCTTTTCACGTGCCCTGGACCTCCATGGGCACGCCTGTCATTGGGCCTAAGTATGTGTTTAAATAGCCTTGGAAGGTATAAAGGGTATGAACTAATAACTGGTAAGTTCCTGAATGTAATCTTGACGACAGTTACCAAAGTAAACCGAATATTACACTGTGCCCATTAAACACAGACTAACCAGTATGAAAACGGAAATTTATCTACAGCTGGGTAGCTTCATTGCAGGTTAATGACAAAGCTGAATGCGGTAGATCTTATTTTCCAAAGTCAGGCAACACCTTCTCCCATCCCACTTGCTTTTTAGCAGTGCGCCCTTTCTGCTTTCCATCAGCCGGAAATCTGGGTGGGCCTCCTGGTCACTTTCATCAATAGGACTCTGGGGAAATCATGTTGCCATAGTTCTGAGCAGAGCCCTTCACTGGCCTGGCAGCTCCGGTTTCCTGCCCTTTGAAGCAGTCCCTCCTGGAATGCTCCTGTGAAACCCAGCCACTATGCTGTGAAAAGCCCAAGTTACAGGGAGAGGCTTACGCAGGTCAACAGCCCCAGCTGAGCCATCATCGCTGAGCGGCATACGAGTGGGCCTTAGAAGATATCCAGCCAAGTCAATTCTCAGGTGCCTGCAGCCTCAGCTGACATGATATCAGGCTGCCACTACGTGACAGGCTTTGAGCAAGAGCCACTCAGCCCAGCCCAGGCAACTCAAGAAATGTGAGGTGAATAAATTGTTATATAAGCTGTTATGTTTTAGAGTGGTTGGTTACTCAATAATAGATACCTGGAACACCAAGGTTAGGGTTAGACTGCAGGCCAAGAATAGCTATAAATGCAGGCCTGGGGTCATGAGGGGATGGGGCAGTGGAATGTGAATGGCCAGGGGACATCTGGCCCCTCAAAGGGCAAGGCACCCCAGGGTAAATGCTCGGGGTGGCGGGGTGGGGGAGAGGACAGGGCCCTGAGTCTGCCTGTCACCTGGAGCCTCAGCCTTGTCACTCAGAAGTGGAAATAATTCCCACAGGGTGTTATGAGGATCAGACAAGGAGATGTAAGTAAAGGTACCTTCCACTCTGTGATGCTTTCCTGGAGGGTACCATCATGATTTCCTACGGACAGTCAGATGTTAACGGTGTGTTAGTATCTCAAGGTGGTGCATTCTACGTGGCTTTACCATTAATGTGCTTCTCCTTGGGACAAGCTGTTCACAGCAACCCCAAGAAGCAGTTTTTAGACCATAATCAGAGAACCCCTGGGGGCCCCATAGAGTTCTCCACATTCATTCAGTCAGTCATTTCTTCATTCATTTAGTAATTTCTTGAGTGACAATGATGTGCCAAATAGTCTTGTAGGCACTGGGCACAGAGCCCTGAACAGTACACAAAAGCCCTCTCTTGTGGAGCCTGGTATCATTGTTTATGGTAACACTGCCAACAGTTTAATCTACTGGGGGCACTGTGGTGTGTGAGTTAAATGTATGTGTTCAGGGGTCAAAAATAACTGGGTTTGCATCCTGATTCCACCACTTCAGGCAACTCCAGCTTTCTGTGTCTTGGTTTCTTCATCTGTAAAGTGGGTGTAACAAAAATAATAGTAATAATACCTAGTTCACCCGGTTGTTTGGATCAAACAAGTTAATGCACGTAAAGGATATGGAACAATGACTGATACAAACTAAGCTGTGTTGCAATAAATGTTATTTATTATTATCATCATTTCACTTTATTATTTCCTACATCTCTTCTTGTTTTATCATCAATATCCATTCCATTCAATGTGGTAACATTTTCTTTCTCTCTCATTTCTTTTTTACTGTGGAAAGAGTTATGATAGATGGTTCGTGATACTGATTTACCTACCAAAGTCATCCATGCTTGCAAGTTAGAGAAATCTGATCTAAATGAGATTAGAAAGACACAGATTGTATTAGCAACTGTTTGGCCAATATTTGAATCTAAAATCACCTTTTTACTAATCTCCCTGAGGCTATAACCCCAGGAGATCAAAAGGCAAGCAAGGCATTCCTGGGAGGCAGGGGACCCAGAAGCACAGAGTCCAGTGGACCTGGTCACGCTGTAGTTTGAGTGGGAGGTGTCCAATGTGGTGTCCTCTGGGGTTGTGTGACATGGAGGCCTTAGTGAACCTCTTCTACGAAGTCAAGGGAAGCACTGCTGACTATGCTTCCTCAAGAAATGAGGGCAGTTCTAAAAATAATATACAGTTACTTAAACACTAAAGGTCATCCAGTTGGCTGTATTAGTGAATAAATAATGAGAAGTTGAGGCTTTCTATTGTGTAAAAGAAATCCCAAGACAGATATTGAGGGTGGGTGCGACATCAATAATATCATCAGGTGGGCAGGTTTCCTTTTATCTTTCTTCCAACACCCTTGGAGTGTCGTCTCCTTTCTCAAGGTCTACCCCAAGATGCAAAATGACTGCTGGAGCTCCAGCTATCATTTCCCCCTTCCAGGCAGGAGGAAGGAGACATGGCTGAACACCAAAAGACCATTCTTCCTGGCTGAGTCAGCCCCTCTTAGAAACCTTTCCAGAGGCTCTGTCCAGCAAGTTCCATTTACACCTCGTTGACCATTTTAGAGTGGAGAGATTGTCTGCAGGGCCAGGAGGGACCAGGCCGGATCCTCTGTGATGAGGCTGAGTGCCTCAGTGGGGCAGCAGGGAAAGTCCTGTGTTGGTGACGCTGTGCACTATAAGCTCCTCTGAAGTCAAAACCCATCAGATATAATATATCTGAAGTAATTTATTATCATGACACTTCAAATTTTGGAAGTAGGGACTCTTTGATTTCAAATAAAAAATCATAAATATTTAAACAGTCTTTGCTTCTCCTCCCTTTCTGATTCCCTCCCACCCATCCTCCTACCTCATCCCTCAAACTGAACTCCTGGGTTAATTTTTAATAATGATGGTTCAGGGAAGAATTTTAGCTTCTGTTAAATTTTTTTTTTAAGTTGATATATTCCTTGGTAGGTTGCCACATTCCACCCTGGAATTTCAGATGATGCTTTATGAGGGTTTGTATGAATTTGATGTCACGAAGCAAGAAATGCTAGTTTTTCCCCTGAATGAGCACAGACTTCAAGTTCTGATCCCAATGAAGTCAGTCACTTTACTTTTATTTAATTAGAACTTGTATAAACTTATTCCCAAGGGGCTTTTAGGTAATTTACAAAATTAGACATAATTAAAAATAAAAACATTAGGGCTAAAAACAAAACAAATAGATTTTTAAAAGGCAAATACATTTCTTTTCTTTGACTAATAAAAAGGAAATCACTACCTGATGCTCCTTCAGCAAAATGCTCTTATGAAAAATGTAATGACTACTTGCTAAGTCCTTTGAGATCCGCCCTGGAAGGTGTTACAAGCGTCAAGGGCCATTGTTATTATGCATTGCCATTTTAACAGGGCTTTTAGCATTTACATTCCATCTCTGATGTAATGGCAGTTGTGGGCATAATTTTTAGATTCAAGGGACAAGTAACTTCCTAGTATAATGACACGTTTTGGCTCTTCCTCCACCCAGAAAATAATTACAGGAGAAATGAGTAGGATGTGTGCCGACACATGCAATAGCTATGAAGGATGGATTTTGTTTTCTTCCTTTATCATGCTTCTCACAAGCACTTTTTAGAAGGAGCCATTGTGACAGCCGAAAGCCAGGCAGGCTCCTTGAGAGGCGTTATTCAGGCCAACCTGGTGTTTGCCTTCTCTTGTTAGTGTATCTTTACAGGACCCAGGTGCAAGACAGATCCTTTTAAGACATGATCTCTTCCTGACCCCTCAAGAAGAGCAGGTAATGGTGTTTGTAGATGAACATCCTACAGGAAACAGGCCCAAAGGTTTGGTTTCTAGTCTGTTTCATCACTAACTGGTTGTGTCCTCTTGAAAAAGTCATTTTGATCTCTCTGGATCTTACTTGTCTCATCCAACTTCATTACTTTATAAACTTTTGAAACACTGTGAACTTTTTAAATTCCCTGTGAGATGCATCTGCCCCAATGTGGAAAGAGACTGGGCTATCTTCTACTCCCTGGGATGCAAAATGGTTTATGAATTTCATGATGACTATTCACTTCTGGTTTGTGATTAGCATGAATCCATGATTAACACTTGAGTCAAGCTGAATCCCGTGGTATCTAAATCTAATACTTAGAAGAAAAGAACTGTCATTTGGTGAACAGTTACAAAACATATTTTAAAAATCTAAATGGAGGGAAGAAATGGGTGGAGATGGGAAAGAAGTGGGCAGTACAGAATTAATTTTTTTTTATTTTAACTTTACTTGTTAAGGTATCTACAAGACATTCAACTTTGCCTTACTGGTTACTGATAGAACAACACAGATTCAACACTCAATCTGTGAGGACATTTTATTGATTTGTTAAAAAAATGATGCAAATGGAGTGAGGTCCTTCAGATGTAACTTTAAAAAATAAACTGGCTGTGTTTGAAATCATAGAGATTAAAAATGTTCAAATAATTTTGTCCTTGTTATTAGGGCCTAGAGTTCTGTGCTTTGGTTGGTGGAGATTACTCATAGCTTGCGAGTGATTTGAGGAAGAAGATAGCTGACCTTTGTTATTTATTTATTTAATCCCTGATAGGTTTCTGTAAACATAAGTGTACTTTAAAATCACCAAGGCTGCAAAAAAGACCTGTACCTAATGGGAGATTATGGACACACCTCCCCCTACTGGGCACAATGTGCAACTGCTTACTTGGGTGGTTTCGCTGACAGAGGTGTGAATGGTGGCAGGTTCCCCTGGAAACAGAACCTTGGGATTCTAACTCTTGTTCAGGAGGTAGGGGTGGGTGAAGATAGGTGTGTGTGCGCGCGCGCGCGCGTGTGTGTGTGTTTTCTACCAGACAAAAACATCTAGATAAAGGCAGGAAAGTCAGTAAATAGACCAGTTTAACCGGAGAATATGTATTATGTATGAAAAATCATGCCAGTGCAGCTGGAAAGCTAGGTTGGAGTTCGTTGCGGAAGACTTTGAACAAGCTGCAAAATGGGGAACCACCGAAGATAATTTTGAATGGACGAATTCACTTGCTTATTTATCTACTCAGCAGCCGTTTGTTGAGCATGTCCCGCAAGCCAGCCTTTGCTAAGTGCTGTGCACAAGCAAAGATGAATCTCAGTTGGATTCTGACCTCAAGCAGTTTAGGGTCTAGTAGTTGAAATTAGATAGGTACCTAAGTAACTACAAGCAAAGTAGAAAGTGGTGTATCCTATGATGTAAAACTAGGAAGCAAATGGGATTTTCAGCAGTGGGCGATGGCAACATTTAACAGAAAATTGCCATGGTGAAGGTAAAATTGATCTTGACAGTAAGAATATCCTGGGGACTGGAATGAGAGGAGCCAGTTAGAGGTTACCCCAGTTTTTATATATTACATCTTATATCAAATACATATGATTTCATAATACAACAATTGTGATTACTTATATGTATGAAATGAGTGCAGATAAATTGTGGTATAATCAGACAACCGAATACCTTTCAGCTATGGAAAGAAACAAACTACTGATTCATGTGACAATATGGATCAATCTCCCAGACATTATTCTGAAGGAGAGAAACTAGACATAGAAGTGGGAACACTGGGTAATTCTGTTTACAAGATGAAATTGTAGTGCAGATAAAATGAATCTATATTGATGGAAACCCAATCAGTGGTTTACTAGAGAATGATGGTGGGGTGTTGATTGACTACAGATTAGCCCAAGGAAAGTTTTTGGGGAGAAATTCTATATCTAAATGGTGCACTGGTTACATGGATGAATACATTTGTCAGAGTCTATCCATTTCCACTTAAAATATGTCTATTATATTCTGTATAAATTATGCCACAATAAAATCTCCTTAAAAATTAGGAAATAGTAAGGTATAAGAAATTATTATAGTCAGTAAGGTAGTTAATTTGTAATTGGTTATTTCTAAATTGTGTTAGCTGGTAATTAAAACTTCAATAAGATAAATAAACCCACTTTAACAAAGAATCCTGCCTTTATTCAAAACAAAATAGAAGAAGTCATGGTGGACAGAATGAGTCACTCTCACGTATTTCCTGCAGGGTGAATTGAAGAAGGGAGTAAAGGGAATATTCAAATAAATGGTCAGAGAATTTTCCAGATCTAATGAAGGACATGAATCTATAGAAAGCATAACATACACCAAGCATAGAATATAAAAATGCTTATGTCCATTCATAGATTTAATCTACCACAGAAAAATAAGGAAAACTAGGGACATTAGTGGAAATATGAAAGAAAAACAAAACTAGAGGGGTCCATACAACTGAGTGATAAGGAAATGTGCAAAGACTGGTCAATCATTTCTCCAGTTAAACCTTTCAAATACTTCCTCAGTCTGCCCAAGTTTTCATCATTCTTGGTACTTTTATTTGAAAACAAGTCAGGTTTTCTCTGGTCCCTATTAAAAGTTACTTTTTCAAATAAGGCTGGGAAGAGAACCGTGAAATCATAAAGGGAGTTACAGTAGAGCTGAAAAGCAGTTTGATTTGCTATTTCAGAGAAAATTGAGAAAAAATTCCTTAATAGGCAAAATTTTCCATAAAATCTTGTGTATAGAAATGGATACAGTGAAGTTTTTTTTCCCTTTCAGTATTCAGGCAAGCTCCCTATAAACTAGGAAAATGTTCTAAAAATGAAATCAAGATAAAAGATCACAAGTAGATTTGAAGCTCCTTAAAGTAGAATAGGGAACCTTGCCTTGGGTTCGTGGTAAAATGGAAAGCATTTACTTTGGACATCTGATTTTATTATTCTATAATTATTTGCATAGCTATCTGCTTAAGACCTACATTCATACATGTTCCTCTCATGCATTCATATTTAAGGAATAACTTTGTTTTCCATAAGTAGATAAGAAGAGCTAGAAAATAGAGATTAAAAAACAGAGCATAAATTCAGGCACAAACTATATTCCTTTATCCCTTCCTGTGTCTATATTCTTGTCCTTATTTATTCCTGCCATTGGCAGAGAGCCCAGAGACCACAGGTTTGGTTATTAAGCAAATTCCTTACTGATGATTCCAAGAAGGGATTTTGGTTATGTCTAATTTGGGAGAAATGTGGTAATTTCCATTCTGTTAAAAAAACTCGGCTGAGGTTGGAGTGCCTATCAAGGTCAGTCAGCATTCTAAAAGGGAATCACTTGCTCTCTTTTTTCTGAAACAATTAAGCTTTATAGCACTACCTGCCTTTGAACAGATTAATCTTTCCATAGAAGAACATGGAGTTCGTTTCTCCTCCCAGATAATTGCAGCATGTTTCCAGACATGTGATGTATACCAAAGGGAGAAGTTCTGAATCCTGCTTGAACAAGCTCAACAGACTGCATTCCATCACACAATTTAAGTCAATTTTATTTACTCCCTATTCAAGAATTCCACTTCCATTGCTTATCAGTCAGTAAAGTCATTGTGATAAATTTATGTAATCATCCCCTTGGTGGTAAAGAAGAAGTGGATAAACAGTTGGTTCTCTTCTTAAGGAAAAATCCTTAAAGAACTGTACTTATTATTGTAAATAGACCTCTGAATTAATTGGGACTTTGGGCCAAATTTTTGGGAAGCATCTTCTCATTAATTGTTTTTCATTTTTTTTAGTGTTTGAGTTGTCCCTTGCCCACTTATGTTAGTGAATGTGACTGTATTTTTAATATGTAAGGTGAATATTTTTTAGTATAATATTTTAATTCCTTTTCTGATTTTTTCATGATATTTTTGAGGATTCTTTGGTGGTTTCTTCTGAGCTTGCCATATACCTCTTAACTTATCAGAATCTACTTCAGATTTATATTAGCTTAATTCCAGTTAGATATAGAATGTTACTCTTAAAGAACTCTATTTCCAGTTCCTTCTTTCAGGGACCATTATTGCTATATATGTTATAAACATATTTTATATAATTATGTACTATATATAATTTTGCCTTTTAAAGAAATGAAGAGAAGAGAGGAAGCATGTATTTATGATGTTTGTTATATTTACCTTGCTTATCATTTCTCATTCACTTCATTTGTTCCTGTGAGTTCAAATTATCAAGTATAATTGTCTTACTCCAATACAGCTTGGCTTGCACCTACATCCTTTGCTGTTATTATCACATATGTTACGTTTCTATGTTATAAGCCCAACAATGCAATTATATACATATTATTTAATGTAATTGCTTTTTAAATCAGCTAAGAGAAGGAGATGATATATGCATTTACGCTGCCTTTTGTAATTTTACCTATGTACTCTTACTTGTGCTCTTTGTGTGTGTGTGTGTGTATGCGTGTGTGTGTGTGCGTGTGTGTGTGTGGCACATGCACATATTTGAATTACCATCAGGGCTCATTTGCTTTTAGCCTGAAGAACTTCCTTTGGTATTTCTTGTAAAGTGGGTCTGCTTACAACATATTTTCTCAGTTTTTGTTGATCTGGGAATGTGTTTGCCTTCATTTTTGTAAGATAGTTTTGCTGGGTATTACATATTTGGCTGACAGGACAGGTTCTTTGTACAACACTTTGAATACATCACCGTCCAGACTCCCTTGTTTCTAATGAGAAGACACTTAATCTTTGGGGTTCTCTTACACATGACAAGTTGTTTTTCTCTCACTGCTTCATTATTTTTGTCTTGACTTTCAATATTTTCTTTCAAATAATGTCTTTCAACATTTTTGCTATGAAGTGTTTAGGTGCAGATCTCTTCATGATATTTTTGTTGAGCCTACTATAACTTTGTTGAGCTTCTGGGATATGTAGGTTAATATTTTGTTGTTATTTTGTTTTTAAAAACAAATATGGCAAGTTTTCGGTCATTATTTCCTCAGACATTTTTTCTCTTGCCTCTCCTTCTGGTGTTCCCGTTAGATGTGTGCTGGTGTCCCACATTTTTCTGAGGCTCTTCATTTTTCTTCATTGTTTTTATAGAAGAATCTCTATTGACAAATCAAATCCCTATTGATTTATCCCAAATTTATAAATTATATCTATATATTTATATTTATAGACAATATCTATAGATTATATCTGCCAGTTCAAATCTACTATAATACATTTTTAATTGAAGTTATTATAACTTTCAGCTCCAGAATCTGTATGTTTCTTTTTTAAACAATTTCTCTTTATTAATATTCTCTGTTTGATGAGATGCTGTCATCATAATTTCCTTGACTTCTTTAAGCACAGTTTCCTTTAGCTTTTTGAAGATATTTGTAATGACTCTTTTGAAGTCTTCATTGTGTGTAACATCTGGATCCAGGCATTTTACGTTGCCTGTTTTTTTTGTTTATGGATCATACTTTTTGTTATTTTGCATATCTCAAGGTTTCTTGTTGAAAACTGGAAATTTTAGCTAATGTCTCTTAGCAACTCTGCTTATTGACTTCTCCCAACTCCAGGGCATGTTTTTGTTGTTTGCTTGTTTATTTACTGAGTGTCTTCGTTGGACATTTTTAGTGAAGTCTACTTTCTCTGCTGTGTTAAGCCTCTGATGTGGAGTGCACAGCACTGTCCATGTACATAGTCACGTGGGGCTGATAGTAGTTTTATCTGGGTTCTGTTTGGCTGTCATTCTCCCTGATTGGTCAGTTCAGCTATGTGCCCCTGTTGGCATCATATCCAGCTGTTAGATAATTGGGAAGAAGATTATCCAATTGTCTTTTTACCATAAAACTTGAATATTAAAAGAAACAATAGTTACACTTGCTTCTGTGGATTAATTCTATCATTAAATAAAATTTGAGATTGCCTCAGTATTTCATAGCATAATTTTGCATTGATTTAGGTCAAATCATATCGCTTAAAGAATTTGTACACATAAAGAATTAAATCACTATTATGAGATACATGTAAATCCCATGCTTACAGGTTTATAAAGAGATTCCATCATAGCATTAACGATTGTAGATATTTTCACACATTTCCTAGTTTCTATTAAGATAAACAATTTTTTAAAAATGGCAATTTTCCTCAGAATTATTAAAATGCCTGCTTTTCTATTGTGATTTATTTCTTGCTCACTTCTAAAATAATTTATGAAATTCTTTTAAATGGTGAATACTAAGATATTATTTAAATTATCATAAATAATTAGACAAAAGCAATTAAGAGCTGGCTTCTGGTTGTTAGTCTGAGCTGAAGCTAACAAAGTTATAAAATATTAACATATGTGGAAGAAGAATTGCTTGATTTCATCTTTATATAAAAATGTCTGTGATGCTAGAGGTTGTCATGTGAAAATTAAAGCCCATAGAACTTAGAATTTTATGAACATGCTAATCTGGTCCAGGCCCCCGATGATGCCCTTAAACGTTTGTGACAGCTGACCCTCAGGGGCCCTTTTACATTCTGACAAACCCTGACTAATCCTCAGACCCATTTCATGTGTGGAGGGTTGTTTCTCTTATTGAGCAAAATGCTCCCTTCTTATATCTTTCATTGACTAGCACGAGGCCTGTCTTCTGATAAAATCCAGATCAACTTTTTTCTCATATTCTAAAGAAGAACACTGATGTAGGACTGAAAAATGTAATTGTATGAGATTCACAAATAAGCCCACTTACGAGGAAACATACCAGTTAGTAGGCTTTTGGCCACGATAAATAGCATATGGGACATAATGTGGCTTAAACAGTGGGGTTTATTAATAAATCTCATTTTCTGAGAACTCTGGAGGTAGGTAACTGCAGAGATATTTAACAGAGCAGCTCTGGAGCAGCTTCTGTCCTTCTCGATAATATGTACGCACAAGTATTACTTAATAAATGTAGCTAAAAGGCAGGGAAGGGAGGGAATTTTCTTTTCATCCAGAACTTTTTGTCCCATTAAGACTCAGAAGAAGATTCCTCTTTTGTGTCAATTGCCAGGACTGGGTCATCTGCCACCTCTACACTCACTGTTAAAGGTAAATGAAGTTATCATGATGGATAGGAGTTAAGCCAATCAGTACTCATGGGGAATCAGGCACAGTGTCTCCTACCTAGACAAAATTGGGATTCTACTCCCAAGAACAAGAGCAGAATGGCTGTTGGGTAGTCAGCTCACAGAGTACCAAAATATCTTAATCCAAATTTGAAAATTAAGTACTATAATAAATTAATTTTTTTCCTAATAGATTCTATGACAAAGTATGCTTTTATAAGATTTGAGATATACTTCATACACATAAAATTCACCCACTTAGAGTGTACAGTGGTTTTTAGTGTATTCACAGCCATGCAAACTTCACAACTTAATTTAGAACATTTCCTATCACGCTAAAAACAAACCCCATACATACCAGCAGTAATTCCCCACTCCCTCCCTACCTTAGCACTGGGCAAGCACCCTACCTACTTTCTGTTTCTATGGATTTGTCAGTTCTGGACATTTCACATACATGGAATCATACAATTTGTAATCATTTGTGACAGACTTCTTTCACTTAACATAATGACTTGAAGGTTTGTTCATATTGGAGTATGTATCAGTACTTCATTCTTTTTTTTATTGCTAAACAATATTCCATTTTAAACAAACTTACTTTTTAAAAACCATTCATCAGTAGATGGCCATTTGCTTTGCTACCACTTTTTGGCCATTATGAACAATCCTGGTATAAGCATTTGCATGCAAGTTTTGGTGTGAACATATGTCTTCAATTCCTGTGGGTAAATTCTTAGGAATGGAATTGCTGAGTCACATGGTAAGTCTATGTTTAGTATTTTAAGGGATTGCCAAACTATTTTCCAAAGCAGCTGGACCATGTTACATTCCCACTAGCAATGAATGTGGGCTCCAATATTTATGAATGCATATTTATGAATACTTGTTATTGTTGTCTTTTTTATTTTAGCCATCATAGTGGGTGTGAACAGGCATCTAATTGAGGTTTGTTTAATTCCCTTATAACTAATGACATTGAGCATTTTTTCATGTACTTGTTGGCCTTTTGTATATTTTCTCTGAATAAATATCCATTCAATTCTTTGTCCACTTTTAAATTATTTCTTATGTCCTTTTGTTGTTAATTTATAAGCATTCTTTATGTATTCTCATATAAATCCCTGTCAGATACATGATTTGAAAATATTTTCTCCTATTCTGTGGGTTGTCTTTCCACCTTCTTGATAGTGTCCTTTGAAGCACAGAACATTTTAATTTTGATATAGTCTAATTTATCTACTTTTTCATTTATTGCTATGCTTTTTCTTTGCATGTATGAAATTATTGCCTAACCCAAGGTCACAAAGATTTACTTCTATATTTTCTCTTGGGAGTTTTATAGTTTTAGCTCTTACATTTAGGCCTATAATTAATTTTTAATTAATTTTTGTATGTGATGAGAGAGGTAGGGGTTCAACTTTATTGTTTCACATATGAATATCCAGTTGTACCAGAACCATTTATTGAATAGGCTATCCTTTCCCCATTGAATTGTCATGGAATCCTTGTTGAAAATTGACCATAAATGTAAGGGTTTCCTCAGTTCTATTCTATTGATTCTTATGCCAATTCTTATGCCAGTCCCACAGTGTCTTGATTACTGTAGATTTTTTTGTAAGCTTTTATACTGGGAAGTGTGTGTTCTCCAATGTTTTTCTTTTTCAGAATTGTCTGTCTATTCTGGATCCCTTGCATTTCTATATGAATTTTATGATCAGTTTGTCAATTTCTGAAAAAAATCCACCTGGGATTTTGATAGGGATTGCATTGAATCTAGCGATCAGTTTCAGAAGTGTCATGATCTTAACTGTATTGTCTTTTGATTCACAAGTATAGGATGTCTTTGATTATTTAGATCTTTTAAAATTCTTTCAAAAGAGAGCTTTTTGTAGCTTTCAGAGCATAAATTTTATACTTCTTTTGTTAAATGGATTCCCAAATATTCTATTTTTCTTGTGTTGTAGACAGAATTGTTTTCTTTATTTTTGGATTGTTTTTTGCTAGTGTACAAAAATGTGATTGATTTTTTTGTGTGTTGATTCTGTATCCTGACATTCTGCTGAACTTATTAGTTCTAATTATTTTTCAGTGGCTCTTTTGGATTTTGTGTATATAAGATCAGGTCATCTGCAAATAAAGGTTGTTTTACTTCTTCCTTTCCAATCTAGATGCCTTTGTTTTTCTTGCCTAAGTGCTCTGGCTAGAACCTCTAATACAATGGAATAGAAATGGTGAGGGTGGACTTCTCAGGGGGAAAGCTTTCAGTTTGTCTCCATTAAAAATGATGCTAATTGTGGGTTTTTAGTAGATTCTCTTTTTATCTGGTGGAAGTTCTTTTGTATTCCTTCCTAGTTTGTTTCCAAAGTACTGTTTAACAACTTTGTAAAATAGAATCAGTTTCCATTTTCAAAAGTTTTCCTTCTCCCCTCACCTTTCTCCCAATTTTCATTTACTCAGAAAATTTTTATTGGGCCTATATTTAATAATAGAGTAGTTTTAAGGAATTGCTCAAGAATTTAATTGTCAAGTAGGGGATTCTCTCTCCCCACCCTTTGCAGGTGCTAGAATTTCTCTCTCCTTCACCCTTCTTTTTCAGTATGAGTTACCAATAATTTACACTTACTGTAAAGCTAACTCAAGGTATCATTGGCTGAGGGGGACTGCATTTCAAACTTTTCTCTGTTGATGTGTGAAAGACATTTTGTGGCAAGGAACTTCAGGCTTCCATAATAATCACTGAGGCTGCCACCTACCTGGTTGAGGAAAATAATCATCTTGAGCAAAATGGTAACAGAAAAGCTTTTTCAGAGTGGTATAGAGCAACTTCAATATTAAGTTTGGTTTCCTGTCTGTTTATGTCGGCTAGTTTTGGCTTGAGCTCTGAGTTTGGGTGACATTCAGCCTGTTAATAAATAAACAGTGGTATGGGTGAGGTAGGCAGACCAGCTCTGCTGCCTTAGAGAGGTGCTTTATTTACTTACATCCAACCTTCTCTCAGAAAGGATTTAATGCCACTTACATCAAGTGATGAGGAAATTGGGACTCTGGGAAAGTGAGAGCCAGAAAGACAGATGCACCAGATCTGTTTGGGGCATGTGGGCTCCCTGCCTGGGCTCATGGGAGACCCTAGCCACTCCAGAAGGAGATGCTACTGCATGGTAGCCAGGGAATGTGGAAGTGGGGGTACCCCCTCCTCAAATGTCTCTGTTGAGATGAGGCTGACTTGCATCTCCTGGTATAGTGACAGCGGCTGCTCTCTCAGGTCCCACACACCCAAGTCAAGCACATGCCCACTCCCAAGCCCTGAGGAGGAAGTTGTGAAGCAGAAGATGTACATGGCGCCTCCAGCTTTGTGTCTCCTGCCCCTCCCCAGGCATCTCTCTGTCTCTAAGGGTACAGATAGGGATAGAAAACTTAAAATCACTGCCAGCTAGAGCCAAGGAGTGTGAGAGGATTTTAGGGAGTGAAGCTGTAGAATCACACTCTCCAAATGTGTTTGGGAGGTGAAGTGAATGAGATGTGGAGTAAGACTGCTCGGTTCAAATCCTGGCTCTCCCATTTCAGTCTGCTGCCTGGCACAGAGTCAGTGCTCAGGGAACGACACATGTTCTTAGAGTTGAGATTGCCTCTTTGAACAAGTAGAAAGCAGCCTCACCACTTTAAATCCTAATTCAAAAAGGGAAAACAATTTTTTAAAATGGTAAGGATAGATCCTTAACTTACACATATCAATAGCATATAATAAATATAGTAGGCAATATTTATTGCAGTGCTAAAATATCTACCAATTCATATTTCATATATATTCTTTTTCAGGTAACTATGGTTTAGCATAGTGAGACTGTTTGGCATGGGAGGGTCTCTGTGGTCTGTATTACATATGTGACTACTATTTCATATTTTGTTATTTATCAACCATGCCAGATTATTTCCACTAAAAAGATTAACTCATGCCACCAGTTGGTTTGGAGCTAGAAATCTGAATTCCAGATGGCATGCCAGAATTCTTCCTCTTAGGCATGTTTTTATGATTTCTTTGATGTCAAAAGATTCTGAAATTAATCTGTATAGCATTAATGCCACTGGTTTGTCGATGTGTTTTTTTCAATACATTTTACTTCATTGTAGGATAACTTATGTATTTTCTGTGTTTTTAATGAGACCCCTGTCTTGCTTCATGAAAGTCTACAGATGTTCATTTCTGCCTTGCCAGTTTTGATATGCTTTGCATCTTATTTAAAGTTTCAACATTTGTTAAATATTATCCCATTGCAGTGGAAAATCAAGTACTGCCTCCCTGTCTTATAAAAATAAAAATAAAAAAAATATTATGTTTTTCTAGGAAAAAAAATTGGAGTCCATAAAATAGGACTAGAGCTTTTTTATTAAGTCAAAATTGCCATTATTTCTTTTTGGTTTGTTTGTTTCTTTTCTAAGGCAGTTCTTGCACATGCTTCAGAGAAAACTTAAGAATGGGAAGCAGTGGAACATCCCACCCTTGGGCCCTGATCAGTTGTTTCCTTTCAATCTTTCAAGCAGGTGGTCCCCTTTTTCTAGCTAAGATGGCAGAAGAACATCTATTTTCCATGAAAGCATAAGAGGAGACTCTGCTATTTACCCTTAAACAGAAATTACATCTATTTAGCCTCATCCTTAGGATATTAGCTCAAATGTTGACTTTATGTACTGTTTTGTAAGTCCCTGGGAGAATTTCTTGAATTCTGTTCTCCTAGGAAGGGTGTATTCTCACCCTGTATTTCACATTCTGTTTGCTTCTGTCTTTGATGAGACTATGAAACAAAATAGAGCATTTTTTCAGCTTTGTAGACAATATCACCACAGTTATTTTTAACTTCAGTTTCTGCAAATAATAATCTGCCTCTTTTGTACATAAGGAAGAAAAAATCAGTCTTTCATATTAGAAAATAAGGTTGTGTTTTAGGGAGTTTATCTTTGTGTACATTTATTTGAGATTTTAAAGAAGACAAACCCCCAATTGCTCATAGTATTAGATTTCCCACACCATGTGTACATGCCACAGCATATTACTGACTGATCATTAACTTTTAATTCCTCCATTTTAATTCTCTTCTTTCTCCTTCACTCCCTTTCCCCTCTTCCACTTCATCTCACTAGAATGGATGTTGACTGCACTGTCCCAAAAGAATTAGCAGTGATGATTTCTTTTATCAGAAATGTGTGACTTGGTTTACCTGAAATAGATCTGTGGAAAGATGCAGTCAAGGCTGTGTCACTGAATGACAGTTACAATGTCAGGTCACAATTGTGCTACAATTCCAGGCACTTGTTTGTTAGAGGGTTTAGTCTTGGAATAAATGTAACTTGAAAAAAAGAGTGGAAAACCTCCCTTATTAAAAAAATTCCTTTGTTGCTCTAAGAGAAGATGTTTTCAATATTTTAGCAAAAATGTAGGAATACTTTTAGTAACTGGGAAAAACAAACAAACACAACTTATCTATAGATTTAAACTGGAAATTTGCTTTGGATATAAAATTTGAGAGCAAGTATAATATTTCATCTTGGGTTCTGAGGAAGACTAAAACCAGAGACTCAAAATACCCAAAGAAATCTATTCTTAGGACACAGATGAGTAAAATTCCTTGCTAGAAAAGTCACTCCAGTTTTTTACAGAATTGATTTTTCCATGTGATATTAGAGACTGGTGATTATTCAAGCACTGACTACTTCATGCCACTTAAAATCTATGTATAATGAATATTTCTGACGGTTATTAAAGTTGAAAAAATGATAGTACCATTTAATCAAGCTGGTAAACAGAAAGTTTAATAAAATATGCCATGATTATCAATTAGGAAATATGAAGATAAAACACACTTGCAGTTTTTGCTATAATGATTTTTTATTGTTTGATTCAGAAAGCATTTTAATCATCTTCAGGGTCATGAATTATCATTATGAATAGCCAGGCTATTCATATTTGGAAATATTCTTTAATACAGGAGTGGCATGAGGCCCCATAGCAACTTGGTCAGTTGAGGATCCAGGCTCCAACTCTTTTTATTTGTGTGATTTCAGACATGTTAACTGTATCAGTCACCTATTGCCACTGTAGTGCTATGTAACAAATGACTCTAAGCTCAGTAACATCTAAAAACATACAACCCTGGGTTTGCTTGGCATTGGCTGATATAGTCTGGGCTCAGCTGGGCTTGTTTTCCTGCTGTGAGTTAGGTCCAGGGCTGCTCCACATGTTCCTTATCTTCCTTAGACCAGCAATACCTACCCAAGGCATGTTTTTCTCATAGTAATGGCAGAAGCACAAGAGTTCAAGCCCAACCACACAATCAGATTTTAAGCTTCTATTCATGTCTTATGTACCAACATCCCTTTTTCCAAATTAAATGCCATGCCCCTAGTCCAACAAATATGGGATGGGTAGAGTAGACTTGGCTTTTGGAGTTGGGTATGTGTGTGTGAATATTGACTGAGAAGCCATCTAATCTTAACATAATATTTAACTTTTCTAAACCTCCATTTTCCTCATCAGTAAAACTAGGACATAAGTAATCGCCTCAATGTTGTGAGAATTAAATGAGACATTGTAATGGGAAGTACATAGGGCAGAGGTGATGAGCAGCAGGATTTCCTGAGAAGGTAAGTGGTTATTGTCATCAAGTGGAATATTGTAGACTCATGGGACACCACGGCAGGAAGGGATTTTAAGGCATCATCTAATTATTTCAAATGTACAGAAGTGTTTTGAAACTACAAAGAACTTTTACATGCATTCACCCAGGTTCACCCGTTGTTAACATTTTGCTGCATTTGCTTTTCCTGACCCATTTGGGTTAGTTGCAGATAGCATGTTCTTTTATCCCTCAAAGCTTCAGTGTATATTTCCTGAGATCAAAAATAGCCTGTTTTGTAGCCACAGTATAAATATCAAAATTTCAGAAAATTTAACACTGGTTCAATAATATTCTCTATGACATGGTCCATATTCAGAGCTCTCCATTGTCTCAGTAAATTTATGGCAATCCCCATCCCTTCTCCCCACCTCCCTTCCTGTCAATCCAAAATGAGATGTTGTATTTAATCTTCATGGTTTTTTTACTCACATAAATCTGAAATAGTTCTTCAACCTTATTGTTCATATCATTGCTTTTAAAGGATTATAGGTCAATTATTTTGTGGACTGTCCCTTAATTTGGTTTGTCTGATATTTTCTCATGATTACATTGGTTACATTTTGGGCAAAATCCTTCCAGGGTGAGATTGTGTTACTACCACCACATCAGGTCAGGAAACATGTGATGTCCATTCATCACATTATTGGTGATGTTAACTTGGAGCCTTTGATTAAGGTGTTGTCTGTCAGGTTTCTTCACTAGAAATCACTGTTTTCTCTATTGTAATTTTCAAGTGATTTGTTATAAAAAAAAGGTGATTTCTTAACTCTATTAGTTTTTTTCTACATTTTCTTCACTCTGCAAAATAATCACATTCCTTCTGTCCCCATTTTTTTATTTAATCAGTATGGACTTGTGAATTTTATTCAGTTCCATGGATTATATGACATAATACATAATCCTTACTGTATTTTGATGTTTAATTATCCCATATTTGGCTAGTTAGGAGCCCCTTCAACTGGGGCTTACCCTTTGATTGCATCCTTACTGTTGGGCATCACAAATCGTTCAAAATTCCTGTTGTACTTTCTTGCTCCAGTCCTGGAATTAGCCATTTCTTCAAAAAACCCTCTTTTAGTATGTTATTTTACCTTCTGGCTGTATCAGATTAATTCAGATGAAAATATAGCCTATAAGCTCAGTAACTCAGGTTTCATAACATTATCATAAGTACTCTGAGGAACTCTACACTCAAACATGTTTTATTTACTTTCACATAAGAACTCCAAGTTGATACCATAAAATATCATGATTTGGCAAATTGACTAATGCACAAAGATTGCATTATTCACTAATAAATCACATCAAGTATATTTAAACATTATTCATTATACCATAAAAGATGTGACTTGCAGATTCTACACTAAACAAAATAGATACATAGTATCATATAATAGTCATTTGCTCCCAGAAAGTTTTTTCTTTTTTTTTTTTTTTTCCGAAAGAAAACTGTAAACAGGTAGTGAGACATAGAGGTCATCAATTCTTGTGTTTGCCATTATCTGTGTACATTTAAGAGATTTTAAATTTTTGGCCAATGATCTTTTTTTAAAAAAAATATCACAATCAAATACAGTGAAGAATCCGGTATTGCCTTGACTGTTGTAGGAGAAAGATGTCGTCTGTCTGAATGTATCAGTAAACTTCAGTGAACATATTAGTCAAAACAATTCATACAACAGCATTTGTTAGGAAGTCAATAGGCTCGCCTATTCTTTAAACCTTCCTACTAACCAAATAGCCTTCTCATCATGCAATCAAGGTCAGTTAAAGCATTTATGAAATGATTTTTTTTTTACCTTTTCTATGTGTGTTCCCTTTTAGCCTACCATTTTGTTTACATTCCCATGAATGTTAAGCACAGCCCCGCTCTTCATCCCTAACAAGAGGCTGGGTTTCCTTAGGCTTTTGCAAGGAGCAAAACACTTCCAGTAGCAATCCATACCTTTTCCTTCTAACTCCAGAGCTCCTCAGACAGCAGAAGGGTTTGGATGGATCCAGAAGCAGAAGCAGAGAATTCCGGCCCCGGCCCAGCTGAGGAGTGACCCAGCAGCACCATTCTGCCAGCTTCTGGGGAGGGGAGGGGAGGGACTTGAACTTGCCTCCTCAGTTGGGGGCAAGAGGAAGAGGTTGAGAGAGGATGTACACATGCCCGCACCCATTCCCATGCCCGTCAAAGTCCCTCCAATACTGTTTTTTAGGTGTCTGGGACGCCTCCCTTCTGGGGAATCCCAGGCACACTTCTATTCATGGTACTTCATTGCGATTGTCTCAGTACGATTTACTAATTTATGTTATTATTATTTGTCTCATTGCTCTGCTTTCCAAATGTTCATGTAGCATCTTGAGATTAGGGCTGCCTCTGGCTGGTCTTCACACACCTCCTGCAGTTAGTGCATGATGAAAGTGCTCAATAAGTATTGGTTGACCTGAAATTTAATTGTCTCCTTTAGCCCCAAGGTCCAATTTTCCAATGAATTCATCTGCAGGGCTCCCCCTGCCATCCCCCCACCAAATTTCTTTTTAAATAGGCAACACTTAGACCAACATTTTGTGAACACTTAGGTCCAACATAGATCCTCATCACTCACAATGAATTACATTGCTTTAAAAATAGTGCTCAGGCACTGGAGTTTGTTTGCACAAGACGCCCATTACACACTCAAGAGGGAGTGATGGTGACAGAGTTCCCTGCTGTTCAAATCCAAGCCACCATCCACTAGTCATCACCTGTTCTTTTGGGAGTGGGAATGTTCCTCAGTGGTTCACAAATATCACCTCTCTGAACTGAATATTTATGGTTCTAGAATAAGAGCATATTTATTTATGTCTGTTTGAATAACTTCATGAAGTCTTTAATCCCCAAAGTATAAGTGCTTAATACTTGCCTAATCATTTATATGCATGGTTAAAAAGCAATCAGGGCTTTTCTTACAAAGAACAGTAGTTAGTGACTGTGCACCAGAAATACGAACTCTATTCTCTCCTCCTGATCCTTGAATTTGGATCAGCACCTCACACAGGCTCTAGAGACTGACCGTCTGCTTGGCCTCCCAGCTCTGCCAGCTGCTCACTGTGCCATTTGGACAAGTTTCTTAACCTCTCTCTGCCTCTGCCCTCATCTTTAAAATGGGCATTGTAAAGTTCATGAACCACCATGAAATATCGTTGTGAGGCTTAAATGAATAAAAACATATTAAAACTCACCATTGAGCTTGGCACATGGCCAGCACCACCACCTGTGAGGTATTTGGTGAGACTACAAGGTGTCCTGTGAGCCTCCATGCCATTTTTGTGCAAACACATACACCACTGCTTTCCCAGGGCACTCTGCTTTTTGGAACCCATTTTGGTTCTTCACCTAATAGTAAAATCAGCTGAAAGCTCTGCTGATTGTTGAGGTTGGGCAGGGTGAAATTAGCCATTTGGGGCTTGGAATACTTCGGGGCTGGGGATGTAGGTTTATGGGATGGAGTCCCCTCCCCCTTGGGTCCCTGAGACCCTGGGCTTCATGGGAATCCAGTTGCGGCCTCACTGATGGGCAAGCCAGCTTCTGAGAGGACCCAGAAGTGAGGGGCGCCAGGCCCAGGGGTATCTGGGTCAGGGAGCCCAGGAGGAAAGCCTCTGGGAGGACATGAGAGGGAAGGAGGACCAAGGGGCCAGACGGCAGGCTTTTAGCAGAAGGGGACCGATGCTGTCAGTCAATGATGTTGGTGGGAGCCATAACTTGTAAAGACTTACTCACCAGGCTTAAGTGTACATTAGGCAGATGCCAGCATTCCTCTGCGAGGGCAATGAGTCTCATCGATGCTGTAAAAGCTGCTTTAATGGGGTTCCCTACCCACTAACATCCTGTGGTCCCTCTTCAGAGAGTCACATGACATCTTGCCCTCTGCTTTCCAAATGTGGGCTCACCCGACAGTCTACCAGCAGGTCCCGGGCACTCAGGTGCAGACTTTAACGTAAGGACCTTGGAATGGATTATGGCATATAGTATGGTCAGGGGCTGCCTTCTGGCCACTGCCCAAGCCATTCTGGTTTCTCCTGTGTATTTCCTGGGGTGCTCTGCATTCTATGCTCAGCCTAAGGCCACTCCTGGGACATTGGGGCCCATATATCTGAAGACTCCCAAAAGCAGGTTTTGAAGCATAGGCAGTTGTGCAGAGAGTGAGGGGCACAGGTTATGTTTGACCATCTGTTGTAGTTTCATTTTGACGCTTATATTTTTGTGCTTCTCTTTGACCTGCTTTGCTTCAGTGTTTTTGTTTTAGTTACTTGGCTTTCTTGATTTAAACCCAACATCTCCAACATTGCAGAAGTAATTAAAATCAAATATTGTCTTTCTTCTGTAGGAAAAAGGATACATGCATTTTGGCTGAGCAAATGGCTACCACATTTACCTTGATGCTGCCTGTGTTTTAGAATACCAATTTCCTTCACCACCTGTGAGAGGAAGATGAACCTTTTGAATTCTATGGAGGATTGTGGAAAGTTTTCTTATTCCACAAGGCTGAATTGTTAAAGTGGTGTGGCCTATGAATGATCTCATGTCACTAATACAAAATGAAAATCCCTGTAGGCAATTGCTTTCCCTAATTCTGTTTGATTTTCTGAGAACAGATACCATTATTCAAAGTACATATGAAATCATGTACCTGGGCATTTAAATTTGGGATTGAATCTCCAATGGATCTGAGCTTGAAAAAAGGCTTTGGGGAATTAACACTTTCCTAGCAGCAGATTTAATAACCTTGAAAAGGGGTTTGTGAACCCTACTGTCCATCACGGAGCTCAATTGTTTAAAGTAGCATACAAGGGAAATAGATTGTATTATGGAAATTTATATTGCACCAAGAAGGTGTTTGAAAGTTGTAATAGACAAAAACACTAATGATGTGTTATGAAATGATTTGTTTAGATTTCTGTTAAGTTTTTCTTCTGGTTTACACTATTTGGCACTACAAATAAGCAGTTGCAAAAAACCATCTGAGACAGAGGACATTTTGCTTTTGAAAGGCAAAATCCAATTTGTGTTAAATATAGAAAGGAAAGCCCCTTTTCTACCATCCCTATACTCTTTCCTATGCATTACTCATTCATTCATTCTTCATTTGGGGTTTATTGTTGCTTCCCATGTTAGCTGAAGAATTCATGGCTCATGATGGTTTTTGTGAGATTTTGGAAGGACAGACTGAGCATCTTTCTCTGGTATTTCCTTTTCTTCTCATTCTAGAGTCATGTGACCTTGTACTCATGTGTCTGTGGGATCAGCATCCTAGTAGGGGAAATAGTGTGCTGGGGACACAGGGCAGAGGGAGGCAAGAGGGGGGTACAACTGAGCCATGACCCTTTGCTATCTGTGATCCCTCACAGGACAAGGTGGTCACTTTAACCCAATCTTCAGTATTAAGGGGGTATACTCGGTAGAACTGGATTTTCTAGAAAGATTGCTTTAATTACTTGCTTTAAATTGTCACTGGAAAATTTAGCTATGTACCTTTCATGTACCTTTTTGTTTATAATCACCCACCCATTCACTCAACAGGTATTTATTATCTACCATGTGCTAGGCATATTCTGGGATCTGGAGATACAGTAGTGGGAAAAAGAAATCATAGACATAACCTCATGATATAGACATGCTGGTGCGAAGATGTTAAATAAAGAAGAACACAAATATAGGATTACAGATCTGGAATGGGTCAGCTCTCCGAGGAGAAAATCTCAGTGTGCATTGAGTGACTGTGGCAGGGGAACCTATTTTAGAGCGGTGGGACTCAGGGAAGCCATCTCTAGAAGTAGATTTATGTGGAGACCTGAAGAACACGTGGGTGTTGGACAGGCAAAGAGTTGAGCACACGAAGGTTCCAGGTAGAACAGCATGTGGACAGACCCTGGGTCAGTGCAAATGAGGGCTGACGTGACGGAGGACAGCGCAGGAAACAGGTACTGTCAGTCACTCATACCCTCAGGGCATTCACCATTCCAGAGCATGCTGTGGCTTCCTACTGCAGGCTTTGGTGACTCTCCATCTGAGGGCTTCTGTGGCAGAGTCATGCTGTGCAATGCAGAGCAGACAGGAACCACCGGAGAGGGGACAAGAAAGGGGAGGCCCCTGCAAGCAGCCATTAGCCAATGGTGACTTAGGTTGGTTGGAGGAAAAATACCCAGCTTCCTCAGCGCCCAGGTGGAAACACTCCGAGGCTTGCACTACTCCATCTCCTAACAGTTCCCAGCAGGCCGGAGCCCCAGTTGTCTGCAGGGGTAATTCGGTCATGAGTACATCATGCATTGGTTTCCGTTCTTCCTCTTACCACTCTCCCCATCCCTTCCCAGTACTTCTTGGGGTCACCTCACAAATAAACCACTTGCCCTTGAATTCTTGTCTCCTGGTGTGCTCCAGGGGGCGCCCCATGCAAGCCAGTGAGGGAAGAGGAGGCTTAAATAGGCAGAAATCAGAGTGTGGAGGGCTGGTGTTCTCAAAGTATGGTCCACAGAACCCCAGTGTTGCCTGTGATCGTTTAAGGAGTGTGAGAAGTCAAGTCAGTTTCTCATGATAGTACTAAGATGGTATTTGCCTTTTTCACCATTTAGGTGTTTCACTGTCAAAATGCAAGTCAAGGGTAGGTAAAACCCACAAGCATTAGCACAAATCAAAACTGTACTGTGAGTCATTGTATTTTTTTACCACATGCATTTACAAAAAAAAGGTAAGTTTCACTTAAAAATGTCCTTGATGAAGCTATAAAAATGATTACTTCTTATTAAATCTCTTCTCTTGAGTATATGTAAAAACAATTCTGTGCAAAGGAATGGGAAATATGTATAAGTGGCCTGTGCACACCAACTTCAAAGGTTGTCTTGAAGAAAAGCACGTAGTTGCGAGCTGAACGAGCCTCCTGCTTCATGGAACACTGCTTTTACTGGAGAGAATGACTGCCACGTGACCAAACTGTGATCATTCAGACTTGAATACTTCCCAGCGCTTCCTCAAAATTGAACAAGGTAATATTATTTGTTGCTAATAATAAAATATGAACTTGCAAGTGAAAACCAGAATTTTTGAAAACTTGTATTTGTCATGGTTAGGTTGATAGTTTCCTAATAGTTAAAGATTTTTTCTGATGAAATGGGTAGGGATATTAACAGATGTGATTTTTTTGATATTGTGTAAATATACTTTGACAACGTTTAGAAGGTCTGCCTCATTCAGTGAAACAATATTTCCCAAATGACCAATGTGTAATGACTGAAGTCATATGTGCGTGAAATATTTATTCAAAGGGCAAGATAATTCAGTGGATTTCAGTACAATAGAATGTGAAAAGGTCACTGTTAGTATTTCATATTGCACATTGCAACTAACTGTTAAGAAATGACCACAAGCTGAGATTTGGTGCAGTATCATGCAAGAATATCCACAATGATCTGAAATGCCTATTAAACACCCTGTGTTTATGTACATATCTATGTGAGGCCTGTTTGTTTTCAGATTTATGAACATAATACTTTACAACAGATTGAATGCAGATGTCAGAATCCAATTGTCTTCTTTTTAAGTCAGGCATTTAAGAGATTTGCAAACATGTAAAACAATGCCACTCTTTTCACTAATGATGATTTTGGAAAGTAGAGTTACTCTTCATAAACTTGTTATTTGTGTTAATCATGTTATTTATATGAATAGGTAATGTTTCATTATTGTTATTTAAAAATACATAATTAAAAACAAAATTTTTATCAGTTTAAATTTCTAATATGGTAAATGTTGATAGATATAACCCACATACATAAAAATTCTTCGAGGTCCTCAATATCTTTATGAGTCCCTCTTCCCACAGAGCCGTTTACTCTTCAGGCACTGTGTGGGGTAGGAAGTGTGTGTTGGGAGCACAGACCTCACGTCATGTCCGCGGGAAGTCACCTCCTCCAGCTAGGCTCTGGCGAAGACTTTCTCAGCTTGGAGCTTTCTTCTTTCTCTCTTCCAGGAGTACTGCTGAACTCCTGGCACTATCTTGCGGACATCAGTGTGGAAACATGACTCCTCTGGTGTATTTTTCTGAAATTCCTTCCTTTGTCTGTGATCCCTTTGCAAAAGGGGAAAATCCCCAAAGAGATGTTACTAGTTTGAGTCTGCAACTTCATCTCCTTTCCATGAAAAGGCTTTGTTAGCTTTGCTGGTATCCACAATATAGACAATTTTAGCAAAATGATTTGATTTTGCATTGTGAAAGTTTGCAAACTATTCAGAAAAGTTTCTCCAAGCAGAATGTTTTCCTTTGGCTCAAACCCTTTACTGCCCTAATGTGAAGTGATTTTTAGTCATAAAAATGATTCCTTTTCCCTCCCCACTGTCTGGTCATCTGATTCAACTTCTGAAAATTTTATCAAACACATTTCCTCTCCCTTCTTATGAATCCAGCCCTGTTGCAGGCCTTTATCATCTATATTCTGGATGATTTCTATAGTGTCTCAACTGATCTTCTGGTCTCCTGGCTGTTCTATGTCCCATTCTCTGTGCTGCCACCTCTCACCTTCCCCTTTCCTCACACTCCCTCCCTGCTTGTGTGTGGCTTCCTGTTGCCTGAAGAATAAAGCCTGGACTCCTGAACAGGGCAGGTCACAGAGACCTCAGCTGATGCACCTTAAGTACTCAAGTGCTTCTGCACATTTCCCAGCCTCCTTTGCAGGCTGGAACCATGTGACCAGGTTTTGGTCAAGGAAAGATGGACAAAAGTGAAAGAAACTACCTCCAGACTTGACCCTTGAAAACATCCCTGGTATCCTCCCGCCCTGTCCGGTCCTGGTGTGATGACCTTGTAGCTACGTGTGTATTAAAGGTTGAATTACGTCCCCCTAAAAGCTTTGCTAACTTTTAGGAAGTCTTAAAACCTGGTACCTATAAATGTGGCCTCATTTGGAAATAGGGTTTTTCCAGATGTAATCAAGTTAGGATGAAGGTCATTAGGGTGGGCCCTGATCCAGTACAGCTGGTGTCCTCGTAAGAAGAGGGAAATTTGGACACAGACACTCAAAGAGGGAAGAAGACCGCATGGAGTTGGAGGCAGAGATGGAGATCCTGCTGTCGTAAAACAAGGAACACCTGAGGCTACCAGAAGCCAGAAGAGCAGAAGAGGATCCTTCTGTAGAGGCTAAGGAAGGTGCACGGGCTTGCAGACACTGTCTTGTGGCCTCCAGAACTGTGAGATGATACACGTGTGTGGTCCAAGCCTTCCAGTTTGTGGTACTTTGTTAGCACAGCCTTGGGGAATGAACAGTGTGCTGCTCAGAACAGTTTCTGGATAGAGGAGCAGCCTGGCTGGCCTCAGGATTTTGTGAATGGGAAATAAGCTTTTACTGTGGGAAGCCAAGGAGCTTTAAGAGCTTAGTTGTTATTGCAGCACACCTAAGCTTTTCCTGATGAGTATGGCATCTGAGAACATTCATAAGGAGACCCCGACCTACCTTTTCAGCACCAACTGCCATTCACCCTATTCTCCTGTGATATACTTTATGCCTCTGGGAAACATGCTTTTCTGTCTAGAATGTTCTTCCTTCTCTTTTTTTATCAGGAGAAATCATATCCTGTTTAAAGTTCAGCTGAAACATCACTTTCTTTGAGAAGCCTGGTCAGTGCCCTTGTTCTTGTTGCATTTTGCCTGCACTTCCACCAAAGGTAACAGTCACTCATTGTACCACGTTAGGGTTTGGTGTGTGTGTCTATAATGTGCTAGCAAGTGAGCTCCTTGAGGCCAAGGAGAGTATCATGAAGGTTTATATCCTCGTTTCTAGCATAACGTTAAATTCCTAGAACAGGATTTAAGGCATGAGTGAAATTCATTCTAAGAGGAATTTATACTTCTCCCGGCTCTGGGAAGGTCACAGGGGCTCTGCTGGTGGAGGCCAGAGATCTGCCCTTGTTACTGGCCAGCAGCAGTGCCCAAGCTATGTCGTGGTCGCCTTGGGAACGGCAATTCACTGCATCAGGCAGTCTAGCCTTTGTGAACGCTTTATGCAGGAAGGCCTGGGGGTCTCTGAGGTCTTAAAAATTGTGACATAATTGACATAAAACATTGTGTAAGTTTAAGGTAGACATGTTGATCTGATATGTAATTTGATAATCATATTGCAATGGGATACCCACCATTGTGTTAGTAATCATATCCCATAATGAGTGTTTCTTTTTCATGCCATATTGTCACTTTTTCTAAGGTACTAGCCAGGCAACAGTTCAAGAGCTGAGATAGGACTCTTTTCTTATTTCTAAAAATTTTTTAAGCACTAAAAATATTCAGAAAAGTACTGATAAAAACACAAGCCAATGTACCTATGATTCAGAATTAATAAATGCTAACATTGTTGATTTTACTTCATATTTTAAAAAAATAAGAGATGGGTCATTATGGATAATGTTGAAATTTTCAATTGTTCCTCTCCACAATTCCCCTGACTGTCCTGCATCCTTGCCACCACTGTTATAAACTTGGTGTGTGTCCTTAAAGTTCATATTTTTGTATTTTTCATGTGTAGGATGCACATATAAATGTGTAGTTTTGCTTTGTGTTTATAATTTAAAAAATGGTGTAAAACTATTTGTGCCTTCCTAAAATTTACTTTAAAAAAACCCCTTAACATTTTTATGTTTGAGACCTATAACCATTGATATGTGTAAATTTAGTCTAATCATTGCAACTGCTGTAAAGTGTTATATCCTTGGAATGTATTGCAGTTTATTTATCCATTGTTCTACTGATGAATGTTTTAGGTTGTTTTGCTTGACTGTCACTGCTGTTGTGTGCACCCTAGCACACGTCACCTTGTGCAGTGCTGGCATATTTCTGTAAGGCGTACACCTAGATGCTGGCTTTCTGGGTGACTGCACATGTCCATCTTCGAGTTCGCTAGATGAAGCCTTCGTTTCTCCAGCAGCTGAGCTCGCTGCTCTCCGCCGAAAGGAGCTGCTCTCTCCAAGTGACCGTCTCCTCCTGGAGGCGGCCTGGCTCCCATGGTGGGAGGACAGAGGGATACAAAGGTCTGACTCTTTTTTTTTTTATTAAAGTATCATTGATATACAATCTTATAAAGATTTCACATGAACAACCTTGTGGTTTCAACATTCACCCCTATTATCAAGTCCTCACGTCCCCCACTGCAGTCACTGTCCATCAGCGTAGTGAGATGCCACGGAGAGGTCTGACTCTTTTTCCAAGCTGAGATGACCCTGCATTGTCAGTGTGGCCCCAGAGCTCTATGGCGTCGGCCCAGTTTCTGCTAAAATCCGCACTGCAGGCTAGCTCTTCCCTCTGCCCAGTCCTGCTTCCTCACACCTTGTGAGCATTGTTCCCTAGACACCTCCAGTCAATGCTGCACAAGCCAAGCTCCAGACTGGCGTCTGCCTCTGGGGAACTGTCCTGTGGCACTTGGGAGTGGCCGCCATTTTCCAGAGCGTCTGTGCTGGTGTGCCTGCTCCTGCACCAGCAGCTCCTCTTTCCCCATAACGGGTCCAACGCTTGGCATTGTTAAACTTCATTTGTACCCAAAATAAAAACTTGTGGCTTTTTATGTAGTGGGAGGGCTTAAATGACTTCCTCGACTATCAGCTGAGGAAGTTGGGTATTAGAAGGAAACTAAAGGGCCACTGTGGGACCATTCCTTCTGGATGGCTAAGGAAGAAGTGGTTTCCATTTAGAAATTTCTTTTCAGCATTTCTTGGAAAATTTATGTTTTTCCAATCCTGAGGATAATTCTGAATTCTGAGGATAAAATCAGACAAGAAGTTGGGACAATGGCAAAAACAATGATAATTCTTATGTGAGAATTAAAGCATAACTTTTTTTAAAGTTAAGGCAATCTTATGAAGGTTTCACCTGAGCAGCATTGTGGTTTCAACATTCACCCATATTATCAAATACCCTCCCCCCCCCATTGTTGTCACTATCCATCAGTGTAGTAAGATGCTACAGAGTCATTACTTGTCTTCTCCAGGCTATAATGCCTTTCCCATGACCTACGTGTACTGTGAGTGCTGATTACAATGCCCCTTAATCCCCTTGTCCCTCTCTACCCATCACCCTCTCTAACCCTTTCCCTTTGGTAACTGCTAGTCCCTTTTTGGAGTCTGTGGGTCTGCTGCTGTTTTGTTCCTTCAGTTTTGTAAAGCGTAACATTCATTAATGAGGAGACAAGACTGGTCACGAGTCCACTGATGTCTTGAAAGCAAGAGCAGGAAGCAATGTGAAGCTGAGCCAGTGGATGAGGTTGACATTCTGGAAACTAGGATAGGAGCCCTCAGGAGAGATGCAGCTACAACCTACTCAGTCCATCTCACACAAGTAGCTGCTCTGTGTGTATGTGTGTCCATGGCCCATTTCCTGCTAATGGTGAATTCTTTTTGCAGAAAAGGAAATATTAGTAATTTCATTTGCATAATGTACTTTATACAAATGCTTTGAATGGGGTTACAAAAACATTAAGTTTGGAAGCAAAATATACCCTTAAACAGCAATTTTGACATGTGAGTGCAGTGCTGCTAACCTTGCTGGGAGATCTGAATGTTACATTATACAAATATCATCCTATGGTATTTGTTCAGATTTTCCAGTGTTTGAATATTTGCTGTATGTTACAGTTCTTTGTAAAACAGATAATATTTTCATTGGATAAAAAAGGAAATAAGCCTATGCTTCCTTTTTTTTTTGTAGCCACCATTTAAAAACATGTCAACAAATGTTACGAAAAATACATGGAAGCTTATGATTTTAGGAATTTCTGAGAATTCCTATTTCTCATTCCTGAATCCCAAAGATTAATATCTGTTGAGAATTTTGAAACACTCAAGAAGATTTGTCAGTTAAAGTGGGGACCCCTAGGATTTGGATTCCTAGGATTTGTGCTGGGCAGAGCCAGGAAATGGTAATGATGTCACGGGCAGCACGGTTAAAGTCATGGTAACGTAAGGCCCTGATGGTCTTCATACAGAATAGCCTGGGGGATCGTCAAAAGGAAACCAGATTTGTACTGGATGTTTGTCTGCAGGTATTCGGGAGAAAACTGCCCCCAGCACGGCTGGGGAAGCTGAGAGGCAGAGCTGGATGGAATGGCACTGTTTGGGTCACCCAGGGAAACACTTGGGTGACCTGGGGTCAGGCCTGCGCCTCCCTGTGCAGAGCCAGCAGGAGCTGGCATGAATGAGGAGGCGTCCCAGGGTTTGTGAGGTACATGAAGGGGCTGGATGAAGGGGCTTTCTCCTTCAGAGAGGAGCAGAGTGTCTGAGAGGGTACACCGGCTGTGAGGCTTGAAGGGGAGTGAAGTGGCTTGGTGTGCTGGGACGAACTCAGTCCCTCTGGCAGTGTGAGTGGTGAGGCCTTATGCTGGACCCTTCAGGGTTCCAGAGGGAGAGCTGCACCTGGCTGTCCCGTTGTAGAGCTGTGACAGACCCCTGCCAGGCTGGAATTAGAATCACAGGGTTCTATGGCAGTAAGGGCTGCCTGTAAGTTATATTTTTATTTCCCACTTGGGTCAGATGCTAAGATCCTATTCTTGGTGAAATATGGCAGCCTTTCAGAGGCATAGGAAATGCCTTTGGGGAAACCCCCTCACTCAAGCCTCTATGCCCTTCTCAGAGTCCTTGGAAAGAGGGAAGACAGAAAGGCGTGACCTCATGGAAGACATAATGCTATTACCAACCAGGGTGCAGAGGAACGTGCTTCAGAGCGAGACAACGGCTGGTTCACACAGGCCCGGTGGAGTCAGCTTGTGCCTGGCTTTGGTCAGTAAGCCAAACTCTCAGAAAGTTGCAGCTGTTTCCTCTGTCCCCAGACTGCAGGTGCTGCAATAGCCCGGGCCCTCAGAGAGAAGGCAGTGTGACGCAGAGCTGAGGGTCCAGCATTTGAAGCCAGACAACACCAAGAGCGAATCCCAGCTCTGCCCTCACGGCTTTATGTGGCCCCTCTCCTTAGTCACCTCGCGGGGTCCACTCCACAAGGTGGCAGTAGGCTGGACTGAGGTAGCACGTTCTGCTTCCTAGTTCACACTGAATGCCTGGTAGCTTTTACACTTAAATGAAGATGGGTTTCAAGGTTTAATCTCTTGCTTTGATTTGATCCATATCAGTGGGTCACATTGCTGTGGTCGCATCAGGGTAGAGCGAAGAACTTGTTAGAGACAGGCTGCATATTCTTACATATTAAAGCAGTTGATAAACTGTGAAAAATAGGTGAGATTTCAATGGCTTCTGGTGATAGCTTATCTGGAAAGCTCAATAACCAGCTGTGATTGGAAATACTTACTTCTAATACTTCTCCCAGGAGCTGCTGAGGCTCTGTGTCCGTGGTCAGTCCTCACTGGTCTACTAGCCCCACTTCCTTCTGCTGGCCTACACCCCCCAGGTGCCTCCTGGCCACCCAGAAATTGGTTCATCTGTGCCCCTTCTTTACATCCAGAGAGCCTCCATGATGATCTAGCTCCCATTCTATTCTTCAAAACTTTGTTCCCCGCCCCTCCAGGAATCAGTTAGATAATCTGCTAAGCCAGAGTGGGCCTCAGTCACAGCACACTGGCTTTCTGACGTCAGTTCACCTGCCTTCTTGGGGCACCCCAACAGCCCTGAGGGGGTAAGGGCCACCAGAAACCAGCTCTGCCAAGAGTCTGCTCTCAGCTGACCTACCTGCCATGTGCCACAAACTGGAAATTCATTTGTGTTTATCAATTTTCTTTTAAAATGAAACATCTCCAGGGAGGACTGACCCTATATATACACTATTATTAGTTTAGTATCTATGATTATTACAATGTGTAGTCATTGGTCAGAAATGAAACTCCCAACTCCAATATTACCGTTACGGGAAAGTTCCATCTATGTTACAACGTTCTTCATATGTGGTTTCCAGAAAAACATTGTTGGCAAAGGGGAAGGCTATTGTTTCTATAAAATAATCTTCACTTCTCTGAATGATCTATAATGGATTCATCATCCCTGAATTTCAAGGCTCATACCAATCCTATCTATTTTTGTTTACCCTACATAATCATTAACATGTAACACATTTTCTTATCTACATGCTGGTTTCCGAGTTGGCCATTTCTGTAATTGATGGTACCCTGGGTTTAAGGGCATCTTTGATGGGGAGCAGGGGAAGCACACACATGGTCTGATTTGAGAGGCAGCCTCCCCTAAATCATGTTCCTCCACTGACCCTGTGCATATCCCTGAGTAGCCAGTGTTTAGCCGTTAGTCCAGGCCTTCTAGAGAGAACTCAGAGGGGCTTTAATTGTCATCTAGTTCCATGCCTTCACTGATCCTCACAGAGGGGAAACCTGAGGTCCTCTGTGGCTGGCGTCTCAGCTGAGCTCACAGGGAGCAGCGCTGGGTCTCTACCCTCCAGTCCCCTCACTGGGGAACAGTGCATTTCCCGCCTTGGCCACAGTCACCAGGCAAATGCCATCTGGAAGGAGTAATGCCTTAAAACTGTTACTGCCCACGCTTTGGCAGTTGCTATTAATGTAGAAAAGGAAAAGGAAAATCAAAAGTAGGACCAGTCTACTGGATCTGGAGCAGCCCTGTGCACGAGAAGCAGTGCAAGCCACACATGTAATTTTAAGTTTCCTAGTAGCCACATGACCAATAAAAGAATCTAAATATATTTTAATTCTAGTTATGTCTTAATTACTTAATTAATTCTAATAAGTATCATTTATTTAACCTGACACCCCCCCAAATTTCGATATAATAATTACTAACAAGCTTTGAAATCTGGAATGCATGTTACACATTTGGCACACCTCAGGACTGGCCACATATTAAGTATGCTCAATAGCCACATGTGGACAGCATATTGGAGAGCATGAGCCTCGCATACTCTCTGCTGAGTCTATCTGTTCTCTGGTTGCTGCATTAGTGTGTGGGGCTGGGAGGTTCAGGGCCATCACCTTGATTCTTAATACCCTATAAATAAGAGGATCATATACTTTATTAAGCAATTTAAGACACCATTGAGGGTAAAAGGAATGGGTGCTCTTAAAAATAGTGGCGGATAACAGCTGTGCATCAGTGAATAGCAGCCCAGGACACGTGGTCTCTCTGGTTATAAAGGAACTTGCATCAGAGGTGGGAGTCCTCAGGTAGCCCTGGGTGGCCAGCGGGCAGCTCCAGAGATGGCAGACACCTGAACTGAGGCATCACAGCTACAGGGTGCTCTATGCTGAGTCGCCCTATCTGGTCTTCCCTTCAGTATTCCCTGGAGCCCCAGGTAGGGCTCAGGTATCAGAAGGGGCATTGATGGACACCTGGGCAAAGTACTTGCGATTTAATCTAGGATGAAGGCAGCCCTTATCAGCTGAAGAAGTGCAGAAAAGAGGAAATGAGCTTAAACTGCACAATGTAAGATTTATGTCAGACCCAGGAAGGGTTGCCTGGTGCTGAGAATGCATTTCTGAGACTGATGGTGCTAGATGCCTTCTGGGGACTTTAAAAAGCAGCATGAGCTTGCTTCATCCCAGGCAAAGACCTGCCTGCCACAAGGAGGGAAGACAAATTAGCAGACGTCTGAGCCCCTTCCAGCTCTAGATCCCAAGGAAAGATTAAACTCTGGATTGTCGGAAATGTTCCAAAGATGAAAAAACAGTTTTAGCCAGATAAAAATTTGTTGCAAACATTTGTTAAAGGGTAAGCACAAACCTTGAAGAAAAGAAAAAAACCCCCAACTTACATATTGGTACTGTAGAAAGAAATGACTTCATATTTTATTTACATAGGATTTAAGAATTACCATGAGAAAGAATCTTTCCCAGAAGATTTTACTTACAAATGTTTAAAAAAAAAACCAATACTATGGTATGTCTTCAGTATGTATCTAAAGGAGATGGTGCTATTTCATATGTTAGATTAAACCAAATATTTTCAGCTATAAGTTAATTTCTGTTATAAAATAATAACAAATAATACTATCATATTCAACAGACATTTATTTTCCTGGAGTTTTGCTTTAAGTTGGCTCAGGTTTTCATCTTTGCACAACAACAAAAAAAATGGCATTTTGAGTATTCAGCTGATATTCATCAAGCCAAGATGAGTAAAATAATTTCATCTAATTAACAGTGGCTGGTGAGTGAAAGATGACCTGGCTGATAGGAGAGACTGGGATTCCAGTTCCAATTTTAGTCACACTACTAATGTAACACAGAGCAAATTGCTTAACTTCTTAGAGTCCCAGGTCTGGCTAAGGTACCAGGATCCTTTCTGCTGCAAGTGACAGAAACAGGATCAAGATGGTTTAAGCCATAAGGGCACCTGCCACCTCACATATGAGGAAAGCTGGAGGCATGAGGGCCTGAGGGGCAGCTGATTCAGAATCATCAAGGCCGGGTTCTCTGTCTCACAGCTCTGCCATCCTGTGTCACTGTCACTCTCAGGCTGGCATGGGAATGAGATGGCTGTGGCAGGTGGTCCATCCAGATATGGACACAAACAGTGGAGCAAAAGAGATTATTCCTTCCTTGGCTTTTCTTGTATCACCCTTAAGATGTTTCTTCACATCTCACTGGCTAAGTTGGGCCACATGCTCATTCTTGAATCGCTCACTGGCCTGAGGAATGGGATACTCTGATGAACTCGGATAAATCATTTGGAATGGAATAGATAAAGTAGAGCCAACAACAGTGGCCACTCGCTGCTGATCTTATGGTCTGGGAAGACCACCAGAAAATGGATACTTTGTAAATGGTAATGCAATCTAAACTTGCATGGTGTCATTGTTATTTATATGTTCTTAATATAGTTATCATTCAACTAAAAATCCCATAATGGTTAAAGAGAATAGATTAGAATGTCTAGCATTTGTCCATCAGAAGAATATGTGGTTCTGGATTTTTCTTCCCTGAAAAGCTTTCAGGGAAGGACCATGCTATGTAATAGTGAAACCAAAGGGACATTCAAACAGGACTCTATCACCCATCACACACTAGGAGGGAACAGAGGGACATCACACCTTCCACTCTTATCTTGCACATGATGAGCTTCAGATTCCTATTAAAAGCTTCTACTCTCTTAAAATAATCAGATCAGAGGCATGGAGCTAGTCACACAGGCATAGTAAAAACCATGAGCTGCTTGGGTAGACAAACTAGAATATAAATCCCAGTTTCTCCATTTAGTTATCCCAGATCTCTGCACAGATCAATTTACTTAATGTCTTTGAACTTCATTTTCCCAATCTGTACAATGAGGCTAATGATATCATTATTCCACAGATTTGGGGGGATTTCATGAAATAAAACTGAAGAACATTAATCACAATGTGTATCATAAAATCAGATGTTCAATAAATGGTAGCCATGTAGGAGGTGTTTTTGAATTATTGTTTAATAATAATGAAAAGATTTCCCAGAAACAGTTCTCAAACTGACAAATTCAGTAAATTCAAGTCAATGGATATTTAATAAGTCTCAACTATGCAAAAGGTATC
This sequence comes from Manis javanica, assembly GCF_040802235.1. Classification (NCBI taxonomy): domain Eukaryota; kingdom Metazoa; phylum Chordata; class Mammalia; order Pholidota; family Manidae; genus Manis; species Manis javanica. Next base: position 140,181,342 of record NC_133156.1, read on the forward strand.
ATGCACCTTGACACCACATTCTTGATTTGTAATGGTGGTTGATTCCTAATAATGCCCAGTAAGTTCTATGGCTTCCTCCATGCCATTCCATCTGGATTCACTAATACATGAATGCTGGGAAGAAATGATGAAAGTATCTCCAATTGACAGGAGTAGGGTTGTGGGCCACGGTGGTGGTAAGGGGAGAAGGGAGGTGAAGACTGAGTCTAAGAGCCAATTAGTGGGGCCAAAAACAAAATATTAAACGTAGTTCAATGATTCTATGAACAGACAGAAAGAGACACATACGCATGGGTGTGTATGTGTGTGCACAGATGTATTTTCATGCCCAGAATAGATATTTTCAGCCTTTATTTTTAAGTTTGCTTTATTGAGATGTGATTTACACACAATAAAATGCACCCATTTTAGGAACACACTTTGATGAGTTTTGACAAATGTACGCATGTGTTATCACCACTACAATAAAAATTCAGGGAACTCCCATCATTCCAGAAATTTGCCTCATGCTTCTGTCCCTCAGCCTCAGGCAATCATTGCTCTTCATGGTTCCCAACCTGCGCTGAGGGCACACAGGGACATTACAGCAAACTCATAGGCACCATGAAAATTATTTATAATAATTTTTGAGGGAAACACAGAGACTTCTCTTGGACACCTGGAGAACCATTATTATAAAGCTGTTCGTACCTAACTGCTTAATAAATGGAAATATTAGGTGTTTCTTTTGGGTTACGTGCCATGAAAATATTACTGAAACACTGATAGTAGCACTTTCAAGGCTCATTTGTGTTGTGGCACATATCATGATATCATTCCTTTCTATCACTGAAAAATATTTTAATGTAACACATTTTCTCTAAAGAAAGCTGCTATGAATGTTCATGTACAAATCTTTTGGGTGCATATGTTTTCATTTTTATTGAGTAGAAATTTAGAAGCAGAATTCCTGGGTCATATGTTAACTGTACGTTTATTTTTTTCAGAAACTGTAAAACTGCTTTCCAAAGCACAAATTGACACCCCCAGTTGCTCTCCTTCCTTGCCGACATGGTATTGGCAGTTTTTAAAATTTTAGCCATTCTGGTGGGTGTATGGTGTAAACTCATTGTACTTTTAATTTGCATTTTCCCGATGACTAATGATGTGGAGAATCTTTTCATGTATTTATTGGCCATTTGTGGATCCTCTTTAGTGAGGGCAGTTGAAATCTTTTGTGTATTTAAAAATATTGGCTAGGTTGACTTACTGTTGCATTGTAAAAATTGTGTATGTCCTTGAGACAAGTCCATTGCTTCTCCTAATTGGCACTTTACCTCTTTATTGTCTGAATAGTATCTTTCAAAGAAAAAAGCTTTCAATTTTGATGAAGCCCATTTTATCAATATTTTCTATGATTTGTGTGTTTCTTTTTTTTGTGTGTGTGTGTGTACTAAGAACTTTTTGTTTACCCCAAGATCACAAAGATTTCTCTCACTTGTTTTTCTCCAGGTGTTTTACAGTTTTAATTTTCATGTTAATGTTTGTGGTGTATTTGAGTTAATTTTTATGCATGGTATGATGTAAGGCTGGATGTTCATTTTCTTCTTTATGGATATCCAGTTGCCGAGCAGCATTTCTATGTCAAATCACTATCCTTTCCCCATGGAACCACTTGATATCTTTGTTGAATATTAATTGACCAAATATGTGCCAGTCTATTTCTGGACTCTTTTCTTTTCCATTCATCTTATGCTTTGCCAATATCACAGTGTTGATTACTGTAGCTTTATAGTAGTACTCTTGGGATCCAGGTATTGTAAGTTCTTCAATTTTGTTCTTCATTTTCAAAGGTGTTTTGGCTAAATTATAAGTCCTTTACATTTTCACTTGAACTGTATAATCAACATGAGATTTCTACAGAAAAACCTGCTGGAACTGATAGAATCTTCCTTGAGCATGAATGAGGCTGTCAGCCCATCTCATAGTGTTTGTTAACCTTGGAAGTAGTAAGAATAGAATTAAAAGTATCTACGATATTAACCAAAGACAGGCAGACATGAAAAGGACAATAATAAAGTTGGAAGGCAGTGTTTGTGAGGTAGAAAAACTCACAGCTATGGAAGCCAGATTTCCTGGATCCATGTTCTGTTTTCCCCCATTTTCTTATTGTGTGACCTTTGGTCAGGTAGACTGTAATATGGATTTTGCGGTTTGCCCTAAGGATTGAAACAAGAGCTCTCCAGACACCTCCTGGATATACAGGCATCTCCTTTTCATTGCAATAAAATGGAACCCCCTGTTTTCCCTCTAAACAAATTCTGCCTTTGGTGTTTTCCATCATAGTGACCTAACCTTACTCCCCACCATCTGCTCTAGGAGATATATGTCCTTCCCAGCAATCCAGAATTTTTACTACACCTTCTACACTTTTCACATTTTGAATTTTTTTCTCCAACACAGAAGAAATATAAAAACAAAGCCAACATTTCCCAGCCTGCTTTGCTGCTAGGATATAGACACGTGACTTTAGAGTTCACCAATCAAATGCACCATCAGGGATATTGATTCCCAGGGAAGCCATGTGAAGAAAGAGACAGGAGGTGGCGTCTCCATCCCACACAGGCAGCCTCCTTCTGATAGAACCTGATCCATTCTCCCTTCCAAAGCTTCTCTCAGGCAGCTAACGCCATTATAATCCTCTTTCCTTCCAAATTAGCTGGAGCAGATCCTATTGCTAGAATTCAGAACCCAGAGCATAACCGTATAAACAACACACACCAAAGTACCCAAGCCATGTGGCTGGCCCTGACCCCTTTCTCCTCTCACCGCTATAGTCAGTCACTGAGTCTTACTGATTCTACCCCTCCAGACAGTTTCTGAATCTGTCAAATCTCAGATTTCCTTCTCCACTCTCCTGCCACTCAAGCCACCATTGTCTCTTTATCCAGAATCATCTTTAAAGGTGAATCTAATATCATGTTCTTGCCAAAGCTCTTTCAATGGCTCATTATTGCTCTTGTGTAAAGTTCAAAATCTTCAAACTGATTTACCAGCCCTGCCTGATCTGCCTCCTGCGTCTCTCCTCAGATCCATCAGGCACCACACTGGCCTCCCTCTGCCTCCAGCTACACTGGCTTTCTCTCCCTTCCTTCAGTGGGCCGGCTTTTTTCCATCCCACAGCACTCCCACATTCACTGTTCCTTACAACTGGAATAGGTCCCATTTCTACCTAGCCAACCCTTCAGATCCTAGCCTCAGCTTTGTACCTCAGTGAGGTACTATTTACTCTACTTCACAGCACTTCTTAGAGTTGTAATTAAATCACTCCACATTTGATTGGGTAGGCAGTATAGCATAGATTGCACAGCATGGGTTTTACAGAAGACTGTACTAGCTCTTTCATTTCCTACATGTGTGACTTCGAACAAAGTCTTTCTGTGCCTCAGTTTCCTCATCTGCAAAAAAGGCATAATAATAGCACTGTTCCTACATCTAAGGTTTATTGTGCCTAGGATAGGAGTTGGCATGTTTTCCTGTAAAGGGCCAGAAGTAATTATTGTAGATTTCATGGTCTCTGACTCAATTACTTAGCTTTGTCACTGCAATGTGAAAACAGCAATAGACAATAATCCATAAATGAATGGGTATGGATTTATTTTAATAAAACTTTATTTACCGAAACAGATGGTGGGCTAGGTTTGGCTCATGGATCATAATTCTCTAACCCTGGCTTTGAAGAGCTTTGACACAAAGCACATGATCAGTAAGTGTTAGCTGTTATTTGTTTAATTTCTTTCTTTCCTGTTAGAATATAAGCTTCATGAGGGCAGGGACTGTGTTTCTCTTCTTCGGTGCTGTGTCCTCAAGGCCCATCTTGGTAAACAGTATGTAACAGAGGCTCAATAAACGCAGGTTTAATGGATGAGTATGTCAATACCTTTAGCCACAACCCAGGGTGGAGCTGGTGCTCAAGAATTGTTGGTTTTCTTCACCTCCTTCTTATTTAAGATTGGTACTGCTAACTCATTCTTAACAGGGCATACATTTTGAGGGTTTTTTTTTTTTACTGGAAATGGGGAATTTGATTTTTGTGGAGTAGATTTTCAGGGGCAGAATTTTCTAGTTAAAAACATGACTTTAAAGGCTTTTGATACATGATAATAACATTGTACATTATAATACCTAGAACTTATAGGGCACCTGCTGGATGCCAGGTATTTTAATATAACTCTTCAATCTTTGCCACAACCCTATGAAGCAGATAGTCCCTTTTGTAGATAGGGAAACTGAGGTTTGGAAGGCTAAGCATTTTGGTAACTAGTAGTTGGCAGAGCTGGAAATCGAACCCATGTACATTGACCTCAGGTTCTGTTCTCTTTCTGCTCAGCCACACTGCTCCTCACACTACCAGACTGCTTTTCAAAAGGGTGACAGAAATGCTTCCCTACTAGTCCTGGGGTTGCTGTTTGGACAAGGCTGCTTCCTACTTCATTGGCAAAAATTGACAACAATGTGAAACGGTGCAGTTGCTGTGGAAAACAGTTTGGCCATTCCTTGATAAGTTAAACAAAGGATCACCAGATAACCCAGCAATTCATTCCTATATACCCAAAATAATTGAAAACAAGCGGTCAAATTAACATGTGCAGAAAGTGTTCATAGCAGCATTATTCACAGTAACCAGAAAGTGGAAACAGCCCGAATACCTATCAGCATGTGAATGGGAAAACACAATGATGTATATGCCTACAATGGAATATTATTCAGCTATCAAAATCAGTAAAGTTCTGATACATGTTACAACATGGAAGAACCTGGAAATGCGTGAGTGAAAGAAGGCAGACATATTAGACCATGTATCCTATGAGCCAATTTATAAGAAATATCCAGAATAGGTGAATCCGTAGAGACAGAGAACGATTTATGGCCGGCTAGGGGCTGGGAGAAGGGACAGTGGGGAGTGATGGCTTTGGGAAGGCAAACACACTCTGGAATTAATGCTGATGGTCGCACAACCGTAGGAATGCAATCTTGAACTGTGCACCTTAAAGAGTTAAGTGTATTTTACCACAATAAAAATGTCCATAATGAATATGGACTGTAATAGGGAAATAATTTTCCATAAGCATCAACATCCAGGTACTTTCTCATTACTGCTCACCATGTGTTCTTTTTCCTTCTTTTTCTTCAGAAAATATTTAGCTTTCTCCCACTTAAACTAAGGGTCCAAAGAGCCTACAGGTGACCTCCACCAGCTGTGCCTTCAGCCTCCTTTGGACATGCAAATATGTGTGTGGTTTTCCAACAATGGTGAACCTGTTCTTGCCTGTGCTGAGATGTGCGGCCCTCTGGCACAAAGGAGCAGGCTTCTGCAGGTACCTGAGGCGCCTTAGCCCTGTGATGCCAGGACAGCCTCGCACTCCCTCTTCCTCCTGTGGCTGAGGGAGCAGCACAGAATTCTACGGGCCACTTCTAGAATCTTTGTCAACTGCTGCAGCAACCTTTTCCTCCAACCTGGAGGGTTTCCTTGGCAACCAAGTGAATAGTCACTCCCCGCTTTCAACTCTTCACCCTACGAATGCTTGTTGGGTTTGAACAGTCTGTTTTGCTTGAAAGGAAACTGCAGAAGCTGCACTTCTGTTGTTGCAAATTTCTAAAAAAATCTGAGTTCCTGCCAGGCTTTTTAAAGGACCCAGACAGATTTCCCTAGGAATGCTTGAACACACTGTTAACAAACACCGCAAATTGTACCTACTAGGTGTAAGGCCTTCCATATAATCACTCATTTCACCTGCATGACAACCCCTGAGGTCGGTACAATCATTATCCCCATTTTACAGGTAAGGAAAATGAGGCACCAGGAGATCCAGTCCCTTGCCCAAATGAACAGGCTGTCCCATTTTTAGACTATATTGTAGAGGAATTTTTTCAAACCTGTATGTGGTACCTGCATTTTCAGGGGGGGGCCTCAGGAAGTGGGGAGCCCCTACATGAAGGGCTGGACTCAGTGATGGAGGCAGATGCTGTTGCATGTGGCGGGGGAGAGATTTTGGGGACAGGGACCTTGCAGCAGAATTCCTCACATACCACCCTCTGGGCATTCTGAGTACCACCAGTAGAATGTCCCTGTTTTGACTGACCTTGGCATATATGGGATTTAAAAAGCACAGACTCTGGGATTAGGCAGAGCTGGGAACAAATCTGGCCTCTATCACTTAGCTACCGGGCAAATGACCTCAGAAATTCTTAAGCTGAAGCTGGCTGAGCCAGGAGGGAGTTTTTGAGGATATGCATGTCTGGATAGGATTTTGGCTTTGACTAGGGTTTCTTAACCTTGACACTCTGACCTCTGGGGCCACACAATTCTGTGCTGTGAGGGGCTGCCCCGGGCATGGTGGGATGCTGAGCAGCAACCTGGCCTCCACACCCACTAAATGCTGGTAGCCTCTTCACAGTTGTGACAACCCAAAATGTCTCCAGCCTAGGCCAATATGGCCTGGGGGCAGAATTGCCCCTACTTGAGAACCACTAGATTAGATGACCTAAAGTTACTTCCCATTTAGAGATCATTTATGATTTTCTCATACAGAGAGCTGTTTTATGTAACATGCCCCCTTTACATGGAGAGGGATCGGAATTCAGAATCAACATTCAGATATGCAAGAGAGTGACCAAACTTCTGGAATTTGTTAGGAGCATCCTCCTCCTCTCAGTGGAAAAAATCTCCACGAAAATCTTGCTCCATTTCCACCTAGAAGAGCAAGCTGGCCAGTCAAGGTAAATCAGTATTCTGGTTATGAGCAAAAGCCTCTTTTGAGTAAATTTCAGTTGTTTCAAAGTCCACGGTTCCTATCAGGCCTTTTCTCTTTGCATGATTTCTCCTCTCCCGCTCCTCCTCCCTGAGAAGTCCCTGGGGGCAAGGAGAAGCTTCCAGAGAGTTGGGCACCATGGTGGGGGGCCTGCTCTCTGAGCTGGCCTAGGAAGAGATGGGTGTCTCCCTGCTTGGTCTTTGGGAGGCACCTTGTCTTATTTTCTGTGCATGCTGGTTGCTCCCAGGGAGCTCAGCACCTTCCCCTCAGATGCCTGGCACCCAGCCTCCCTCTCCTGGCTCCCAGCTCTGGACTGTCACTCCCGGCCCTCTGCTTCCCTTGCTCCAGTCCAGATGGCTCCTAGCAGGCCCCTGATGGGATTCTCAGTACTGCCTGGCCCCTCCAGGGCTGTGGGAATGCCCCTGCATCTTCATTGTGCTGGCTGGGATGTGGGGGGCTCTCTCGGGTCACTCTCTCTGCCACGGTCTGTCCTGTCACCCTTCCTTCTCTGCAACCCATTTTCTTCCTGTCTTCCACCCCTGTGTGAGGCTGCCTCCTGCCTGGGTTCCAGGAGGCATGCGTAGCACAGTTCACCGTGCTTTGGGGCCTCTATCTTGCAGTTGCAATTCTGGGGAGAAATGGAAACACAGCTATTTCAGTATTTATCTTGCATAATGCCAATTTCAAAGTACTTAGAATTGCCTTTTAACTCCCTGTAATGCCCCACTCCACCAGTCCTTCAAGACCATGAGGACCATAATCCCACTGAACTTACTACAAATAACTCACCCCAATTCCTCTTGGGCCCTCACTTTCCTCCTTATCCAGCTGAAAGCCCACCCTCAGTCAGATTTAGATAGATAGATAGATAGAGAGAGAGAGAGAGAGAGAGAGAGAGAGAGAGAGAGAGAGAGAGAGAGAGAGGGATAAAATTCACCCTCACAGTTGCCTAACCACAACCCTGGCTAAGTTCACTTGCTACCCACTCTGAGCCTTTCCCCACACAGCTGGAGGTGATGGGAGCCGGATGCCCACCCTGTCTCACTAGAAACGAATGACCAGCTCAGTAACCCTCAATGCAGTCATGCAATTGTACTGTATTCCCTGGTCCAGTCACTCTCCCACTCGTAGACAGCTATCCTCAGTCCTCAGTCTCAGCAGATGGCCTTGCTCCCTGTGTCTCAGAGAGAGATTTCTGCAGGTCCTCAGCATTGCATTTGCCCACCTACAGGTTGAAACTGTGCTCATGTTATTCCCAATCCTCTCTTATCGTGAAATGTCCAGGGTCCTGGCAAAGACCTATCCCTGTCTTGGTGCTAGATCTCACCTCTCCTCTGCTCAAGGCCATTCTCCCACAATTCCTTCCTCTGTCTATTGAATCACCAATTTGATTTTTGCTCATTAATTCCCAATAATACACATATTTTTTTGACCTTGCTTAGAGCTCCCATTCTATTTCTCTATTTGTCTCCTTTTTTACAGCACATCTTCTATTTTTTTGCTATTTTCAATCTCTCTCCTCCCACTCTCTTAAAATTTTTTTTGCTGTGGTAAAATGCACAAAACATAAAATCTACAATTGTAATAATTTTTAAGTGCATAATGGCATTAAGCACATTCACTGTTGTTCAGCCATCACAACTGTCTAGTTTCAGAAATTTTTCATCACTCCACATGGAAATTTTTTACTCATAGCACCTATTGCTCATTTTCCCCTCATCCCAGGTCCGCCCAGTCCCTGAAACCACAGATACGCTTGCTTATTTTGGATATTCCAAATAAATGAAGTCATATAATAGGTGGTCCTTTGTGACTGGTTTCTTTCACTCACCATGTTTTTAAGACTCATCTACACTATAGCATGGATCAGTATTTCACTCCTTTTAACTGTTGATTAATATTCCATTGTGTGAATATACCACATTTTGTTTATTCATTCATCTTTTGATGGACATTTGAGTTGTTTCCTCCCCTTCTCTTTAAACCCTTTCCAGCCAGGCCGTCATTCCCACTGGTCCACCAAAACTGCTCTTGGGGAGGTTGCCAATGTCCTCTGTGTTGCTTAATCTCATGGCTGATTCCCAGGCGTCATCTGATTTGAACTATCACCAGTGCTTGGCTTGGCCAGTGACTCTCTGCTTGAAGCAGTTCTTCACTAGGTTTGCAGCACATGCATTTTCCAGGTTTTCTTTCTCTCTGGTAGGTTCTTCTCTGTCTCTTCTGCTGGTCTCTTCTCTTCTCTTAACCTTTCAATGTTGGAGTGCGGTTCCTGGACCTCTTCCCTGTCTACTCTCAATTCTTTTGTGATCTCAGCTAGTCACAGGGCTTTAGTACCATTTATATATTGACAACAGCCGAATTTTTGTTTCTGACTCAGTATCTCCCCTCTACTCTGGAAGTATATGTCTTCCTGCCTGCATCTCCATTGGGATGCCTAATAGTCATCTCAAAAATCACAAATATGTCTCAAATCTCAAAATCACTGAGACCTTGGAGTCATCGTTGATTTCACATTTTCTCTTCTACTCTGTTATCTAATCAGCAAATATCATTGGTTCTATCTTCATATATATCCAGAATCCATTCCTTTCTCCCCACTTCCACTGCTGCCACCTCAACTCAATGCAGCATCTCTTCTTTCACTTGGTTTTCACAGTCTAGTCCCAGCCCAATGCCTGAGTGCTTTTGTTATTCATCAGTTAGCCCATACATTGCTTCTACTCCAAACCTTCAACAGCTTCCTATCTCACTCAGAGTAAAGACCAAGACAATGAGTTTTCTTATCATCTCCCTGGGCAAACTGGCAGATTTTTTTCCTTAGACCACTGCAGGGACTTCTGTCTCCCAATCCTGTCCATGCTTCGCCATTAAGACAGAAACTGCTTAATTGCCAAAACTTGCCATTGCTTTCATCCCTGGAGAACAAACTCAGCATCAGCGCATGCTTACTGTGCAGATTTTCAGTTTCATTTTGTTTTTGGCCTTGAGGTGATCCCTTCCTTGCATAGGAGCTTGGTTATAAATTAAAGGAATATTTTGTTCTATTTTGTTCAGCACTCTTCAATGCTTGGTAGAGGGAGAATATGTATGTTATGTTCTTTGCCATATTGCCAGAAACAGAGAGCCTGTCCCTTGTCTCTGTAGACTGGCCCTGATGTCCATCTGAGACCCTCCTTGCTTTGATGATGCATATGGACTGTTCTCCAACTCAAATCTTTCTCCCTCTCTTGGATGTGGTTCTGTACTCACCTTCTAGATCTGCAACTAACAGCAAGAGGTGTTTTGTCATCTTGTCCCATCCCTCAAATGTTGTGTGTGAGCCTCTAGCCTGTCTATTAGGGTGTGTGGTCAGGTGAATAAACACCCTCCTCCACCGAGAGGTCCATGGAACCTGTGAACTCCCTGGAACCTGTCAACATATTAACTGACTTGGCAAAGTAGACTTCACCAATGTGATAGAGAGTCTTGTGATGGGAAGAATATCCTGGATTATCTGGCGGGCTTGGTCTAATCACAAGAACAAGGGTCCTTCGAAGAGGATAGACACAGGGGAAGTCAGAGAGGAGACAGAAGGCCATGGAATGATGGACACAGAGCCTGGGGTGATGGACTTTGAAGATGGAGGAAGGGCCACAAGCCAAGGAATATAAGTAGCTTCAGGAGGCTGGAAGAGGCAAGGAAACAGATTCTTGCCTAAAGCCTCCAGACAGATTGCAGCCCTGCCAACATAGAGATTTTATTCCAGGAAAACTGATTTCAGTCTTCTGATGGCCAGAACTGTAAGATAATATACTTGTACTGTTTTAAGCCACTAAACTGATGGTAATTCATTACAGCCATAGTGGGAAACTACTGCACAGGTGAGTTCAGATCAACCAGATGAAGAGCTAGTTCCTTGTGCCTTCATGTCAGCGCTGTCCAGCAGGGTGAGGTTGGCCAGATGCTGGAGAATTGCCTGTTGTGCAGGTCATCCTGGGTCTGGGATGCCTGCAGGGCCAGGACTCTTGTGTATGTGTTGGTGTCTTGTTAGAAATGGGTCTGTTGCCAGTTCATCAGTCTGAGACTCTAGAAAATGAAGCCAGATGAAAGCTGAGCCAGAAGGGGAGTCAAACAAAGCCTCTGGCTGGAGGGCTTCCATGAGGGCCCTGGCTGGTGTGAAGGAGAGTGACGGTCGGTTCCAGGGTGGCCAGAGACATGGGAAGCAGAGCAGCTGGGGAGGGGAGTTCAGCACCCATGCTCTGAGCATTGACTCCTCCAGGGCCTGACTTTTTTTATTGTGGTAAAATACATACATCCTAAAATTTTCCATTTAAGTCATTTTTAGGTGTACAGTTCAGTGGCCTTAAGTACACTTATGCTGTTGTATAAACAACATCTGTCACCATCCATCTCCTGAACTTTCCGTCTTCCCAAACTGAAACTCTGTGCCCATCAAGCAGAACTCCCCATTCTCCCTGCCCCCAAGCCCCTGGCAACCACCGTTCTACTTTCTATTTTTGTGAATTTAACTATTATAGGAATCTCATGAATGGAATCTTTGGCTAATTCAGGGAAGATAAGTGATTGAATTAAAAACAACCTATTTAGTATTTGGTCAACTTTGCCAGCACGGCCAAAGGACATGATGGTGCCTTCATGTTGACAACTGTCAAGTCAACAGAAGCTGTGGAGGGGACGAACTTTTGACAAAAGTGATAGGGAGGAAATGAAACAACTAACTGAAAATTAAGATTCAAGGTAAGGTCAGAAATGTACTCACAGTGTCCATTAAGGAAAGTGAAGCAGAATTTAGCTAATGGTCCTTAGGCTAGATGGGTAAGAGGCCTTAAGAAAATATACTTGTTTTGGATTTCACTACCTATTTAGGATGGTTCTACCATTTTTGAGACTTTATTATCTGTGAAACTGGGTGTTACTCACATTAAATACATTCCCCTATTTAATGCTTATAAATATCTGCAGTGTATATGTTCCTGTCCCCAACACTGGCTATGCAATTTGTGGGGCCCAGTGAAAAATGAAAATGTGGACCTCTTGTTCAAAGAGCATTAAGAATTTCAAGATGACAAGAGCAGAGCAGTACACCAGGCTCTGGGCCCTTCTAGGTGTGGGGGCCTGTGTGACAGCACAGACTGATAGCCCTGAAGCTGGATATCATGTCCTCGTTTCTCTCTGAGGGCACTGAGACAGGAGAGACCACGTCTTGCTCATGATCTGTCAGCTCTGATGCCGGAGGCCCGGCAACAGGGAAGGTGGGCCTTAGTGGCCATTGTACCCCTGCTTCAGCTCAGCATCGATGTTCAGGGAGTATTTGATACAATTCAGCAAGTGCTAAGGAGTGCCTAGAACTTTTGTAGGTATTGTCGGGAGCACTGTAATCTGATGACAAATGCTAATAGTTCATGCTGGTAAATCCCTGTACATATAGAGGAGGTACTCATCCTGACTCCTCCACCAGGCTTTGAGAGGGTCTGTTTAATTTCTCTGGGAGGGTAATGCGAGCCATCTAACTTGTGAAGATTTCTCATTAAACAACTATTTGCCTAATTGGGGTAAATCAAAGTAAATGCTAATTAGTATCTTCCAAAGAGTAAAAATAGATCTCTAATCACTCACATTCTTGCCGAGCCCAGAGCGCACCAGGGAACTGTATTTTCCAAACCTCAGTCTTATTTAATGTTTTACAGATTTCATGCCAAACACCACATGTCAGGAGCTGGCATGCAGCTGAGAAGCTTGAACATGGTTGATTTCCAAAGGCTGTTGTCATGAGAAACTCAGCTGTTTGTGGCTCTAATTGTGCTTGTGCAAGTCTGACAAAGAATTTCCTCCACAATCATGTGGTTAGAGTTATGCTAGTGAAATTCAAGTGACAGCTGAAGAGAGTCCAATGGAGTGGGCATGGCCAAAGGTATGACAGACAGTCATGCTTACCACACACTGTGACCTGGGCAATGGTTTGGGCAGAGGACAGCCCGTAGGACTTCTGTGGTCTCCTGCTGGATCCCTGGGAAGTGGTTCTGTGACAGCTGACACTTCCAGCTGACCTTTTATCTGAGATTCCTGGCTGCATTGGGCAAAATTAAAACCCTTGTTTGCCTGCTACTGACACAGATGTCCTGGAGCATCTCGGGGATCACTTGGAGTGATCTGATGAAAGTGGCCTGAATGATGGAATGGGGGTCTAACATCTCCTTCCAACAAGAATGGAGGGAAGGAGCTGGGGAGGGTCCAGCATCTCAGGGAGGCGACCGATGACCCCTACTCTGCCCGTGGGCGTGCTCTGCCATCCTCACACGTGGGCTTTCTCCTCTACTTTGCCCTCTCAAAGCACAAGATGCCGTTTCTTCATAAGACTGTGTCAAGCTATAGGGAGGTGTCTTGTTTTGAGTTTACTGAAAAGCAGAGCCTGATATCATTTATCTGGGAGATGATCCGCGAAGCAGGAGTGAAGGACAGGGACACAAGCCAGGGCAGGAGAAAGGCCAAAGCAAGGATGCTGCTGCGGAGCACCCTAGGGGCCAAGGCTGGCCGGGAGCTGCCGGGAGGGACAAATGTGGGCAGGAGCGTCTGGCTGGAAGACGAGGCTCTGAAGTCTTCACCTGCTGCTTCTGTTCCCCAGCAGCTGGTGGGGTTGTGAATGTGATATGTGGGGTGGCAGGGAGCAGTGTGGGAGAAGACTCCAAGGCAAAGGGTCAAGAAGCTCAGTGTGCAGATGCTGTGGGCTCGGGGTGGGTCTGAGCTTGCGGAGGACGCCCCTTGGTGCTGGAAGGTCTAGAACCACCATCTACTCTTCTGCACTGCCCCAATATCTGACCCTGGAGGGCAGTTTCCCCTTCCTCTCTGCCCCTGCTGATCAGGTCCCCGAGGCAACAGCCCTTCTTATCACAGGGCCAGGTGCTATTTCCACTCATCCTGGAGTACTGGCTGTAGGTTCCTGCCAGACCCCAAAATCATTCGAACAAGCCCATCATAGTTTCCCATGTGAACCAGGGGGCACCCCATCCTCTTGACACTGCAAGTCTGTCTCCCACTGCCTGCCTGCCCCCTCCGTTCCCAAGGAGAGTGCCCATGCACCCTCCTCCCCGGATGTGAGCTTATGTGACTAAGAAACGGCTGTCCATCTCGTCCACGCAGGGGCAGGTGTGGTGCGTCCAGCCGTCCCCTTCACCCTGGGCAGCACCCCTCCCTCACCAATGGAGTGAAGAGGAGCGGACCATAGCAGTCACAGCTGAGATGCCCACCGCGGCTGTGGCTGCAATCCAGGTGGCCAGAGGGGGAGAAGCAGGAGGCAGAGGCCTCTGTTACAACGGGGCAAGTGGGTGGTGTTTCCCTTCTTGTCTCTCTTCGTAGGGTGGCTAATCTTTCCCCAAAGCTCCCACTTGTCTCACTGCCCATTTGTCTCCATCTTGGACCCCCATAGCCTAGAACTGTGCTATGTCTCACTGGACAGAACGGGGCCACTCTCCTACCTCTGAGCCGATGGCTGGCAAATGGCAATGGTGTCATGGTGGCTGACTGGGGACTGGTCACAGTCAGTCCCCTGCAGTGGGGGCAGGGCCCACTGTCCACGAGCACATTTTCACCCAGTGCCTGAATGAGAGAGATTGGGGTCCTATCAGAATGAGACGGGGAGAGATGGGGTTGGGTAGGCAATCAGCTGTGTCCATTCTCTGGATAATGGGAAGCTGTTCAAGGGTTTTGGGCCAGAACAGTGCCATCTCCAGTGGGTTATAGCTCTGGTGACAGTACAAAAAATAGAATGGAGAGGCAAGAATTGGGACAGGACAGTCAATTAGGGGACAGGTGCCTGAGCTGAGGACAGGGACTATGACAAATGGCAAATAATGGGGGGTGCTCAGCATAGTTAAGCAAGGGAAACCCCCCCGGCCCCCATTACTAGAGACTGAAGTTCACTGGTTCTCCTACCTGAGTGTCCTTGGCCATCACTGAGGCTCCTCCCAAGGATTTGCGTTTGGAAGTCTGAGATGAGGCCAAGAATGTGCGGTTTTAACTCACATCCTCCAAGTGATTTTTAAGCAGGTGGTTGGTGCCCACATGGTGAGTATCACTCCCCCTGTGAGTTAAAAACCCAGTTTGGAAGTACCTCAAACACAGCAGCACTCCAGTAGGGGTTGGGGGCAGGTTTAACCCTTCCTATAGTTTCTTTGCTTGGTCCCTACTGCAGAATCGACACCACAGTGGACAACGGCTCCAGATCCCTGAGCAGGCGGGTCTGGGAGGTCTATTGGCACAGGCTCTTGGTTTCAATGGCAAACCGCTTTTTGCCCTGGTGTCTCCTGGGTAGCCAGTGGCGTCCATCCCTGGGGTCCACCTGATGTTTGTACCTGACTTCCATATACTGGATTGCTATTGCTGTGCCCTCCGATGGAACTATTACTGGCTGACTTGGCCTGAGAGTCAAATATCATCCCAGAATGAGCTGCCTCATTCCTTCATTCTCTGAGTATTTGCTGAGCAGCCAGGTGCCAGGCACAGTTCTAGGCTATGGGGGTCCAAGATGGAGACAAATGGGCAGAGTCCCTACTCTCATGACACTTACACAACATGAGTCACATAGTAAAGAGATGCAGATCCAATGGGTTGAATTGTGTTCCCCTCATATTATGTCTAAGTCCTAATTCCTGGTGCCTTTGATCTTATTCAGAAAGCAGGTCTTTGAAGATGCAATTAAGGATCTTAAGATGAGATCACCCCAGATTTAGGATCAGCCTTAAATCCAATAACTGATGTCTTTATGAGAAAGGAGAGAGAAATCTGAGACAGAGGCAGATGGATGAAGGCAACACGAAGACAGGAGACATTGAAGTGGGGCAGTCATAAGTCAAGGGACACTGGAACCACCAGGAGCTGGAGGAGGCAGGGTGAGCCTCCCCTGGAGCCCTCAGAGGGATCCTGGCCCTGTGGACATCTTGAGTTAGGACCTCTGGCGTTCAGATCTGGGAGAGAAAACATTTCTGTTGTTTCAGCCACCCAGTTTGGGGAAATTTGTTATGACAGCCCCGGAAACTGATACAGATAGTAAGTCAGGTAGTAGTAAGAGCTGGGAAGGAACATAAGGCAGGGGAAGAGGATGGCTGGAAGGGTGGAGGAGAGTGAGCAGGAACACACTGGTCCTCGCTGCTGGCTCTGTTTTCTTGATGGCAGCCTCCTGGCCTCTTCCTATTTGTTTCTCCCAGTTGTGTTCCCAGACCTTGATTTACGATCTCACCTCACATTCATCTGAAGACGGCAGTTCAGTGGGGACTCTACTCATTGTCTGCAGAAAGTAAGTGGCTTCCTGTGGATAGGTGCAGGGGTCACAGACTCAGATGAGGGCCTGGGTGAAGGGCAATGGGGAGGGTGATGCCCACCCTCAAGCTGGCAGCTGCTGCTCTGCACCAGCGTAACATTAGCCCTGGCAGATCCTCCGTTTCTCAGGAGAAGCCAGAATCTGATACACATCTCCAGTTGTTTTTTGTATTTTTTTGCATGTACTTAACAACAATTCAGGTGAAATTGACATAGCATAAAGTCAAACCATTTTGAAGTGCACAATTCAGTGTTTAGTCTACTCACAATGCTGTATGACCACAGCTTCTATCTAGTTCCCAGACATTTTTATCACCAGAAAAGGAAATCCTGTACCCATTAAGCTGTCACTCCCCATTCCCCCACTCTGGCCCCTAGTTACCACTGTTCTGTGCTCCATCCCTATGAATGTACCTATTCTGGATCTTTCAAGTAAATGGAATCATACAGTTAAATGTCAACAATGAACGACCCTCAGCACAACAAAAGACACCAGGTGGGCCAGATAGTCTGGTCCTCAGACATTCAGCTTTTGACCTCTGGCTTGGCCAGTGACAGGTGGCACCTCATATCAAAGTGATGGGTTCATTTGGAAGCTGTCTCAGTGACATGTTAGGACACCGGTAGTGCCAGGTCAAGGAGTGGCCAGGAAGGTCTGCCCTGGGTAAGTGGTTTTGGTGGCCATATTTGGGTTCCTGTATTGTCCCCAAGAGGAAACATGGCTGTGACCATTGGTGCTGGAAGGCAGTCTCTTCCCTACAAGTAAAAGGGCTCTGAGGGGTTGGGAAGGATGCTCCTTTCTTCTTGGCAGTCTAGTCTGACATGCCTCTTGGTGAGAGGACCATTCAGGGGTGGCACTCACATGAGAGGAGAGTAGAAGGAAGATGGTGCCAACATGCTTTTCAGATCTCATAGTCACAGCGGTTCATGTGTTTAAGAATTCCCCTTTTCAGCCTTGAATTCTGCTTTGGAGAGCAAAACGTGTAGGGCTGGTTGTTTCTCTCAGAGGAGGTGAGGTCATACTCTTCCTTTCCATTGCAAGGCAGGAAAAAAATTAGACATTAATGGTTAATGTTTGAAGGCTGCGTTCATTCCTTAGTGATGGTTATTGAGCACTTGCCAGGCACCCAGTGGGACAAAGATACATAACCTGTCAGCCCTCAGATTTATTAGCAGAGGGTGACAGATAAATTAAGAAAAAGAAATGTGTCACCAAGTGTCAGCTAGTAACAACTGGGGTAAGAGTAGCAAAAGACAGATTTGACCAGGAAGAAGGGAGAAGGGAGGCAAAGAATTTCATTTTCTTTATCTCAGGCCAGTGCCTATGGTCCTGGAATTTGTTCTCTGCCCAGGAGTGGAGGTGGGAGTGTCAGGGTGGGAGGCTGGGGTGGAATGAGGGGTGAGTGGGGATCCAACCTGTTTGCTCGGCTTCCCCAGCTCTGCACACAAGCTCTGTGCACCTTGGGCTCCGAGGTGGGGCTTTTTCCTAATTCCTTCACCTTCAGTGGTGATCTTTTTCTGATTTGATGAAGGCTCTGTAAAAGCTGGGTTCCTGCCTTAGCTTAGTTTTGCTTTTCAGTCTGTACTTTGGGGCTCAATTTTTTAATGCCTTTGTTGTTTTTGTAATGTAGATATATGTAGGAATGGGATTTATTATTGTTGTAAATGATCCTTCTCTGACTAGCTTATGAAAAATATGATTCCTTCTCTTCTGGCTGGAGTGGTCTAGGTGTGGTTCTGTGAAGCAGGTGTGAGGGATAACAGTGACTCACTTAGGTTCTTTTCCAACATCTAATTCAATGAATTAGGTTTTCTTTAGAGCCCGTGAGTCACTTTCTTTGCTCAGTGATTTGCGTGACAGTGTGGTGAGATAACCGAGAACTTGGGCAGCCAACTGGGAGATTTTTTAAGGATTGTAAAGAAATGTAAACTTCCAAAGACCTGGGGGAAACCTGGAAGTATGGAAAACGTAGTCACGTAAGAAAATAGTTCCTGAAACAAGGGAAAACATCTTCCAACAGTCATGTACTTTTTCACCTTCTCATATTTCGCTCTTGTTTAAGAAAGAAGTCTGACATCACCGGCATGATTTGCCATGTCAGGAATACCGCGGGCGCCTTTGCGAACAGCTGCAGCATTTCTGCTCTGCTAACTGCGTGGTTTGGGTGAATGTTCTGTCCACTGAGGTTAATGACTCCTTGCCCTTCCCACTTAGCTGCTCTGCATTCCTGGCCTACACTGTCAGATGGATCTACAGAAAATTCTATTTTCACTTTAGCATCATCTGAAGGTAAACTTGAATAATGGGAGAAATAACGTGTGGAAAAGAGATTGTATATCTGGATGTTATTAAATGTATGTAAGGGCAGAGTAAAAAGATATTTCTTGTTCAAAGCTGGGTTGAAGAGTATAAAAGCTGCTGGGTGTCAAAAATGGACATGGCAAAACTATGGAAAGACTGTCCTATCCATCTCAAGCTGTGCTTTGATGGGCCTTTTCTTCTTGCAAGTGTTTGATAACTTTCAGAGGAATATTATTTTATGGGTGATATTTCAAATAAGTCATTGCAAGGCTGTCTGAAATACCGATTTGCCATGATCTTGTGTGTGTGTGTGTGTGTGTGTGTTGGGAGGGTTGCCATGCGAGAGAATAGAGTCCTTGTTTGTTTAGTTATGACTGTTTATTAGCCCAGCCCTGTGCTATTTATTTGTTTGGCACCATGAAGAGAAGGAAGCTACAAATTGCACTTGTGGTATGGTCTACTTACTGTTTGCTGTGTGCCCAAGTATCCCAAAACATACTGGATTAAACAACAGCCATTTTTATAATGGCTCATGATTCTATGTGTGAAGAATTTGGGCAGGACTCAGTTGTGCAATTATTCTGCTCCATGTGGTGTTCAGTGAGCCTCTTGGTGGTCTTCTGCTGTCAGATGGGCTGGTCCGAGTGGCTGGGACAGCTTCACTCATGAGCCTGGCACCTCTGTGAGAATGGCTACAGGCTAGGCCGAGCTGGGGCTGCATGAGCCGCCAGCATGGCAGCTCAGGTCTCCCAGAGACCACAGTGCAGACCCTGAGCTGCTATAGCCTACTTTTGGAAGTAAAATAACATCACTTTCTATGTGCTCCAATGTCCAATGCAGTCATAGGCCAGCCAGATTCAAGGGAGGTGGAAATAGGTCCCTCCTTTCAATGCGAGGAGGGACAAACAATTTTTTGGCTATCTTTAATCCACCATGTGTTATGAGAGATTAACTCTTTGGCCAAGCTCTCAGGAATATTTAAAATTCTTATACTTTACCCAGATTAGATCCTTTGGTGACCCTGAAGCAGCTGTTTGAAACCTCTTTCACTTCCTTTTCTCAAGCTTCCTAGCTAGGAGATGTCTTTATTCCTGCTCTCCTGATAAAACATAGGCCATTTGGCATAAACTAAGAGAAGTAGGGAGAAGCATGGTGCTGGAGCCAAAAACTGCACATTGAAAAGCCATTGTTTCCCATTCTTGAGAGCTTGAGCAAGTTTCTCAGCCCCTCTGAGCCTTCGTTGCTTTGTCTGCAGAAAGGGGATAATACAACCAAAATCCCTGCGGTGTTATTGACGAGGTGTGTATAAAAAAATGCCTTATACACACCTGACTAAGTGTAATTTCAGATGTAGTTGACTTTAAGCCCTGTTTTGCCCAAACCTGGGTGAACATGACACTGACATTTATGAGAACAAATCACTAAAACTGAGAATTTTAATTATTTACAGTTTTGAAAAGATGATTAAATGAAATGATGCTCAGGAAACCCTCTGTAGCTGTCAAGTACATTATGATGATGAGTAACTTATCAACAGTGTCAGCATTACAATTGGGTCATAACTGCTTTGTATTCTACATGGTCAGAAGCGATTGCTCATTTCTCTGCCCGTTGCTTATTTCCATGGTGTTTCTGATGTTGGAGAGACTATGGAATGAGGAAGAGAGGAATGAAAAATTTTCAAGGGTGGGAGCAGACAATAGCTACAGCCACAATAGTTTATGTAGTCTAAGAATATGTGCATAAATCACTATTACAATGAAATAAAACCCAACCAAGTTGATCTGACACATCTAATGATATACATAATCCTTGCTTTTACTGCATGGTAATTAGGCATAAAAAGTAAGATTTCACATAAATAACTGTAATTAGTATCACTTGCCACCAAAGCAAATTTTTAATCTATTCTATCTTCTGTTGCTTCTTCTGGTATCCATAATTAGCAACAATGCTAAGAGTTTTCCCAGATAGCCTGTCCTGCTTAGTTCTTTCCATTCATTTGTTCACTCACTCACTCATTCACTCATTCTTCAAATGCTGAGTGCTTGTAGTATACCAAGCACAGTGCTAACTGTGGGTACAGCTGGTCATGGGGAGACCAGAGAAAGGGGTTATTTCAGTGCAAGGTTAGCAAAGTAGGATAGTTCAGAATATATAAGAACCAAAAAAAGCAGGTTCCCTGGAGAAGATGAATCCTAAAATAATTTTATCAGGGCAAGGGATTGGGTGAGGGGGAGAATGGCATGTGAGCATAAAACTGGCACTTAGAGATCATAAAACTGGCACTTAGAGATCATAAAACTGGCACTTAGAGGTGACCCGCCGGCCGCATTAAGTAGTGTGAATCCTAGGAGTTGAACTATTTAGGGACTAGACTTGGGCCTGCTGCATGTTGGAGCCGAGGAGGACACCCATGGGTTCTGAGCTGTGAAAGAGGCATCCCTTCTGAGATAGAGGAAAGAGCAGCTTTGAGGGGAAGACGTATGTCATGCACATGCTGAATGACCTTGAGTTACTCATGGGATATCCAAGAGGAACTGCCCTGCAGGCGGTGGATACTAGGTCCAGCGCTGTGCTGCCCAAGGTGGTAGCCACCCCTCATGTGTGGCTATTTAAATTTAAATTAATTAAAGTGAAATAAAAAATTAAATGCAGTTCTTTAGTTATATGAGTCAAATTTCAAGTGCTCAGTAGCCACATGTAGTTAATGGGTCCATACTAGACAGTGCCGATACAGGATATTTCCATCAGGGCTGTATTAAGGCTGTCATAACGAATGACTGCAAACTGGGTGGCTTCAAGCAACAGAAATTCCCTCTGTTGCAGCTTGGAGGAAGGAAGTCTGAATCACAGTGTCAGCCAGGTCACGCTCCCTGTGGAGGCTCTGGGAGAGGGTCTGTTCTGTGACTTTCTCCTGGCTTCTGGTGTTGCCCCCTGTCCTTGGTGTTCCTTAGCCGCATCACGCCAGTCTCTGCTCCCGTCTTCATAGAGTGCCCCTCCTGTATGCATGCCTCCAAATCTTTCCTTATAAGAATACCAGTCATTGGATATAAGGGCCCACTAATCCAGGATGAGCTCATCTTAACTTGAAGACTTGTGCAAAGACCCTATTTCCATTTCAGGTCACATTCCCATGTACTGGAGGCGGGAGCAGTTAGGACTTGAAGACATCTTTTTAGGAAACACAATTCAACCCATAACAATAGCAAAATTGTATTGGACAGCCCTGCTTTAGAGCCTACAGGACAAAGGAATTGAAGCCATGGGACTACATGTATCATCCAAGAAGTAGGGAAGGGAAAGGACTTGAAACAGACCTCAAGGAACAGTAGCATTCATGGGATGGGCAGAGGAAGAGAAACCCACAGAAGGACTGAGAAAGAGAAAGCCAGAGAGGCAGAAGGAAAACCCAGAGGGGTATGGAGACTTGGAAGTGGTGGAAGCCATTTCAAAAAGGTGAGTGTGGTCAATAGAATTAAAAACTGCTGAGTGGCCAAGTAGAAAAGGCCTGAAAGGTGCCCACAGGACCTAGCAACAAGGAGGCTGTTGGCAAAAACCCTGAGTCTAAGGGAAGGAGCTGGATGGGGCTTGGAACGGGAACTGGTGACAGGTCCAGAAGTAGAGGCAGCAGCAGGGGAAATGAAACTGCAAGCACCAAGTTAGGGGACGCAGGCCAAGGACAGGGTGCGGCATTGAGAGGAGCCAAGGAGGTGGGGGAGGCCTCCGGCTTGGGGGCCTGTGCACCTGGGGGTGTTGTGCTCCAGGCTGGCACGAAGAGAGGAGAGTTTGCTTCTGAGGATCTACTTGGACGAGGACTGGAGTTGGAACCCCGGCTGCCCTGCGGCCCAGCCACCGCCTCCCACACCCTCATGAACTGGAAAGCGTGACTTCTATTTCTGCTGCATTTTCCCTTCTCTACTCTCCCACTCAGACTTCTTTGCTTATGCATCCTTTCTGCTCCCTCAGACTCAGACTGTAAGTGACTTTAATGTATCACTTCTCTGCCACTCCCAGGACCACATCTGTCCCTCCTGGTGTCTGCATGATGTGGCCCCTGCTGACTGCCCCATGCTCTGTGCACTCTGGGAACATGGCTCTTGTCTCGGTTTTTAAAAATGGCCACGTTTATGGCTCTGCCTGGAAAGATTTCTGCCCTTATAATCTAACACTGATAACTCTAGGTGCCACCTAGATCTAACACTGATAACTCTAGGTGCCACCTGCCACCTTACATATCACTTTGTTAAGGAAGGGTCCTTTGTACTAGTCAGGTCCCCATTCTAATCTCACTATGGTGCTACTTTTTGAAGTCCCTATCTCTGTAATTATATGTTTACTTGTGTGATAAAAGTTGACCTCGCTAGACTGTAGACTCCATGAGGGCAGGCATTGTAGTACCTGTTCATGCTGAATCCCTAGCACTTAGCATAGTAGATAATTGAGAAGTATTTAGTAGGCCAATCACTTCATAAATGACACATTTTGATGCATCCCTCCCAGCTCCTGAACTTTATTATAAACAATTTCAAACATACAGCAAAGTAGAAAGAACTTGACATCAAATTCCCATATCTTACCACAAAATGCTACTCAATATTTACCATACTTGTTTCATCTCATATTTATTGCTCTGTGTATCCCTCCATCCCCTATCAGTCTGTCTTATATTCTTGATTGGGCAATGCTCTTTGATGGTTGCTTCATGTGGGTAAATCTGTCAGTCTTTCAGTTTCCTAACTCCAAATTGCTAAAAGAAGTCTGGCAATCCAGGGTGAAGGCCACACAGAAAGCCTCTGAGTTGGTAGCCACTTCCGTGGGCCCATCAGCTGTGGTGGGGTGTACAGGGTCCTCTGGTTCAAATTACCTGGTAAACTCATTAGCAGAACTGTGTGTGTGGCCTTCTCCCTTTGAAGGTGGCATGAGGAGGGTGGGCACCATGATATTGCTGGTACAAGTTGCAAACAGGCACAGGGACTAGGGAAGGATCAAGTTAGAGGAATGATATGAATTTCGGCTTCATACCAGTTGGTTTTTAGGTGTTTGATGACTACTGATCGGCACTACGGTTCAGGGGCTTGGGAAGGCTCTGTCTGAGGCTCAGTGTAGAAGTAGAGGATGGTTGCATAGATTGGGAGTGGTCTGCATGCACTGGAGGTTCCAGCATATCTATGACAGCGGGTCAACAATATGGCTGGAAGCAGGTCAACAGGACCACAGTGTGTGGCTTCTTACATAAGAAGAAAATGTCAATTGCTTGTGAATGGAGGGGAGCCGGTTTGGATTGTTGCCAGATCCCTTGGCCATCACAACCAGTGCCTGGCCATGACGGCTGAAGCTGTGATGGTGGGGACTTTCTCATCAAGTGACTATGTAATTTGTTGTCCAAACATGAAACACTTTGGCAAGTGAAACTGGGGTAATACTTGTGGGCTGGACTGTCTAAGGGACACTGGTTTGAAGGTCACTGGACCTGAAGAGGGAGGGTAGAGAAGGAGGGATGGTGACCAGGGACAGAGCAGTGGCTACATGTTGGAGTTGGGGGAAATAATGAAGCTGGTGAAGACAGTAGGCTTAGAGTGGCAGAGAGAGAAAGAGTAGTAATGTCAGGCGGGTCAAGGGAGAAGGGAGTTTGGGGAGATGACAATGACAGTGGCCAGGCCTGTGGTAGTCTTGTAGGAGAACCCAGACAAGGTTCATGGGCTTGTACTTTCGGAGCTCATCCAAGGAATGTGTCCTCTGTGGAAGTATTGGGTGGGGGAGTAGATTACAGAGATACAGAGAGAGCATTCAACAGGAGGAAGTGGCTACAAGACACAACGCTTTGGAAGTAGTTCGGTGGTGGAGCAAGTGAGAAAGAAGACATGGTTTTCAATGCAGGTGTGCAGTACATTGCTGTTCTGGGGTTGTGCCCCTGGATCACAGAATTTGGGCTGCAGCTATCTGACATTCCCCTTTTGAAGATTCACAAACAAATAATGAACTATTATTCATATTAATGTGTATTAGCAATTACTACACATTAATATTAAAATACAACAAGAATAATAGTGGACATAATAAGAGGTTTATTATGTGCCAGTTTATTATTGTCTTAAACTCTTTATCCAGATAAATTAAAATTAATTAAATCCTTATCATTGCCCTATGAGGCAGGTATTCTTATTAGCTCATTTTATAGATGATGAAATAGAAGACAGGTTAACACTTGCCCAAGGCTGCAGAGCTGGTGAGGGGTGGTGTCAGGATTTGAATCCCCATCTATGCAGTAACCCAGTTATCCTACAAGGGGTGGAGGGTGAATCCCTAGTGGTGTCCAGGATTCTTCCCTGAGGCCGACCAGAAGGAGGAAGGGTGAGCCAAGTCAGAATAGAGGAAGGGACTTGGAGTCAAGAAGGTCCCAGCCCATCGTGCCTCTTTTCCACTGCAGGTGGAATCCACTGTTGAGAACAAGAGGGCAGGGGTGGAGGTAGGTTGCTGAGGGAAGCATGAAGGCCCAGGACAGCTGTAGGAGGACCGGAAAGGAAATCATGCAGTGATTAGGAAAGTGATTGTCAAGAAGCATTCAGAACCCAGCTGTGAGACAGAAAACATGAATGTGTGGTGGAGCCACTCAGCTTGGTTGAAATGTTTTGCTGTCAGCGTTTAGGCAGTTACAGAGCAGAATATGCTGTCTTGCCCCCAGCTCTTCTCTCCACCTGCACCCTGGGGCTGTTCAGCACTACTGCCCTTCCACTTCCCTTTGCTTTTGACAGATAGACTGGGTGCACTTTTCCACCCCCTTCCCAAAGACTGGAAACACAGTGCAGGATGTAAACTCCCCGCTTACAACCTCCTCTCCTGGGGAGGCCCGGGCGAACACGGTGGCCCTGGAGAACCGGCAGTCCAGAAAGAACGACATCAGGGAGAAAGAGGCGGGGAGGAAGGAGCAAAAGGGGGCTCATGCAGCAGCCCTGTTGTCCCCTTCTCCCAACTGCCAGCTGAAGCAATTACCACCCAGGTCGGCCACTGTGTCAATGTCTTTCCAGAAACATCTAAAAGGAACCCCCAATCACTGATTCTGGGGTAGGTTGAGCTAAATCATTCTTTCTGCCCAAGTGAAGTAATTTTCCAGGCTTTTGAATGGGCAGAATGCAGGACTTTAAAGGACAGGACAGAGCGCGGTGGCCAGCTGAGGGCCGGTAAGCAGGTGGAGCATGTGCCCACAGAGAAACCAAACCACCACATGGGCAGTAAGAAATCATCTGTAGATTCTTTTGGGTTTGTATTGTTTGAAGCATGCTGTTGATCAAGTCCTAGGGGATAAGTAAAGTTTGAGCAGAGGATGAGAAATTTCTGCAAATACAGAGGCTCTGCAATAAGAAAGTGACATCTGAGAACTGAGCAGACTGAGAGAAGAGTATTATGGGATGCACAGAGACACCGGGTAGAACCAGCATGAGTCAGCACAATGAAAAAATATGGCTGAAACAAAAACATTTTATTATCCTCACATTGTTCCTAGTAGGGAAGTCAGAAATTACTCCAAGTTCATTTCCTCCTACTCTATATCATTAGCATTTGGGGTATGTAATTAGGTTTAAGTCAATTATATTGTAAACTATACTTAGTTTTTATTCCATGGTGTAAATTCATCCTTCTTAGCAAATCCGAAAGTATTGTTATGGATAATTTTCTAATCTCGGTGGCTCCCTCCTATCTATCAAATTCAAGATTCTAATTCCCAGAACGGGCCACACAAGGAAATCTGTTGCTTTCAGAAAGTAGTTGCTCTTATAAGGCCTATTTCTGTTGGGGGTGTGATTTGTTATGTTTGTATTTATGTTCAGAATTGTGACTAACTGATTTCACCTTAAGTCACATGAAACGTTTCTTCTTTCTCTGTTTTGCAGCTTTATTGACATTTATATTTTACCTGCCATGAAATTCACCCATTTAAAGTATACAGTTCATGATTTTTAGGATATTCACAGAATTATGCAATTATCATCATAATTTAATTTTGGAATATTTTTCAACACTCCAAAAGGAAAACTCTTCCCATTAGGAGTCATTCTCCATTCTCCTTCCCCTAGTGAATTGGGCTAATCTACTTTCTGCCTCTATGGATTTACCTATTCTAGACATTCCACATATATGAAATCATACAGTATGTGGTCTTCTGTGACTGGTTTCTTGCACTTCAGATTGTATTTTCAGGATTCATCCATGTTCTAGCATGGATCAGTATTTCATTCCTTTTTATTGCCAAATGATATTTCACTGTGTAGACAAGCCACATTCTATTTATTCATTTACCAGTTGGGTGGATAATGTGGTATTTCTACACAATGGAATATTATTCAGCAGTTATTTCCATACTTGGCTATTATGAGTAATGCTACTATGAACATTTGTGTCCAAGTTTTTGTTTGAACATATATTTTTATTCTTTTGGGTCTCTACTTAAAGGTAGAATATCTGGGTCATATGATAAGTTCAGCACTTTGAGGAACTATCAGACTGTTTACTAGTGGCTGTACTATTTGACATTCCTAGCAGCAATGAATGAGGGCTCTAGTTTCTCTACATCCTTGTTAGCACTTGTTATCTGTTTCTTTTTATTGGCGCCATCCTAGTGTGAAGTGCTTTCTCACTGCAGTTTTGTTTTGCATTTTGCTAATGACTAATGATGCTGGACATCTTTTCACGTGTCCCCTCTGTCTCTGTGCCTAGAACAAGAGTAAAGCCCATGCAAGGCCCAGGCTAAGTTTTGGTTTGGGATTCCTTGTAGTTCTAGTGATTTCAAAGTCTGGCTAAGCCTACAGGTGGGCTGTTTTCATAGACAGGGAGTGTAACAAGCAAGACATAGAAAGGAGGCCGAACGTCCAGAAAGGAGAGGTGGCAGCAGGGCCAACCAGTTGCAAAGGGCTGGCTGTGGCTTCATTAGCTGACTCATTACCATACTACCAAACATGAGAGAAGTGTTAGAGTGGCAGTTAGATGGACATGAGCAGGAGCGGAGAAGAGAGGGCGGCAGGCCAGCCAGTCTCCCTTAGGCCAGCCCCTTTTGTAGTTCAGCACAAACTGATAAGCGAAAATACGGTCTCTGGGACCCTCCCGATTTTAGCGCATGCCCACTTAAGGAAGACCTTGTCGTAATGACACTGAGGCCCTCGTCATATCATTATTGTATCATTTACACTGTGGTTTTGGCCCCACTGTGGGTTTCTCTTAGATGCTCATGGGAAGAATGTGGAAAGCAAACTTGCTCTGAGGCTGCAGGGGAGGAAGCTGGCTTGGAGTCAGCCACTCCTGTCTCTGGAGCGCACTTTCCTTTTGCTTTGCTAAATAAAAACCCTGTGTGGCTTTAACTCCCTATCAGGTCTTACTACTGAATTCTTTCCGTTGGAGGAGACGAGAATGGAGGAATTCCACAATCCACTGCCCCGAAACAGAAGGGGCTAGTGGTTCTGACTCCAGTTCCAACGTGTGGGTATTTTCCCCACACTGAGCAATTCTCTGACACTAGCCAGGTGTCCTACAAGTCAACTCAATTCTGACACTGGATATACTGTGAGATCCCATACGTTAAGGGCTCCGTCCTACAAAACAGCCCCCACCACCTTTGAGAGTGAGTCACAAGTGCAGGTTGCTGGATTCACAAGAATCACCTTGTTTTTGAACAACTGGCTATAGTTCAGAGATTCCAACAACCCCCTCCTGAGTTCTATTAATTTGTTAGAGTGGCTCATAGAACCCAGAGACATATTCTTATTTTATTTACTAGATTACTGGTTTATTATAAAAGGCTGTAGCCATGGGGAGACACACAGGGCAAGGTGCTGGGGAGGGGTCCGGAGCTTCCGTGATCTCCCTGAGCCACTCCCCACACATCTCCACATGTTCACCCACCCGGAAGCCCTCTGCACTCTCTTTATGCATTTCTCTGGAGCTTCATTACATGAGAAAGATTGATTAAATCATTGGCCTGGTGACTGAACTCAATCTCCAGCCCCTCTCCCTTCCCTGGAGGTCAAGGGGTAGGATGGAAAGTTCCAGCCCTCTAATTGCGTGGATGGTTCTCCTGGCAACTAGCCCCACACTTAGATGCTTTCCCACTACTGTCTCATTAACAGAATAAGAGGCAACTCTTATCACAGGAAATTCCAAGAATTTTAGGAAAGAAGGCCAAATATATATTTCTTATTATAAGCCACAGTATCACAAAGGGTCTTGGAAAGATCCTCTAGAGTGAGTGGGGAGATGGTACTGACCTTCTCACACCCTCTGTACAATTAAACTGCCAACAGGAGGGAAGGAAGTGGAGGGGATGAGTCTTTTCACAAAACAAATTGATGGATCATTGAACTGTAATACCATCAGCCATTAACTTCATGTTGCAAAAAACCAAAACAACAATGCTAATCTAAGTGCTATTTGATGTTTGTAATTGGGATCAGCATTCATATGTGATCTTCCATCCATCACAGTTCTTGTATTTGATCAACCATCTGTGCTTTTCAGAATTTTAAATCACATCTTGGTAAAATATGCACACTCAAAGTAGCTTAAACATTAACCCTCTTCATTACATCTCTTATTGTGTGGCACAGCCTTTTAAGCAAACTGAAATAATGCTGTAGTAAATTGAGAACCCAGATTGTACATTCTAGTCCCTTCTACCCATGGAATTTGGGAAACAGGTCTTGCCACAATTAAGGGATATGTGCCATTTGGTATTAATGAAATTATTATTAATTGACACAGACACATATTTGTTAGAACTGAAAACTCTTCGAAAATCCATTTAATGAAAGCTAGTTTTGAAGAGAGTGATATAATTCCTGCCTTTCTATAATGAATTACAATGATGGTAAGAGGTCCCCAACTTGTCCAGGATTTGACTCTCACTATCTAATCACATTACAAAATATACACTACCACCTCTGCCTTGATTAGAGGAAAATTAAGGAATATTTTGGAGAAGTGAAGACTAGCAAGAGCATTGTGTGTTCCTTCTCTGGCAATGAACTTTCCCAAATACTGGCTTCATTCATAAACAGTTGTTTTGAGAAAGTTTTAAAGGGGCTACATTTACTTAGGATACCAAACAATAAGACTGAAATAAATAAGAATAAATTAAAAAATGAAAAGCAAAAACTTTTAGCTACCCTTCTCAGAAAACTACTCGTGAAAGATTCTGTCAGCTGGAGCTGGAATAGAGTGAGTGCGTCACTTAACCGGTTGCTCGACGTGTTTCTCCTTTCATCCGCTTAATCTGAGAACATTGCCTGAATGGTAAGCTTCCTAGAACACAAGCAAGGTCTTGGTTGCTTGAATTTAAGCTACTCAAACCTGCTCTGAAGATAGAAGTTTCCAGGAGGGATGAACTCCTTTGCATTTGTTTTTCCTGTCGCTGAAGGATTTCTAGTAGACTGTTCATTCATTTAATTTGCTTGTGAGCTTTCTTTTTAAGTCATGGCCAAGGGCTCCCTGAGTGCTCCCAAAAGCAAGCTGCCACAGCCTGCAGTGTCCTGTGATAGCACACCGCCTCAACCGGACGCCCTTCCTGGCTGCCATCTCTGTCTGTTCTCGTCTTCCTGGAAAAGTTCTAGGTCTCAATCTAGAATTCTTTAGGGCTGACAGACTCTAACTTTTCCCCCATGGTTTTCGGGATGTCAGCTTTTCTGCACTTTTGTGTTCTGCTCCGCCCTTGTTTCAGGTGTCCCCAGGCCCACCAAAGTCCAGAACACCTCACCCCAGCTCCTGGTCCTATCCTGGCCTGATCAGCTGGGCACTCCATGCTCAGTCCTGTCAGATTACCTGGGAGAGGGAAGGGCAATTTAAATAAGGAAAACTGAGAGAGGTTTCCAAATATTTAAACACACATACACACACACACAATCTGTATTTCTAGTTCAGACAAATGAATGAACTTGAGTATGTAAAAAAAAGAAGAGGTACAGTGTTTATTACTTTTAAATATACATAGCAATTAGGTCCAGGATAGTAAAGCCTTGCCTAGCAGGAGTCCTGAGGGAATCAAATTTGATGAATATATAAGAATGGTTTCCAATTAATGCATCAATGATGTATGAATACACAGTTCTCTGTAGTGCTTACAGGTATTTGAAAGCCGTAATTACTTAACAAGGATTCAACAGGCTAATTTTTCCCCCCTCAGATAAATTTCGTGTATACCATTCCTTTACTCAGCAAATCCCTTCTTTACAACGATGAAAAGACCCTGGTGCCCAGACTTCTTTGCATTATCACAAACATCCAGTGTAGTGCAGTCTGATTTATGAGACTTTGTTTAGTCTTGAGGGAGTCTATCCCCAAGTTTACCTAAACATTTGTAGGGTCACTTCAAAAGAAACAGGATTCTCCCAAGATCTTAGAACACCATTCTCGCCCTGGTGAGCAAGCTCAAAGAGATTGAACCACGATTGTCTCAAAAACAGTAACAAGTGGCCAAAGGTGAGATTCATTTAAATTTAAAATATTACAATAAAATAAAATATTAATTTTATTTGTCTTTATATACTGCCTAAGTCTCTCAAAGTCCGACTTTGTCATTAAATTACTTTTAAAAGAAGTTTTTCTGTCCAAACTGACCTTGACTATCTTAATGTAAGAGTACTGGCATAAAGATAAGACAGCTTGACTGTTGGCCAGTCTGCAGCAGCCACATCCAGGGTCAATGGGTCAAATAAGGAGCTGGTTTGAGAGAAATCTGAATTTTTCATATGTTTGGCCTTTAAGGAGAAAAGACATATTCCTTGAGCTAAAAATGTCTTTATTTGTTGAGGGAATTTAGGAAATTTTAAAAACCCTCCTTTGTTTGACAGTTAGAAAAAGGCAGAGATTGCATCTTACTCATCTTCCCCCCAACCCCCCACCCCCCGCCAGAGTGCAGCCCCTAACACATGGCCAGGGCTTACAACATGTTTGATTGATGAATGAATGAATGAAGGCATGAATGGAATGCTCTGGTGTGAGATGGAGGTTGAGAGTGAGAAGACAGTCTTGTATCCTTGAAGCGGTCCTTCTGGGATTGTAGCAGATACCTGCTGTCTGCCAAATGTTCCATGCTCCTCTCCTGAGCGGGGATGGGTCCTTAGGGCTGACTGGCTCAAGGTGAGTGCTAGAGCCAAGATCTCTCTCCAGGAACTGGGGGTTAGAACATGCCTGCCTGTCTATCTCTGCAGGGGGCTTGAACTAAGGACTTGTAAACTGGGGTCATGCGGCCACATGTGCTGCCATGTGCGTGGAGGCAAAGCTCTGTAGGGAGAGCTGTTCAGAGGGAGGCGGGAGCCAGGAGGGCCTGGTCTGTGGAGACGCACAGAAGCTCATGGATGCTTCCATCCAGGCTGTACCTCCCACCCCCGGGCTCCTGAGAGGCACCTGTATCCTCTCTGTCCCTCATCCTCTTTTCTTAAGCCCACTTGAGTGGCTTTCTGTTACTTTTCATCAAAGCAGCTTGACAAAGAGGAGGTGTTTTGAAATTAATTTTCCCTTTCTGGCTGGAATTTTCAGAAAGCAGAATAAAAACTATGAAGCATGTCAGACACATGTGACAAAGTCTCTTCTTTCTTGGCAGGAGAACTTGTTTAAGGTCTCAATTCTAGGAATTCTCTAGCATATATTCTTCCTGATATTCCTCCCCCTACTATAATCCTGTGAAGAGAGTAACTCTATGGCTGTTTCTGTCAATGGATGTGGACTGTGTACATACTATTTCCAAATTCAAAACAGTAATGGAGAAAGAAAACTGTCCCAAACAAGGTCTGGAATAGAAAGTTTCTGCAGACATTATTTATGACTCCTTCCTGAGCAATTTTCTGATAAACTTTAAGGAGGTTTAGAAATCCTCCTGGGAAGTCAATTTCCCTACCCACCCACTCAGATGACCATCTGCCTTTTAAGGAATCTGGTGTCACTGGGCATATTTTATATTGTATCATATCAAAGTATAATTTAAACAAATATAAAAGGATGATTCTTACATAAATATAAAACAGTATGAGTCAAAGATTTATTAACTTATCAATGAGAGATCTAACTATAGAAATAAGTATAGGAAAACAATAATGGAAATATTGAATATCATCAGGGAAAGAATGCTTGATTAAGAAGGTAGTTACATACAGAACTGCTCAATGTCCTGCACACACATAAAACAGTAAGTTTGTGATT
The DNA here is from genome assembly GCF_040802235.1 of Manis javanica. NCBI lineage: Eukaryota > Metazoa > Chordata > Mammalia > Pholidota > Manidae > Manis > Manis javanica. Next base: position 140,213,928 of record NC_133156.1, read on the forward strand.
ATTTTTTCTTCTAGACAAAAATCATATTCATTTTTAATGGACAGAAATCTACCTGTAACTTCAGTCAGTTGCATAACCAATGGTAAGTAAAGATTCAAACAAAGGTGAATTTCCCTGAAAATTAATAGTCCTGGAGGGGCCATTTATTAAATGAAGCTCCATTGTAAGACTGAAAGGTCATATAAGCTTCTCTCTTATTTCCAAGTTTTGGAAAATTTTTCTTAACAGCCTTTTTAAATAAATATCTCTAATAAAAGGGATATCTTTGAATTGGCTGGCTCTTCACATAAAAAATTTGAAATAAAACTGACACATGCTCTTTTCAACTTGGCTAAGAAATTGTCTTAACACTTCAATATTAAAAATTACTAGGAGGGTCATCTAAGTGCCAGAAAGCAGCTGTTCCTTTGATAGATTATTTCATTTGTTCTTGGTAGTCTGAGGCCATACCCCAAGGGCTCAAACTAATATATATGATATAAAGGCAATTTAAAGGAAGAACTCCTCATGCATTTATACCATTTTCATTTTTCATCATTAATTTTTTTCAAGCATTTAAATAATGAACTGGCTATATTCAGATAGAGGTGGAAAAAACTGTTTTGATAAAAATGTAAATCCTTTTACAGAGCTTGATTATTATTAAAATGTTGCCCCTTGGCAAAAAATAAAGGTAGCTTTATTACATGTATTTCATGCTCCCTTTTAGCACTTAACGTGGTAGCATACCCCAAGTTTACTGGTTGATTTTACTATCAGATATTGATGTCTGTACAGTTTTTGTGGCTAATACTTTCTGTTTTTGGGTAGCAAGATTTTGGTAAACCATGACCCTACAAATATGAAGTACAATGGAAAATTCCTTTCTGTTTCTTTTTTAGTGTGTACCTTTTTAGTTTAAACCTTCTGTGACACTTTTACATTTTCTCAGATGGATAAAAAAGCATTCATTCATCCTGTGTGCCTAGCTTTCTGTGTTATAGGATTTTATATTTGGTGGAGAGTCTAAGTTCTACTTTTGAAGGTATTTGTATCACTAAAAATTTGCACATAAAGGCATTTCAAAATATATCTCACTTGTGTTTGTTTTGTATCAGATTTGCTGTTGAGCAACTGCTAAATGATGAAAGGCCTTAAGAGCACAAAGGTGAGGCTTCCTGAGGATGAGGAAATTTTGCCTGTGGGCTGTGGCTTCAGCTCCTGCCTAGACATTTCCTGTGTGGTCTTCTGGACAGCCTGCTCTGCAGATTTCGGAACTCCCAGCTCTCACAATCGTGGAAGCCAGTTCTTTTGAAACAGAGCTCTTGATATATTTAATAAATGTAATTTGTGTGTGTATATGTGTGTGTGCATGCTTACATCCATATACGTATATATTCTACCGAGTCTGTTCCTCTAGTAGGACTCTGACTGCTACACCTTTGAAACTGGGAAACCAGGCTAGGAACTAGCAAACTGCTCCCCATTTCCCGAAGAAACCCCTTTGAAGGGCATAACTTTTTTGCTTCCCAATCTGAGCAGGTTATATTTACTACTTTAAATCTCTCCTTCCCTACTTCCATAATTCCTCTATTGATGAATATTTTCAAAGTTTCATAAAGCACATTACACACACATTACACACACAACAGCCTCATGCTGATGTTGTGAAGGGGACTCAAAGGATGGTGCATTATTGCATGTGTGGCTCTCAACCAGGGTGTTTTGTTGCAAGGTACAGAAATTTATAACAGCTGACTAAAGGGAAAGAAAGAAAGAATGTATATTGGGCACTCAGAATATCTGAGAAAGTTGGACAGTGCGGTTTGGAAAATAGCTAGGAGGATCCATGAACAGCAGCCGGGAACCTGTAAGACACCCTGCCTCAAACCCAGGCTGGTGAGGTCAGTGGTGCCTTCCTGACTGGCTGTGGGATGCACAGCTTAAGGGCCACCACTGTCACCACTGCTTCAGAAACTCAGTGCCAAGTTGCTCCTGCCACCCTCTGCCAGAATGTTTTTGGGTCACCATGTCCTGTTTCAAGTCCAAGTTTGGTGCAACTGATTGGTCATTCCAAGGTTGCCTGCTGATGCCCCAGGAAGAGGGGTCTGAGAGAGTATTTGGTGCCTCTGGTTTCCATAGGGGAGGACGGGCTCTGCTTTGTGGGATGGGGCTTGGATGGGGATCAGTCTAAGAGGACAAATGTCCATGGCAGTGCCTTTTGGCTCCCAGCCTCTGTGGAAGCCAGTGTGACTGGAGCAGTCTGAACTCCATGGAGCAGGATTTGGAACATTACTTCCAAATTCCATATATCGAAAACTAATCCCAGTGTGATGGTGTTAAAAGGTGGGGCCTTTGTTGGATAATTAGGTCATGAGGATGGAGCCCACACAATGGGATTAGTGACCTTAGAAGAAGAAGCCAGAGAATTTGCCAGCTGCCTTTCTGTCTGAGGACACAGCGAGAAGCGGGCACTCAAGAAGAGACCTCTCGCCAGAACCAGACCAGACTGGCACCCTGATCTCAGACTTCTAGCCTCTAGAACCATGAGAAATAAATTTGTGTTGTTTATAAGAGTGGGGAAAATTGTAATATTTCCAGAATATCTTGCCTGGCTTTAGTGCATCTGCACATCAACAGGCATTCTTCAGGGGTGGAGACATGTTTATCTCCGTATCAGTGGGTAATTACCTGGGCAACAGAGGGCTTATCTGAATCTGAGAGGTGAGGGGGAGGGCTGGTTTTGTTTCTGCTGGAGGAGGAAAGAGAGATGGCCCTGACTGCAGTTTGTAAGCAATAAACTGATTTTAAACTTTATTTGTCTCTTTGACTGATTTCGGTTTTAGAGGTATTTTGCCCCGGGATTTCCTCTTCCCTGAGTTACAATAAGCCACCCTGTTTATAGCCACTTGAACTGACTCAGAGAGTCATAACATGGCTGATTGTCACTGCTTTTAGGCATGCTGATCACATTCCAGCTGGAATAAAGTTTGAATGGGACAACTGAATCTCTTTCTTTCATGAGAAAAGCAAAAGAATTCCCAGGGGCCCTAGTAGATTGTCATTTTAAGGTTCATCAGACAGAACCATGTTAGAAAGCCACCTATAACTGCAAGGGAGCCTGGGAAATATTTACCATTCCTGCATGTGTAGGAGAGGTAGGCAAAGAAGAATGTAATTGAAATGTGGGTGGGTTAGCCAACCAACAGTGACTCCTCCCACTGCCAAGTTTTACAATTTGAATTAATATTGATTTGTTGAGCTAAGAATTCCTTCACTGTCTATTGTGGCTAGCTAGCCCACAATTTATAACAGGCATCAAAAATTTCCCCTCAAATTATGGAAGCGAAACAGTTAATCAAATTCTATCCATTGATCTATTTCTTTTGTGTGTGCATAAATTAGCAAAAGTTACTATTATATAATTTTAGTGACAAATACAATCAATTTCCTGGAATGCTGCATTGCTGACAGAGCCCTTTAAAGAAAGCATTGTGATTTTGAAAATCAGGCCTGGAGAAGGAAACATGATTTTTAAGTCTTGAAATATATTCTAAAGCTGTACAAAAACCACTTGGTTTCTAGTTTGGTATTAGTTAATAAACAGCTATGTAGCCTCTGGAAAGTCTGTCTTTGTTCTTTTTCATAAAATGATCATCTTTGTCAGATCTGAAATTTTATGGTTCTATGTAAGTAGTCTGGGTGTCTTTGATTCTGTGTGGGTGGCCAATACATAAATCTCCATGTCTTCATTCCTTTGTTCTTAAAATAAAGAGCTATTTTATGTGCACTCACTGTGCGCTGGGCAACAGAGGCACCAAGGATGCACCTCTTATTGAAATAGGGGCTTTAGTTTGAGGTTTACTTTAAATTTTTTTTAGGAAGTGAAAGAAACTGAACTGTGTTAGCCCAATTCCTTGACTGTGGGTATCTTTTACAGCCACGGTCAGAGAAGGCAGAGTTGAAGGAACCTGTAGTCTCCCTCAGCTCAAGCATCATCCCTGCCACTCTGTCGTCTCACTCAGGGTCCCTGTCACGGAGCCAACTCCATCTCCAGAAGGTCAAGTTTAGAGTCTGGCTGTGGGAGGAGTGGGAAGGCTGGCTGAGATGGCTACTGGTCCAACAACTACTAACTGCTGGAATTTATCTAGAATGTTAGCCAGGAAGCCGGAAGGGGGTCCTCTGAGGGTGGTGCCCAGGGCAGGAGGCTGTGAACTGTGATGGCTGGGGAAGTTCTGGTACTCAGGCCAGACCCAAGGAAATCTGCTCTAGCTTGAGAATCCTGAATGCTCTGGAAGTGAAGAAGAATTTTTAGCAGAAAGGGAAGACCAAAGACAAAAGTGTTTAGTCCACAATTTTGCCCAAGATAGCACAGACCAACAAACTATAGGACTGTATTGACTGTATTAGCTCTAGCTTAAAAAATTTTTTTTTATTTTGGTATCATTAATCTACAATTACATGAGCAACATTATGGTTACTAGATTCCCCCATCATCAAGTCCCCATTACAATCACTGTCCATCAGCATAGTAAGATGCTGTAGAATCACTACTTGTCTTCTCTGTGTTGTACAGCCCTCCCTAGCTTTCTTTCTGAAATCAGCCAGATGTGCTGGTATGCCACTATCCTTGGAGGTGACCTTCTTCCTCCTATCCTGTCATTTTCCTTACCCTCTGTCATTTCAGTATAGTCCAGAGGTTAGGCACCAGGCAGCCAAGTCCCCAGATATCACAAAAATCATTCCACTCTTTTGGATCATGGCCTTGGACAAGCTACCTCATCTTTCCCTGTGTCTCCTGTAACATTGGGCAATATGATAATGGCCACATTTAGAGGGTGTTTTAAGATAAAATGAGTTCATGCACAATAATCACCTAGAAAAGTATAAGCTCTCAAGTCCCCTTCTCAAATTTAACAGTATGGACCCCCTTCTTCCCAGGAGCTGCCTTCCCCGGTCAAGCTGAGTTTTCACTTCTATTAAGAGAATAACTCCTTTTTTGAAGGCCTGGTTCTAAATTCTATCAGGGTACACAATTAGCTCTGACAAAATGCTAATAGGAGAGGCAGGATGATGACACTGTGTGGTCCCCAAGAAAGAAGGAGCTGATGGAACCTGTTACTTTGAGTCCCAAGTCAGCGTTTTCTTTAGGCTAACAGGTAGGCATCGTGTGGCAAAGATGCCCTTTGTAAGGCAGAGTTACACAAATTGACTACAAATTTTTCAGAAAGTTAAAATGTCATTTTTTTCCTGCTCAATTTTGCTGTAAACCTAAAATTTCTCTAAAAAATCATTTACTAGTAAAAAAAAAGAAACAGAAAAAAGGAGTCATGTACAATTTTCTTAGTTACTGCAATCGTTAGAGCTTGTGCAACTTAAGAATTTTTTTTCCTGTAAGAATTTGGACAACTGTTTGAATTATGGATATTTAGTAGCCTTCCTGAGCAGATGCAATCCTCTCCTCCCACAGAGATTTGGGGCTGTTTTCCTAGAGTTTATAGTCTAGTTGACTTGCACTGTTTAGTGCAGTAACCAGCCACATTGGCTATAGAGCATTTGAAATTGTGGCCAATTGGAATTGATATGTAATGTTAGTGTAAAATACACATAGCATTTCGAAGACTAAGTACAATAAAAATAATGTAAATTATCTCATGGATAATTTTTATATTGATAGTATACTGAAAGAACATTTTGGATGTATTGGGTTAAGCAAAACCTATCATTGAAATTAATTTTACCAGTTTCTTTTTAACTTTTAAAATGTGGCTCCTAGAAAATATAAGCTTATACATGTGGCACCCATTATATTTCTAATGCGTAATGCTAGTCCCAATGAGAGAGTTTGCAGATATGAAATAGGTATTTACAGTCTTCTTTGGAAAGTCCTTTAAGTTAAGCAAAGTTTCTGGGAACTTCACATGTGTCAAGCAGGTATTGTTCTGCCAGGTAAGCACAATTTAGGGAATTCTCTTTGTCCCCTTCAGGTTAAAACTCAAGGTTGAAAATTTCCGTTGAGTTCTCAGCTGAAGAATGAGCTGTGAAGGTACCGGACGAGGAAGCCCTGAGAGAAACCTAAGTCTGCGTCAAGACTGGGAACATGTGCGAGTTAAGAGTTGAAACAGCCTAAATTTCATTTTGAGTGTTTTCTCGTGAAGCTAGAAACGTAAAATTTCGCAAACAAATTCCAAAGAAGCGGACACGGCTGTTAGAAGTACCATTCAGCTGAGACCGCCCGAACTCCTGGGGGCAGAGCCCAGCACGGGCGGCCGGGGCTCGGCCTCGGGGCTGCGGGGCCAGCCGCGGACGGGCCAGCTGAGGGCCGGGGGCGCTCGCGCGCGCGGAGCAAGCGGAGGGGGCAGGGTCCAGGCGGAGCTTCGCCCGTCGCCACGGCAACCGCGGGAGCTGCAAACAGCCGCGCGGACGCCGGGGAGGAGAGCGCGGGAGACGCCGGCTACCGCGGGGTCCTGACCCGCCGCCCCGGCCCGGGTCCCGGAGGAGCGCCGTCGCGCGGCGTCATGGACAAGCCGGTACTGTGCGCGCACCGCCCGCGCGGCTGCCTCGCCCCGTCGTCCGCAGCGCATGCGCGGCGGAGGGGCCGCTCGGAGAGGGAATCCGCGGGGCGCGCGGCGGGCGGGCGTCCGCTGTGTTTGCGAGCTGGCGTCCGAGGTGCTGTCCGGGGCTTGCAGGGCTGCGGTGGCTGGGTTCTGAGCTGCGCAGGCTTTTCTCCGGTGTCAGTCATGCCCACCAGGGCCCCCGTGGACCCTGCAAGAGCAATACGTTCAGGGACTACCTCTTTCCATTACTTCAGCTTGAGGAAAAGCCTTGGTGTCACGACGTGGACCCAAGCAACCGCTGACCCACGGCGAGCATCAGATATCCAGGTGTGGCGAGGCTGCTTTGCGTCCAGTGCGTTGGCTATTCTCACCGGCTCTCGTTAGCGTCTGGGTTTGGACAAAAGCAAAGGTTTAGTGCCCTTGGAGAGAGGGAGAGGGCTGGTGTTCAGAGGAAGCCCCACTGCCTTCTGCCTTTTACTTCCCCTCCCCGCTGTGCACAGCAGGTGAGAAATGGCGAGAGGCCTGCTCTGTGCATTTAAATCAGCGTTCCCTTCATTTGGCTTGTTTCTCTCTCTTTCTCTTCAACGAATATTGTGGGGTGAAAAAAAAAATTCCAAGTACTTAAAATTTGCATTTACCATCAAGTGAGACTCTATGTATTTTTCATTTGTACCATCTATAGCTATATAACTACAGGCATCTGTTTTACTAGTCAGTAAAATAGGTACCCTGTCATGATGTAATAAACATAAATTTATATTTATTTACTTAAGAGTAATGTATATAGTTTATATGATTAATATTTCAATGTTTTCTCCCTCTCTGTTGGAAATACCTTACTCAAAATGAGCTAATTCTTGGGAGCATCTTCTCGTGGTAGACTCATTAATGTTATTTTCATGTAATTTATATGTCATAAATATTTGGAATTTCTAATATATCTATTTTGTGTGTCATTAGGACAAATCTCATTTTTCCTTTTTAGCCTTTTTATTGAGTACCCCATTTTCTGTCAAAGAAATTAGAGTCCTTGAAATGACAGATGGCATTGCTACATCTAATACCAATAAACTAATGACTTTTCTATGTCTTAATTTAAAATTAATGTCATATAATCTTACATGTTTATCAAATTTACCCTATAAGGATATAAAACATGGTATAAGGATATAAAACCTTATACCATGTTCTTATGTTTTATTAATTATGCTTGCTTTAAGATTTAAAAAAGGTCTCTAAAGCAATATTATTCCAATTTTATAAAAATAAAAAAGTATGTAAATATGTATAGAAAACAAGAAAAGGACGTATACTAAAACATTGATACCAGTTATCTCTGGCTGGTGTCATTAAGGAGGATAGATGTATGATAAAATATATTTATATATTTAAATATAAATTAATATATATTAAACATCTGAAATTATACATTTTAAAACATTATATTAATTATGCATTATAAATAAATAGGCAAATACATAATACGTATATATATATATATATATATATGCATTTTGTAGTTAAAAAAAAATTTCAAAGACTAATGACCCCGAAATGTTCAGACAGCCTTCCTCTCCTCAGACAAACTTAGCATCGTTTGGTAAATATTTTCTCTTTTCTGTGCACACAGGTCATTTCCCTGTAAACACTATTTTGCCGCTTGTGTTCTGTCTTTCAGTTAAGTGAGCAGCCCTACTTTACATAAATTAGAAATAGAAAGTAGTGGAGGCCCATGCCCAGATCAACATGAAGAGCAGCAAGAATGAAATAAATGCGTGGTTCAGTGCTGCTTCCTACACAGAATCATTTTCCTAACCCTCATCAGGGTTGCACTCTTTAGGAAAAAATTGAAACAAGTAGACACCAAAGCAAAGTATGTAGCGTGCAAATGGTTACATCTGTGAAATGTGACCTCTGCGGAACCTTAAAATCCTCTGAGGAGGCAGGGGTCCCCTGCTTTTCTCCCAAGTTCAGGTAATGGCAAATCTGAGACCAGTATCAGCCTTAGAAAAAGGCTGCTATGAGCATGATGTTTCGAGGAACTGGTTCCTGTTACAGAAGAAATGTTAGGAGGAAGTTTACCTGTTACATTTCTCCTTTAGTCATGCTAAGCTCTTTTCTGGCACTGAGCTCTGTGGCTGTTTATACCTCTCTCCTGTTGGCATTTGGCTTTAACTTTCTAGCCCTACTTTTAACAGAGGGGGAAGAAAAAGCTGGAACAACTGTTCACTCATTACTTTGCTTATGAATAAAAACCAATAGCTTCACTTCAAGAGTGAATTGCATACCAGAGTATTGTGGTGTCTCTGGCTGCTGAGGTACCATCCTGACAGGAAGCCAGAATCCAGCCGTGTGTGTGTGGCTGAGTCTGCGTCTCCTCCAGGGGACAGGCCCAGCCCCCTGCCACCTCCCCTGTGTGGCTTGGTGGTCATGAAATCTGCTGAACAAAAAATGCTTTCTCTTTGCATTTACTCCTCTCTAGAGAAAATATTTGGAGAGTGGGGCAGGGGTAGGAAAGGTGGTATTATAAGATACTTAGCCGTCCCTTCAGCACAATAAGCACTTAGCTAAGTACCTACCGTTTAAAATGCCGGGCAATATAACCGTTGTTCTTTTCTTCATTTTCCTTCCCTTCCTTTCTTTACCTCTTCTTCCTTCTCTCCTCTCTTCTTCCTTGCCTCCCTCCTTGTTTCTTCCCTTCTACAATATGTTTATTGAATGCTGTCTGGAAGACCCTTTTCTCAAATTCCCCTTTACAATTCTGAAGCACTCCTAACACTATTTTTTTTGGACAATTAATGACATTTTTGTGGGGTCCAAGTGAGGTGAACGAATTGTGGCCATTGCTTACCGCTTTTGAGTTACCGCAAATCAGTGGGCTTGTCTTACAGATGATCGATCATACATGCTGAGAAAGGAGAGGGAACTCACAATGCTTGTCATGTTCCTGCAAGGAGGCTATCCAAAGGTTATATGCTATTTCAGTGAGTCCATTTAGAGAAAGCCTGCTGTTGTACCTACCCCAGGTGGGGTCATGGAATTATGATAAGATTCCCATGGGCCAACACGTCTGCCCCTGGGAAGTAATGTGAAGACTCAGGATGTCTTTCTTTTTGGAAGCAGCCTCCAGGTTGGGCCAACAGGGCTTGGTTTTGGGATGTGAGCAAAGCCTTCTGTGTCTGATCCCTGGGAGTGGATGTGGAGCTCCTTAGAATTCTTGGTCATTGGGGAAAATAAAAAAAATATTATTCTTGGAGAGCTGAATGCCATGTGGACCACTTCTGAACATTGCTCAACCTGGGGTAAAGAGTAAAAGTCTGTGATGCACTGCTGTCCTGAAATGTCCATGGTATTGTTCCTTACAAAGATACAGAGCAAGGCCAGCTCAGAGGAAGCAGTCGTCACTGATTCTGGCACTGTTCCCCCAAAGAGGTAGGCGTGTCAGAACTGTGCTGGGGATTGGTGGAGGGCATTAGGGAGCAGACAGGTAAGAGTCCTTGCTCATGTGTGGAGCTGACAGCCTGTGGGGAAGACAGCCAAGGAGAGGGCAGAGAAGGGGATGAGGAGGAGGCCAGTGTGGGAGGTGGAAGGAGGCAGGAGGCAGTACTGGCTGGGGACAAGTGAGGGCCCTGAGGGTCATTGCTGAGAGAGAAGAAAAGGACCAAGCCCTCCTGAACACCCATGGGCTTCGTTAGTATAAAGATGTCAATGTAATGGACAGGGCCAGTTTTGATAAGTATCACAGTTGACCTACTTACCGTGTGTTAGGGGCTGAACTGTGTCCTCGCCAGATTCCTATGCTGATGTCTTAACCCCTGCGTTTGGAGAAAGTGTCTTTACAAAGGTAATTCAAGTTAAATGAAGTGAAATGTGTGGGCTCAAATCCAATGTGACTGGCGTCCTTATAAGAAGAGATTAGGACACATACACACAGAGATGGACGGGTGGCCCTGTGAGGACGCAGCAAGGAGGCAGCCGCCTGCAAGCTAGAGAGAGAAGCCTCAGAAGAAACCAAACCTTCCGACACCTTGATCCTTGACTTCTAGGCTCCATAACTGAGAAAATCAATTCCTGCTAAGCCCCTTAGCATGTGGTGTTTTGTTGTGGCAGCCAGAGTGAGCTAAGACACTAGATGGCGTGCAGTTATCTCAGCTAATCCCTCTCATACCTAGTGAGGTAGGTGCTGTCATGATCTCCATTTACACAAAAACTGAGGCAAAACAGTTGATCATCTCATTGGGAAGATAAGCATGGAAAACACTGCTGAAAATCCTAACAAGGGATTAAAATGGAAATGGACGCAGTGCAAAATGCATGTGATTATCATGGCATGGACAGAGTACAGAGGGGTCAGTGTGGGACAAAGCCTCAAAGTGGCCGTCATCAGCCCCTCGGAGTCCCGTCTGATGACAAGCTTGGGAGCTTCTGGAATGTGGTCAGTCTGCCTGCACAGATCCGGGTGCCCTGCCACTTGCGTCTGATGGCGGCTATGGGATGGGCTGTGGCAGTGAGTCTGCACAGCTGTTCCAAGAGAACGTAAGGGAGTGGACGGCTAGCCACACAGGTAGAAGAAATGTTACAGGCAAACGTGCTCATGGTACCAGACAAGCAGATGGAATTAGCCGAGTGGCAGTCTTGGAGCAAAGAGGCAGAGCCGGGTGAAGAGCTGTCACGTTGTCACTCCTTTCCAACCAGGTCAGGACTCCTTGTCCACCTACGCTTGTAAGTGGAGGACTCAGACCTGTGGGGGCTTCTCTATAGTGATAATGTTGAGGACTAGGATAAGCTTATTTTCTGTGTCATATCGGGCTTTGATTATTTGTAGTAGTTGTGTCTGGGGTTAGGTATCTCTTCATACCTGTGGTGTGCAATGAGTCATTTTACAATAATATTCTACTCTTTGCTGAAGTTTCCTATAGTCATGATTTTAAAGGTCTGTATTTCTCTAATGTATCCTCCTTTTTTGGCTATCACAGAATTGATGATGGTACTTTTTCAGGAAGGTCAATGTAAATAATTAGTGATCTCAGTGGTCGAGTTCCTTTTGGGGAGGAGGTGGTCTTTGGGAAAAACGAGCTCCATTATGCCACTCGAGCCAGGAGGTGAGGCCTGCCGGGAAAGCCCGAATGACCCAGGAGGACTGCTGACAGCAGGTTTGCTGTCCCACAGGTAGGTGAGGTGTGGAGGGGACAGGGAGGCCTGGGGAAGAAGGCTGCGGATGCCTGGAGCTGGTGCCTGGGCATGTCTAGTGCAAGAATCATGGAGAGGTCTCCCAGGCAGGGATGAGCAGAGAGCCTGAGAGTGAGAATGTCCATAGTTCACAGATGTCATGGTCCATCTCCCTGCTAACTTCTGAGGAGGTCTGTTTGAGCCACCTCCTTCCCTGGCATTTAAGCAACAGGCTGTGTTGTTCACTTGTAACCCCTACATCCCACCCTAGAGGAGGAAGGTTAGAGCTGGGAGTGATCCTGAACCCTTCAGTTCCCCGGGGTCTGCTGGCCTCTTGGGGAGGGCACAGAATGGGTGCTCAGGCCAGGTTCATGTAGTTCTCCAGAGGTCAGCACATCACAGCTGGCTTCTGGGGATCTCATGGCATGTATGGCTTGTGACTATAAATTAGTGAAGCTGATCTCAGAACCATGCATGAAGAAAATGTTTTTACAGCCATGCTCATGCTTTTAAAACTCCTTTTGAGTGTGGACTATAGGATTCATTTTATTTATGTCCTTATGTTGTTAGGAGTAACACCTATGCTATCTCTAGCCCAATGGGAGTATACTAGGCATTTAAAAATGTTTATTAACTGAATAGTCTTTTTGTAAAACCAAATCCTATGTAATCTATACTTCGTTGCCTTTACAGAGTGGGTGGAATGTTTGGTTTCCTTTCTGCTGAGAGTTAATCTCAGGGCCCATGGGTATTTAGTGCCCACTTCCCAGGCTTATGTAGACCTAGAAACTGAAAAATGAGAAATCTCTCTAGTCACTTAATTTACCTTTAAAATACATTCCACCTTCTTAAAGAGAATCTTTAGAGGGGGTAATAAAAACAGTGTATTTAATTTCTTTCTGAACATGTTGTAGCGTCTGTATTGTGATTGCATTTGTTCATTAACTTCTTCATGGCTTTGGGACCTAATTTTATCTTTGTTAGACTTCCAGATTCTCCATTTTAAAGCTCAGCATGTGTAGACAGGCACACTAAGGAAAGAAGTAGGTGCTCATTGGCTATTCATTGAGGATGTTAATCACACCCTGTGTTTATGACTTCCTGTTGCCCTTTATTGGCATATATATGCTTTAAGGGTGTAAATGAATAACAGAAATAGATTTCCACTTCTCAAAAAAGAGCTTTAGTGTTTCTGGGATAATTAAGGCATCTGAACAAGAAATTGGGTCACTGCCAGCGGCTTCTGTGGTGATAGGTGGTTTAGGAGGGGGGCACCTGATTAAGATTTGCCTTGGGAGTTTTAATTATGTCTTGGAACTGTGTGTGAAAATATATGCCTCATGAGCTGATGTTTTAAATCTTATTAAAAAGATGTAAAAATGGCTAATAATGTAGTCTTACCTTCTCGATCTCTTTTAATATCAAGAAATAACATTAGATGGACATGAATACCAATAACTTGGCAATTCTTCTTTAAGTGTGTTACATAAGTACAGCTTCGTTATAAGGCAATCCCTGGCATATGAATACGTATTCTTGCAGTGGAATTTCTTAGAAACAGGCTTTTTTTTTAAAATTTATTTTTTATTTTTTATTTTTTTTGAGAGGGCATCTCTCATATTATTGATCAAATGGTTGTTAACAACAATAAAATTCAGTATATGGGGTCAATGCTCAATGTACAATCATTAATCCATCTCAAGCCTAATTCTCGTCAGTCTCCAATCTTCTGAAGCATAACGAACAAGTTCTTACATGGTGAACGAATTCTTACATAGTGAATAAATTCTTACATGGTGAACAGTACAAGGGCATTCATCACAGAAACTTTCGGTTTTGATCATGCATTATGACCTATAAACAATCAGGTCAAATATGAATATTCATTTGATTTTTGTACTTGATTTATATGTTGATCCCACATTTCTCCCTCTATTATTATTATTATTATTATTTTTAATAAAATGCTGAAGTGGTAGGTAGATGCAAGATAAAGGTAGAAAACATAGTTTAGTGCTGTAAGAGGGCCAATGTAGATGATCAGGTGTGTGCCTATGGACTAAGTATTAATCCAGGCTAGACAAGGGCAGCAAGACATCCACGGATGCAGAAGATTTCTCTCAAAGCAGGGGGGGTGAGGTTCTGAGCCTCACCTCTGTTGATCCCCAAATTCTCACCTGATGGCCCCCCTGCGACTGTGCCTGTCTTAGGTTGTTCCTCCCTTGAGGAATCTTACCCATCTCTGGCTAACCAGTCATCTTCCCGGGCCATACAGGGAAATGTAAAGTTGGTAAGTGAGAGAGAAGCCATATTGTTTGCAAAGGTTAGCTTTTTACTTCTTTGCAGATTTATGCCCTGTGGCTTCTATGCCCAGCACTTGTCTCGAGGTATCTTTACCACCTGGAGGAATTATGATACTCGGTAAATTCGATATGAGGCACGAATTCTATTTAAGGGTTGTAATTAGGAAGGAAGAAGAAAAGCTATAGATGTAGCATATGGAAGGAAACATGGGAGGATTGATTATTTCTTTGACATCTCTTCTTGTAGAGTACCTTAAGTATGTATAGGTTTTAAACTACTAACTAATTTGCACACACATATTAACATAATAGGAATACGGTGACATAAACAAAGCAAATCTATAATTACCATCCATGTCCAGTGAAGCCAAGAAAACCATTTAGGCACCCTAGGCATTTGTGAAAATTTATCTATGATATGATGGATATTGTCCAACTGTACTTGAACAATCAGACAAATTAAAGCAGCCCATTTCTGGGATCTGTTCACATCCCATAAGAAACAGGCTTTTTTTTAAGTCAAGTTTTTAGGCTGTTGAAACCGAAGTGAAATAAAACAGGGCCTGGCCTATCACTAGTAAATTAGGAAGTGCAAAGAAATTGGGTTAACATTTGTATGCATTTTTGTCAAAGGTGAAAGACCAAAGATTAGGTGCAAATGATCTTTTAAAATAGTGATACGCACATTCTCAAGATTTCTTAAATATGCCATGTGTGATTTTGTGGATAATTGGGAATATGGCAGACTTTTTGGTTGGAGTCTGAGGGACACGGTAGGATTAGTATGCCCATGGGGAAGAGGAGGATAATCAGTCATTTTAGGCAGAACAAGGGGTATTGAAGAATTCCAAGCAGTTCACAACTGCTCAGCAGCTCAACAATTCCTGTTTCTGCAGCTCAGCTAGCAAGCACCACCCCGCCAGTCTTTGTGGACACATACCAGACAAACCCTTCATTCTGTAAAGGAGGAGAGAGCTCCTTTTAACAAGACTTCGCACTTGTGGTGACACGCACAATATTAATTTAAAACAATTTAGTTCTTGACTGTTTAAAAGATACCTGTTTGCTGGAAGGTAGGTAAGTGGGTGGGCAGAAAGGACTAAATTAACTTTTGTTGGATTCTTTGTGAGACACTGCTTTTTTTATAATACTGCTTTGCAGCCTTTTGGGTTTAGGTTCTCAGCTCCTAAGAAGCACTTGCTTTATTTATATTAAGATTACTTTTTTAAAAAGCCTGTTAATTCCAGATTTGTGTACTGGAGGATATTGCAGTGAAATAAAGGATTTTGCTTAATGCTTGTTACATATGACACTCCAACTTCTATACAAAATTTAATCCTGATCGTGTTTTTAAGAGATGAAGACATATATTTGCCTAAAGTCTGCACTGAAGGACAGGAAAAGAAAGAAATTGTTCTCTTCCTGTTTTAGGCTTCGTGTGCTTCTAGATATGTTTGTGATCCCTTCCTGAACACATGAACCCCAGTAGCAGAAAAATGAAGAGCTTCCTCATCACACCCTCTCTTTTCAGTCTCTGCCTCCCCTTCTACCTCCTCTTCTCTCCCAGGCCTCTACCCTGTTCCCTTGGGTCCGGGTCTACCTGAAAAGCACGCATGTAGTTAACGGAGTAATTCAGGCCGGCTCAGCCTGCCTGCCAGGGCTGAGCAGAGAAGCCGTCTGGGTGTGCTGTGTCGTTGGTTTGTGCGGCCGACAGACCTCACGTGTTCACTTTCAGCCCTTGGTCTTGAAGAAGACCAGCGTAAAGAACATGAACTAACACTCAAGGTTTGTCATACTCTCAGCTGGGCCTGACACCATTTTCCCCTTTTACCATTGGTTTTTTTTTCACTTTGTTAAAAAAAAAATAAATAGGGCTTTCCTACTAGTCAGGTTGAGGCATGCTCTAGGGAGGCAAAGTCCAGGCTTGCAGGGTAGATGAAGTGAATCCAGCCCCTTGACCCCTATTGTGCTCTGAAAGGGGAGCTGCTGGTGCGGAAGTATTTTGGAAAAAAATCAGAAGAGCCTCATACATTTTATTTGCATGTTTCTGAATTCCTTCAGTTAATTGATTCAGGCTTAACCATTTCAATGTCTGCTGTTTTGCAGTTTACATTTCTTCTTTTTCCTTTTTTAAACACCAGATTCCTTTTAATAATAAAGCTGTAGAGTCATTCAATGATTTTTAAGTTTTTTAAAGCGAATGTGTATGGTTCCCTTGTGGCAGTTTCTCCCCTCCCTTCCTTTCTTTTTCATTATACTTTTTCTTGGTTTTTCTCTTGTTTTATTAGTTAAGAACACAGGAAGTGGAGCCAGTCTTGCTGGGTCTGAATCCTGTTCATACCACTCATTAGTGTGATCTCGAATGGGCAACTTGACCTCTCTGTGCTTCAAATTTTTTTTTTTATACACACAACACTGGCCTAAATTTTTATTAAGATTTGATGGATTCTAGTTATTAACAAGTTCAACATAAAATTACATTTAAATAAATATAGTCAGCACAAACATAACTTTGGAATAAAAATAAATACAAAAATTTCCCACTTTCATTGAAAGTATGCATTTGGGTGGGTAATTAATTTATACACTTGTAACCTTTGGTGGTTCCACAACTTCAATGAAATAGAATAAATCATGAGTGAAATGATGAGTTCCTATATGAAGTGCCTAATATGCATCCTTTAAATCAATACCATGCATATTCATATGTAAAGTTTTTAGGATGACAAATGAGCTTGTTTCTTATTTGTTAGATCACACCCCCTCTTTTGCAGAGGAATGTTGACAATAACTTTAATTTAAAAATTTTAAATTTTAAAGGAATTTTAGCAAATTCAAGATACTCATTTTGAACTTTTTCCAAAATGAAGCAAGTGGTATTATACTGTATTTTCAAAATTCTTCTTTAATCTTTTATCAGTAGCCAATTCCAACAATTATGTCCTAAAAAGTTGTAGTTGAATTTAAGTTACCTTTTGATGAAAGAATTATTGATCTATGAATTTCATATGAAAAGTTTTTTGATGAAACATTACACTTGAAGCATTATATCAAATGTGTAAAAAGTATGAGGTAACTTTTCACAGATGTCCAATGTCAAGAACATCACCTAAATAACTGATAACCGTGGCTAACTTATGAAACATGCAATCAGACACATACCCACTCTCTTCTTTCTCTTTTCTCTTCTTTCCTTTGTGTTTGCTCTCAATCTTACCTGAATTGAGAAATACTGCATTCCTTCCTTGAACCCAAGTATTGAAATAATTAAAAACACAAAGATACCAAACAAATAAGCCTATTTTCTTTTCCAATTTACATATTTATAAAATTGAGATCAAACCAGCTTCTCATATTGCAGCTTTAAGCATTCTTTCCCCTTTTTTTTTCTTAAGGTATTATTGATATACACTTCTATGAAGGTTTCACATGAAACAACAATGTGGTTACTGCATTCACCCATATTATTGTGTCCCCTCCACACCCCATTGCAGTCACTGTCCATCAGTGTAGTAAGATTCTAAGCATTCTTTCTGCTGTTCATTCTCAGCAAAACTCTTCCCCTTGACTTTGCTCAACAGCCAGAGTTCTTTGTGATCAGTGTTTACAGTTTCACTTAACAAAGAGAATAATCTTGAATTTGATGCATTTTACAGTTCTTATTATGTCACTAAAGACACTTCAGCTGAATTGTTTTTCATAAGTTCTTCAATGTTTTAATCTATAAAAATGGGCTAATAATGTTAACTACTTCGTAGGCATAGTGTGAGTTGATATTTGTGAAGTGATTAGAACAGAGCCTAGTAGAGAGTAACGGTAGTGATTAAAATAAAATTAAAACAAAAGTAAACCTAGGAAATGAGATAAGCAAAAACATAAATGTTAATCTGTGAGCCTACCTCTCAGTCTCAGGAATAATCACTATCAATAGTCTCTCTCCCCTCCATATATGCACATGTAATTATTTTTCATTTTAAATTATTTTTTATAAAATAGATTCATACTCTTTTGGTAGCCGATATTTTTTGTCATTTTACAACAAATCATGAACATGTTCCAATTTCATTAAAAAGCTTCTTTTATGTGATTTGTAATGGCTGTGTAGAATTCCATTGTATAGCTCTATAGCAAATTATTTTATGACTCTCTTACTGTGAAGCTGTAATGGCTCGTTATAAAGTATTTCTCACAATAATTATAGTATATAGATAGGCTGCTATCACAGTATCTTGATGCTTCTGCTCCCATCCTGCGAGCAGCACCCCCTCTGCTGCCTGGCTTTCTATGTCCCATGGGCCTCCTGTGACCCCACTTAATACACAACCCACTTTCTGCTCTGGCTTTATTTGAGAAATGCTGTTCTAGGAGAGGGTTTGGTTATCAAAATGCCTTGTGTAAACAGCAAACACCCCCCTCCCCAAATTAAAGTAAAACAGAACCGAAAGCCTCATCAAACACTCTGAAGTGCCTACTCTCAAGAACAAGAGGCTAAGGGAGCAGTGGTAACAACACACACACAATGAATGGACAAGGAGAACATTCTCTGGAATTTAAATGTATCCTACTTTTTACTCTATCTACAATAAAACAATTCGCAACTTTTTAAAATTTAGATATTTCTTAAATCTTTAGATTATCACAAATAAATTTCAGTTTGTCAAAAATAGCAAATTCTTATCAACCAAATTAAGAACAGAGCCATCTCCAGATGGGATTTGTAATTAGGTAAAGAAGCCAACAAATGGTTAAGGCTCGCCACCTACTGGCTGCCCAGGAAGTGGCTTCCTTGAATTAGGCTTTTTTTTGGGTTTGGTGGTAATGTGAAGGGTTTATACAGTTCATCCTTATGTTTGTTTTTCTCCAGGAAGAAGTAGTCATTATTTGAGGAGTCCTACTGAGGCATCTTATTCAATTCTCTCATAGTTGGTGGGTAATGATGTGTCAAATTTAGTTTATTTGCTAATAGGATCTTTCTCTGGTGAGAAATGGATGGGTGATATGTTACTAAAGCAACTCTTAAGTCTAATTCACTGCAGGGGATCACTTGTTTTATGTCTTGTGTTTTGGTTACTATAGTGTCCTATATCATTTTCAGCTGCCAAAAAGAAAACTAGCCAGGAATTTTTCATCTCTGCTTAGCTTCCAAGTTCACCAAAGACCCCATTTCAATTAGGAACATCTTGGAATGAGTTCCCTAAAAAGCAGAGCCAGAGGCATGGATTTGCGTTACCGGTTTATTAGGGGTGCATTTCCAGGGGAGCAAGCATGGGGGGAGAGCAGAGTCAGGAAGGGAAGGAGGGAGAATCAGTGTGAGGGTGTGGTATTTCCAGGCCACGGCCAGGTAGCAGTTCGATGGGACAGTCTGCTAGAGGCCACATGAACCTAAGACGGACCAGCAGAGGGAAGGAAGAGAGAATTTATTTCATGCTCTACTTTCCCCTTGGTGAAGGCTTGCTTCACTGACGTTAATTACCCTGCTCATCTGCTTGTGCATTACGGGTGGCAAGCAGATTCCAGGTGTGTGGAGGCGAGAGGCATGCAGTCTGGCTGTGAGGCAAGAGATGTTATGGGGCTGTGGCTATGAGAAGGTGCTCAGAGCTCTCCCAGATTTCGTTATGGAAACACCAGCAGAGTCAGAGGCAGCAGCAGCAGCTGGGACAGGAAAAGTGGTCCAGGGCCCCAGGGATAGGCGACGCTGAGGGAGGAGGGTGTGTGGACGTGTGGGGCATGGTGACCTTGCTTAGTGTGTTTTCCCCAGATTCTGCTCACAGGAAGTGAAAAAATATTGGTTATAGATTTTAATATGTTTTCTAGTAAATGCTTCCTGCAGGATTCCTGGTAGTAGTTACACAGTAGGAGGTATATCATGTGCGGGTTAGGATTCTTTGGGTCGCAAGAAACCTAACCCAGCTACAGCAGAAGGGAGTGGGCCGCAATGGGCTGGGTCGTGCTGGATCTGAGAAAGGTGCAGGAGCCAGGACAGGCACGGAAGCCAGACTCTCCTTGCTGTGCACGTGGGCAGATGCTTCTTTCCTTTCTAAACACTGTTCCCCTCTCCCTCTGTGACCCAGAAGGACTGAGAGATCAAGATGATGAAAGGCTGATGGAGATCAAAGTATTGACACATTATTACTGATAAAGCTGATTAGAAAACATGGCTTTCAGGTTTCTCCTCCCTTTCAACTTCAGAAGTGTGTTTCCTAGACCACTGATGGTCAAATCACTTGGATTTTCATGCCACACATATTTATTGAGCACCTGCTGTGAGCCAGGTGCTCTTCTAAGTGCTGGACTGCAGGAATGAACACCACGTTCCTGCCCTCCTTAGCCTCCCTTCTGTGTCAGCTGCTGATGGACACTGTGGACAAAAATCATTGAAGCAAGGGGCCTGGAACCCTCTGGAGGTGGGTTGGGGGCTTGTTATTGTATATAGAGTGGTCAGAAGTTGCCTCACTGATAAGGGGGCTTTTGAACCAGGTCTCAAAAGACTTGAGAGAATCATGTGGCTCTCTGGCAAATGGGGTTCCACAGAGCAAGAATATCATGTGCAAAGGTGCTGTGGCCTGAGTGTGCTTGCCTGTTAATGGAACGGCTGAGGGAGGTTATAAGAACCAAGAGAGATGCCTCACTACCAGAACCCAGCACCTTTCAGCTCTACTGTGACAGTGAATTTTATGTGTCAACTTGGCTAGGAACAGAACCAGATATTTGGTCAGATGTTGATGGGAATATATTTCTTAGGTGAGATTAACGATTAAATCAGCAGAATTTTAGTGATGCAGATTACCCTTCATAAAATGAGTGGGCTTCATCCAATCAGTTGAAGGTCTTAAGAGAAAAAAAGGTGGAGGTCCCCCAGGAAGAGGGAATACTCCTTTCAGATTGTCTTCAGACTTGAGCTGCAGCATCAACTCTTCCCTGGGTCTCCAGCCTGCCGGCCTACCCTGCAGATCCACAGACTTGAAGCTGTGGTGCATCTGTACATGAAGGTGCTTGTTCTCTTCTCATGGAGGATGACGCTGGGCCCCCTGTGCATCAAAGCTGTGCCAGCTTCCCCTCAGTTCTCACCAAATTCCCATAGAGTGCATGTGCAGTGCCTTTCTCAAGTTTGAGCCACACTGTGGGGCCTGAAATATTACCTGGGAGAGTTGCCTTTCTGATCTTCCCACCCTGACTCTCCCCTGAGATTCTGTGCCATCTTTGGTGGATCTTCCTTTTCCATTGGCCAAAATAAGGGAAAGGAGAGAAAACCCCCTAAAATCCTTATGTAAATAATCCAGCTCTTATGGATCACCCTCCCCGAGGACTTCCCCAGCTCATTTCTCATGTCTGCAGGTATCCAGATGCGTCTGAATCCCATTTGGCTTGGGCTGAAACCCAGGGCATCAGTGTAAAAGGTCTGTGATGATTCCCTTACCCTCAAAAGAGAATTTGGAGCTGCTTGTTTGGTGATAAACCAGAGAGGCAAGAAAGGGGGAAGGATTTAGCCAGACTAGGGAAGGAAAGAGGAGGAGGAGGGGCGAGGGGACAGACAACGCTGTGGAAAGTCTGTGTGTGAGAAGTCCTGGAACAACTCTGGGATGTGGAGGAGGGGCTTTGGAGAAACATCACTGTGGGTATGAATGAAATGCCTTTCATATTCGTGGAGATACACAAGTAATAATAAGAATTTTTAAAGCCACACTTGGTTCCAGGACTCTGATACTTTATATAGGACTCGGCAGCAAGACTGAGCCATGTGAACCCCAGCTTTTTATGCAGGGTCACAAACGTCTACTTGACCTCTATGTGGTATGAAAGTAAGAAGACTTTTCGATCAAACCGACCCTCGCATTCCAGCTGGGTGACCCACAGTGAGATGCTTCCAAAACTGTAGTTCCTCCTCTTCTGTAGGATAGGGAGAATCGAGCTACCCTGTAGGGTTGCTATGGGAACCCAATGAGATGAAGCACATAGAGGCTTCCTGGCACGCAGGCCTTGCTCAGCAAAGGTTACTGGGTCTTCTCTCTGTTTTTCTACTTTTCTTCCTTGCCCATCACCCAGTGAGGCTGGAATAGATTTTCTGCTTCTCATGAGCTAATGAAATCTTCTGAAGACTCCTGACTCTTGGCATGGCGTTTTTTTCTGCGAAGAGCAGGGGCCAAGGAAATGCCAATCAGTGGACTGAAGGTGTAACTGGGAAGTTACATCTGAGAGGTGACAGCTCCTCATATAGCGCCAAAAGTATTTATCCTGGATCTTAATTAATTTCTAGAGTTGCTGTTAGTGAACCATGCTTTCAAATCTGCTAATGTGAGTGACGTTTTTATAATCAAACATTTCCAAAATACCAATGCATCCCTCCCTAGCAACAGCACTGCATGGAGATTAGCCCCATCTTGTGGAGAAGCCAAAAGATATTTCAGTGACATACTGCTTGAGGTTGAGGAATTGAAGCAAAATTTGAATCTTAATATTATATTTTTCACAAAATACTTTCAAGTTTTATATAATCAGACCTGTATATTTTATGTGGAACTTATAAATCTTATTTTTTATAGGTGATGAAGTCACTTCATCAGGTGATACTGACTCTGTAATTGCACTCTTAAAAAAAATCAAAAGCAAAAACCCCTCCAGATGGCTTACTCTTAATTTCTTGCAGAAAGCATTGTTTTCACAATTCTAATGCATTTCCTTATGTTGGTTTTAAGTTAATCTAGGACAGAGGGTGCTTATGATTACCTTGGACTTGAAGGAGGATTCCTGTAAGTTCTCGAAAGCTAGGTAAACCACTTAACAGACAAAAAGCAGGGACGCACTGCTGAGAAGGTTTTGCATTTACGTAATTGAAAATTCCTCCATTTTGTAGAAGTTTAACCATGTTGTACAATGCAATAGATTGATAATTTTTCTTTCTCTGGATATGTCAGATGTTAAGGAAAGGGCTGAAGCAGGATGCAGAATCACTTCTTACTAGAGAATCAGACCCACTCTTTGCCTTCAGATAATACATGAAGACCATGAGCAAGGAGCCCTGAGGTCTAGTCTTGGCCAGGCACCACCTGCCTCCATCATCTGGGGGAAGTGACTTAACCTCTCCAGGGGTCAGTTTCCTAATCTGTCCTGTGAAGAGGTTGGAAAAAATGATCTTGTAAGATTCCACCTTTCAGGTATTAAGAGTGAGAGCAGAGCAGAAGCTTTGCACGATGCGTAGGAAGAGAGGCATAGTGACTTCTGCCTCCTGTGAGGCCCCAGGTGTGTTTGGGAGGGATGTGGCATATTCGTTTATACATTTTAAAGTTGCTCAAAATAATTCTTCTGTTTGTTTTAAGCCACCAACTTGAGATATGGTCAGGGCCATTTCTTTTTCAACTTATTTTACATTTTTAGGGATTTCTCTTTAAAAAAATTTTGATACATTGTGTCCTATGATTATGTGTTGAACCATAATAATGAAAAACTATTAACTATAGTGCATTCAGAGAATAATAGCTTTCGTCTCTGTTCGCTCCCCTGTTCTTTCCTATTCTCTACTTGGAGGTAACTTTCTGATTTTCAGTTTTTGGTGTTTTCTTCTGTTGTTTGTCTTTGAAAGGATGAGCAAATACGCGTGCAGTGGTGCATCTGTGGGTTCCCCTGTTTTTGCACCAAGAGTGGCATACAGGACCCTGCTCTGTACTGTGGCTGTTTCCTCTGAATACTGTGTTCACAGAGATTGCCTGTGCAGGATGCAGAGGCCTCCACGCACCCCTTTCCTCCCGTGCACCCTGGTTTAGGCAGACAGTCGCTGAGGGGCAGGCATTTGGATGGAGCTGTAACACCCTCAGCTTCTTTATTTTTCTGGAAATATTTTTTGCTTTGCGTTCCAATTCGTTCCTCTCAGCTCTCCAGCTGGTGCCCGCTCCCTGGTTTCTTTCATTTGCCCCTTTCTCTCTGCTCACACACTGAACTCACTGATCTGGTGCCCCACATCCAGCCCTCTTCTCACCTTCCACCTTGTCTGTGGGGAGCTGATTTACATCTCATCCCTTTTATGCTGATGACTCCTAAATCCATAGCCTTAAGCCCCTCTCTTTTCTGAGATTCGGATTTACATTTCCAACTTTCCTTTGCAACGTTTCCATGCGAGTTCCACGCGAGTATTTTTTAGAGACCTCACATTCTACTTGCCCCCAAGCGGAACTCATCAGCTTCCCCATAAACCACTCATCTTTGGGTATCACTCATCTCAGATAATAGCTTCACAATTTCCTGCATTGTCCAAATGGGACATCTTAGCATCTCCTTCAAATCTTCTTATTCCCAATTTTTACTCAGCCATCAGGGTCTGTTAGTTCTGTCTCAGCTCCATTCCTACGGCTACGGCACTATTGGGGTCCTGGTCTGGACTTGGATTTGGAATCTGGAGGGAGTGATACAAGCTCAAGGGAATTTATAGCCTGTTTGTGGTGGCAGCTGAGGCAGGGCTGAGAGTGAAGGCATGTTTGGAGACCATTCGTCACAGTGGGATCCTGGCTGATCATTAAAAAAGTTTATTGAGATATAGTTGATATACAGTATTATATTGATTTCAGATGTACAGCATAGTGCCTCACAATTATATGCATTATTAAATGCTCATCTTAAGCATAGTTAACATCTGTCACTATACAACGATACAATGTTACTGACTTTATTCCCTATGCTGTACTTCCATCCGTGACAAATTTCTAATTTGAAGTTTGTAAGCCTTTATTCCCTTCACCTATTTCACCGATTACCTGCTCCCAGCCCTCCGCCCCCACTACCCCACCACACTCACTGTGGTAACTTAGAGTCTGTTCTCTGTGTTTATGAGTCTATTTCTGTTTCATTTTTTGTTGTGTTTTTCAGATTCCACATGTAAGGGAAATCATATGGTATTTGTCTTTCTTTATCTGACTTACTTCACTGCGTATGATATCCTGTAGGTCCATCCATGTTGTTGCAAATGGCAAGATTTCATTCTTTTCTATGGCTAACATTCCATTGTATATATGCATCACATCTTTATCCATTCATCCAATGGTGGACACTTAGTTGCTTCTATATCTTGGCTATTGTAAATAATACTGTAATAAGCATAGGGGTGCATAGATTGTTTCAAATTAGTGATTTTATTTTCTTTGGGTAAATTCCCAGAAGTGGAATTCTGGCTTGCATACAAGCCATTTTTTGGCATGCATACCTTGCATACAAGGTATTTTTATTTTTAATTTTTGAGGAACTTCATCACTACTTTCCATAGTGGCTGCACCAATGTACACTCCCACCAATAGTGTATGAGGTTTCCCATTTCTCCACATCCTCATCAATACTTGTTATTTCTTGTCTTTGGGTAGTGGCCATTCTGAGTGTTGTGAGGTGGTATCTCATTGTGGTTTTGATTTGTGTTTCCCTTGTGATTAGTGATGCTGAGCATCTTTCATATATCTGTATGTCTTCTTTGGAAAAATGCCTATTCAGGTCCTTTGCCCATTTTTTTTTTTTGAGAGGGCATCTCTCATATTTATTGATCAAATGGTTGTTAACAACAATAAAATTCTGTATAGGGGAGTCAATGCTCAATGCACAATCATTAATCCACCCCAAGCCTAATTTTTGTCAGTCTCCAATCTTCTGAAGCATAACGAACAAGTTCTTACATGGTGACCAAATTCTTACATAGTGAGTAAGTTCTTACATGGTGAACAGTACAAGGGCAGTCATCACAAAAACTTTCAGTTTTGATCACGCATTATGAACTATAAACAATCAGGTCAAATATGAATATTCATTTGATTTTTATACTTGATTTATATGTGGATCCCACATTTCTCCCTTTATTATTATTATTATTATTATTATTATAATTTTTAATAAAATGCTGAAGTGGTAGGTAGATGCAAGATAAAGGTAGAAAACATAGTTTAGTGTTGTAAGAGACTCTGCCCATTTTTTAATTGGATAGTTTGTTTTTAATTTGATTTTTAATTTGATTTTTTTGTTATTTATTTGTATGGATTTTGGATATTAGCCCCTAACCAGATATGTCATTTGCAAATACCTTCTCCTGTTCAGTAGGTTGTCTCTGGTGTCCTTTGCGGTACAGAAGCTTTTTAAATTTGATGTCGTCCCCCTTACTATATTTTTGCTTTTGTTTCTCTTGCCTGAGGAGACAGATTTTAAAGAATGACTAATGCAGATATTCAAGAGTTTACTGGGATCTTGGCTGATCTTCGGACCTCCAGCCTCTCCTGGTTCCCACCTACTTGTTAAGCCTGATCCTCCGGTCTTCCTGTCTACGCTGTGGACCTCTGAAAGGATCATTCCGGTCCGTTCCTTTCCTGTCAGGTACCTAGAGTCGATTTCGGCTGTTTCCAGCCAGGAGCTCTGGTTGATCCAGGTAGTAATAGGAGGAGTAGAAACAAAAGGTGAGGGAGAAGGTCACTGAGTTATCAAAACGGCAGGACGCCTGGGCATGGAGAATGCTCCCTGCTCTCGGGGCGGAGCACCGTAGGGTCAGGCGCACCCCAAAACCGCTGGAGTGTGCGGCGGTCGCGGCACTTCCTGTGAGGCTGACCGAACAGCTGCTGAGCCAGGTTTTCATTTGCTCCTTTATTCTTGACCTCCCATCACCTGTGACCCGGACTCCCCTTTGACCAAACTTTAGTCAGGTTCTGCTGAAACTTCTTTTTGACTAGGCCTCGTCCTTGGCCCAGTTTTTGCAAGAATCTTGCTAGGCCAGCATAGGGAGAGTTCCCCCACCCTTGATATCAATTAAGTTCCTCTTAGTAACTTTCTGTCCATTGACCCCTGCCTGCTGGCTGTAAATGCTGAGCCTCCCTTGCTGCATTTGGAGTTAACCTCAGTTCTGTATTGCAGTCTCTTCTCTACTGCAGTATTTTGGGTAAAATTTGTCTTGCCATTTTTAACAGGTGGTCATTGCAATTTCTGTTTAACACCTGTGTTTATAAGTGTTTTTCTGTGCCTTGCAATCCAAAAAGAACCGTAAGAAACACAGAAGTCTTCTGTAATATTAAAATTTAAACATATTAAGTGTTTTTTTAGGAAGTTCCTGTTTTCTAGGGCATCAAAACAAGATTTTTCATTATTAATTGGAATCCATTTTTTTCTGTGAAAAACTTAAATTATGACATGTAAATGAGAAAACATTTGTTTTTATAAATCTAAATTTAAACACAGTAATTAAGGTTTTTATGTGGATGTATCTATACACTTGGCACCTGCTTTGAATTCAAAGCAAAACAGAAAGAGATATAAATAAAATAATAAAAGGCTTATGGGTTGAATTCTAGCTAGAAGAATACTCAGGGTCAGGAGATAGTGTCAGGCAGGGCATCCTTCTTAGAGGAGGCAAGTTCTGAGTCAGAGGGTAAAGGAATTGAGAGTCAAGGATTAGGAGAAAGAATGGGAAAAATATCTTAAAGAGAGGACTTAAAATGCTGGGTTATGAACATGGAGATATTTGGCCCACAAGCTTTGGATCTGTCTTTTACCTTCTGACCTTGTTTCCTCATTGGGGTATTTAACTATCTACTCCGACCTTTGTATTCAGCTGTAGCATGGAGTGAGTCCCGATTTGGGGGCTCCTCCTTTCCTGGAGAGGGTCGTGAGGAATCTTGATAGAAACCACCTAGAATTCTGGAGTTGGGCCTGGGAACCAGGTAAGGAATGAACGAGGAGCCCTTAGTGGTACCACCGCCTCTGCTTCCCACCCTGGGCCCATCTTTGGACTCCATCCCTTCTCTCACGTGCCTGGGAACCTCTAAGGCCTTGTCCTAGGTGGTGGACTGGCTTGAGAGCTGTGCAAGCAAGGCATCAAGCGCCCCTTCTCTGGTCATGGGTGGTTCGGCCAGCTCAGCCTGACTAGGGCACCCGTGTCCTGACTGTCTGCCCAGCCTTCCCCAGACGCTGGGTGCACATCCACCCGTCCCTCTCTTCCTCTCTCTGCTGATCACCTCTAGAGTCTTTAGTGGGATCGGTTATATTCCAAATGGCATGGATTTGCAATGTGGAGTTCTGCAAGGATTCCAGTAATTTAAAAGAAAAAATTCTAAACTTTAAAGTACTTGAGGGTCATAAAATTCCTTTGTGATTAATTTCCAATTTAAACATGATTATGAGAGGTTGTGACTTGTGTGATTTCTGTTCTTCACAATGAAGTAAGGTTTTCTGTGTATAAATAAGTGATTAATTTTGTTAACCATCTATGGCACTGTAAAATATAGTTTGGGGAGTATAAGGTGTAATATATTTCTACTGAAACATTCTTTAGAACGTCCTTCTTTTATAGTTTTTCTGTTACTGTTGCCTGTCCTTCTAACAGGTTTTGCTTACTCTATTTTAATACTGTTTTTTAGCAATAGCTTCTATGTGTTTATAGCAGATTATACCTTTTATAAAAATAAAGTGCCTGTCTTGGTCCAAATCTTTAGGGCTTCTGTAATTCTACTTTGTATAGTATTAACATTGAAGCAGATATTCAGTTTTTGTATGTGTTGTATTTTTATCCAGCCTTAAAGAGGGCAATTACAAATCAGTAGAGAGAAAATTACTAGGAGAAAAGTAGGAAGGGCATAAATGGGCAATTTACACAGACACACATATATACACACAAAACCCTATAAATGTCCATAAATACTTTTAAAATGGTCAGCTTTGCTATTGTCAAAGACTTGCAAATTATACTAGCAATAGCACAACTGTGACTTAACATTTCTCACCTGTCATGTAGGCAAAGATGAAACAAAAGTAAATAACTTTCTCATGGGAACCATGAGAATACATTTTTTTCTAATAATTTATTGAAATAAATAAGCAGAGATCTATACAAAGATTTGTACACAGAGATATTCATTACAGTGTTGTTTATAATAGTGAAATACTGGAACCAATCCAAAAGTTACAAAAAATGTATTGGCTACATACATTAAGGCCTCTCTTATCAATATGTTACACAACAATTAAATCATATTTTGAAGAATATTGAGAAAGTTTTCATGGTATCTTGTAAATGAAAAATAAAGGTATAATATATGCATATATTTATATACCTATATGTGTGCATATATATGCAAATATACATATATATTTAAAAGTTTTTTTAAGAAAATGGGGGATAGAGAGCTAGGGCATTTCTCAGAAAGTAGACTGGCAGAATATATGTTAATGCTCAGATTATGGTGATATGTATTTTTCTTTTGTTTTCCACATTAAATATTAATTTTTTATAATAAAAGGTCAAAAAGTATATTTAAGAAATTTATATTAGAACTGTTTAAAAGAGCTTAAGGATTTTAAATAAGTGAATATTATATTTTATGTAAGAGAAAATGATCAAAATCATTCAAAGTAGATTCACTATGTAATTGTTATCAACATTGGGATCCCTATATGGATATATTTCATGTTTTGCTTCTCTAGAGATTGGTACAAATTTTTTGTTTTTTGCTTCTTCAATGTGCCATCTTCTGGGTAGTCAGATCTATTTTATCTTTTATAATTACTTCATTATTTAGTTTGGTTTATATGATATAAGTAGGCAGAGTTTCTAAATGGGGAATTTTTGAAAGGGAATCCATTAAATATATGGACAAGTTTCTTATGGCTTAGAATTATAAAAGAGAAGACTAGGCTTCTCTTCCACTAATGCATTCAATAGTTTCCCCATCATTCTGTCTTCCTTGTTTATATGAGACAGTAAATGTAAGTTACTGATAACCCTTGTGCTTTGAGACAGGGGTCCGTCCGCTTTGCCATTTCCTTAGCTCTTTGGCAAGTGAGTTATACTTGCAGCCACTGGATGGCAGCTAACCTCCATAGGAGTCAGCTGTTTCCAAGAAGCCCTCTTTCCACAGTGTATACTGTGTATCATGTACCGTATTGTGCTTGAAAGGAAAAAAGAACAGAACCCAACATGTAGTATCTCTGGATTAATCTCGTTTTATTAACCTCTGAACATAAGATTGTATAGGACGTAAGATTGAAGTGCTGTAAATCCTGTAACTAGAATTCTGAGGCTTTTCTTTTAAAAAGAAAACCCAATAAACCTAAGCCTGTTGATTTGCAGGCACAGTGTTCCTGTCAGGCACCTATAGGTCTATTATTAATAGTAGAGCTTTACCAATTTGATGTTCCCACATAACAAATAATATTGCAACAACAATTCCCTGTAAGGAAAATATTTGTAAACCCTAGCTGATGGCTCAGAACAATGGTAAGTTGATGCTCAGTATATTGAAATTCATTCTTATGAATAATTCAGTTCACAAAATTCCAGTTTACAATGCAATCCCATTTGATAATCATTCAACGAAATGATAATGAAAAAGAGCACCTGCTTGTATGTTTCAATTCAAGAAAAAATGAGAAAGTTGATAATGGTGTAAACCTCATCCATCAGTCTAGGATAATAGAGGAAAGTAGAGATGCAGAATAAACAAGTATACATCTCCCTTTAACTAGGGGCACAGGTCAGGAGAAGTGAAACTTAAATAGGAGGGGCTGAAATTCACCTCTCACACTTTACAAGAATTCCTTCTACCACACATCCCAAACACCACTATCGCTAACCTATAGCAACTGATTAAAAAAGAAAAATGATAACAAGAAGGAGAGTAAAAACAGCATGAAAAAGGACACCTTTGAGAGGATTAAAAAATGGACATATTACTTAACAAAACAAAATAGGATTTTGGTTTATTACTACGTACAGTATAAGTGATTTAAAAAGTGATCACTCCATGTATGTATATATTGAGCACCTATTATGTGTCAAATGCTGTGTCTAATGAAGGCTGCAGTTAACCCACAGAGAAGCTGGCTACTGGATTTTTAAGCCAACTTTAGGAAATTAATCAGCAACTGTAGAACTCTGGGTAAACAAATGTAAAAGAGACCAGGCATCAGCTCAGAAAATCACAACGAAGATTTGAACCTACTTAGCAGGAGGGAAAGGTTTCACACACACACACACACACACACACACACAAAAAAAAAAAACAAACAAACAAACAAACAAACAAACAAACAAAAAGACATGAAGCCCTTGTTTAAAAAAAACTGAGTACAAATTATATTTCTAAAATGTAATTATTATTCAGGATGGAAATTATAAGAATCAAGGAAGGAGCAATAAAATACCAGAGAAGGGACCCTGAGGTTCAGGAAGGACTCCAAAGAGGGAGAGGCATGGAACATTTTCTTTACCCATGCATGGGACTTTGACCTGTGTAGAAGGAGGCAAATTTGTTTAGATAGATTCTGGAGTTTGGAGACCAGCTAGTGCCCCATTGGCAAGAGTGGATGACAGGAGTGGGTGCCCTTGCACAGGGGGTGGTCTCCAGGGAAGGGCAGGAGGTGGTTTGAGGCTCTTTCTTCTGTGTCTCACATCCTGGCAGGACCTCCCTTCCCCTTCAGGCCTCTCTTTTCCCTACATATTAGAAGAAAAACTTCAGATTTAAATAAGAGTTTTGGACTGATTTTACTGAGATTTAATCTGTACAAGAGTTGAGTACAACTAATTAAGGAACATAAACTCTAAATCGATTGCTTACCATTTGGAAAGCCTTCTAAAGGACAAACTTCTGTGATTTAAAAATGCTTCCCATTTCATTAATTTTCCTTACAAAAGAAAGAAATGTAATACCCAAGTGGATAATAGTTTAGAGAAAAATTGCCTATTACTGTAGTTCTTTTAGTTGTAAATGCCTCACATTTTCTCTTTGGAGACTGCTGTTTTCATCTTTGTGTATTTTCTGGATTAGAAATGCAATTGATTATCTCCTATTGCTCTGTCTCACTCAATGAATTAACACTTTTGATTTTTGTTTTTCCATGCTTTCTTATTATTATATAATAAGCAATCGGGTGCATTACATTTTCTTCCTTCCACTGTTTGTCAGGGAAACCCACTCATCGCATAATGCTCCCGTGGTCTGCCTTTGGCTTAAGGTTGATGGTTCCATTCCAATTTGTTTCCAAATGATGCTCAGAATGGCAAGAAAATTGGTGATGATGTGAAAGAGGATATGTGAGCTCTGGTTGTAAGGTAATTTTCTTTTAGGCTCTAGGAAAAGAAAGGAGGAAGACTGAGGCAGGAGGGGAGATCCAGAGAGAATGAGGAAGACCCCAACATAGAAGAGGGAACGGCCTAGATGAGGAAGTGGCAGTGATACACATGTTGGGGTGGTTTCCCTGGGAACAAGGAGACCCTGTCCTAAAATTCCTGTTTGAGCAGATTCAAATGTTGACCCTTAGCTTTGGGGAAGGGGGAGGAAGAGGGTGGAAAAGCAGAAAGTATTTTCTCCTGCCCTGTGCTAGCTTATTTTCAGAATATTTACCCCAGGAACATATTGCCCTTTACTTTCTTACGTTATGAAAGGAGAACAGTATAGACTTTATTTTGCCTTTAAATTTGTCTTATTAACTTGTAGTTATGCTCCTTCTTTTTTTTGAGAGGGCATCTCTCATATTTATTGATCAAATGGTTGTTAACAACAATAAAATTCTGTATAGGGGAGTCAATGCTCAATGCACAATCATTAATCCACCCCAAGCCTAATTCTCGTCAGTCTCCAATCTTCTGAAGCATAACGAACAAGTTTGTACATGGTGAACAAATTCTTACATAGTGAATAAGTTCTTACATGGTGAACAGTACAAGGGCAGTCATCACAAAAACTTTCGGTTTTGATCACGCATTATGAACTATAAACAATCAGGTCAAATATGAATATTCGTTCGATTTTTATACTTGATTTATATGTGAATCCCACATTTTTCCCTTTATTATTATTATTATTATTTTTAATAAAATGCTGAAGTGGTAGGTAGATGCAAGATAAAGGTAGAAAACATAGTTTAGTGCTGTAAAAGAGCAAATGTAGATGATCAGGTGTGTGCCTGTAGACTATGTGTTAATCCAAGCTAGACAAGGGCAATAAAACATCCACGGATGCAGAAGATTTCTCTCAAAACAGGGGGGGTGAGGTTCTAAGCCTCACCACTGTTGATCCCCAATTTCTCACCTGATGGCCCCCCTGCGACTGTGCCTGTCTTAGGTTGTTCCTCCCTTGAAGAATCTTACTGTCTCTGGCTAACCAGTCATCTTCCGGGGCCATACAGGGAGATGTAAAGTTGGTAAGTGAGAGAGAAGCCATATTGTTTGAAAACGTTAGTTTTTTACTTCTTTGCAGATTGATGCCCTGTGGCTTCTATGCCCAGCTATGCTCCTTCTTTAAGTGATTTAGACCAATATAAAAGATTCTCTTCCTGTCTTTTAAACCTTATTGAATGTTAAAATATACATTTTACATATATTGACTCATGAGCTTGATATAACAGCCTGGGTTCCCATGTACCTTGGTATATTCTTACAATTTAGTACTTTGTTATGGACTAATTGTCATTTTATCTCCTTTGCTAGACTGTAAACTCCTTATATACTTGAGTAACGTTGTACTGGGTGTACCAGAGAAGTTCAGTAGATATAATAGTGATTGATTTTGGTGAGATTAATGAGCTATACTAAAACATTTTCCTAAAATATGTAGTACTTCTTAAATCACACCTAAAATATGGAATTAATTTCCTTCCCACCTAGAAAAGGAATTACACCACCAGGTTTGATCCTTATGATCTTTCTATGCTATCCTTGGTTCCTGTTAAGACAGGAACCTTCCCATGTTTTTGATTAATATAATATTTGAAAGTTAAATCAATCCAAAGAAAGCAATTGTTCAGATTAATTTCATGTCAAGTACTAAATCACCAGGTAGGGACTACATTTTGAAAGACCTTGCTTATCCTGCCCTTCATGTTTTCATGTCTGCTCTATTTATGTCCCCATAATAATTAAGTTTACTTCAATGAAAGTTGATTTCTGTAATTAATTGTACCATTTCATTTGGCTATTTGAATTGACCTGGGGGCTACCTTTGAGTACAGGCCCACAAGTGTTAACTGTTTCCAGTGGAAGAATTATGATAGATGGAAGATCAGGCAGGCAGGTCTTTAAGAAGCAGGAACTAGTGTCGCAGTACACAGCATTGTTAAGTATACTTAAAAGAGGAAATGTATGTACGTGAGTATTAATTAGGTGTTCTTTTATCCCTGCTCCGGCAGGAAAGAAGTATTAAAAATATCTTAAAGAAGCTTTGAAAGAACATTTGGTCTGTGTAGCATTTATACAGTGGAGTTTTGTTAGCAATAGAATAAATGCATTTTTTATGTATGCCACAATGGTGATTATGTTTGTTCTCTGAAATGATATTTTAGCATTTTTGCTGTTGAAGTAAACAGCAGTGCTTGAGGTTTGCCTTGTGAAATCTAAGGGCAGTAATGTCATTTATTACGAATTATGTAGTGGTCTTTTCGAAAGGCGAACTAAGAAAACACCATCAGGTAGATAAATTGGGTTACTTTTATCTTGCTTGACAATATAAATTCTGCTTTGCTGGTTGTGAAGTAACCCATTTGTAACTGTAGGTTGTTTGGGGTTTAAAGACCTTATTAGCTCCTGGGTAAGGTTATAAATAGGGCTGTTCTTTCTTCAATTAATGAGCAGTTTGAAGACCCAAAAATATGGCTGTGATGCAGGCAGATACAGGCCTGACTTCTAAGAGTGGCAGTGGTATTGGTGGAGGTCAGGGATCACCAAAAGCAAAGCATCTGAGCCTCACCTTGAACTCTAATTTGCTGCCAACCATGCTCTTTCCAAGGTGATCAGATCATTCGTGGCTTCGGCTGGAAAATCTTTCTTTGATCTCTCCCTAACTTTTACCCTTAAGCTTTTCAAGGAGAGAGAAAATATCCTTTTTAGAAATGACTGCTTAGTTTCAAATAAATGGGTTTCTGTATCTAATCACATTCTTGTAATCAAAAGTTTTTCTGCCTCACAAATCAATGCATCTCATTTTACTGCCAGACCACTTGGCATGGGTGTCAGTGTAAACCATTGATGCTTATAAATATTTTCATGGGTTCATATTTATAAAAGTCATAATAAATGGGGGTTTACAGAGTCAAGCTATGGTAAGTTGGGATGTTCCTCTATCTTGGTGGCTAATTAATATACCTCTGATGGGGTGATGTTATTCTTTGCTGCTTTTAGAAGATATTTCTTGAGTGAATGAACTAATAATTCCTAATAGTAGGATTTGCTTTTACAATGAATGACATTTGACTCATTTTTCTCTTTAAATCATTCCATAGGAAAGGAACAAGATTTTGAGGTTACTATTTCACAGTATTTCAGCACAAGAGAGAAGCAAAGAGGAACTAAATGCAGTGTTTAGTGATTTTGTTTGTTTGTTTGCTGGTAAGCCTCTACTTTTCGCTTTCCCTGTTGAACAAAAGCAAGCACCACTGTGATAACAGCAGATGGCCCTCAAAATGATCCCCTATTGGAATCGGGGCCTATGACCCTCGTTTTTGCAGCTGCAGTCTTGGGTTCCCACAGAGTTGTGTGCGTCTGTTGGTGGGAGTCAGCTGGAGCGGGTGGATGTGGGCTGAGGGGTTCCTCTGTATTATTCCTGCTTCTTGGTGTCTTCAATACTGGACATCAAACCTTGGCATGGGCAGTGACTTATGTAATGAAATATCCTTTTCTCCTAAATAATTCCCTGATAAACTAAGTCAGAATGAAAGAAGGAAGGAACATAAGTTGGCATTTTTGTTGCTTTGCATTTGAAAAAATGATCATGCATTGGTGTCTTAGTATGCACGGTGTGAAGTGGAACAATAGCAATTGAAAGGTAACATAAAGGTAAAAATCATTTGTAGCTATTGCTTTCACAAAGCAAGAATTTTCACATTAATAAGGGTTCTCACTATATCTAATTAATACTGCTCATATATTTGTTCGGACTTTGAATTTCTGAATGAACAAGTAATTAAGGAATAAGATCATTTCCAAGCTGTTGATTGTCATTTAGATTATAACTACAAACAGATTCTAATTAAGAAGTGTTATTTTTCTTAGTTGTGTATGCTCTAAAGCTGAAATTCTGGTCCTAACCAAGGAGTGACTGGGATAACTTAACTAGACAATATGTTCTGCAAATGTTCAAGGCAAACAATTGCAGCCATGCTAAGCAGACGACCCAAAGGCAGAATGCTAGAGGACTTCATAATGAACTCTATGATTTGCACCTAAAATTTGATTTCCCTATCTTGTTCAGAACCCCTGAGCTTTAGATTTAGGTTTGGGCAAATAATTTTATAAAGGTCTCTAGCTTTGTACATGAAGAACAAGTATCATGGTCCACTGAGCATCATTTGTTCAAGATATGGACATCTAGAATGGAAAAAAATTCCTTTGGGGAAAACACTAAGATGTTATGGTACTGCAGTGTTAAAGTGAACAACCTGGAGTGCTTGGTGAAAGATGGCAGTGTAGGAAGGCAAGGCAGAAACCTCATCCTAAAGTCACATAAAATATGAAAATACAGCAAATAAAACTAAAAGTGAAAGTGACTTGAAGAATGCAGAACTATCTACATCTGGGGAAGAAGAGAAGACCTGAAAGAAAAGGGTAAAGTGGCAAAGCTGCGATCTGGCAGGACACAAGCCCTCCCCCAACCCCAGCCCACAGGTGGGAGGAAGAGGAAGAGGAATGGAGCAGGGAGGGAGGAGGAGCTCAGGACCACTGAACACCTGGCCCTGGGGGTCTGCTCCAGGAACATGAACCCACATTAGATGGTGCTCTGGTGATTAGTGGGGCTGGGCAACAAAGACAGGTGGAACACTTGGAGAAGCTGAGATTACAGCTGCCTGTGGGGAACAGGTACACTCTACTGGCCTCCCTGAGGGAAAATCAAAATGGGCAGTTTGAAAGACTTCCCAGCAATGAGAGGGGTACCAGAGGGGAAGGGGTTATACAGAGCTCTCTGGTCAGGAGAAAGGGCAGGTGGACAATACCCACCTAGCCTACCCTCAGCCCAATAGGTTAGGAACTCTCAGGAGCCCCAGACACTCAATCCCCTTTCTGGCAATGCAGCCCTGAGGCTCCCTGGGTAGGCAGAGGGAGACCCTCCCAGCTTTCTCAGCCCAGTTTTGGGCCAACTGGGGAACTGGCCCAGGAGCTCCTTCCTCCCAGCAGGCACCAGTCCCACTCGCTTGTGGCCCCACCATTGCTGCAGGCTGGAGGGAGGACAATTCTGCCTATGGTAGCTCCAGCATTGCAGCACTGAGGCTCCTCCCTGTGTGCATGGCCTGCAGTTGGCTTGCTTGGTCCAGCAGTAGAGGCAGTTATTGCAGCCGGGAAGGCAGAGGGTGATCCTACTAGCTTTCTCAGCCCTGTTTAGGCCCAGCTGTGGGAGCCAGGCCCTGGAGCTCCTTCCCCCAGGCAGGTGCTGGTACCACTAACCTGTGGCCCCTGCCATTGCTTCAGGCCAGACAGAAGATGGCTCTGTCCACAGCAACTCTGAGTTTTCTCTCTGTGTGTATGATCAGCTGATGGCCCACACAGCCCACTTGAAATCAGATCACTACAAGCCAGATAGAAAGGTGCCCTGCCCACTGCATACCAACAGCTGGGGCTTATGCACAGGAAATTGAGCTTCTGGGCACTAGAGGGCGCCTCTTCTATAAAGCTATTATTCCATAGGAAACACTTAAAAAAAAAAAAAGAGGCAGAGGAATTTGGTCCATATGAAACTACAAGACAAAACACTAGAGTGAGGGCTAAGTGAAACTGAAATCACCAATCTTCTTGATAAAGACTTCAAAGTAAAAGTCATAAACATGCTCATGGAGCTATGGAAAAATATTCAAGATCCCAGGAAAGACTTCAACAAAAAGATAGATGACCTACAAAAGAGTCATTCAGAGCTGAACAATACAGTATCTGAAATAAAATACAATGGTGGATTTAATAGCAGGTTTTCACAGGTTGAAGAAGTGGTAAATTATCTGGAAATTAGATAGCAAGAAAACAATGAAGCCAAAAAACAGAGAAAAGGATCTCGAGGAATGAAAAAATAATTAGAGAGCTGTGTGATCAATCCAAATGGAACAATATTCACATAATAGGGGTACCAGAAGGAGAAGAGAGACAAAGGAATAGAAAGTCTCTTTGAGGAAATAATTGTTGAAAACTTCCCCAAACTGGGGAAGGAAATAGGCACTCAGGTCATGGAAGCTCAGAGAGCCCCTAACAAAAGGAACCCTAGGCAGACAACACCAAGGCATTATAATAATTAAAATGGCAAAGATCAAGGACAAGGAAAGAGTATTGAAAATATCCAGAGAGAGAAAAAAGATTACTCATAAAGGAAACCCCATCAGGCTATCATCAGACTCCTCAGCAGAAACTTTGCAGGCCAAAAGGGAGTGGCATGATATATTTAATGTAGTGAAACATAAGGACTTCCAACCAAGAATACTCTACCTGGCAAGATTATCTTTTAAATTTGAAGCAGGGATTAAACGATTTTTAGATAAACAAAAGTTAAAGGAATTCACCACCACTAAGCCAGCCCTACAGGATATGTTAAAGGAGCTGCTCTAGATGGAGATGTTCCTAAGGCTAAATGGCTATCATCAGAGAAAATAAACCTACAGTAAATGTAGTAAACCAGTTAATTACCAAGCAAGTATGAAATTCAATCAACTCACAAAAATCAGTCAAGGGATACACAAAAAGTGTAGAATATGACACGTAATATACAGAGTGTAGAGGAGGAAGAAGAAGAAGGGGGAAAAGAGTACCTCTAGATTCAGTTTGAAATAGAGTAATCAGCATTTTAAGGTAGACTGTTAGATAGTAAGGAAGCTATCCTTAAACCTTTGGTAACCACAAATCTAAAGCCTACAATGATAATACATACATATCTATCAATAATCACCTTAAATGTAAATGGACTGAATGCACCAATCAAAAGACATAGAGTGACAGAATGGATAAAAAAAACAAGACCTATCAGTATGCTGCCTATAAGAGACTCATCTCAGATCCAAGGACATACACATACTAAAAGTGAAGGGATGGAAAAAGATAGTTTATGCAAATAATAGGGAGAGAAAAGCAGTAGTAGTAGTAGTACTTATAGCAGACAAGATAGATTTCAAAACTAAGTAACAAGAGACAAAGAAGGACATTACATAATGATAAAGGGGTCAGTCCAACTAGAGGATATAACCATTATAATCATCTATGCACCCAATATAGGAGCACCTAAATATGTAAAACAAAGACTAACAGAACTAAAAGGGGAAGTAGACTGCAACACAGTCATTTTAGGAGACTTTAACACCCTGTTCACACCAACAGACAGATCAACCAGACAGAAAATAAGTAAGTTAACAGAGGCACTGAACAATACATTAGAACAGATGGTAACAGAAATCTACAGAACATCCCACCCAAAAGCAGCAGAATACACATTCATTCTTCTCAAGTGTACATGGAACATTTTCCCAAATAGATCAGATCCTAAGCCACAAATAGAGCCTCAATAAATTAAAAAAGATTGAAATTGTATCAAGCAGCTTCTCAGACCACATTGGTATAAAACTAGAAATAAATTACACAAAGAAAATTAAAAAGCCTACAAACACATGGAAGCTAAACAACATGCTTCTATATAATCAATGGCTCAATGACAAAATTAAAACTGAGATCAAGCAATATATGTAGACAAATGAAAATAACAACTCAACACCCCCAAACCTGTGGGATACAGCAAAGGCAGTTCTAAGAGGAAAGTACATAGCAATACAGGCTTACCTCAAGAAACAGGAACAATCCCAAATAAATAGTTTATATCCACAATGAAATAAACAGAAAAAAAGAACAAATTAAGCCCAATGTCAGTAGAATGAAGGACACAATAAAGATCAGAGCAGAAATAAAAAAAATTGAGAGGAATAAACCAATAGAAAGAATCACTGAAACCAGGAGCTGGTTCTTTGAGAAAATAAACAAAATAGATAAACCCCTAGACAGACTTCTCAAGAAAAAAAGAGAATCAGAAATGAAAAAGGAATAATCACAATGGACACCACAGAAATATGAAGATTAGAGAATACTATGAAAAATTACATGCCAACAAATTGGACAACCTAGAAGAAAAGAACAACTTTCTAGAAAAATAAAACCTTCCAAGACTGACCCAGGAAGAGGCAGAAAATCTGATCATACCAATTAACAGCAATGAAATTGAATTGATAATCAAAAAAATACTTAAGAACAAAACCCTGAGCCAGATGGTTTCATGGCTGAATTTTATCAAACATTTAAAGAAGAGCTACTTCAGAAAGATCATTCATCATGACAAAGTGGGATTTATTCCAGGGTTACAAGGATGGTACAGTATTCATATATCAGTCAATATCACATATCACATCAACAAAAAGAAGGGCAAAATCACATGATCATTTCAATAGATGCTGAAAAAGCATTTGACAAAAGTCAACATCCATTCATCATAAAAACTCATAAACAAAATGTGTATAGAGGATATGTACCTCAACATAATAAAGGCCATATATGACAAACCCACTGCCAACATCATACTTAATAGCGAAAAGCTGAAATCTTTTCCTCTAAAATTGGGAACAAGACAAGCATGCCCACTCTCACCATTTAATTCAACATAGTACCAGAAAGCCACAGCTATCAGACAACACAAAGAGATAAAAGGCACCCAAATTAGTAAGGAAGATGTTAAACTGTCACTATTTGCTGACAACATGATATTATACATAGAAAACCCTAAAGAATCCACCAAAAAAACTACTAGAACTGATAACTGAATTCAGCAAAGTTGCAGGATACAAAATTAATACACAGAACTCTATTGCATTCCTATATACTAACAATGAATGAACAGAAAGAGAAATCAGGAAAACTGTTCATTTACAATTACATCAAAAAGAATAAAACTCCTAGGAATAAACCTAACCAAGGCGGTGAAAAACCTTTACTCTGAAAAGTACAAGACACTCATGAGAGAAATTAAAGAAGTTACCAATAAATGGAAATATATCCCATGCTCATGGATAGGAAGAATTAATATTGTCAAAATGGCCATCCTGCCTAAAGCAATCTACAGATTCAGTGCCATCTCTATCAAAATACCAACAGTGTTTGTTCTTCAACGAACTAGAATAGATAGTTCTAAAATTCATATGGAACAACAAGGGACCCTGAACATCCAAAGCAGT
Source organism: Manis javanica (assembly GCF_040802235.1). Lineage (NCBI taxonomy): Eukaryota > Metazoa > Chordata > Mammalia > Pholidota > Manidae > Manis > Manis javanica. The sequence goes on from NC_133156.1 coordinate 140,255,107, forward strand.
CCTGAGAAGGAAGAACAAAGCAGGGGGAATTACGCTCCCTGACTTCAAGCTTTACTACAAAGCTACAGTAATCAAGACAATTTGGTACTGGCACAAGAACAGACTCATAGATCAAAGAAACAGAATAGAGAGCCCAGATAGAAACCCACACATATATGGCCAATTAATACACGATAAAGGAGCCATGGATATACAATGGGGGCAAAGACAGCCTCTTTAACACCTGGTGTTGGCAAGACTGGACAGCTACATGGAAGAGAAACTGGATTATTGTCTAACTCCATATACAAAAGTAAACTCAAAATGAATCAAAGCCCTGAATGTAATTTGTGAAACCATAAAACTCTTAGAAGAAAACAGGCAAAATCTCTTGAATATAAACATAAGCAACATTTTCCCTCCTTGGGCAAGGAAAGCAAAAGAAAAAATGAACAAATGGGCCTATATCAAACTAAAAAACTTCTGTACAGCAAAGGACACCATCAGCAGAACAAAAAGGTATCCTACAGTATGTGAGAATATATTCATAAATGATTTATCTGATAAGGGGTTCACATTCAAAATACATAAAGAGCTCACATGCTTCAACACCTAAAAAACAAATAACCTGATTAATGAATGGTGTAGGACCTGAACAGACACTTCTCTGAAGAAATATAGATGGCCAACAGGAACATGAAAAGATGCTCCACATTGCTAATTACCAGGGAAATGCAAATAAAAACCACAATGAAATACACCTCACATCAGTTAGGATGGCCATCATCCAAAAAATACAACAACAAATGTTGGCAAGGATGAGGAGAAAGGGGAACCCTCCTACACTGCTGGTGGGAATGTAAATCGGTTCATCTGTTGTGGGGAGCAATATGGAGGTTCCTCAAAAAACTAAAAAATAGAAATACCATTTAACCCAATAATTCCTCTCCTTGGAATTTCCCTGAAGAAAACAAGATCCCTGATTTTAAAAGACATATGCACCCCTATGTTTACTGCTGCACTATTTAAAATAGCCAAGATATGGAAGCAACCTAAGTGTCCATCAATAGATGAATGGATAAAGAAGAGGTGGTACATACACACAATGGAATATTATTCAGCCATAAAAAGAAAAGAAATTCTGCTTTTTGCAACAACATGGTTGGATCTAGAGGGTATTATGCTCAGTGAACTAACCCAGGTGGAGAAAGACAAATACCAAATGGCTTCACTCATTTGTGGAGTATAAAAACAAAGCAAAACAGAAGGAACAAAATAGCAGTAGACTCATAGACATGAAAAAAGGGACTAGTGGTTACCAAAAGGGTATGTTGGGGAGGGTGGGTGGGGAGGGAGAAAGGGATTAAGGGACACTATAATTCACAATCACAATTTAGGTTGCTCGTGAGAACAGTAGTACAGCACAGATAAAACAATTAATGACTCTATAACATCTCACTATGTTGATAGACAGTGACTGCAGGGATGGGTTGGGGACTTGATAATATGGATGAATGTTGAACCATTGTGCTGTGTATTTGAAACCATCATAAGATTGTATATCAATGATACTTTAATAAAGTGATTAACCTGGTTTCTGAGGATTCCAGTGACAACGTAATTTTTCCAATGTTTTGTATGCCATGTTAAAAGGTTGTATGTGTAGAATTCATGTTAGATAACGTTTGGATAACTTTAAGCATTCTTGTACTTGGGCTCCTATGGGCAGAGATACTCACTTAGGCCATGCATTTTGTTTAGCTCTGAATGGTGCCTGCATAATCATCTGCCTCATGTCATTCATGGAGACAGGAGGCCAGTGTCACACACCAACCAGTATGTGGGAGTCAGAATCAGAAGTGTGGCTAGCTAGGGCAACACTATTTCTATGGAGATACATGGAAGTGTCACTAGTGGGAAGACACAAAATCAGGGATGTTACTGAGATTTTCCTTCCTTTGGTATATCCCTCTCTCAGGGCCCCCAATTCCTAATTCTTACACTTCTTGCTCAAAATGCACTATACAGAAAAACAGCTGCAGTGTGCATTTAGCACTGAGTGTCTCTCTACCTCCTTCTGTACCAGCAGAACTTGGATAATCTGTTTAGAGTGTGCTTTACTCTAAATCCATCAGATTTCTAAATCTCCCCTGGCATTTCCCTGCGTTATCCCCTTCTTGTCTTTGGAATTTTGAGAAATAAGGCTTCCAGAAAATTCAGGCATCTTTTTTAGCTTTTGCTATGCCATTTCAACTCACAGAAATGGTGAAAGAACCAATGGACCATATTGCTTCCTATGAAGCTTTTAAAGTTTTTTTTTTGATGAAAGGCAACTCAAATGATTGTTAAATGAATATGTTATTGGTTCTTTTATTTTCTTGTACTTCTTTCTATTAGGATTAAAAAAATTTTGATAGAGTAAAGAAAAGGTGCTGGATGTTTTTGGTCTTGCATATACTGATTTTTATGATTTCAAGATGAAAAGACCACTTGGAAAAATAAAGAGTCAGAGGCTTATTTGCATTTCTTCAGCCATCTAGTTTCCAAAATATCGTCTTCCTCTATATGCATTCCTGTTTGAGTCATTATGATTCTTCACTTTACCCGAACTTGACAACATGGAAGCATCTTTGATGACTGTCCCCACTTGCTCCATTACCAGTGGTCAAGTTCCATCCACCTGTTCCTTCCCATTTCTTCTTCAACCAGGATTCCCCCATAAGGAGTAGTTAGGGTGGCCAAATGGTAGATGGGGCAGGAGGACTTGGCCTGTCTTCATTTAGCTTGCTCGCTTACTCTTTGAGTAGCATGGGTGACCCCTGCTCCTACCCCTCTATCAAATCCTTTATCTCCTTGTGCACAGGGGGCTGGCTTCACCTTTCTCCTTCCTGACCTTCTGCTTACAACCACCAGCCTAGTCTTCCTAAACAAGACTTTCATCAACTTATTCTTCAGGGACTCCCTGATGCGTGCAAGGGCCACCACCCTTCTGCTGGCACCCCCAGTTCACCCTCCACATTCCTTTCAGAGGTTAATCAATCCTGTTTCTTCACAACTGCAGCATAGAACAGGCTCTCTTGAATTCCGACCCCAGGCTTTGTTTGTGATCTCTTCCCCATACATTGGGCCCCACCTTTCTGTGTTTGAATCTTACTCCTCTTCAAGTGTTCACTGAAGTACTGTCTTTTCTATGAAGTTTTCTTTGATCATTAGGTATCATAAAACTTTGATCATTAGAGATTTCACCTGATCTAAGCTATCATCAGATAAAAGACATATCACTGTTTTATTCACCAAGATAGAAAAGCAGCTGTCTATTAAACTAGGATGCATTGCTTTCCTAGAATTTTATTTGATTTTAATTGAAAAAGTCTTTTAGATTTACTTAAGCATTAGATTTAAAAAAGTCATATGTCACTTTTGTGTACCCATGCAAATATAATTGCAATAAATTGGTTAAGAAATTTCTAAATTCTTTGCATTCAGGGTCTGAGTCTTCTGGGGTTTTCTTTCCATCCCCTGTTACCATTCTGTAAGTTGCAATGCTGGGATTTTCTTGATCTTCCCAGAAGGGGTCAGTGAAAGATTTTCAGAAAACCACCAGGACACACATTCTTTCCGCAAGTCGATCTTCAGTTTGGTTTGTTGTCTGCAATATCAAGGTATTGCCATGGCCCTGTCATGCCACCTGGAGTGACAACCGAGTCTGCACAAATTCTGGCAATGACAACTATGTCATGATTCTTGCCAATAACAACAGGTATAAGGGTGCACATCAGATGCACCCAACATGGTACAAATGGTACAAAGTGAAAAAACATGCAACTCAGAATGGATACAATATCCCACTGAATCCCACTCATCTCACTGAAGTCATTTGTCATTTTTATATGCTGCCCCCATATCGTTGTTTAAACTGATGGTTTGATTTCTGCTGGGCCTCAGTAAGACATTCTTAGAGATGAAAATCTATGAAAAATGTGTAATAACTGGTAAAAGTTGGATCCACTATATACTTGAAGTGTCATTGATATATAATTTTGTATTGGTTTCAAATATACAACACAGTGGCTCAACAGTTACTGATATTATTAAATCCTCACTGCCACTAGTGTGGTTACTGTCAACATAGGAAGATGTTACAGAATCATTGACTATATATTCTCCATGCTGTACTACCATCCCTGAGGTCAACTTATATTATGATTGAAAATTTTTGTGCCTCTTTATCCCCCTCACCCTCCCCACCCATCTACTTCAACCTCTCCCTGATGGAAACCACTAGTCACTTCTCACTGTCTATGAGTCTACTGCTGTTCATTCAGTTTTGCTTTATTTTTATATTACACTAATAAGTGAAATCATATGGTGTTTGTCTTTCTCCGCCTGGCTTATTTCACTGAGCATAATACTCTCTAGATCCATCCATGTTGTTGTAAGTGGCAGGATTTCTTTCCTTTTTATGCCTGAATAATATTCCATTTGTGTATGTACCACATCTTCTTTATTCATCTATTGATGGACACTTAGGTTGCTTCCATATCTTGTCTATTGTACATAATGCAGTGATAAACATAGGGGTGCATATGTCTTTTCAAATCAGGGGTTTTGTTTTCTTCAGGATCCACTCTTTTTCTTAGTACATACTCAGAAATTGAGGAAAATTTCCATAGTGCTCTAGACTGGAGTTTGTAGGTTAGGTTTAATTCCCTGGGAATTTGCCCCTTACACTGATATTGTCCTAATTGCAATCATAACTCTTTTTCAAATAAAAATGTGGCTATATTTTTATTTATTAAGTGTCTGTGAGGATTCAGGTGTTTTACCCATATAAATTATCACAAGTCTGGTAGGCAGGTGGGTTTATTTCTAGTGTGTAACTTAGGAAACAAAAGCTCTGATGTCACATAGTTAAAAGTAGACAGCTGGGATTTAAATCCAGGTCTGTCTGACCCCAAGGCTTGCACTTTCCTATTATACCACGTGGCATAGGTTGTACATATAGGGCTGTAAGGCCCAAAGTAGGTGACTTTCCATAATTTAGGGATGAATTCAGGAGATTCCACACTTTGAAATATAAGTGTAAAATGGTAACAATTTAGAACATAGATCCACATGAAGTTTGTACCTTATTTTTATGGCATTTTATACAACTTGTAATTATATTTCATTTACAATTATGTATTTATTTATATGTTATTTGTTTATTATTTCCCAAGGAATTAACAATGGTTTTCCATTGATTCTGAGATGTTTGTTTTTCACATTTTAACATATGAATTTGGAATGCATCTTAAAATTGAGATTGTATGTAAGTTTAATCAGCAGCATTTTATTTTTTCTGTGTTACATAAAATAATTATGCATATGTAGGGAAAACAGAAGTTACCTTGGCCAGGATCCTCACCTGGCCCTGATCTACTTGCTCACTGTGCACGTGCAATAATGCAATAATTGGCCTGCTGTGTAGGTGCATGCTTGCATGTGTGTTGGTGGTGAGCCATTGTCTGTGTTGCTATATAAAGAGCTCCGCCCAGTTATCTGCTCTGGGTGTGGAGGTGGAGGACTTGCCAGATGCATATGTGACCTGCCACAATATTCCGTTGTCATTATTCAGTGTCACTGAATCCAGAGTGAACCTGTGGGGAGGCTGAAACTCTCTGGTGTGACAACATATTACAATTCATATTTTTAAATGTTTGATTAAATGTGTGTTTTAATGAGCTGCCCTATGCTTAGTGTGTCATACAGTGCCTGGCCAAATGAAAGTCACTCAGAAACATCTGTTGAATGAATGAAAGTGGGACTTCAAATTTTGCTTGAAGGTAGTTGGATTTCTGGATGAAGTCTCCTGCCTCCATGAGGCCCACTGTCCACTCTAGTTTTCTCATTATGTCTGACTTCAGAGTGCATTGTCTGTGCAGATAGGGCTGGGAACTCCTCGGCTGGAGTTCTTATAGTAGGAGTCTCTCCCGCTGAAGCTGTTGCCTGGTGCAAACTACTCATAGGAAAACCCTCCTGACTCCCTCTGAGCAATGCTTGATAACTTCTCCAGGGACCATAAATCAATTTTATTTCCAGCAGGCAGTTAGGATGCAGGTGGTCAGATGTAGATTCTGGCTTATGCTTTCCTTTGTTTGCGCTGTTTAATGACAGGTCTCATTGAGCCTCCTTCACTTAAGACCTCGACTGCCTCTACCTTCCCCAAAGTGGGGTTGAAATTCATCCACAGAGGCTGGAAGACTTTGCAGCTTACTGCGAAGCCTCTAGAGAGCCATGGTTACACCTGCCAAACACAAAATGAATGTCATCAGCCATCTGTGGACATCTTCCCAGAGAGTAGCTCTCCCCAAGAGATAACATTGTAAATGGGCCGCTGATGAAATGAGGATGGTGCCTAAAATACCATCAGGGCAGCGCAGATTTAAATGTAACTAATGAAAGATAAGTGGTGATATGAGGAATTGTAACCTCTGTTCTGAGTTCATGTTGTGTTGATGGAGGGTTCTTGGGACTGGTTCTGAGATGCTGAGCCAGGAGGAAGAGGATATGCAGTGATTTGCTGTTTGCTGCCTTTCAGTACCACACAGAGGAGAATGGCTTCTAGTCTAGATTCCATCTTCATTCATAATTAGAACAGAGAACAGCTGCTTACCAACACCCAGTGGTTGATTTAGACAACGTTCCATAAACCAGCTCTAACTTCCTGTGCTCTAGTTCTTTGATTACCAAATAATAATTGGGTTTGAGTGTTGTTTCTTTATGAATGCTGCATATGGAGACCACTCCCTGGCATCGGCTGTTGACCAGGTGAATCTTCCAGGTCACATACCAAATGAGCACCCACATTAGTAGTGGGTGTCTTAAACCAAGTTAGCTTCCTGGCCTTCATGTCAGTCTGTGAGGTTGATGAGCAGCATATTAGCAGGATGGGTTCCCTGTTTCCTGATCATGCTTGGATGATTGGATCTGAATTTTTGAACTTGAGCTCCAAGGACTAAATCCTGTATTCAACATGCCCAACCTTAAATGTCCTGCCTTTTATTCATCTTGATGAGAGAAATCGAATGTCCTAGAGCTCTCAAATCACTTTGGCTGCGATTTCTCATCATGTTTCCCAGTAAGGATGATCAAGATGTTTGGTCACATAGAATAAATTACCTTGGTTTATTTGTATGTGCAACTGTGTGAGCACAAGTAATTTACGGACATCACTTGCTGTTTGCATATGAAATAGGCTTCTTGTTCTTTATGGGCAGAAAGGCCCATAATTGTGACTCCTTTGGGTCACAATTAGCCTATCTGACAATTAGTCACAATTAGTCGCAGTGCTGGCAGTTAATCATGCACACAAAGTTGTTTAGACAAAGACTGAATTTCTTGGCCTGAGCAATTTATTCAGAGCTGTGGCTTCTCTGCTTCCTAGTTTGATATGGCTTAAAGTTTCTCACTGTTCAAAAAATAAGTGTTCAAATGTCTCTATTGACTCCAAGCTTTTTTGTTGGGCAGCGTATAGAACTAAATGAACCTCCAAAGTGTTGCAACAGAGTAGTTCAAATGCTTTGATTGGTTGATCAACATGAGTTAAGAGGCACAGTTAAACTGTATAGCATATAAACAGGATTAGTAACAACACAGGCTTTGGACAGAGGAGAGGCTGAGGGGAGAGACTCTGGAAGTCAGTTTGAATCATAAAGGGGAAATTGTAAGTTTTCTTCTGCATATATGGTGAATAATACTTGCAAATTAGAAATGTGAACATGAACTTCTGGTCCTCCTGAGGACTTCTCATTGGCAAGCCTGTTAGACAATGAGTAGATCTCCTAGGACTTAGAAGATCATTCTGGAAGAGCTGACTCTGGACAGTGCATAAGCCGAACAGATTGCTGGCATGTTTAGAAGTGGTAGGAGACAGCTGTGGAAGCAGAGCGTCACCCGTGTGTTAACGGTAAGGGCCGTTGTCTGAAAGCTTGCATGAGCATGCATCCTGGGTTACCTTCTCTCCCACCTGTGTGAAAAAATACCTGAAAAAGCTCGAACTTATATTCTGATGAATTTGTGAGAAACATGTTTGTGTACTAATTTTTGGATAGTTTATACGGCTACATGTTGTTATTTCAAATTAGAAAAAGGGATTGCATCTTTAAACATTCCTGCTCACTGCCACCTACACTCTAACTTCTTGTAGAAATACAACCAGTGCCTTTTGGGATGATGCGCGCCTGAGGGAAAAAACTTATTTAGGGTGATTCGGTGAGAGGCAGTTCAGGCAGATTCTAGGCCTTGAGTTTTCTAGGCTCTTTGAAATTGTCCCCTGTTCTGTGGGCCTGGAAATGAGGTTACAGACTGCAAGACGCAGGGATGTACCTTTGAAGTCACACTGAAGAATGAGCTTCCCCAGCATAGGACTCAGCTCAGAGTTTTTCAAAAATTATGCAAATGCAGAAGGGTTTTGGAACCTTTTCCACTGCCAATTAATGTCAGAAGGAAATGGAGATTTCTGTAAGGAGTCCATTCTCAGCATTAACGTGTGCTTCCTTGGGGCTTGATTGCTGTATCTTTTACACATCCCAAGAAGCCCAGATGACTGCCCCTAGCCTTGCAGACTGCTGTTTCACCAGGAAAGAGCAGAAATGCTGGCTGTGCATTTTCTAAGCACTACGTGTGCTATGCATTTTCTAAGCTTCACCAGCCCCCTCTACTTAATTGTGGCCCACGATTCTGATGCATCCTTTCCGAGGTTGAATTTTCCAGCCAAGCCCTTGAACTTGTTTGCCTGAAAATATTTATTCCTTAAGACCAGCTGCAAGTGACTCCTCCTCTGAGAAGCCTCCCTGACGCTTTGAGGAGGAGGTCGAGCTCCTGCCCTGTGTCCTCTCAGCACTTTGCTGCTGGGTCTGCTAGAGCCCCTGTCACATCACTGCAGTGAGATGACACTTGTCTGTGTCTCTTTCACTGGATTGTGAGGTTCCTGAGAACAAGGGTGATCTCTCCATTTTTAAATAGCCATCCCTGAACACAGAGCCTGGTACTAATAATATACCTCAACTTATGCTGGTGCAACAAAATGAATGAATTAACAAACATTTTGCATGTCTGAATATTTTTCCTGTATCTCACTACCAATTCTAAAACATTAAATCGATGATAAAATCTTGAGTGTATTTATGAATTACATTCTCCCTTAGAATGAGCTGCCTTTCGGGTATAAGTTTTTTTGGAGGTTTCATGTATATATTAGCATGCTGATCTGTTCATTTCACTGAAGTATGATGTTGGCAGAATTAGCTTAAAAAGGCTGTGATGTATTATGTAGATAATCACACATTTCCTATTTAGTGCACTGATATGACAATTTATTAAAGTATAACTTTGTGACCTAAAATAATTAACAGCAAAGATTCCAAAGCTATGTAATATAAGAACTGTAAATCTATATTTATTTAACCTTTGTCTACAACTATTACTGTAATGATACTGTTTAAATATAGTAATTGACTGTATCCAGAATACATGCAAATAATAACTAAATGCACCATAAACTGTATGGGTTTAGAAAAACAAGCCATACATCCTTTTTGTTGCATAATTAACACAATGCCTTTCAATGGAAAAAACTTGAAATGATTCAGTATATATTCACTTATTTGCAAAATATGGCCCAGATGTGAAGTCTGCCTTCTTTCTGCTTTTCTTACAGATGAAGAATGCTTAGCTCCAACTTCCAAGCATACAATGAACATGAGTTCCAGACTTAGGGATTTTGTTTTTCTTTCATTCCCTAAAATTAACCAAAGAATCTATAGCTCTGCTTGTTGACTTTTAAAGAAAAAGGAAAAAAAAAAAAACCTTGGAAGGTTTATGGCAGTTCGCTTGAGTTAAATTCACCTAATTGCAAAACTGGTTTTGAAATGGAGACAAGTTCTTCCCCTGCTCAGATATCCACATGTCCATGTTTGCACTGTGTGTATATGCATGCCAGGGGATATGCTATTGCCCATCGGATTTCAGATTGGCAGGTTCTAAATGGTTTCTGGGGGACAGAGGGCAGCTCCCCTGGAGACTCCACTCTCCCCCTGCTGAGTAGCTCTCAGGACTCAGCCAAGACAAAAAAGAACCTCTGCACTCAGGTACCTTTTTTCTTTTTTTTTATATTTATTTTTTATTGAAGTATCGTTGATATACAATCTTATATTGGTTTCGGTTGTACAACACAGTGTTTCAGCAGTTACGCATGTGCTCTCAGATATCTTTTGAAAGCTGAAAGGACATCGGTTTTGTTATTCTCTGGCAAGATAGTGAAACCCGTTTCAGTATCCTCTGTTGATCAGGCCCAGACGTGTTTGCCTGGTGGCCACATTTCACATGTACAGGTCAAAATAGTGTCCTTGGAGCTTTGGAGGTGAATGGCTCTAGGGTTTGGCTGAGGAGTGTGGAGGGGACAGGTACTGCCTGTGAATGCTCCGGTGAGCGCAGTGCTCCCTGAGCCAGTTAGTGCCGGAGATGCCCTATCATACTCAGGCCTTGACTAGCCCCGGGGCAGAATGTAACTCCAAGTGCAGATTTCATCCACCCCACAGGTATCTGCGGGATGCTGCTTTGTGCCAGGCACTGTACTCCATGACATGGCAGGAAAGAGCACTTCCGGGCCTCATGGAGTGTACAGGTGACACTTGTTCTTCCTACAGACTTTGGCACAGCATTAGTAATGAGAAAAGAAAAGCCTGGTGCTGGAGGATCCCGAATCTATGCCCCTGGACTTTCTGTATTAAGTTCCTGCCTCAAGTGAGAGCTGGGTTGTATTTATCCATCAAGATCAATTCGTTAATGATTTCCTTTGGAGCAGTGGTCTCAGGCCGGGCAGCACATTAGAATCGCCAGGGGCACTTTGGGGAAATGCCAGTGCTAGGGCCGCACTTGGGACAACATAAGTCAGTGCGAGGCCCAGGCATCTGTATTTCAAAGCTCTGGGAGAGTCTGATGTGCAGCCAGCTTTAAAGAATTCTGCTTTATTGTGATGAATAAGGGAGGTTTTGGAACTTCACCCCTGTGTCATATATAATGTGAGTGGTAACATTATATTTTTTTAGCATATGAGCAAAATCATAGGGTCACGTGAATTACATGGCCCTATTGCCTTGGGGGAGTGCTTGGGATTCTTCAAAAGAGGCCTTCCTGATTTGGGAGTAAAAATCACAGTGGAGCTGAAGAAGAGAATATGTGACCATGTGGAGTCTGCTGAGTCCGGATCAGGTCCAGAGATTTGGTGTGCAGGAAAAAGACACTTAACTAGGATTTGGAGGATGGAATGCTGGGGACAGAGGAGGGTGTAGTGACATAGTGACAGGGATGACCCTCCAGTGGGTTTTGGTCAGCTTGGATGAAAAATCCCCATGTGAAAAGGAAAGAGGGTGTCTTGCCAATGGGTTTCAGCCCTGGGCAAGTTCACTATGGATTCAGTGTGACCAAAGAAATTGACACCAAAACATTCTTGGGGTGAAAGGGTTATACCCAACTTTATTTCCAGGTGACAGGTCAGTCACTAAAATCCTGTTCACTCAGAGAGAGTCTGCATGCAGCAAGCCAGTCTCTGCCTTTGGGCCCCTCTGTCCGCACAGCTGTCCCACACAGCTGTCCTCAGGGCCTCTCTGCATAGTCGTCCTGCACAGTCGTCCCACACAGCTGTCCTCTGGGCCTCTGCACAGTCGTCCCACACATCCATCCTCTGGGCCTCTGGCCTCTACTCTCCTGCAGCCTTGCAGCCTTGCAGCCCTGCCACCGTGTTGTGCCCAGAGCACTAGGCAGAGCTCTTTATATAGAGTCAACAGCCATGTACTGCCCACAGGTGTGCAGTGAGCTAGTTAACCAGGACCAGGTGAGAATCCAGGCCACAGGAACTCTCTTTTTATCCACAGAGGGGAATCTTTTCTTTGCTTGGAAAGAATGATTGATAAGGGACTTGGTAAATGGGGAGGGTTAGGGGTCCTGAAAACTCTCCAAAAATAGACAAGATTCCAGAGCTTACTCTTAGGACAGAGGAAAATCACTGTGACCTTCCCTGTTTAAGTGCCGCCTCTGTGTAGTGGGGGAGAGCAGCTGTCTTTGAATAAAGGAGGGCTGCACGGCTTTACTGTAACACCTGCTGCGAGTAGGATTAGCCAGCTGGAGTGTCTTCCCTTCCAGAAACCACTTTGCTAAAGTGCTCTTGCTATAGCACTTACTCCACAGCTCTGGCCCTTCACCTGGAGAAACGAAATGAAAGGGAGAAAGAAAAGGGCAAGGCTGGAAAAGTACCGTGAGGACTAGAGTGTTGCTGAATCGTGGTTCTGCTGGCCAATTAGAGAACAGGTTTGGATGGTCCTGGAAGCCTCTCCCAGAGGAAAAGCCTCTCAGAGGTCCTGTGGGTTAAAGTAAAAATAGTGAAAGACCAAGCAGAGGCTTTTTGTTGGAAGTCATGGAAATTGGGTTGATGCTGTGAAGGGGACTCTCCATGAAAGGGAGAGGGGGAACTGCTTCTCCCGGAGTCTGTGCTCCTGCACATTCAAATGGGCTTCAGGCGAAGTGAGAGGAGTTATTTTTGCTGTAAATTGAGAGAGCTGTAATCCACATTAATGGTAGAATCTCGTGTATGGCTTATGCTTGAGACACAACAGCTTCGAAAGCCTAGGAGCTTATTGACTGAATTCTGAGCCTGCAATCACAGACTCACAGGGAGCTAGGATTTTGTTTGTTCTAGTCCTTTAATTACTTCATAGTGACTTTAAAATGATAAATGTGGTTAATTTATCCACTGATTAGATATCACCGGAGACTGTACCATGGGCCAGCCACTGTCTTGGGCCCTGGGGATATAGTAAAGATCAAATAGAAAATGTCCCTGCCTGTGGAGCTGATACTCTTGTAGGAACGATGACATTCAATGTGATATTTCATTTTACTGCTTAGGAGATAAGGAGGGTCAGCTTATTTATGTACATGGCAGATATGTGAGCCAAACCATCCTGGGCCATTTGGGTGTCTTCCTTAAAAAAAAAGGAAAGAAAATGCATATTTTATCAATAACCAGGCTTCGTTGCCAGGGTATACACTCTGAGTAATTTTCCCTTCTGCTCGTGGATTTGCCCTGATGCATTCACAGTTGAGGAAAATGGATAAAACAAAGGCAACAGACTTAAGATGATCAAACCCATGTCCCTAGCCTCTTTCACACTATATTTCATTAGGTGGGCTTGAGCTATTGAGAACCAAAGTGGGATCAGCTGCAGAGGTATTAACTTTGGTGATTTAAGATAAGGAGTTTCCACTTACCAACTTTACATTTCCCTGTATGGCCCCGGAAGATGACTGGTTAGCCAGAGACGGGTAAGATTCCTCAAGGGAGGAACAACCTAAGACACAACCATTTGATCAATAAATATGAGAGATGCCCTCTCAAAAAAAAAAAAAAAAAAAAAAAAAAAAAAAAGATAAGGAGTTTCAACTGTATTTCATAGATTCCACATTATTTGCAATGATCTCCACTGGAATTTTAATCTATGTTGTAGCGCCAGAGGGTTTCAGCTCTGGGAAAGTTCACTCTGGAGTCAGTGAGACTGAATAGGGTAAAAGGTCTTATATTGAGTTTTATTCTTGGGGTGGCAGGTCAAGCGCTAGAATCATGTCCACATCTGGCAAGTCTCCAGTCCACCTCCTCTGCAAAGAGCACTGGGTGGAGGTCCTTATATAGCAACACAGACAATAAAGGCTGATTGCCAACATGTGTGCAAGCATGCCCTGACCAGTGGGCCAATTACATGAGTGCATGTGTACAGTGGCCAAGTAGATTAGGGTCAGGTGAGCATCCTGGCCATGGGACGTTCATTTTCCCTACAGTTGCACTCTTGTCCACTCTACCTTTTGTTACACTGCTGTGTGCATACATATACCTAAAAGAAAGGAAAGCCCAAGTCAAATAGAAATATATTTATGAAAAAATATGTAACAGAAACCTTATTAAAACTGATGTCTTTTGCTTTCTCAGATTCAAATGTGCATGCAACAAAGCTAATCATGTCACCTAGAAAAGCTTTGACTTTTATTTTTTAAACAAAGAAGTATTTTTTTGGCTGAAGCACTTATTCCTTGCTGTACACACTTTGCTGTGCAAAGGCATTGTGTGAAGACCTGGTGTGTACTGTATGACACAGATAAAAGTCAAATTGTTTCGTGGGAGCAGCAACAGGTTGGGGCAGCATGGAGCCGAGCCTCCTGGCTTCCCAAGCAGGAAGCCCTCCCAGGCATTTCCAGCAGTTGAGGACGGGGTGGGGAGTTACCATTTGCTGAGACACAGGAATGCAGTGGGAGAGCTGGACACAGGGCATGCAGCTGGAAGCCAGCTGGGCACCAGTCCATACTGTCACCAAAACATCACCAGTGTAACTCTGAAGATGGTGCTAGTTAACCTCAGTGTCCACCCACAATGCCTTGTATAACCCTGCAATGTGTATAACATCTTCCCCCAGGGTGCTCTAGATAACACTTCAGTGAAAATTTAGAGAAAAATCTTATATGAATTTGAATGGATGCAAAATTCTTAGTTGCTTGAGCTACCCCATGTTCTGGCCTGACACTGGTTTCTGGCGAACAGCTGTCGGGGTCCAGGGGTTGCCTTTGAGGTTTTGGGGCAATGTGAAGAGCAAAGGAGATGGGAGTCATCATGGAGGGTACTCAGAGAGGCCACTTCATTCTGCGTAAAGCTATACTTCTCAAACTGCCTCCGTGCTAATTCATGGTTCCATAAGTATTGAAGATGTGCATGCATGTGGCCTTCACAGCCAGGTGGCTGGCCTTTAGGGCCCTTATCTAGCTCCTTTTCCATGGGTACAACATGTTGTGTTTTCAGGTTTCTCAAGGCCAGATGTATCTGGCTCCATACAAGGCCAGTCATATTTGGGTGAAGCAGCGACAGTTGTCCTCATAGAACAGTAGAGAAAGTGGTGGGGGGGTGTCCCTACAGCAGCTCTTCCCTTCCAAGGTGATAGCAGCATGCCTTGCCACCAGGTTGCAGCAATGTTTTAATACTGTTCTTGATTTCCTTGGACACTAAATAGGTTCCTGGCCATCTTCCCCACTTGAGCATGGGTGCCTGCTCATGCAGTGTGAAACAATGGTAATGTGACTTTTGAGAAGAACATTCCATAGCTCGTCCCTGGCCTTGGTGATCCTGCTCTGTACTACTCTTCACGTGTCCCCAGTGTCTCAAAGGCCGACAGGACAGGACACCTCTGGACAGCTAGTCACCTGACTGCTGTTACTGCTGTTCCCTGGCAGCCAGAGAGATGCAGGCCTACGTTTGTGAACTGACAGCGAACTGCTCTGATCACTAAATATTTGTCTGATGTTATTTACTTTTGTGGTAGTAAAAAGAAAAAAATCCCTCTTTGTTCCAGGATACCTTGGTAGAAGGCTGTGAAAGCTGAGATGGACAAACATTGTGGTTTTTGTCTACGTGTCCCTGGGGCTGACTTCACATTACTTGTCTTTAGGAGGCAGAACAATTAGTTCAAGGAAGAACATATTCAGTGCTTAACATGCTTTTTAATATAGCTCTGAAAACATTTACTTTAAAATCACTTTGATAATCTGCATGCATGCATGAAAAGTCTTTGGAAGGTTTTGTTTTCTCTGTGACATTTAAGTGAAAATAGGATAGTTAGTGTTGTGTTTCAGGGACCGATCTCTTCTTTCCTTCACTAGAATATATATATTCTATATATATGTAATATTTTTTTCCTTTGGAATCTTATAGAAACAGGTCAGAGAGTAATGTGTTGCCATGGCATAGTCTTATTTAAGTTTCTGTATTCTTTGCAAGCCATTCAGTCGCTTTATATCCTGACTTTTGGCACACTGGTTCTTTTCTTTCTTCCTGGCTACCCAGCATTTGCCATCTCATTGTTTTGATGCTTGCTTCCTGGCTCCCCCAGTCACCCACTGTGTTCTTAAGCTGCTGAAGACATTGAGTACAAACTCAGAGATGACTGTGAAAAGCATTTTTTTCCTCCCTGCCAAGAAGGTAGACAACAGTCAAAACAATGGGACATCGTCCTGTTTTAGCCACATTTGAAAAGAGAAGTGAATTTACTTCTGTTTGACATTTAGGGAATATATACTTTGTGTCAGGACCTATGTCACTTCATTTTTAGAGAATGGCAAGAACATATGTGGATTGTTTATTTTTTTAATACCATAATTCTTCCTTCCACTCCCAACTAATTCTTCTTTTAAGCAGTCCTTTCAGGTTCAGAAAAATGAAACGTTAACTGCATAGGTCTAGTGGATCACTCTGAAATGCCCAACCTTTTCCTCTTTACTTTTTCTTAAGTCTTCTGTATTTTAAAAAATTCTTCCTTGACTCTAAATCCCTTCTATCTACTTGTACCACACCTCTTTCTTTTATAGGTAAGTTTCTGGAAAGAATAGTTTATGTTTGGTATTACTGTATTTCTCTTTTCCCAATCATCCTTTTCTCAAGCCTACATCTGTTAGCTTTCTATTCAACCAGTGAAATTATTCTAAAAGATGACTCTGTAATGTGCTGTTTCATAACAAACCATACCCAAACTTAAGTATGCATACCTGGGTTACGACTGTCTATTGTGTCTTCAGGTTTTGTGGATGACTGGCTGCTGGGTGGCTCTTCGCTTCCTGTGGCGTTGGTGGGTTGCAGACATCTGTAGGCTCAGATGGGACATCCAAGAGAGTTTACAGGGTGGAAAGTTGGTGGAGACCTGCTGGGAGGTTGGCTGGGGCTGTTGACCAGAATTCTGGTTTTTGACCAAGGCAATTGACCATTGCCTTGGCTTTTCTCCGTGTGGTCTCTTGCGGCTTGGGTCTGAGGGAGCATTCCCAGGCACAAAGGCATAACTGAAGGTCTCTTAGGGACTAGCCTAGGAAGTTTAATAGCCTCACTTTTTCCCTCGTTATTTGGTGAAAGCTGGTCAGAGGGCCAGCCAAATCCAAGAAGAGGGAAATAGAGCCCATCTCCTGATAGGTTAGTGGCGTGGCGATGCTGCAAAAGGCACTGGGGGTGCCGTTGCTGTCTTGTTAGCACAATTATGAAGGATATCCTAATTCAGGCCAATGAATCCTCTAGAGCATTAGCACCGCTGGCCATGCTCCGTGGTTTGCTGGTGCCTCTGGGTCCCTTTCTGTCTCTGCCCTCACATCCTCATCCTTCTCCGCTTGCTCTTCTATTCCTCCTTGCTCCTGTCACACTGGTGTTCCCCAAGGTTCCTCACCTTCTTGCTTTCCATTTTCTGTTTCTTTGCTAGAAAATTATATCTGCACTCATGGTTTAAACTTTGATTTATTCAGTTATTTGACAAATATTTATTGAATAACTAGTATGCACATATCACCTGTTGGATGAATGGGCTGATCACATAATTGTGCAGGCTCTGCACTGCACAACCCCCAAAGACATCATTTACATTGCAGATTTTATCCTATGTCTATGCCTATGTCTGTGTCAGTGTCAGTGTCTATGGCTATGACTATATCTGTATCATAACAGTGATTCTCAGCAGGGAATGATCTGGTCCCACAGCGGATTCTGACAATGTCTGGAGACATTCTTCATCCTCACAAGTTGGTAGGAGGCAGCTGATGGCATCTGGAAGGTAGAGACCGAGGGTTCTGCTAAGCATCCAACGGTGCACAGTCCTGCTTTTCAAACCAAGAGTGATCTGGTCCCTAATATCACTTGTGCTGGACTGAGAACTTGTATCTGCATCTGTCTGCAGTGCAGTTTCCCCTTGAGCCCCAGATCTGCATTCCCAACGGTCCGTCTGTCCCAGGCTCTGGGAATGCCACCCGACTGGCCTTCCTGCCTCCAGGCTTGCATCACACCAGAGTGCTTTCCACGCTGCTGTCAGAATGACTGACTGATGCACGGTGGACGGCTAGACATCTTCCCCAATTGAAACTCATCAGTGATTCTTCATTCTTTCATGGTGGAGCTTTCTAATGTGGTCCTCAAGATATTTTATGATCTGACTTCTCTCTTATTTCCCATTATATCTTTCTAGTCTTGTTCAGTCTCCTGGCTGCTTTGTAGTTTCCAGAATGTGCTGTACTTTCTTATGCCTCTTGACCTTTACATGTGCAGAAATGCCTCTACCCCGGGGAATGTGGCAAACTGTTCTTCGACTCTAGGCTTTTGCTACCTCTTCCTGAAAGTTTTCCTGTTTCATATCCTCTACCCCTCCTCGGCCCCAGGCTAGAAGGGGGGAGCCTCCCTTTTGCTCTTTCTCTGAAGACCCATCAATTCCTCTGCACATATCTGATGCCCCTATAGCAACTATATGCCAACCTGTCCTATTTACATTTTCTGCTCACATTTTACCAACCAGTCTGTCAGTTTGTTGAGGTCAGTAGGTATTGTTTGCCTCTAGAGTGCTGTTACATATTTGGGGTTTAATGACTGTATTTGGAATAAAAGAAGGGATCCAGAGGGGCTACCTCTCCTCTGCCCAGTAGGTGCTATTGGTTGGCATTAAAGGTAATGTACTTAACTCAAGAAATGAATTGGGAGCTGAATGTTTAACAAGGGCAAAACAGTTGAATAAATTATGGCATATCCATGTTGTTGAACATTTTGCAGTGATTACATAGGTTAGTATAGTCTGTATTAAAGTAGAAAGAAATCTGTGATGTATTATTAAGGGAAAAATGCATGCAGTTTTTTGTAGTATAACATAGAGATGTGGGTATAGGTTTGCACATGTTTGTATGAGCATAGCACATATGGAAAGATGCTTAAAACCACCAACATTGGTTATATTGACTATGCCTTTGTATTATAATTAACCATCAGTTTAAAAGTAAGCAGTGGTATTCAGAAATTAATTTCAAGACCAGATCTGAATCTGTAGACAAACAACAAAGAGGAGATAGTGTAGAAGAATATTATTGTAATGGCTTAGGGAATATTTACAATAATGGAGATCTCTTGTGTGTGTGTCTGTTGAATGCTTATATATATGTAGAAATAAATCTGTAAGGATTTAGAACAAAATGTTAACAGTAATCATTTCTGGATGGCAGATGATTTTATTCTTTGGGCTTATCTGTATTATGCAATTTTGAAACAATGTGCACCTCTTATTTTCATAATAGAAATAACATTATTTCTAAAAATACAAGAGAGTACCAAAAAACTGGTGCCATTAAGCCATGTGTTACCTGAACTCCCAAGACTTGAAAAAGCAACAATAGCATGAAATTATTTGCAAAACGACTTGATTTGAGAACAAAGTTGCCACATAACATTTCTGTTCCTCTCTTGTAGCAAAGGCTGAAGGAAGAGAAGGAAGCCAAGCGGGCCCGCCTGGACAGTAGGCATGACTACTTATTTGCCATTGTGGCTTCCTGCGTGGACCTGAACAAAACTGAAGTGGAGGAGGCCATTCTTGAGGGGAACCAGGTGTGGTGCATTTGAGTTCTCACTGACTTGATTGTGGAGGGTGCAGAGGCCTATTGACATATCGTGTGGCACCATCCTGCATCTCTCTGCTTCCAAGGAGGCTGGGTTCAGGTGTCATTTTGGAACCTGAGCTTGGAGAACAGAATCTCCTTTCAGCTACTGATTTATCTTATTTTTGTATATATCCTGTTGTAACCTGGGAGATTGCATTGTGCCACAGCTGCCTGGCTTTGATTTTGGTTTGGCAGCTGAATCTGGTTTCTTTTGGTCCTGACCTTGACTCATGATTTCCCTCCAGAATCTGGGGCTGTGATTTGACCTTGGATGGGAAGATAAAAAATATGGGAGGATATAATTTCTTAGACAGCAAGGAAGGCATATCAGGAGCCCTGTGATGGTTCCTGAAGGTTTTTTTCTTTTAACACTTATTAGGCATTAAAAGAGAGAGAGGGAGAGAGGGAAGGAGGATAGGGGAGAGCGAAAGCAAGCCAGAGCTTTTTTGTTGGTGGGGTGTCATGCTTTTGATGCTTTGATGCTTTTCAGTGGTGGGCTTGTAAACATTTAACAACCAGCTTTGGGCAAGAAGGTGGAGGGAGGCTCTAGTTTGAGCATTTGCTGGTTTCTGTGGTATACATACTCCCACCATGGCTGATTCCAAACTATTCACATGATGTTACTAAATGCTAAGGTGGGGAGAGCTGTGATCAGCTGGCTGTCGGGAGCACTATGAGCCCCCTCCAGCTCTCTGCTGGCCTTGTTCCTCCTGCTCTGCTGCTCTGTTCGGGCTCATAGGAGCCCGTGGACAATATTGAAATGCTTACACTGCAGGATGAATCAGTCAGGGGTTGAGGAACTGTCTTTTTTCTCCTCCTCATCACAGCTAGTGCTTATTGAGTATTTGCTTTGTGCAGAGGCTCTGTTCTAAGTGATTTTTGTCTATTATCCCATTTAATCTTTGTAATGTCAGGAAGTAGATAATGTTATTCCCCCAAAATGGAGTTATCAGAGGAGACAGGATTACATAGCTTATTCAGTCTTGGTGAAATGTTTATGTTACTTACCAATTCAGACATCTGGATTTGGGGTAATGCAGGTGGGGTAACTGAGAAGAATTTCTGAATAGTAGGAAGTCCAAGCTAGACTTCTCTGTCATATTCAGCATCAGGAATGTCAAAAGCTGGAGGTGTAACGAAAGCACCCAAGCTCAGGCTCACAAGCAAGGCTAGAGGGGCAGGGTTTTAGTCCTGTCCGTGATGGAAGTATCTCGTTCACCACCGTCTTGGCTTGGAAATTAATCTCAGTGAGTGCATCCTACTCACCCCATAGCATCCTCAATCAAGGAAATGTAACAAAGAAAACAGGGCAGCTGGCTTAAAAAAAAATGTAATGGTTTTATCTATAACATGGTGGAAATTGAAGGAGGCTTATTTTCACACTTAAATTTTCAGGCTAGATTTTATCTTTATAAAATTTTTATTTTAAATTGTGGTAAAATGCACATAACATAAAATTTACCATCTTAATAGTTGTTAGGGCAAACAGTTCAGGAATGCTAAGTGCATTCACATTCTCGTGCACCCAGTCTTCATAAGTCTTTTCATTTTGCAAAGCTGAAACTCAATACCATTAAGCAATGACTCCCATGTTTGCCTCCCACAGCCCTTGGCAATTGCCATTCTATTTTCTGTCTCCATGAATTTGATGACTTGAGCTAGCTCATAGAAGTGGAATCACTTTTATTTGTCTTTTTGTCACTGTATTATTTGTATTTTTGTCACTGGCTTCTTTCACTTAGCAAACTGCCTTTGAGATTGGTTCATGTTGTAGGATGTGTCAGAATTTCCCTCCTTTTTCTTTTGGCGTTTTAACTCTATTTTATTTAAGCTTAAATTAAAAAATTATACGCTCTTCAGTTACTGTAAAACTTTTAAGTACATGTAGAACAACTTCGGTACATGAATCTACTTTTTCAGTTGCAAATTTTATGAAATCTAAATACAGATAAAGTAATTCTGATGAAAATTTAACATTTAAATTAAGCTGTACTGGATTTTGAAGCCTTGATATTAGAAAAAGAATGTTAAGTATCTCATGAATAATTTTATATTATGTGTTGAAATGATAATGCTTTGGACTTATTAGACTCAATTAAAAATATTTTTAACATTAATTTCACCTGCTTGTTTTTACTTTTTTTTATGTGGCTACTAGAAATTTAAATTATATATGTGGGCCACACTATGTTTCCATTGGCCAGTGCTGGCTTGAATAACTGTTATCCTTCTTAAACTTACCTTAAGCAATATTGGAAATACTTGATCACTTTCCATGATAATGTCTTCCAAAATCTTTTTTTTTTTTAAATTAAAAAATTTTTTTTGTATCATTAATATACAATCACATGAGCAACATTGTGGTTACTCGATTCCCCCCATTATCAAGTCTCCACCACATACCCATTACAGTCACTGTCCATCAGCTTAGTAAGATGCTATAGAATCACTACTTGTCTTCTCTGTGCTACACTGCCTTCCCTGTGCCCCCACCTACATGACGTGTGCTAATGGTAATGCCTCTTATTCCCCTTCTCCCTCTCTTCCCACCCACCCTCCCCAGTCCCTTTCCCTTTGGCAACTGTTAGTCCATTCTTGGGTTCTGTGAGTCTGCTGCTCTTCTGTTCCTTCAGTTTTTTCTTTGTTCTTATACTCCACAGATGAGTGAAATCATTTGGTACTTGTCTTTCTCCACCTGGCTTATTTGACTCAGCACAATATCCTCTAGCTCCATCCATGTTGTTGCTTTCTTAAGAATTTGTTTTCTTAAGAATTTCCCTCCTTTTTAAGTCTGAGTAATATTCCATCATATGTATATACCACATTTTGTTTATTCATTCATCTGTCCATGAATAGCTGGGTTACTTCCATCTTTTGGCTACTGTGAATAATGCTGCTGTGGACATGGGTGTACAAATATCTCTTCTTGGCCCTGATTTTTGTTCTTTTGTGCATATGTCCAGGAGTGGACTTTCTGGATCATATGATATTTCTTTTTTAATATTTTGAGGAATCACCATACTGTTTTCCACAGTGACTCATTTTACATTCCTACCAACAGTGTGCAAGTGTTCCAATTTCTCTACATCTATCCCAACATTTGTTATTTTCCACTTTTTTGATAGTAGCCATCCTAATGGATGCATAGATTTTATCTTTTTAAATTTGAATTCAAAACTGTGCTATTGACTATATAAAAGAAGAGCTTCCAATACAGATCCAATATGTGGTGGTATTAAGAAAAATAAACTTATTTGCTTAAAAAAAAATGAGGAACTTCCTTGGTAGCGGGCCAGTTGGCCAACCTTGAGATGTACAGTGACCCTCACGGATGGAACTAAACCCCTGATTGCTACTGGATGGAGTGTTCCATAGCAAATGTATTCTCATGGCATTTTCAGTGATTACTGCAATTTAATGTCATCTCTGGTGTGTTAGATTGGGTTTTGAAAGGGGGGATGGTCTTTTAAAATGTGCTTTTGATTGCAGTATGTATATATTAATTGAATTACTTCTTTGAATGGGATGTTTACTATGGTGAGGCATTTTTTTCCTTCATGGTTTTTATGTTGAAAAAAATGCGATGCCTTCTATATGGTTTGCACCAGATGCAGTCCTATCTGAAAAGGGAAGACGACAGTAAGTGCTGATTTAAATGCAGTTTCTAATTCAGAACAAAGTCATGACTTTGCCCTTTCTTTTTCCCAGATTGAAAGAATTGATCAGCTTTTTGCTGCTGGAGGTCTTCGGCACCTCATGTTTTACTATCAGGATGTGGAGGTAGCAGAAACAGGTATCCAGATTTGATGTGATGTAACCCCGGAATGTGTTGTTAGATTTATTTGAGGATGGCGTGAAGCAGAAGGCTGAGTGGTGTCAGGCCTGAGCAGGACTCCTATGCTTTCGCCTTGGGAGGAGGGACAGGTGGGCAGGGGGAGGCCTGCTGGGCAACTTCTGTTTTCTTCCTAAGGAAAGGGGACAGATAATGGTGGGTATTTGGCCTGATTGTTCTAACTTTATTTGGCATGTTTTGTTTTCGTTTTCAGCTGTATGGGCAATTGGAGAATAATCAAGCAGTTTACATTAAGACACTTCCTTTCCATACCTGCTAGTTCATTCTGTGCAATTATGTTCTAGAACTTCTTATGGACATCTTTGTTTCTTCTCGATATAGGCACTCTTTATTTTTAACATTGGAGTAAGTGGTTGCCAATAAGCAAAACATGAGCTTTCCAGTTAAATATCACATTATGTTTATTTTCTACTGAATATGATTCAAATGGGTAATGCTGAATGACAGGTTTAATCATTTTCACTGAAGAAAAATTTGCAAATCTTTGTGTGGATTCAACTGGCATATCCCATTCTACTTTTATGTGGATTCTTATAATTTTAAAGCCAAACTAGCAACATAAAAACTTATATATTTTGAAGCCAACTCTCAAAACATATGAAGTGATTATATTGAAGTATCATCTTTATCCTTTTATTAGTTATTAAATAAAATAACATTAAAACAGTTACTGCCTTTGGCATATAGTATAACTATGCTTCTTTGTTTAAAACTGAGGAAGTTATACATGCATACTGTAAATGACTAGCATTTCCCCAAAATTATCCAACTGATATTTTGCAGTCAGAAAGTTACGTTTGAATGAAAAATCAAAACAATATCTAAGTTTTGAATTCTATACCTGATTGCAAAACACAATCTCAGATAAAATGTTGAGTTCATCTATGAACTGATGTATGAACTGAGTGAAGATGGCCTTTGTGTGTCAATCTTACATTGAACAACAAGCATTAATGAGATGTAAACACAAATGCAAGTTTATTTTTTGTTTCACCCTCTCCCTTTAAACCTGTTCAGTGGGAGTAGCTTTTCTTCTGACTTTGGATTAAAATTCAGACAATGCCATGACTTTCCTGGATATTCTTAGATATTTCCTAGATATTCTTTGAAATTCCTATAGTCATTTCAAATTACAAATACAATCTCCACTTAGAAACCAAAAATATCCATTGTTCTAAACTAGTCAATCTAAAGTTAAATCTTCCTCACTCCTGGCCCACGCTCCTCTTTCCACTCCCCTCCTGCCCTCTCCGAGCAGGGACCTGAAAGTCAGTATTCATAGCAGGAGAAGAGCATGTGGCCTTCCTCTGCTTCAATCCTTCCTTTCCCCCTTGTCCTTGTTATGCTAACTATAGTTTCTGACTGTGTCAGGCTTGAAGTAGGGCAGAGATGAGAAGTAAGAGGTGGCAGGGAGGTTTTTACTTGACTGGCATGGTCATGAGCAGGCAGACTTGGCATCTTCTGGGCACTATGGCGGGCTCTCTAGAGATGGCCACTGTGGACACTGGCTGCACAGCCCATGGTGGTGCGTTGTCCTCCTGATGGCCATTGCCCTCTGCGTCTGTATTTCAGTGGTGTAACACCCGACTCGCTCTGTTCTCTCACCCAGCACTCCTGTGGAGCAGGGTTGAAGATGGCTCCTGGCTTGCTTTCTTTTCAGGGGAGCCTCCCTCTGGCTCACTGGAAGCACTTAGGGTTCTTGCCCTTGCATCTATGGGCATGTTTTCAGTTCCAGTTCAGCCTAGTTTCTCTTCATTTGCCCTGTTGCATGCTGTGGTTGCAGTCCCAGGGGAGGTGTTCACGTTGGTATCCTAGTCCAATTTATCCCTAAACTGCAGGAGACATAAGCCAGGCTTTTTAGGTGGTTGGGTTGAAGACCTGCTTCTTGACTAGGGTAACCAGTGGTCCTGGTTTGCCTGAGACTTGCCCATTTTCGGCACTGAAAGTCCCATTTTCTGGGAGACCCTTCAGCCTTGGGCAAACTGGAGCGTTGATCACCTCATTCTTGACCTGAGGTACACTTCGCACAGCACAGCTGTTCTCGCACAGTCCTTCCTCCATCTCCACTCTCAGGCCTTCTGTAGTCTGCCGTGGATGAGATGTCTCATCTGACCTAGGATACCTACTTGGAAATTTCTGCAGGAATTTTTTTTCCTTAAAATTCTTCATTTTCTGGTATCTTTCTTGGTGCCTTGGTTGAAACTTCTAGTTTAACTTATCACTCCTGAGGGCCAGAGGATGTTAGTCGGAAGTGGGACACAGTTTTGAAGGAGAGAGATCTTCTGGTCACCTTTATTGGGAGGCCCACTCTCAAAGCCCCAGCCCAGGGCTCTGGGCTAGCACCATGCAGAGGGAGAGCCCAGGAGAAGATTCCTCTTCGAGGTTCGAATCCCAGGGTTTTAGGGCTGAATTTCCAGTCCATACCCCACCCCCATGTCCCTCCCTTAGCATCTTTCCTTCCCACCCAGTAATCTTGCCTGTGCTGCACTCATTTGGAGATCTAAAACTTTCTTGGGCAGATGAGAGCACAAAGGACTGGCTCAGAGCATACTCCGTGTACTTAAATAATTCCCTCAATGAGCTGCAAGCTTGCATGACCAGAAATGAATATGCACATAATAATAATAATGATAATGCTCAGTGAGCTAGTATTTTTATGGGCTTTTCTTTGGCCTTTACATATATTAACCCATTTAATCCTCACGACAATTCCAGATGATAGGTTCTAGCCTTACTATTACCATTTTTCAGATGAGAAAACTGAGGCACAGAAAGATTAAGTAATTTGCCCACAGTCACTTGGCTAGAAGTACAGCTCGAGACTGAAACCCTGGGAGTGTGACCTGAGAGCCCACGCCATCATCACGGGGATGGGCTGGCTCTGCACGATCCTGGCTCTGGTGACCTACTGATGGGCTGACCAGACCATAGCTAAGTAGGGGTGGCAGAGGGAGGTGGAGGTCTGGAATTTTGTAGGCAGAGCTGCTATTTGATCTTGGTTCTGCCACCTGTTGGCTGTGTGACTTGGGACAGGTGACAGCTGTCTCCAGGGTTGTAGTGGGTTTTAATAATGTAGACAGGGTACCATATGCATATGCACTTTTCACCTCTTCTCACTGCCCCATGAAGGCCCATTGTGGATGGAAATGACTTCCATAGCTTCAGCAAAAATTTGCTCTGTTTCTGTTTTTTCCTGAAGCAACAATTTTGAAATGAATCTATGATCTGGAATCAAACAAATCCTTTTAGACTCCTTTAGAGCTCAAGCTAGAGATTGTCCAAGTGGTGGGCCCTCTAGGGCACATGGAAGAGTCAACAGGACAGTATTTTAACAAAGAAACTTCATTCCAAGAGACAACCATGTGAACTGATAATAGCATTTGTGAAATTAAAATTCTTTTGCATTTATAGGACAACTTGGCTCTTCAGGGGGAGTGAATCCTATTTCTGGAAAGATTAAAAAACCTAAGGTGTTTGTGACTGAGGGAAAAGATGTAGCTCTTACTGGAGTATGTGTGTTCTTCATCAGGACTGACCCTTTGAGAGCCATCACCGCTGAGAACATCCATCAGGTAAGGAGCAAGAGCAATCTTTTACCCTGAATTATCAAAAAACACAAGATTGCTACAAAAAAATCCCTCCCTATGGAGAAATATTTATGTTCATTAAGTATCTAAAACTACTTTCAAGTAAGTATTTTAAAAAGCATTTAAAGCAAGCAATTCAGAGGACACTTCCTTTAAAGCTGTGTGTAAGAGAACTTAATATTCAGTTATTAACAAAAATTGATATAACACCCATGAGTATGTGCATGCATGTGTGTGTTTACATATGTGTTTGTGTTTAACAGTGAGGTATTTCCTTTCAAAAATAATTCTCCAGACATAATTTACTTAATGGCAAATTTCATACATTTAAAATAAAAACTACAAAAGTGGATATATAACTTTATTTTCTGTGCAAAGTTAAGTGCATCTGTACAAGTTTCCCCTATCCTCAAGGGGTTCATTATCTGCTTGCAGTAAATAAACTGGTAGACATTGTGTGTTCTGTTTTACTCATACTTTTATTTTGATGATTGCAATTTGGGATAATATAAAGCTTATGTCTTAACCAGGGTGTCAAAGCAGTAATTTACTGGATTGAGAGACTTGAATATACAAATAGACAATGGCCAGACCATATGTAGAGATAGAACCTTGACCTACAATCTGCAGCAACCTGCCCAGGAAGCCATCCCCTTTTTCTACCATAAACAGCCTAGGTAGCCACCTGCTGTGTCGGATTTGCAGGAGGCCAGCTAGCAAGCTAAACAATAACTGCTGTAGCAGTTGGCCAAAGTGCATGAAAAGATGCTCCACATCACTAATTATCCGGGAAATACAATTCAAAACCATAATGAGATATCACTTCACACCAGTTAGGATGGCCACTATCCAAAAGAAGAAATAACAAGTGTTGGTAAGGATGTGAGAGAAATGGGAACCCTCCTATACTGTTGGTGGGAATGTAAATTGCTGCAGCCACTGTGGAAAGCACTAAAAATAGAAATATCATACAATCCGGTAATTCCACTTCTAGGAATTTATGCAAAGAAAACAAAATCCCTGATTCCAAAAGATATATGCACTTCTATGTTTATTGCCACATTATTTACAGTAACTAAGATATGGTAGCAACCAAAATGTCCATCAATAGATGAAAGGATAAAGAAGATGTTGTACATATGCACAATGGAATATTATTCAGCCATAAAAAGAAAGAAAGCCTTCCATTTGCGACAATATGGATGGACCTAGAGGGTATTATGCTCAGTAAAATAAGCCAGGCAGAGAAAGTCAAATACCATATGGTTTTGCTTATTTGGCGAATCTAAAATCAAAGCAAAACAAAAGACAAAAGTAGATCCAAAGATACTGAGAAGTGACTGGTGGTTACCATGGGGGATGGTTTGGGATGGGGTGTGGAGGGTCAGGGGATAAAAGTGTGCAAAAGCTCTCAATCATAATATAAGTTGGTCATGGGGATAGTGGTGCACATGGAGAATATAGACAATGATTCTATAACATCTTCCTATGTTGACAGGTAGTGGGGGTGAGAATTTAATAATATGCATAACTGTTGAAGCACTGTGTTGCATACTTGAAACCAATATGAGATTGCATATCAATGATACTTCAATTAAAAAAGTATATAAAATTGACTAAAAAGGCCAGGACTGGATTCATGACCACGTTCACTTTTGTGTATTTCCAAAGTGCTTCCCTGGAGCCAAGTAAAAGGCAAATAAACACCCAGGCTCACATTAGGATGCCCCGCTTCTAGCTAGTGCGTCTCCAGCTTCCTTATGCCAACTGCCAGTCAGGTGGGCCCGAGCCATCTCTTTACCCCCTATGAGGGATCACCACTCCTCTACCTGCCTTTGAGTCTCTGCCCAAATGCAAGTGATGGTGGCCATGCTGTAGCCAGCACTGAATGAGTGGCCTTTGCTTTTCTCCATTGGTTGGTCTTCATTTACCTCCATGAGATATTTGATTCATGAACACATTCAGAAGTGACCTCGTAGCAATGTTGCAGTGACAGATAATTCTTCCAGTGAGGGATCTCCTACTTGTTTTCCAGGAGGTGAGCTTTAATATGTTAGACACTGCAGATGGGGGCCTGCTCAATAGCATGAGGCGTCTGCTGTCGGATGTCTTCATTCCCACTCTCAGGGCCACAGGCCATGGCTGGCGTGAGCTTGAGGGTCTTCAGGATGCTTCCAGCATCCAGCAGGAGTTTCTGAGCTCTCTGGAAGGCTTTGTAAGCGTCCTCTTGGACGCACAGGAGAATCTGAAAGAGAAGGTAAGAACGCGTAAGTTATTCCTTCAAAAATTATTACACGGTGAACAAATCAACATATAAATGTGTGGTGCTTTTCTTAGATGGTGTTAATTCCACTACCTTGCAAATCTTGAAAAAAATTTTGTGGGCATTTTTGTTACCCCCTCAAGATGTGGTAGTGACTAGATTTAAATCCCTATAGTCTGAAGTGATTAATGGATTAGGGATTCCATAGAAATGGCTGTGATGGAGGGTTATACCCAGTGATGTCAGATGTTTGCCAGAAAAGAGAAGCTATGAAATGCTTGTACCCTCCACCTTTCACCTTGCGCATTGTCTGTTGTACTCTTTGGTTTTACCAAGAAGCCCTTAGGGCCTAGGCTTCATGTGGCTCCTTGGCCATGTGGGCATCTGAGAGTAACAGACGACTGCACCCCTTCCTGCTTCTGAACCAATGCAGAGAAAAATTTTAGCTTTGTTTGTAAAGTGGGATAAGATCCAACTTTAGAGATTCACAGTGCCAGGTTCACCTTTACCAGAAGGAAAATGTCCTTATCAAATACCAAGGACCATTTTTTTATTGTATGTTTTTAAAATATTTCTTTGTTTTTATTGTGTTTTTAAAATATTTCTTTGTCAAGTCAGAATCCAACACATCTCCTTTCCTACCCACTTCCTTCCCCCCCAAAATGAGTCTGTATATTTGCCTTTGAGCTTGTTAACTCTAAGGATGTTATTAGGTAAAGACATGAGAATCTTCTCCTCTAGTTAGTTTCAAAGAAGAATATGATAGATTAACTCTTACCCCTCCTCCCAAATAATTTCCTCAAAACTCCCCCACTTTCTTTGGTTTCATGACTCTTTAATTTCCAAGTTCTTTAATTCCCAAATTCTGTGATGTTATGACTCTCTCTTTCATTCATTCATTCTTTTTTTTTTTTTGTGACCCAAATTTGACCTCAGCATCAATCACCCTGAGTGGTGTGCTCAGTGCCTAGGGAGGATTGGCCAGTATGTATGGCTCTGTGTTTTCTTCACAGAGCAGGTGGTTTAAACTATAGACTTGCCTTAAGGTCCTTCTAGGTCTAGGGGTCAACCAAAAGTATGTGTGTCTGTGTGTGTGTTTTTAAATAGCATCATCTTATTATTTTACTTTCATTTTAATTAGGTGAACCTTCAAAAGTGTGACATACTTGAACTGAAAGCCCTAAAGGAACCAATAGACTACTTGACTCTAGCTAATAACCCTGAGACTTTGGCAAAAATAGAAGGTTGTATGAAAGTATGGATCAAACAGATAGAACAGGTAATTCTCAGAAATCAGACATCGGTTTCAGTTGCCATGTTACTGAACTAGCCAGTGCAAGTTCATTATGCCATTACTATTTCCCTAAATATTTTACCACAAGTCCCTAAAAGATGAGAGATTCAATGTGACTTTAATTTACAGTCACTAATTAAGGAGAGATAATAAGAATTCCAAGAGGTGCAAGCAAATGCCTTTATATGCTTACATAATTGTATGATTGCACTTTGCCAATTTTTTTCTTGAAGTACAATTTACTTTGGAGAGAACCTCTGAAGTAAAGGTGTTTCCTAACTCAGTGTGTCCTCCTAAAGGAACTTGAAACTTAACTTAAAAAAATCATTTCAGATAAGCCCTGAGTGAAAGGGTACGTTACATCACAAAGTAAACACAATGAAGATTAACCAATTTAAGGCAGGGGCTTCCCGTGGTTATATTGCTCCGAGGTTATCCAGTCTGTGAACAGCCAAGGTAACTTTCTAAGGTCAGGTCCTCCGAGACTTTGTTAAAGCTCCTTAAGTAAGTAGTTTTCAGTTGGAACAAGTCCACTGAATTTTTGTTGAAGTTGTAAAAATGGACATGTGTTAAGTTAGTAGAAGGCTTCATTCAAAATATGCAAGTGAATAAAAATATATTATGATTCAGATAGCACAGTTTATTTCCTTAGTTTTTACTAAAGTGTAACTCAGTATCTCCAGCCCTACTCACTGCTTAATGGGTACCCTCTGCATTTGCAGGTCCTTGCTGAGAACAATCAGCTGCGGAAGGAAGCAGATGACCTCGGGCCCCGAGCAGAGTTGCAGCATTGGAAAAAAAAACTGTCCAAATTTAACTACCTTTTAGATCAATTAAAAAACCCAGATGTGAAGACTGTGCTGGCAGTGCTTGCCGCTGCCAAGTCGAAAGTTCTGAAGGTTGTCAATCATATCTTTCTGCTTTCAGAAATGGGAATGAAAATATCCCATGCCTCTTTCATGTCCTCGAGTAATTAGGAAGAGACACATGTTATATCTTTATGAAAAAACCTTAAGGTTAAATAGTATTGCCCTTTTTGTAATTTTGAATATAGAGGAAATAGCCTTTGAATTAAAGATACTTATTGGCTGATGTACATGTATGTATATACATTATTAGAAGGCATTGTATGTAATTAAGATGTAATGTTAATAACATGATCATATATATATATATAATGAATTCAGACCAACTAGTAGTAGTAGTGATGAAAACTTACCTTGTCTATATTTTTATTTTTTTAGCCCTAGTACATTAGTTTTATATCCCTGTGTAACAAATTAACCCCAAACTTAGCAACTAAGAACAACGGACACTTACTCTCTCATGTCTGTGGGTCAGAAATTTGGTTGCAGCTTAGGGGAGCCTCTGACCCAGGATCTCATGAAGCTGAGGTCGGGTTGTTGGCTCATCTGAAGGCTCAGCTGGGGAGGATCTGCCTCCGAGTTGCTCATGTGTTTTTTTTTGTGGGATTCAGTTCTTTGCTGGATGTTGGCCAGAGGCCTTCCTTCAGTTCTTTACCATGGAAAGTATGGTAGTGAGGTATTGAATGGAGTCAGGAGCTAGTGGGGGAGACAAGGTGTGTGTTTAAATGAAGGTGCTATTGTCCTGATGTTCTGTCCTAGTCATTGAATAGATTTTATAAGAGAAAACCTAGGAGATACTGTTAAAAATTTAGTAAAAATCTAAAAATAACTCTCAGGATAGCAGTAATGTCCCTCAGTCCTCTGGATTCTTTTATGTGAGATTCACAATGAAGGTCTGACCCAAGGGACTTGTGGTGACTTTTAGTGGGTGTTATATTGGAAATCTCTCTATTTCTAGTCCATTAAAATTGTTTTCCTCTATTGTGCTTAGACCTGGCGGGAGATGGATATTCAAATCACTGATATAGCTAATGAAGCAAAAGACAATGTCAAATACTTGTACACACTTGAAAAATGCTGTGACCCCTTGTACAGTAGTGACCCTGTGAGTTAAAGAATTTCTATTCCTTTAGTCTACTGATGATGCTTTTATACTAACTGAATTGAGTGTGGTGTTTGTTTGTAAATATTACAGTCTGCTGGAAGAGTCTTGGAAACTTAGCCACCTCTTTTTATCCTCAAGAAAATTATATATAGGTGGTTGTATACATACTTATATATATATCATCTATTTATCTAAGATATACTATATTACATTTTAAAAACTTTTATTGCATATTCCATTTTATATTAAATGTTGCAGTTGACATTCTAGACTATACTCAAAGAACCGTGAGAAGAGTCATTGACTCTTCTACTTTTTCTTAATTTTAGGAAGTGCCTACTTTTTAAAATTATAAAATGAACAATCTCTTTGTCATTAACAGAAACTTAATGCTTCATGCATTGAAACAAAATTTGATCAACTGTATAGGACTAAATAATAAAAATAAAATTATCTTTAACTAGATTATATTTCTGTAAAGTATTAAATATTAAAAAAATTAAAAAATCTCTCAGCTAAAATTTTTTCTTATGAAGATGGAATGATTACACTACTAAAATTTTGCTGAATTTGATATTTGTTTCCTGAAAACTTTGTGGTGTCTTCCAGATTTCCATGATTGATGCTATCCCTACTCTTATAAATGCAATTAAAATGATCTATACTATCTCTCATTACTATAATACCTCCGAGAAGATCACATCTCTGTTTGTAAAGGTAAGTGCATAGTGTAGTGTCCAAGTTTTGGATAATTAGAAATTACCACGTTGGTACAACCCAATGTCTATGTATCTTATAATTAAAATCTTAATTTCTCAATAGAGATAGAATTAAGTATATGTAGGAGACTCCTCCTAGCAAATCATAAAGTATTATTCAGAAAGTAATTATTATAATGAATATTGTGTTATTTATATAATAAAAAAGGAAAAAATATTTTTGAGGATTTCTTTCCCTATATTATTTAGCATATTGTTTATTTTTCTTGGGTAAATTTTAATTAAGAAAAACTATATTTTACTGGCTATCCCATTTCATACTCTTTTATGTGCCACTTGTCCAAATTTATTTGATGCCACAGTTGTTTACTTAGTGTTATTAGAACAGTAATCATGATAATAAAACTACTTGCAAAGTTCAAGTAATCTATAAAGCAATTATAATGATTCTGCCAAAAAAATAACATGTTTAAACCTCATGTCCTAACTCACAAGTGTTTATGGTGAACTCTGTTGCTTTTCCCATTTTGAACAGTCTCTAAGAAGTAAATGATATTTTCATACCAAGGCAAAAAATTTAAAGGTATTAAAATAGAGGCATTTTCAACTTAATGGACTTGTATTGCAAATACTAATACAGTAGGAGGCATGATTCTCCATGGGAAAAGGGACACCCAGGTTGAAAGAAGGGAAGTCCATGAGATCTTTTCCCAACTTCACACATAAAATTACATATTAGGGTCAAGAGAGATGTTCCCTGAGTAGAAGACTGCTAATTTCTGTTATTACTCTAGGTTTCATGTATATTATTTGCAAGGCTCATTTTTTAACAAAATCTTGAAACCACCATATATATAATTTTCAAAAGCCTTTCATTATGGAAATTTTAAAGCAAATATAAAGGGAAAGAGAATTGTATTCTGTATCTTCATGTACATATCACTCAGGTTCAGCAACTGTCAACACATGGCCAATATGCTCCATGGACAACATCATGCTTTTAGTTATGAATACTTTGTTGTACACCTGGAAGTTGCTGGAAGAACAGATTTTGAATCTTAACACACACACACACACACACACACACACACACACACACACACACACACACACACTGTTATCTATATGAGGTGATGGGTGTGTCAGTTAACTTGATTGTTAATTGTAATTATTTTTAATTGTGGTAATCATGTCACTGTATATTGAGCATCACTGTACACCTTAATTATATACAATTTTTCTTTGTCAAGTATGCCTCAGTAATGCTGGGAACCAAAGGGCTAGTGCTTGATCATAGGTGTGATAGAAAAAATAAACCCGAAGTTCAAGGTCACAGAGTGTTCACTCCGAGAGATAGAAGAGTTAAGGACCCTCTAGTCCAATTTATGATCAGTAGCGTTTTATGTACTGAACATCATTTTACTGGAAAATTCCAGGTGACCAACCAGATGATATCTGCATGTAAAGCCTATATTACCAACAATGGAACTGCTTCCATCTGGAACCAGCCACAGGATGTGGTTGTGGAAAAAATATTATCTGCGATTAAACTTAAGCAGGTAACAACCAGTGTAATAATATATTTAGATAATGTTCTGTTATTTTTCTGTTGTTTTTTGCCAGTGCATCTAAGATCATTTAGCAATTATAATATTACTGATTTCTTTACCCTTAAGAAATTGAACGTTAATAAATCTACCCCCAAAATGTATTCACTTATTCCATCTTTTTTGGGCCTACTATGTCCCGACATGACTCTAAGTACTAGGGATGGAAGGAGGAGGTAAGTTTCCTTCAGCTTCTTACAGATGAATGGAGAGGTAGACATAGAGTGAGGCTGCTACTAACACAGTGGTTCAAGGTGAAAAGGCTGCAACTTTGAGTTGTTTCATGAATAATTAGGAATTTGTGAAAATGGAGGATGGGAAAAGATGGTACTCCAGGCGGATGGATGAGTAAATACGTGAAACTGAATTTGCCATTGCTTTCATTTAAGAGAATAAGGTTGATACTTTGTTATGTTTCATTTCTTATACTTTGGCCCTTAATTTTAAGGAATACCAGCTCTGCTTTCACAAGACAAAACAAAAGCTTAAACAAGACCCAAAGGCAAAACAATTTGAATTTAGTGAGATGTATATTTTTGGAAAATTTGAAACTTTCCATCGACGTCTTGCCAAGATAATAGACATCTTTACAACCTTCAAGACATATTCGGTCCTACAAGATTCTAAAATTGAAGGGCTGGAAGACTTGGTTACTAAATGCCAGGTACCTTAAAACTAAATTTGCTACCCTATCCGTAAGTAAAGTGAGTATTTTAGGCAAATAACTGTATTTAGAATGATTCAAATAATCAGTCTATAATGTAAAATATAAACCCATGGCCCCAAACAACAAAGAAATTAAATTTGAGAATTGTGTAATGGTGCTAGTATGTTCTTTTTCAGGTATGTGATTATGAGAATGACTTTCCAGTAGTCTAAAATTAATCATCATTAGTAAAAGTGTTTTCATTTGTAGCAAAATAAAAATGTTTAAATGTAACTTATTGTTTCATTTTTATTCAAGCAAGAACTATTTCATGAAGCATACATATACTATATGTCAGGCACAAGTTGACACTGAGTTCTGAAAGGCATCTGATCTGATTATCTCTGCATTTCAGTATTTTATTTGGAGCTGTATAAAAAAATAAAAGGGTTAAGAGTTTATTTTAGCTCTATCATTATTGATTATTTTGATTTTTAACTGTTTCATCTTATAAGGGTGTATGTAACTAATCTTAGTTTTTAAAAATGGGCACAGTGATCTAACAATGTTTTGAAGAGTTTTAAAAAACAATTTACAAAGTGTGTTTTAAATTCTTCTTGTGGATATAGTCAATTTTTTCTTGTTTGGGGTTAGTGACACTAAAACTTGCATACATTTTATTTATTTTTATTTATTTTTATTTTGTGAGAGGGCATCTCTCATATTTATTGATCAAATGGTTGTTAACAACAATAAAATTCAGTATAGGGGAGTCAATGCTCAATGTACAATCATTAATCCATCTCAAGCCTAATTCTCGTCAGTCTCCAATCTTCTGAAGCATAACGAACAAAGTTCTTACATGGTGAACGAATTCTTACATAGTGAATAAATTTTTACATGGTGAACAGTACAAGGGCATTCATCACAGAAACTTTCGGTTTTGATCATGCATTATGACCTATAAACAATCAGGTCAAATATGAATATTCACTTGATTTTTGTACTTGATTTATATGTTGATCCCACATTTCTCCCTCTATTATTATTATTATTATTATTATTTTTAATAAAATGCTGAAGTGGTAGGTAGATGCAAGATAAAGGTAGAAAACATAGTTTAGTGCTGTAAGAGGGCAAATGTAGATGATCAGATGATCAGGTGTGTGCCTATGGACTAAGTATTAATCCAGGCTAGACAAGGGCAGCAAGACATCCACGGATGCAGAAGATTTCTCTCAAAGCAGGGGGGGTGAGGTTCTGAGCCTCACCTCTGTTGATCCCCAAATTCTCACCTGATGGCCCCCCTGCGACTGTGCCTGTCTTAGATTGTTCCTCCCTTGAGGAATCTTACCCATCTCTGGCTAACCAGTCATCTTCCCGGGCCATACAGGGAAATGTAAAGTTGGTAAGTGAGAGAGAAGCCATATTGTTTGCAAAGGTTAGCTTTTTACTTCTTTGCAGATTTATGCCCTGTGGCTTCTATGCCCAGCACTTGTCTCGAGGTATCTTTACCACCTGGAGGAATTATGATACTCGGTAAATTCGATATGAGGCACGAATTCTATTTAAGGGTTGTAATTAGGAAGGAAGAAGAAAAGCTATAGATGTAGCATATGGAAGGAAACATGGGAGGATTGATTACTTCTTTGACATATCTTCTTGTAGAGTACCTTAAGTATGTATAGGTTTTAAACTACTAACTAATTTGCACACACATATTAACATAATAGGAATACGGTGACATAAACAAAGCAAATCTATAATTACCATCCATGTCCAGTGAAGCCAAGAAAACCATTTAGGCACCCTAGGCATTTGTGAAAATTTATCTATGATATGATGGATATTGTCCAACTGTACTTGAACCATCAGACAAATTAAAGCAGCCCATTTCTGGGATCTGTTCACATCCCGTATGTTCTTTTTACCGTAGATAGTCTATAGTCATGAGATTTTGGAGTGCTACAACTTGCACCCCTCCCAACTCCTGGTTGAGTTCCAACAGTACAGATCCGGTCAAATTCGTTGTCTCACTGTATGCACATGCCAGCCTAGACATCTCCCTCCTCATTCCTATGGCAAGTCCAGGAGACGGTGGGCTGGATGCAGCCACAACCGCAGCATCATCCGGATCCCTGTGGAGGCTTTTTGATGATCATCCCTCGGCACAAGTCCTCCAGAGAGTGCTGATGCCGGAAGCTCCTCCTCATATCATATCTTAGTTCATTTTCTGGGTATCCAAGCTAGGCCTTGATCTTCTGCATAGAAACAAACAGACCGTTTGCCCACACTTTGACATGCCCTCTATACCACTGTGCAGAACTCATTGGAGGTCAGCACACATTAACTGCTTTTTTTTTTTTTATTAAGAGAAAGGAATATTATCAGAAAAGAGTACCTCCATAGCTGATCATCTGACACCCTTTAAGTGATCAACATTAAGGATATTTAAAGCATGCGTTGATCTTTGATTTACCAAAAGTTTTATCCTATCGAGTAATCTCCCTTTTCTTTCTTTCTTTCTTTCTTTTTTTTTTTTTTAATTTTTAATCTACACATACATGAAGAATACTATGTTTACTATGCTCTCCCCTATATCAGGTCCCCCCTAACAACCACATTACGGTTACTGTCCATCAGCTTAGCAAAATGTTGTAGAGTCACTACTTGTCCTCTCTGTGTTGTGCAGCCCACCCTCCCCTTTCTCCCTCCCCCCCATGCATGCTAATCTTAATACCCCCCTTCTTCTTCCCCCCCTTATCCCTCCCTGCCCACCCATCCTCCCCAGTTCCTTTCCCTTTGGTACCTGTTAGTCCATTTTTGGGTTCTGTAATTCTGCTGCTGTTTTGTTCCTTCAGTTTTTCCTTTGCTCCTATACTCCTCAGATGAGTGAAATCATTTGGTATTTCTCTTTCTCCGCTTGGCTTATTTCACTGAGCATAATACTCTCCAGCTCCATCCATGTTGCTGCAAATGGTTGGATTTTTCCACTTCTTATGGCTGAGTAGTATTCCATTGTGTATATGTACCACATCTTCTTTATCCATTCATCTACCGATGGACATTTAGGTTGCTTCCAATTCTTGGCTATTGTAAATAGTGCTGCGATAAACATAGGGGTGCATCTGTCTTTCTCAAACTTGATTGCTGCATTCTTAGGGTAAATTCCTAGGAGTGGAATTCCTGGGTCAAATGGTAGGTCTGTTTTGAGCATTTTGATGAACCTCCATACTGCTTTCCACAATGGTTGAACTAATTTACATTTCCACCAGCAGTGTAGGAGGTTCCCCTTTCTCCACAGCCTCGCCAACATTTGTTGTTGTTTGTCTTCTGGATGGCAGCTATCCTTACTGGTGTGAGGTGATACCTCATTGTAGTTTTAATTTGCATTTCTCTGATAATTAGCGATGTGGAGCATCTTTTCATGTGTCTGTTGGCCATCTGTATTTCTTTTTTAGAGAACTGTCTGTTCAGTTCCTCTGCCCATTTTTTAATTGGGTTATTTGTTTTTTGTTTGTTGAGGCGTGTGAGCTCTTTATATATTCTGGACGTCAAGCCTTTATCGGATCTGTCATTTTCAAATATATTCTCCCATACTGTAGGGTTCCTTTTTGTTCTATTGATGGTGTCTTTCGCTGTACAGAAGCTTTTCAGCTTAATGTAGTCCCACTTGCTCATTTTTGCTGTTGTTTTCCTTGCCCGGGGAGATATGTTCAAGAAGAGGTCACTCATGTTTATGTCTAAGAGGTTTTTGCCTATGTTTTTTTCCAAGAGTTTAATGGTTTCATGACTTACATTCAGGTCTTTGATCCATTTTGAGTTTACCTTTGTATATGGGGTTAGACAATGGTCCAGTTTCATTCTCCTACATGTAGCTGTCCAGTTTTGCCAGCACCATCTGTTGAAGAGACTGTCATTTTGCCATTGTATGTCCATGGCTCCTTTATCAAATATTAATTGACCATATATGTTTGGGTTAATTTCTGGGGTCTCTAATCTGTTCCACTGGTCTGTGGCTCTGTTCTTGTGCCAGTACCAAATTGTCTTGATTACTATGGCTTTGTAGTAGAGCTTGAAGTTGGGGAGTGAGATCCCCCCTACTTTATTCTTCTTTTTCAGGATTGCTTTGGCTATTTGGGGTCTTTGGTGTTTCCATATGAATTTTTGAATTATTTGTTCCAATTCATTGAAGAATGTTGCTGGTAATTTGAGAGGGATTGCATCAAATCTGTATATTGCTTTGGGCAGGATGGCCATTTTGACGATATTAATTCTTCCTAGCCATGAGCATGGGATGAGTTTCCATTTATTAGTGTCCCCTTTAATGTCTCTTAAGAGTGACTTTTAGTTTTCAGAGTATAAGTCTTTCACTTCTTTGGTTAGGTTTATTCCTAGGTATTTTATTCTTTTTGATGCAATGGTGAATGGAATTGTTTTCCTGATTTCTCTTTCTATTGATTCGTTGTTAGTGTATAGGAAAGCTACAGATTTCTGTGTGTTAATTTTGTATCCTGCAACTTTGCTGTATTCCGATATCAGTTCTAGTAGTTTTGGAGTGGAGTCTTTAGGGTTTTTTATGTACAGTATCATATCATCTGCAAATAGTGACAGTTTCACTTCTTCTTCACCAATCTGGATTCCTTGTATTTCTTTGTTTTGTCTGATTGCCGTGGCTAGGACCTCCAGTACTATGTTAAATAACAGTGGGGAGAGTGGGCATCCCTGTCTGGTTCCCGATCTCAGAGGAAATGCTTTCAGCTTCTCGCTGTTCAGTATAATGCTGGCTCTGGGTTTATCACATATGGCCTTTATTATGTTGAGGTATTTGCCCTCTATTCCCATTTTGCTGAGAGTTTTTATCATGAATGGATGTTGAATTTTGTCAAATGCTTTTTCAGCATCTATGGATATGATCATGTGGTTTTTGTCTTTCTTTTTGTTGATGTGGTGGATGATGTTGATGGATTTTCGAATGTTGTACCATCCTTGCATCCCTGGGATGAACCCCACTTGGTCATGGTGTATGATCCTTTTGATATACTGTTGAATTCTGTTTGCTACTATTTCATTGAGTATTTTTGCATCTACATTCATCAGGGATATTGGTCTGTAATTTTCTTTTTTGGTGGGGTCTTTGCCTGGTTTTGGTATTAGGGTGATGTTGGCTTCATAGAATGAGTTTGGGAGTATTCCCTCTTCTTCTATTTTTTGGAACACTTTAAGGAGAATGGGTGTTATGTCTTCTCTGTGTGTCTGATAAAATTCCGAGGTAAATCCGTTCCACCCCGGGGTTTTGTTCTTGGGTAGTTTTTTGATTACCGTTTCAATTTCTTTGCTCATAATTGGTTTGTTTAACTTTTGTGTTTCTTCTTTGGTCAGTCTTGGGAGGTTGTATTTTTCTAGGAAGTTGTCCATTTCTTCTAGGTTTTTCAGGTTGTTGGCGTATAGGTTTTCATAGCAGTCTTCAATAATTCTTTGTATTTCTGTGGAGTCTGTCGTGATTTTTCCATTCTCATTTCTGATTATGTTGATTTGTGTTGATTCTCTTTTTCTCTTAATAAGTTGGGCTAGAGGCTTATCTATTTTGTTTATTTTCTCAAAGAACCAGCTCTTGGTTTCGTTGATTTTTGCTATTGTTTTATTCTTCTCAATTTTGTTTATTTCTTCTCTGATCTTTATTATGTCCCTCCTTCTGCTGACTTTAGGCCTCATTTGTTCTTCTTTTTCCAGTTTTGATAATTGTGATGTTAGACTATTCATTTGGGATTGTTCTTCCTTCTTCAAGTGTGCGTGGATTGCTATATACTTTCCTCTTAAGACTGCTTTCGCTGCGTCCCACAGAAGTTGGGGCTTAGTGTTGTTGTTGTCATTTGTTTCTATATATTCCTTGATCTCTATTTTGATTTGTTCATTGATCCATTGATTATTTAGTAGCATGTTCTTAAGCCTCCATGTGTTTGTGAGCCTTTTTGTTTTCTTTGTAGAATTTATTACTATTTTTATACCTTTGTGGTCTGAAAAATTGGTTGGTAGAATTTCAATATTTTGGAGTTTACTGAGGCTCTTTTTGTGAGCTAGTATGTGGTCTATTCTGGAGAATGTTCCATGTGCACTTGAGAAGAATGTATATCCTGTTGCTTTTGGATGTAGAGTTCTATAGATGTCTATTAGGTCTATCTGTTCTAGGGTGTTGTTCAGTGCCTCTGTGTCCTTACTCATTTTCTGCCCAGTGGATCTATCCTTCAGGGTGAGTGGTATGTTGAAGTCTCCTAAAATGAATGCATTGCAGTCTATT
Organism: Manis javanica; assembly: GCF_040802235.1. Taxonomy (NCBI): domain Eukaryota; kingdom Metazoa; phylum Chordata; class Mammalia; order Pholidota; family Manidae; genus Manis; species Manis javanica. The sequence goes on from NC_133156.1 coordinate 140,296,842, forward strand.
TCCCTCTTTAGTTCTGTTAGTATTTGCTTCACATATGCTGGTGCTCCTGTATTGGGTGCATATATATTTAGAATAGTTATATCCTCTTGTTGGACTGAGCCCTTTATCATTATGTAGTGTCCTTCTTTATCTCTTGTTACTTTCTTTGTTTTGAAGGCTATTTTGTCTGATATTAGTACTGCAACCCCTGCTTTCTTCTCACTGTTGTTTGCCTGAAATATGTTTTTCCATCTCTTGACTTTTAGTCTATGCTTATCTTTGGGTTTAAGGTGAGTTTCTTGTAAGCAGCATATAGATGGGTCTTGCTTTTTTATCCATTCTATTACTCTGTGTCTTTTGATTGGTGCATTAAGTCCATTTACATTTAGGGTGACTATTGAGAGATATGTACTTATTGCCATTGCAGGCTTTAGATTCGTGGTTACCAAAGGTTCAAGGTTAGCCTCTTTAGTATTTTCCTGCCTAACTTAGCTCACTTATTGAGCTGTTATATATACTGTCTGGAGATTCTGTTCTTCTCTCCCTTCTTATTCCTCCTCCTCCATTCTTCATATGTTGTGTGTTTTGTTCTGTGCTCTTTTTAGGGGTGCTTCCATCTAGAGCAGTCCCTGTAGGATGCCCTGTAGAGGTGGTTTGTGGGAAGCAAATTCCCTCAGCTTTTGCTTGTCTGGGAATTGTTTAATCCCACCATCATATTTAAATGATAGTTATGCTGGATACAGTATCCTTGGTTCAAGGCCCTTCTGTTTCATTGCATTAAGTATATCATGCCATTCTCTTCTGGCCTGTAGGGTTTCTGTCGAGAAGTCTGATGTTAGCCTGATGCGTTTTCCTTTATAGGTGACCTTTTTCTCTCTAGCTGCCTTTAAAACTCTTTCCTTGTCCTTGATCCTTGCCATTTTAATTACTATGTGTCTTGGTGTTGTCCTCCTTGGATCCTTTCTGTTGGGGGTTCTGTGTAATTCCATGGTCTGTTCGATTATTTCCTCCCCAAGTTTGGGGAAGTTTTCAGCAATTATTTCTTCAAATAGACTTTCCCTTTTCCTCTTTCTTCTTCTTCTGGTATCCCTATACTATGAATATTATTCCTTTTGGCTTGGTCACATAGTTCTCTTAGTGTTGTTTCATTCCTGGAGATCCTTTTATCTCTCTCTATGTCAGCTTCTATACGTTCCTGTTCTCTGGCTTCTATTCCTTCAATGGCCTCTTGCATCTTATCCATTCTGCTTATAAATCCTTCCAGGGATTGTTTCACTTCTGTGATCTCCTTCCTGACATCTGTGATCTCCTTCCGGACTTGATTCCCACTGCTCTTGCCTTTTTCTCTGCATCTCATCCCATTGCTCTTGCATTTTTCTCTGCATCTCTGTCAGCATGTTCATGATTTTTATTTTGAATTCTTTTTCAGGAGGACTGATTATGTCTGTCTCCTTCTCAGGTGTTGTCTCTGTGATCTTTGTCTGCCTGTAGTTTTGCCTTTTCATGGTGATAGAGATAGTTTGCAGAGCTGGTACAAGTGACCGCTGGAAGAGCTTCCCTTCTTGTTGGTTTGTGGCCTTCCTCTCCTGGGAGAATAGCGACCTCTAGTGGCTTGTGCTGGGCAGCTGTGTGCAGACAGGGCTTCTGCTTCCTGACCGTTTGCTATGGGGTTTATCTCCGCTGTTGCTGTGGGCGTGTCCTGGCTGGGGCTCTCCTCCAAAATGGTGGAGCCCCATTGGAGGGGGAGTGGCTGGGAGGCTATTTATCTCTGTAAGGGGCCTCTGTGCTCCCTGTTGCCCAGGGGGTTAGAGTCCCAGAGATCCCGGGATTCCCTGCCTCTGGTCTAAGTGACCTGTCCTGCCCCTTTAAGACTTCCAAAAATCACTCTCCAAACCAAAACAACAACAGCAACAATGAGAGAGGGAACAGAAAAAAAAAAAAGAAAAAGGAAAAAACATGCGATTTTTTTTTTTTGTCCTCAGGCGCCTGTCCCAGGCACCCGCTCACTGGTCCTGCTGCCCTGTCTCCCTAGCACCAGGGTCCCTGTCCCTTCAAGGCTTCCAAAAAGCACCCACCCACCGGTCCTGCAGGGAAAAACGCAGGATATTCTTTGTGCTCAGGCGCCGGTCCGAGGCACCCGCTCACCAGTCCCGCCGCCCTGCCTCCCTAGCACCGGGGTCCCTGTCCCTTTAAGGCTTCCAGGAAGCGCTCGCCAAAAAGAGAAAAAAAAGGGGGAAAAAAGCGCCATTTCCTCCGTCCTCAGGTGCTGGTCTCAGGCACCTGCCCACCGGTCCCGCAGGGAAAAATGCGGGATATTCTTTGTCCTCAGGCGCCGGTCCCAGGCACCCGCTCACCGGTCCTGCCACCCTGCCTCCCTAGCACCTGGGTCCCTGTCCCTTTAAGGCTTCCAAAAAGCACTCGCCAAAAAAAAAAAAAACCGCTCCGGTTTCTTTCCACCCTCCGGGAGCTGGGGGGAGGGGCGCTTGGGTCCCGCCGGGCCGGGGCTTGTATCTTACCCCCTTCGCAAGGTGCTGGGTTCTTGCAGGTGTGGATGTGGTCTGGATGTTGTCCTGTGTCCTGTGGTCTCTATTTTAGGAAGATTTTTCTTTGTTATATTTTCATAGCTCTATGTGTTTTTGGGAGAAGATTTCCACTGCTCTACTCACGCCGCCATCCTGGCTCCGCCCCCCCTTGCATACATTTTTTATACTTGGATTTGAAAAGGGTTATATAATTTACCACCACACGCTGTTTTTTGTACTCTTAACACTTTAGGCCAATATAAAAATCCTTTTCATTTCCTGAGTATATGAGGTTTTGGGAGAGCAAAAGAAAAGTCTTTTTTTTGTGTAGCAGAGCACACTTAAGTGAGCCATGTGTAATCTGCAAGGTGAATAATCTATACTTTGAAACTGACAGTTTTGCAAGGCAAAGATTTTCATTTATTTTTCAGTTTGGAATCTACTTTCTATTCTTAATTACAGATAACTTTGTATCATATTTCAAAGTTTATTTTTAAAGAAGAAGTTGAACTGTTCAGTGAGAAAAAATGTAGGTAGTAATGAAATGTAAGGCGGGATATTCATGCATTGGCATCAATGTTAGAGACTCAAAATGGTGACTTCCAGACATGGGACAGGTCAATTCAGTCCACCTTAGGGCTTGCAGAGCTTTTTTTCTGGAATGTTCTGCCTCTGGATTATCACATGGTTATTGCCTCCTTGGTCTCCAGATCTTGATTTAAGTGACCCTCCAAGTTTTCCTTGATCTCTCTTTCGCCTCAATGGCAGTATGCCTCATTACTCATTTTATCACTGTCTGAAATTATTCTGTTCATATATTTGTGGCAGATTCTCACCCCTATGCCCCACTGAGAATGTAAGTTCCTGGGAGTGGGGACATTTGTTTGTTCCATTCATTGCTGTGTCCTCAGAGCTTATTAGCATATAATAGGTGTGCAATAAATATCTGTCAAGTAAATGATTTAGTAGATTGAGTTTGCCTAATTGGTTTTAAAGTGATGATTAATCAGTTTATTTACTGAATACTCTCAAGTGACTATTAAGTCCAATCATAGAGCAGAATTTTCTAAGGGACCCAAATGTTTTTAATTACCACATTAAAATGTAGTAATGCAGGTTTCCCATATTTCTTTTACATGTTTCACTTAACGTGTGAAATGGGTAGTGTTACATGTATACAACTTCTAAATAGAGCTAATTTTGTGGTTGTATAGCATGAAAGAGTAGGTTGTTTTAACTAATAAACGAGGAGAAAAGAGTAGCAAGAAGTTAATGCCATTTATATACTTTTGTTTATTGAGAGATTTAAGCTGATGTTTAAATGGAAATGACTTTGAAGAAGAAATTGCGGAAGGAGGCCCAACATTCTTCATAAAAATTATATGCCAGTGTCAACAATGTGGGCACCGAGTTTGAGAATGGCTTAGTACCTGGTTGAGAACGATACCAGAGCATTACAGCTCATTTTCAGAGCAAACAAAACCTTGGGTAATAATATTTTCAAGGAGATGAGTTGCCTAGTTTGTACTTTCGTAGGCACAGATTGCAGCTTTGCAGGGCAGGAGGAAGCAATTAATTCTAGAGATTCTTTAAATGGTAGATTGTCATTTGATATTTTATTTAAGGCATTTGAATCTTGGAAGAGAGTTTTTCATCTGCAGATATAATATAACTATTTTCTTCCTAAGTGATTTGTATTCTGTTTAAGGCATTTATTTTCTGAGAAGACACACTTTTCAATGAAAAATATTATTAAATTCTACTCTGGGCTTCTTTTTTATTATTTCAGATGTGGTTAGTATGAAATTTTTAAAGAAAACACCTCTTCTATTTTTCAGATGTGGTTTTTATGTTTTCCTCAAAAATACATTAAGCCATATTAAATTGCTTTCCAAATGATATCTTTGAATGCACTAGGCAACATTACACTGCCAGTAATAAGCATTAAACAATATGAACAATTAAAGAAATAAAGTTCTTTTAATTTGATTTTTGGGGAATGATTGTCCAGGTTCTGTATTTAAAGGTCATATTTAAGTGAGTAATGCAAGAATACTAAAACATTGTCTTATTTCTTTCTTAACATTTCAGGGTATTATTGCCACCATAAAGAGAAAGGAATATAACTTCTTAGATCAGCGGAAAATGGAATTTGACCAGGATTATGAAGAGTTTTGCAAGCAGACTAATGGCCTTCATGTAGGTTGTATAATAAAAATTCCTGTTGACAGGCGCATATTTATTTTTTTCTGTTTTGTATAATGCTGCCAATCATTATGCATTCAGAAGGTAGACGCATTTTCATCATGGAGGTCACCGGTAGCAACCTCAGCCTGCATTTGTGATTTCAGATTAATAATCGAAGGCTATTTTTCATGAATTAAGGGGTCACGAATACAGCTTTGGATAATAATCTGTAATCACAGACTTCTGCATGTCTTCCATCTTAGTTCTTAGAAAATTAACTTTCTCATCTTCTGTTGAAATGTAGTGTCATTACAGTACAGGTATTTGTTTCCATTTGTTTCCTACTTTATAGCAATGATTATGACCAGAGGTAGCGATGCCTGGTAGACGGGACAAAAGCAGGGCTACAGCTGGCCTTAGGACCAGTGGCACCAGGATGACTTAGCACTTGAACCCCTCTTGGTCTTCAGCCCCTTTCTCTCTTACTTCTCCCCTCCCTGTCTACTCCGCAAAACTGGAGACCAGCCATCTTGGCTTCCTACCCACCAGAGCAGCATATGGCCACCAGCCACTTCTGAGAGCATATCTAGGACCAGCCCCAGCTCCAGATTCCTAAGGGAAGTGTTGGGTTGATCTGTTCTACTGGGGTGCCTAGCCCTGCTCCTGTCAACTATAGGTGGGTAGGACCCCTTGGGGTGGTTGGGAATATTTGTTATCAGAGGAGAAGGAAGGAAGGTAAGATGGAAAGACAACCCAGTAGATGTCTCCCTTGGTTCATATACAGACTTGTTTTCATCCCAGTGAGGTGCGAAGTGTACATCTTTCTGATTATAAAAGAATCTGCTACTTCTTTCCCAGAATTTTTGGTTTGAAATAAACTTGTACACTTCCAGGAAAAAAGATCTCTGAGGCATTTTTGGAGGTGTGGGTTCAATGGTAACATAAATACATTTTATTTATAATAAATAAATTATTATTTTCAGATGTGGTTTTTATTTTATATTTTCTTAATAAATAGATTAAGCCACATGAAATCATAATAAAGCTAGATAATTCTGTATGTATTCTTCTTAGCACTTTATAGGCATTAATTCATTTAACAATCACAATGACCTAATAAAGTGGGAGATCTTATCACCCTCGTTTGTGGAGGAGGAGGAAGGCTCAGTGGGTCAGGTGACTTGACTAAAGTGACAGCTAGGGGTTAAACCCTGGTAGTCTGGCTCTAGGATTTGAGGTTTTAACCATTATGCTATAACACATGTATTAATTGATGGGAAGATACAGAGCCTATAATAATTTAAGCATTGATCTCTTTTGTGGGCTGATTCAGACCTGGGATGGTGGGTCTTGATCTCTTGTTGGAAACTGATGGGCAGTGGTGGATTCTGATTTGATGGGCCATGGTGAGGGTTTATTTGTTGTCTTCACTTGTGTTTCCCAGTGGTTTCTCATCACATGGTATTTCAGTAGCTTATGTGTGTGATATAGGTAGATGGTAAACACCAGGTGGGCAGGAATTGTGTTCATTCCTGTTTGTGTCTGCAGGGCCTAGAGGATGATGGCCCCTTGTACAATTAGAGAGCAAAGGATGTTTGCTGAATTAATGTGTAATGAATGAATAAGAACTAGTTTATTGCAATTAAATAAGCATTTACTGTACATCAGTTATGAATGGGGCTTCTATGTTTTGGGTAAGAATACAGAAACAAATTGAGTAGCTTTGCCTTCAAAGCTTACAGTCAGACAGAAGCAGACATGTGACATGATTGAGATATAAGTACATATATATTAGAACAGAGTGATGCATATATCATTAAAAACACGAAAATGACAAACTATAAAGGTATAAAATTCTGATTTTGTATCAGGAAGTGAGGATTCAAAGATATAAGGACATAGTGCAAACAATTCCTAAAAAAACTTATAGGAAGGACAGGCCTGCAAAAGACCAAGAATATAATTTCATAAATAGTCTGCAGCCTGGTTTTAAAGCATTAGTTACAGATACTAGTTCCTATTCTTAATCTTTTTTTTAAAAATTCAACACTATTTTTCATCTTATCTTTCATTTCAAAAATGGCTCATTCCCTCTTAGTTGGATGACTACTTTTGCTTTGACTTCTTGTCCCCTTCTTCATTCTCATGAATTCAGCCCTTGTCTTTGTAAAATCAGGGTGAAAATACTGACTTTCCCACAACTCTGGCTGCAGTAGCCGAGTAGGACCCCACAACCCAGAACTAATAAGAGGACGAGTATGAAGATGCTATGACTGGATCCTAAAGACTGTGAGAATGACCCCAGGGCCCAGAGCAAAGGAGGCTCATTCCAGGTTTCAGATGTTCATAGAGAACTCAGCAAGGGTAGAAAAGCAAGGAAGACCAGGTTCACGTTTTAGGGCTCAGGAAATATTTTCTGGTGTCTGAAGTTGAGGGAGGAGGTGGAAGCATTGCAAATATGCCAGTTGTGCATAGTTTCTATTTTTTTTTATGTAGTAAAAACATTTGAGTGTTTATTTAAGTAGGGTAATTGTGCTATCTTTAGTTTAGGACAATGTTTTGATCCTAGGTGTGATCTTTACAGAAGAAATAACCTCATTAAAAACATTTTCATGTATGTGCACATATATTTATATATATATATATAGTGTGTAAGTGTGTGTGTGTATATCTCTTATCACCTCTGGATATTTCTGACTGATTGTCTTGCCAAATATACTTGTGGGTAAAATCAAGTTCATCTAGATACTAATTCTCACTGCATATGAAACTGGTTTCCCAGTTTTATCACTGTATAAACTAATGATCTCTTTAGAATTGTAGAGGCTTAAACCTTCTGTCTGGTAAATTGAGAAAAAAAGGATTTGTTGGAACTCTACCTTGAAGCATGAGATAGAAAAAATGAAATAAGTTTTCTGTCTTTTATTTAACTCAGTTTATATTTTAATGACAACTTGGTCCTAAATCTTAGAATGAACAAAGCATCATGTGCTTTGTGTTTTGGTGCAATTTTTTTTTTTGGACCAAATTACCTAGTTGTATAAGATGTGTAAGGTTCTCAGAACAACCCATAATGAAGATCATTTTGGAAAATAGATTTGAGGGCTTTATGAAAAAGGTATTTCATATTTAAGTCATTTTTTAAACACTTATTTTCTTAGGAGTTATTTATTTATGTTTTTCCTCTAAGGGTCTTGTGGCCCTGAGCTATGGAAGGATCTCTATAGAGTGTCTTTGCATTTCTTCTGCTGGGGCCCATGATTTTGCCATCTCAGACTAGCTGTTATGTTAGTTCCTTGTGTTAGAGTCCTTGCATCCTGTGTAGTATAAACTCAGCCCCCTCACGTAGGTGTGGCACAGGCATGGGATTTCAGTTGCTGTAGGGCAGGCATCAGTAAACTGTGCCAGTGGGCCAAATTCTGCCCTACATCTTGGCTGCCTTTGCATGACAGTGGTAGGTGAGTAGGTGTGAAAGAGCCCTATGCCCTACAAAGCTGAAAACAGTTACCATCTGGCCCTTTACAGGGGAAGTGTCAATCCCGACTGAGGGGACCTGTTTTATCCATTCACTGTCAGATGCCAAGTCCCCTTGCTTCTTCCTCCAGCGTGTGGACAGAATCACTTAACCCCCTTGCATGGGCTGGGCAGCACTTTCAGGGCTCTGCCTTTCTGCAGGGAAGTGTTGAGAGTGTCAGGGCCCCTCAGCTTTTCTGCTTATATGTTGGCAAAGCCCCAGCGCCCACCCCCAGGCCCTGCAGCAGACCCAGTGCCCGTGGAGCCCGCTGTGGTGCCAGCCCCATGACTGCTTTGACTTGCAGTTCCCTCTTTATTCTGGTTTCTGGACACTTGCCTTTCTTTCAAGTGACTATTACATTTTCTGTTACATTTTGTCCTATATTATGTATGATGTAGAGAACGGGGAGCTCTTTTACCTTGTTGATAAATCACTTTTCCCAGTGCTGACTCATTGCTCATAATCAGACTTTCTTTTATTTTAGAATGAGTTGCAGAAGTTCATGGATGTTACATTCGAAAAGATTCAAAACACAAATCAAGCCCTAAATATGTTAAAGAAGTTTGAAAGGTAAAAATCTGAAACAGCATGCTGTTCTCTTTTTGAAATTGGAGTGATATGAACATAATTTAGCTTCTGTTATTATTACTATTATTTCATATCCTAATAGAAAGAAAATCCTCTGTTTGACAACTTGAATAACAAGGTCACAGTATTTAAGTTCTCTGGAGGATTAAGAGTTTATTTCCTCTTATTTTTATGTTTTATTTCCTCTCAGTTTTGAAGTACCTTGTGACGGCCTATCGTAAGAGCCTTAATGTTTAAGTAACCACAAAAAAATTCTTACCAGGTTAACAGTTTTGCCTAGATTTTAAACCACTTTATTTTTTTATTTTTTAAAACCACTTTACTGAGATGTGATCAATGGATTGATACTATTTTGATATTTTAGATGTGCCAAATAAATATCTCATTCTCTTTGATTAGCATGTGCTCTAAAATCCCTTAACAAAAGAGATTGCTAGGTATCTTCCCACTAATTTAAACCTTTCCCTTTTTTAAAAAAAATCAGATTGAACATACCTAATCTTGGGATTGATGACAAATACCGGCTAATCCTTGTGAACTTCGGGGCTGACATTGATATGATCTCCAAGCTGTATGTCAAGCAGAAAGGCGACCCTCCTTTGGCTCGAGATCAGCCTCCTGTTGCTGGGAAGATTCTATGGGCCCGGCAGCTCTTCCACAGGGTTCAGCAGCCAATGCAGCTTTTCCAGCAGCACCCAGCTGTGCTGCAGACGGCTGAAGCCAAGCCTGTGATTCACAGGTACAATAGGGTGGCCAAGGCCCTCCTGGAATTTGAGGTTCTCTACCACAGGGCCTGGCTTCAACAGGTGAGTCTTTACCTTTATGCTCTGCACAGACATCTCCATTGTCAAATCAATGGGACACCCTGTGGCATTGGACAGTGTTGTTCTAGAAAGTTGAGTCTGTGAGTGTTTTATAAGACAGGTGTGGTTGAATTTAGGCAGTCAAAAAGTGTCGTATGTCCATGAAAAAAAATAATGATTAATTTTGAAAAAAATTGTCATAAACCAGGTAACTGAGACTCACTTTTATTTAATTTACAAACTCCTAAGGGAGAAGATCCTATTAATTGATTTCTTTCCCTGGTTAAATAAGATTTGTTTCTTTCTTTTTCTCCATTAAGTTCCTTAATGTATCATTACACAGTAGTTTATCTGTTAAACCCAGTCTTAAATTTTCTTTGGCTGTACTAGATTAATCAAGTTATATTTCATACCTTATCAACACTCCAATTTATTTGTAGATTGGCAGGAAGTATTTTGGAGAATAAAATTCAGCCCTACAAGGCCTCTAAAATGATATCTCTTTTTGCTGGTTCAAGTTTTGAGCCAATAACAGAGATGTCTCCATAGTGGTATTCATTATGTTCCTAGATAACTGAAAGCTGAGTTTAGTAGGTTTTATGACAGTTTTATTAGGAAAAATAACTGAGTAGCCATTGCCGGTATCAGGGATCTAAACTGAGTAGCCATTGCCGGTATCAGGGACTTTTGAGAAGTCACCACGATTGCATTTTCCGCTTATCTGTCATGTGTGAGAGAATCATGACCCAGGCATTTTGTGGAATTGACTGTAACATCACTGCTGAGAACTTGAAGGCCCTTTTTTTTTTTTAAATTTTGGTATCATTAATCTACTATTACATGAAAAACATTATATTTACTAGGCTCCTCCCTTCACCAAGTCCCCCTCCCACACCCCATTACAGTCACTGTCCATCAGCGTAGTAAGATGTAGAATCACTACTTGTCTTGAAGGCCCTTTTGAAAGTGAACTTGGGAGAAGAATGAGTGACCCCCTTGTATGTAAGTTGAGAAGCTCAAATCCATAGAAGAACACTTAATGGTCCTCCTTCCCAGCAGTGTCAGAGCTGGGTTACCCTGTGTATGCACTGAATTTGAAATGAGTACTCATGTTGGTCTCTTTCTTACAGACTGAAGAACTTCACCTGGGACTTGAGGCTTCTTTATTGGTGAAGGCTCCAGGCACGGGGAAATTGTTTGTGAACTTTGACCCGCAGATACTCACCCTGTTTAGAGAAACAGAGTGCATGTCACAGATGGGTCTGGAAGTTTCACTGTTTGCAGCTGCACTTTTCCAGAAACGGGATACGTATAAAAAGAACTTTAGTAACATGAAGGTATAGTACTTTCATTTTTCCCCCTTCCTGGCTCGCCCCAGTTTGCATTAAAAAAAATCAGGTGGTATGTCACTGTTGAGGAATACAAAGTGCCCAGAACCCCAGGAGGGGAGTGAGGCTACAGCGCTGGCCAGGGTCAGGGCATTACAGATCTCCTGAAGCACGGCTCTAACTGAGTGCACCAGGAAGACAGCCACTGGAGGAATTTGAGAAGGTGAAAAATCCATAGTGTCTTTCATCAAAAAAATCATTCTTCCTGCTGGGTGGTGAACAGATTTTAAGGAGGTAAGTGTGTCTGTGTGAAGCCTGTGTGCAGGCTGGAGGTGATGGTAGCTTGAGCTTGGATGGCCACTGAGTAGACTGGTGAATTAGAGAATCATGTCTACAGGCAGGCTATGAGAGGGCTTCAGGATGATTCCTTTGTTTTTCACGTGGACAACTCAGTGGATTTACTCAAAGTAGGGCTATTATATATTGTTGTGTAGGTTGTATTCTTCACAGCTTGCTCAATAGCATGCAGTGGCCCGAATGACAGTTCCATTTGTGTTGATGGCAAAGACTGGGACTGGTTATTTTTTGGGGAAAGGAGGGAAACAATAGTTCCCATCTTAAGTAGAGGATAGCTTTTAGAGATCAAGTGGAGGTGTTATCTATAGATATGTAAGTCTGGAGTTGAGTGAAGAAGTCAAAGTTGAAGGCATGCTTTTGAGAGTTATCAGATTACAGTTGCTATTTAAAGTCAATTCCCTGGATGAGATCTCCAAGGGAGAGAATATAGATAAAGAAGAGTAGAGGGTCTGGGTTGCTACAGTATTAACAGTTCTGATAGGAGGGGATCACTATGCAAATCAAAATATGGACTGGCCTTTGAAGTGGGAGGAAACCAAGTGTCAGGAAGCTAAGTGTAAGAAAAGCGTCACAGGGGAGGGACTGGTCACCAGTGACAGCTGTTATGCTCAAGATGAGGTTAGAGAGGCAGCCGTGATATTTAATAACTCCGAAGCCATTGTTGCAATTTTATAGTGGTTCATATCATGGGATAAGACCAATAAGACCATGCATTTACATAATGTCTTACATTTTAAACTGTTTTCATGTTAATTAGTCCATTTGATCTTTCCACAAGTATGTTAGGTAATTGGGACAGAATACTATTTTATTATTTTGTAGATGATGGAACCGTGGCTCAGAGAGGTTAAATGACTCAGCCAAGGTCTCAAAGCTAACAAATGGCAGAAGTAGGACTAGAACCCAGACTTATAGCCTACTGTAGTTTTCCCATTGCTTCATATTATATTAAAAAGTTAATATTGGCAATGGCAGGCATTCTCAACTGTGGACTCTAGTCAGCAAGTTGGGATTGCCTTTTAGACTTCTCTTTCACATTGGGAAAATCACTCAGACTATCTACATATTTATAAAGAAAATAGTATTTTTGCTGAGAAGTAATATTTATCAGAATATAAAATTACTAATGTTATTTTTGTCCACAGAACTGCTGTTTCAGTTATCTGTTGTATGTAACAAAAGCCCCAAATGTAATGGTTAAAACAACCAGTTCATTATATCTTATGATTTTGTGGATGAAGAATTTAAGCAAGGCTTGGCTAGGTGATTCTTCAGTTCATGTGGCATTAACTAAGGTTATTTAGTTCAGTAGGAGGATGTTAAATTTGGAAAGTCCAAGGTTGCCTCATCCTCATGTTTGGCTCTTTGGTGGGGACAGAAGGAAGCTTCGCTCAGCTGGGGTCAGGACTGGAGTCTTTACGTGTGGTCTTCAGTATGGAGGCTTCAGGGTACTAGAATTTCTTAGATGGAAATTCAGGGTTCCAAGAGCAGGCATTTCAGGAAGCAAGGAGGACACTTCCCGGCCTTTAGGATGGCCTCATATACCTTGCAGCATCATGTTGTGTAATCTGCTGGGCTCCATAAGCCTACCCAGATTCAAGGAGAGGACATAGACCCCACCCCATGAGGAGAGAAGGGCCAAACAATGTTTTAAAACCACCACCACTGTAAATAATTATTTGAGCCAGTAAATTATCATGTGGTTGACATTTATTGAATCTTGAAGGCTGAAGGAGTTGAAGGTTCCTACTCAACATGAGTATCTTGTAAAAGCAGATCTGTTAGTGGTTTTGGGGGGCCTCCTCAAGTATGGCAGAGTTATTACCCTGAATATTTCATAGAGATTTCAGGATTCTACAGATATGCCAAAGTAGCTGAGAATTTGTTTTCTTTATCTTTTCTTAGGAAGGCACTTCAAACTAGAAAGAGAAGAGCCAGCCTAGGCTAATAGTTATGAGCATATATTCTGAAGCTGGTTTGATATGGATTCAAACCATTATCTTTAGGAAGATTACCCCTCTAGGCCTCAGTTTTTCATTTATAAAATGGATGAATAATAAGCCTCATAGGGTTACAGGATCAAGGTAAGAAGTAGGCCTGCTGAATTGCTTCTCGGAATAAGTGAGGGATATTGAAAAAAAGGTAATCAGTGGGTAAACACTTCGGGAAATGTATAAATAGCTGCTAATAAAACCATCACATTTAGGCTTTTCCAAAGTGATTTTCACAGAAATTGAAAGGATATTATAGAAACTGCAGTAAAATATTATATGAAGAAAGGATTATGTGTTCCATTTGGGAAATGTTGAGTTTAACAAAATTCACAGTCTGTTGGGCTTCTTACTTCTTTCTTGCAGTTTTCTCAGAATCATTAATATGAATATTGTGACTGTCCAAGAGGGGAGAAGTTATATGCAGTGTTTTCCAAACTTATCTATTCGAGGACCATTTTTCTTATAGAAGCTCTTGGAGTTGTATTTCAGGGACACATTGATCTAGTGACAAAGCAATACCAACATACACATTACAAATATGAACTTAAAAACAGTTGTATTTAAGAGGTGCATTAAAGTTACTTTCTTACAATTAATTATTATTAATATAACATTACCATATAAGGTAGGCTGGAAGTACTATTAGTTTTAGTTAAAAATGGTGACATATGAACAAAATACTGACACAGTTCAACATTGTAAACAGGTAAATTTCAGTGGAGGACCAGAATCTATGAATTTCTAGTAACAAGCGCTCCTTCAGATACAACTAATTAATTAATTAGAGAAATATTGACTGATCATCGCCTTTGTGTAAGGTACTGTTCCAGGCACATTGAATAAAGAGGACAAAATTTTTGTCCTTGTAGAACTTATATTCTAGTTGGGTAAGACAGAAAATTAGCAATGAGCATTATCAATAAGTAAATTATATAATCTATTAGAAAATGCTAGGTACTATGGAATAAACAGAGCAGGGAAAATAAAATAGAGAGTGTAGGTGGTTTTCAGTGATGGCTTACAGTTGTAAACAGGTAGTCAGGATAGGCCTAACTGAGAAGATGGCATTTGAGTAATTATTTGAAGGAGATGCGAAGACCCTGAGACTAAGGACCAGCAAGGAAGATGGTAGGGCAGGAACAGGTTATAGAGGAGAAGAGTGATTAGAGATGATATCAGAAAAGTAAAGGGGACCAGATTGGGCAGATTTTTGCAGACCAGCATAAGAATTTGTAGCCCTGAATGGGAAGGGAAGCTGTGTGGCCATGTAAGCAGAGGAGTGACATGATTGGACTTAATACTTTGAAAAGGTCACTGGCTGCTAAATTGATCAGAGACCATAGGGGGCATGAGTGGAAGTAGGACGATTGTGTACTATTACTATCATTTAGGTCAGAGCCCATGATGGTGGTAGCAGTGGGTTTGGTAAGTGAGCAGATCAGCTATAGAATTTCTTTTCAAGGTGAGCAAACAAGATATCCTTATGCACTGCATGTGGGTGTGAGAGAAAGAGAGGAGTTGAGCATGACTCTTTGGCCTGAGGACTGGAAGGGTGGAGTTGAGAGAGTCATGTGAGTTGGAGAATGCTGTGGGCAGAGGAAGTTTTAGGGAAGAACAAAGTTTTGGAAATGTTAAGCTTAAAATGTCTGTTATATATTCAAGTGAAGATATTGAGTAAGCTATCACCATGTATGAATCTAGACTTTGGGAATGCTATCTGGGCTGGAGATGTAAATTTGGTTGTTATTTGGTGCACGGATTATGTTTATTTGGTATATGGATGACACTGGTTGACATCAGCACTGGTTTCTGACTCCTCGTATGCTTCGGGTCTTCCATCAGGACTCCGTCTGCAATCCCAGCAGTGGGCGGAGGCGGACTCCTGATGACCCCGATTCTTTGTGTGATGAGCATGGTCCACAGGAAGTGCCCAAAGGGGCAGGAAACCCCTGGTGTCAATGTAAAGGTTGAATGAATGAAGTTATTGATGCATAGGCTGGGAGGAGATGAGAAACTGTTACTCTCAAATTCTTTTTCTTTCCTCCTCAGTTGTATTTTATAAAAAATTAGAAGTTTGTATTTATGGAAATATTACTGGTCTTCTGTGCTTTTCTTATTTGGTTTTGAGTAATTATCCAATTAGCCTACCTTACAGGCTGCTATTGAATCTCCAGAGTTGGACCAAAAAGAATTCATCCCTCTGGATAAAAAATGAAACATTAGATGTTAAAAATTTGATATTAATTGATTATTTAACCCCATTTCACTGCAGATGATGCTAGCTGAATATCAGAGAGTGAAGTCAAAAATGCCTCCCATCATACAGCAACTGATGGTACCTCATATGGCCAAAGTGGATGAAGCTCTCCAACCTGGCTTGGCTGCACTGACCTGGGCATCACTGAACATTGAGGTGTACTTAAAAAATGCTTTCGCAAAGATCAGTAAGTCTGTCTCAATGGTTATTATTTCACAATTTGAAAGACTGAGTTTTTAACTAATGTGTCATTTCTTATAGATACTGTGGATTTAAATAATGAATCTGGGAGTGTTATCCTTAAGCTGTTCCCTAAGGAGCTTTACAAAAATATATGAATTTATTAGTTTCCTGGGAACTATATATAGTCACTATTTAATCCCCAGAGGTGAATTACATTTGAAATTATACTTACTGTTGGACATTAGAGTTTCAGTAAGACCCTCAGTTTAAAGTTGGAAAACTATGACCCAGAAATGTTAAGTGGCTTCTAATGTTATATAGATGTAAGCAGTAAGGATGAGTTCAGGACCCAGTTCCTTCCAAAATACTGAAACAGGAACTGTTTCAAGAGGAAATTGAAACAGTTCTCCCCAGGAACTGAAACAAGAGGAAACTGGCAAAGATTCTAGAAGGAGGTGTTTGTAAAAGGTAGAAAAGCTTCATAGTAAGAGTTATCAGAACCCAACTGGAACAGGCTACCCAAGGAGGCTTTAGTCTTTGTAGAGATTAGGATTAGAATGCTAACAGTTTGATGTCTTACTGGAGTTTGCTGGAGACAAGGAGACAGTTCCTGTAGAAAGTCTTCTTAGGTCTTGGATTCTGTTTTCTTTTTGTAATTTAAATGAAGCAACTGAGTTTGAAAAAAGATTAAGTTTCTTTGGAGGCAGAGTTTGTGGGGTTTTAACAGCAGCCGGGTTTTTATTGGGTTAGTGAGTCAACCCTTCTGTTTACAGGTGGTCCTTTGTATCATACCTTTAAGAGAGTTTTGGACAGTCTTCAAAATAACACATAGGACTTCTATTGTTAGGATTTTGCACACTATGCATAGATGTTATATGGGTTTCCTGTTGCAATTTGTTACTGTAAATTTACTAACTTAAAATAACACAGTCATGGAAGTGAAAAGTCCACAGTGAGTCTTATGGAGTTAAAACCAAGGTATCAGCAGGGATGGTTCCTTCTGGACACTGGGGAAGAATCCATCCCAGCTTCCACAGGCTGCCTGCAGCCTTTGGCTCATGGCTGTTCCATCTCCAAAGCCGGCAATATATAGTATTTTCAAATCTCTTTCTCTTTGTCTCCCTGCTTCCATGGACCAGTCTTCAGTCTGACTCTTACTCTCCTGCCTCCCTCTTATAAGGACTTTTATGACCACTTCGGCCCTACCTGGATAATCTGGGACCATCTCCATATCTCAGGACCCCTAACTTGATCACTTCTGCCCCTTTGCCATAGAAGGAAGCATTTGCAGGGACTTTAGGATGTGGACATCTTTGGGTAGGTCGGGGACACAGATGTCCTTGAAGATGCTTTGAAGAATCAGACGTTGTAAAGAATCTTATAGAGCACACATGCTTAAATGAAAAAGTGTTGGCTCTTATTTAGTAGTGAATAAACTTGGTATCTTGAGTAGCCTTTTAATTATTAGCTTAGAAATGATTGAAAACTTTTAGGGCTTTATTCTTTAGGAAAAAGAATGGTAGAAAGTAGTGTCGGAAAATTAATACACTGTATGGTATCTGTTGAAAAATGTACTACTCCTTAGATGGATATCCATTAACTGTCATTCTACTTTTGATGTAAGTTGTTTATTTCCTTCAGAATTGACCATTCTGTCCAAGGAACATAGCATTGTATCACTTCAGCACAATTTCTAAAAATGCACCTTGTGATAGTAACAGTGAAAGAAAACTTGTGGGAATTTCACTTCAGTAATAACTGTTGAATTCCTCCTTTGGATTAGGCACTGGGCTAAGTGTTTGAGATGCAAGGAGGAAAAGAATGGATTCTAGAAGCTAAGACTTGAGTAGGCAATACCGTGCACTCAGAGATGTACTCGTTGCCAGTTCAGGAGGAGGGGCCTCTCCATTGTGGGCTGATTCACAGGAAGCCGCTTGTGGGAGATGTGTTTGAGCCCAGTGTTCAAGTCTTAGTCAGTGAGGCAGGCTGAGAAAGTGGGGAAACTGGTGAAGGAAAGAACAGCTTGAGAAAACCAAGTGTGAAGCAGCAGTGTGGAGTGACTTTAGCTTGATTTTCCTGCTGCAGTTTAATCAGTCTTGATTAAAAAAAATACAAAATGCTTAATTTCTTGTATTTACTTATATTTTTTTCCAAAGATGACCTGGAATTGCTGCTCGACAGGGTCAATGATCTGATTGAGTTCCGCATCTATGCCATTCTAGAAGAAATGAGTAACACGCCCCTTTGTCAACTCCCCCAGGAGGAGCCACTTACCTGTGAAGAGTTTCTCCAAATGACAAAGGTTATTACAAGATGAATGTTTTAATTTAATTTTTTTGTGGTCATTTTTCTATAAAGGGCATTTTTTGAAGTGTAAATTAACATTTTTTTTCTCTACCTGTGATTGGTCTGTGATAGATGTGATTCAAACATGGAGCCTACTGACAATAATTTGAGAATGAGGAGGAATGTATCAGAAGAGTTGCTTAGACATGCAGAGCAAGTCTTTTCTGTTCAGATCAGTAGGAGGGAAATTGCCGTATGAGATGTTTGTCATTTTTCCATATCTTTTGAAGAATAGAGCTGTTTTGCTGAAGAGCTTCTAGTAAGCTAGTGCTTATTAATAATATAATTGTTTTAAACAGCTTCTGGACAGAATTTCCTCTTTAAATATTTCTGTAGAGCAGCATTTCCTAAACAGGTGTTCTGGGGCACACAGTTCTGGAGCCATTGCTAGGAAGCTTGGGAAAGGTGGGGTCTGAGCCCAAACTGCTTTGGGTAGTGTGACCCACCCTCCCTTCCTCTTTCAGATTCTTATGCATTAACATAAAGGCCTTCAGAAGGTCTCTTAGAAGAACCCATTTAACTTCCTTTAACCCATTGTTTCTCAAACTTATTTGCAAACAGACTATTTTCTTCCTTGTGCCAGGATTAAGATCCAGGAGCCATCCTCCATGAAGTGCCCCTTTGGGAATGTCACTTTAGCATCACTTACAATGTTCCCGGTGGGCATCCTGATTATAAGAACTCATACATGATGATTTTAATATGCTATGTCAGGAGTCCCCAGACCATCCCCACTGGAAGGACTCATGGAACTCAGCATCTGGTTGCACTAAAGGCTAAGACTTATAACAGGATACACAGAGCAGAAGGAGGACAGGAAGAGTTTGGAGGAATGCATGTGCAGGCTTCCTTATGCCTTCTCCCTCTCACGAGAGGATGCACAGAGCTCTGTCCGCCCCAGCAGCAAGGCTGTGATAACATTTGCAACATTCCTGCCTGGGGAAGCCCACTAGAGACTCAGAGCCAAGGCTTTTACTGTGTCTGGTCACGTAGGCACCCTCTGCCTAGCATGGGCCAAGGTTCCGGACACCCAGAAGGCAAGCAGGTGTTCAGCATAAACCACACTGTTTGCACAGGCAGTGTGTGTGCAGTGAGCCACTCCTGGCAGCTAGGAACCTGTGGGAACCCTCCCGAAATCTGGGCTCCCAGCTGCCTGCGAAAGACCAGCTTTGCCAGTGGGATAGCAGTCTCAGGGCTGCCATGGTGACCTCTCTCTGCATGTCCGGTCATCTTCAGTTCCTATCAAATTATCATTATATAGTCACCATTAAATGTCTGGATTCTGGAAATTCCTGTTTCGTTCTCTCAGACCCATTAACTGTGGGGAGATCCCAAATCCCCCTTGTCCCTCCTGTTTGTTTTTCATACTTTTTCCCTCAGAGAAATCACTTGGCTTCATGGTTTTAACATCACCCATAATCTTACGATTGTTTTATAAAAATCCAGTTATTTTGAATTGAAAAGTAAGTTTTAGAATATTTTTTTAAAATTGGAAAAATAGTACTTTTACCAATTATACCACCATTGTCTTAATTTGAGTGTATCACCTGTTTATATACCTCTTAATAAAGTTGTGATCCCATTATACATACAGGACACTTTGAATAGTGGGTTTTTCCCCCACTTATCTCTTTATGAAATATTTTTCATGTAGCTATGTGGCTTCCATAGCCACTGTTTTAATGATGCCTTCAGAATATTCTTTGGAGTTAGTGAACCTTAATTTACTCACTAGTTCCTTGTTGCTGGACATTTAGATGGTTTCCAAAGCTTTGCTATTTCCCAAAAACTGCTGAGAACATATTTCTATATGTCATGCTTTTCTCTCCCTTTAGGAATACTTTCTTCTCCAAAATAAATATTGGATCAAAGAATGCGTCTTCATTTAATGCCTCCTAATACTTGTAGGCAAAGTGCTTTTCAAAAGGATGGCATCAACTTACCATGCCAACAACAATGCGATAGTACCGATTTCATGATATATTCCAGCACTGTTTTATTATAATTATAAAAAATTATTGTAATTTGTTAATTTAGGTTAAGTAGCAAAATCCTAAAACCAAATTTTAATTTGCATTTGATTATCAAAATTAATAATTACCAATACAAATAAATGACTCCCAGTATAAATGAATACATTCTTCTGAATTTGTTTCCTTTTTATGATTCATTTATTTCTTCAACAACCTTTGTGATGCTCACTTTTATGCAAACCACTGCTTAGGGATACAGTAGTGAACAATATAGATGAAATCCCTGCCGTCATGGAACACACTTTTGAGCGGAGAAAACAGAAAGACAAACAAACAAAACACCAATAAATGCATAACATGTCAGGTGATGATAAGTTCAATGGAAAATAAGAGGTTAATGAAGAAATGGAGTGCCCAACAGAGTTGTGATTTTATGTTGATGGTCTGGGATGACTTCTGTGATTATATTTGAGCAGTGAGACTGAGAGAGCAAGCCATGTGAATGTCTTTGGGGAGGAGAATTCTAGGCAGAGAGAACAATAAGTGCAAAGGCCCTGGGGCAGAAGATGCTTGTTATGGTAGCTGGAGGAAGATGTTGAGTTGAAGTTCATTGAGTGGGTTCATATCTGAGGGGGAAGATCAAGTAGAGAAGGAGAAAGGAATGATTGGTAAGTATGGTCTCTGGGGAAGTAGGAGAGTCTGTGATTTAGAACCCAGGTTGTAAGATTCATCTGAAATAGAAGGAGAAACATTGCATTCACTGAAAAAAGGAGGGAAAGGTGTTAATGATGAAGGCCAGTTGGTCTTCTGGGTGAGGGCATGGGGTCAGGGAGTTGGGTGAGTCCCCAGGTGTGGCCTCCATTTGCTTTGTGCTATAGAAATCAAGGTTGTCAGCTGAATGTGATGGAGGAGGATGGTATAAAGATTTGAGGACACAGGTGTTTGAGGACACAGCTGTTCTGGGGCCTGGTAGAGGAACATGACCATAGTCACATAGAATGATTCCTGGGTAGCATTAGGGACCTGGCTGAGTTTAGGGACTGTGAATTCCCAGTGCTAAGCACTTGCATTGCCATAAACTGTGTGTGTGCAAGTGGAAGGGGTTGACCACCTGGTTCCTTTGGGTTGGGTTTCTCCTGGGGGGTCACCATGGAAGGCTGAGGGAGTGAAGAAGGAAAGGGTATTGGCTAAGGAATGATTGAAATGAGGAATATGTCATCAGGAGAGAGTGCGTAGAGTCAGAGGATTTAAGATGCAGCCTTTAAAAAATATTAGCAGTCCCTCAGAGAACAAGGAACTAGTTTATGTGGAATGAGATGAGCAAGCTTAGCCACCAATAGTTCTGTGGTTATGTGTAATTTGTTGATTGATAATAATAACAAGCACTTTCTGACTATTACTTTGTGCCAGGCACTGTTCTTAGTATTTTACAAACATTATTTTACAGAATACTCCAATCCCAACAGTCTAAGGAAGGTTCTACCATAATCACTGTTCTACAGATTGGAGAACTGAGGCCCAAAAGGGTTTTCCTGAATCATGCGGAGCTAGGATTTGAACCTAGGTAGTTTGGTGCCAGAGTCTCTACTTGTTACTAGATGGTGCTCTGTTCCATTCCTTGTCTAGCCTCTGACCAGCCTCTTTTTCATAACTAATCTCTGTGTAATTTTTCATAACTATCTCTGTCTCTTTTTCATAAATGTCCCTAGGTTAGGGATGGAGGTTGGTAGTTGGGTGAAGTTGTGAGTTGAGAATGAAGTTCTTATTTTATGGTAAATAAGTTTATTTAATGGTAAAGAAGTTTAATAGTTTATTTCAGGATGTGTCAGAATGTTCCTATGTTAATAGTATCAGAATGCCATGTGCTTTGCAGCAGTGGAGTGGAGAATGTCATTGATGAGGCGGTAAATCAACCTTGAAGCTGATGTTTGTAGTAGATGGTCCACGGGCACATTAGAGAGTCTAAGATGAATAATGGTGGAACTTGGAATGGAGCTGGAGACTGTGACCAATGACAGGATCTATTGTTTCATGGGGTTATTTTCCAATTAGGTGGTAGATCACTGATACTGTCTATAGCATCTGTCTCACTGTCATCTATCTGTCTATCTATCTATCTATCTATCTATCTATCTATCTATCTATCTATCTATCTATCTATCTATTGTCTGTCTATCTATCTATCTATCTATCTATCTATCTATCTATCTATCTATCTATCTATCTATCTATCTATCTGTCTGTCTGTCTGTCTATCTATCTATCTATCTATCTATCTATCTATCTATCTATCTATCTATCTATCTATCTATCTGTCATCTATCTACCAACCTACAGAATTGAGTATAGTGCGCCAATCATATTAGTTTCTATTTGTTACATCTCATTCTTGAGAAATCTTATGGGAGGGTAGGGGAATATCTGAAATTAATTAGCGCTTGACTATGGCTTGTTGGCAAAGGTGAGGAGAGAAGAAAGCCTGGTTAGAATGGATTATGTGAAATAAAGGAAACTTCATTGAAAGAGAGGCTGCTGATGGCTTTTAGAGTTATTTTCTCCACGGCTAGAGAAGTAAGTATAATTTTGATCCATCCACACTGCTCCAGTTGGTTTCCTTATCTTGAATGCATTCCCTCCAGGATGCCTGGTCTGGGTTAGGGTGAGGGGTGCGGCCGAACATTTTTGGAAGCCACAGTCCCATCCAGAGGCTGAGCCTGTGGCATCACCTCTGTTATTGATGTGCTCTTAGGAGCTAGATAGACAGATATGACACTGTGCTAATTTTCTGTTTTGATAGAACCTTTGTGTAAATGGTGCTCAGATACTACATTTTAAAAGCTCATTAGTGGAGGAAGCAGTCAATGAGCTAATAAATATGTTGCTGGATGTGGAAGTTCCATCTAAAGAAGAAAGTGAAAAAGTATCCAATCTGAATAGTGCTGATTCAAAAAATGAAAGTTCAGGTAAGAGATGAGCTGAGGGAAGGGTCTTATTTTTCTAGGATGTTACTGAAAACCAGAATTTAATTTTCTACATAGCAATTCACTTCACACTTCCGTAAACACCCTCCCAATTTTGTGGTGCTGTTTATTACCTGAAATTGTGATTCTGAGGATATTGTGATGACTCTATGTCTTTAGCTCCAGTATTTTTTGTTGAACTCTACAAACATGTACTTTTCATTGGCCCTTGTTAGCTGTCTTTGTATTTAGGTGTGAGTGTGCATTTTTTTCACCTTATCAATACAGTAGGATGGATTATAGATTGGAATTCCCATTGGAGTATGTCCATCCTGGAGCAAGTCTTTTGTGGGACCAATGAGGACATTGAGAGGCAGAGAAGGGAGGTTATTGCCCCAAGGTTTCATAGCTGTTGGTGGAATAGGGAGCCCCAGCACCCAGACCCCTGCAGTCCAGCCTTGCTTATTAAGCTGTAGCTCCTGCCCTCTCTTGTTTCCTCACCTCGAGAAGGAAAGGCCTCCATCAGCTCACCTGGTGCCCTGGTTTCCTCTTGCTGTCCTTGGATGGCATCATTTGCTAAAAAGTGTAATATTTATGTGTTGTTAAACTTGCAAATTACAAGATAAACTTGTAATTAATCTTCCTTTCCTTCTCTTTAATTGCAATTGATGTTTCCTCTTTCTTTTTCAATCTTTCTCGATATTTCTCATCTTGTAACAGTGAAAAGAGAAAAAGAAAATTCCCACCCCTTGACATCTTTCTTTAACACCTCGGCAGGCCTCCTACCTTTGTCGACAATCATGAGAAAGAAGAAAGAGGCTGAGATGTTAGAGGAAGAAGCCTGCGAGTTACTCTCTCATTTTAACCATCAGAATGTGGACGCTCTCCTGAAAGTTACAAGAAATACACTAGAGGCTATCCGGAAGCGTATCCATGCCTCCAACACCATTAATTTCCGGGGTAATGATGCCACACAGTTTGCCTACTGGCTGGCTAGGCATGGCAGCTGGTTGTCTGTGTGTGTGTGTGTGCTCCTGTTATATTTAAATATTTGTAAAAACCCACCATATCTTGAGTTATCCCAACAATTCTAAGAAGTAAATACTGTATTGCTCTCATTTTAAAACAGAAAACTGGAGCACAGAGAAGTTAAGTAATTTGCTTAAGGACACTTAAGTTGTGTCAATAACATAATAATTGAAATCACTTTTAATCTTTTTCTGATAAGATGAAACCATGTTAAATGAATTATTTTAAGTAGTGAAAGTCAAAAAACATATTGTTAAAAGAAGACATATACAAAGATAATTTTATTGTTAAATTATTAGGTTGTTAACCATTGCGGAAAGCAGTATGGAGATTCCTCAAAATGCTCAAAATAGAAATACCATTTGACCCAGGAATTCCACTTCTAGGAATTTACCCTAAGAATGTAGCAGCCCAGTTTGAAAAAGACAGATGCACCCCTATGTTTATTGCAGCACTATTACAATAGCCAAGAAATGGAAGCAACCTAAGTGTCCATCAGTAGATAAGAAGATGTGGTACATATACACAATGGAATAGTATTCAGCCATAAGAAAACAAATCCTACCATTTGCAACAACATGGATGGAGCTAGAGGGTATTATGCTCAGTGAAATAAGCCAGGGGGAGAAAGACAAGTACCAAATGATCTCACTCATATGTGGAGTATTAAAACGGAAAACTGAAGGAACAAAACAGCGACAGAATCACAGAACCGAAGAATGGACTATCAGTTACCAAAGGGAAAGGGACTGGGGAGAATGGGAGGGTAAGGAGGAATAAGAGCAGGGAAGAAGAAAGGGGGTATTATGATTAGCATGTATAATGTGGAGGGTGGGGAAAAGGGGAGGGCTGTGCAACACAGAGAAGACAAGTAGTGATTCTACAGCATCTTACTACGCTGATGGACAGTGACTGTAATGGGGTTTGTGGGGGGGACTTGGTGAAGGGGGCAGCCTAGTAAACATAATGTTCTTCATGTAATTGTAGATTAATGATACAAAAAAAATTATTAGGTTGTTAGCCAGTCTTATAAAGTGAGAAAGATCATAATGCCATGCTCTCCAAAGCAGAACAGTTTTTTTTTAATTTTTGTGTCAATTTAGTAATTTCTAGCTGTTTTCTTCATTCTCCATACAATCATCTCTTCCACAGCACAATTTAGAAATAGGTGTTGCACTTCCCAGGTGAACCACAAAAATCCATCAAATCTGGAGACACTCTGAAATTAAATTTTAAATTGAAAATAGTACAATATAAAATAACTAATTAAAATTGAAAAATAATAGAATAATAAAACCTTATTTATTTTGTTATTGGCATCAAAGGGAAAGCATCTCTAATAATTATAAGTGGATAAATAAAGCGGAAATATTGAAAAAATTTTTTGTTTGGTGGCATGGCTTACTTTGTTTTGTTGGTCTTCAGAATGGAAGTTAGTTCTTTTATCTGACACGAGGATATAATTAAGACTGTTGGTTGTATGTTGAATTAAATGCTGATATTAAATCACATGCCTTTCCCAACTGTATATAAGTATTTCTAATTACATATATAAAATTACACATACATACACAAATCAGTATGTATATGTCTACACCTATACCTTTATCTATAGCCAACTTTACAAGCCCCTTGGATATAAATGTGGGTCACATTTGCTTTCTTTCCGACTCTTTAACTGCTCCTAGTTTGGATTATACACGCTGTGGTAGAAAAGTCATGTTTTATTTGAAATTCCAAATGGGTTATTTGTTCTGACTACGGCTTGTTTTGATACCCTTGTTCCTTATGCCTTGCTTACTTATTCTACATTTAATTCATTTGCTGGCATCCTGTTATTCGCACAGTATCATTTTCAATATTTTAGGTAAGAGTTTCCATAGTTAAGGCTGATCCCACTCGGCGGGTGTCCTTTATGGAGGGCGGACCAGCAGATTGTAATCAGCAGGCAATGGCATGGCTTTCACTGAACTATTGTGTTACTTCGAGCAAAACTGGATCTTCCACTAGGAAGATCATTAATTCAACAAATATTTGTCTGATTATATATCTATTTTGTACTATTTTGGTGCTTTAATTTTTCTGGTTTAAAATGAAATGAGTCCCGTTTTAAATGAAAAGTATTAACGTCCCTGTTTTGTGTTAACTCAGACAGTAACAGTGCATCTATGATGAAGCAGAACAGTCTGTCCATTTTCCGGGCAAGCATCACTCTAGCCGTTCCCAACATCGCCATGACCCCGGCCCTGGAGGATGTACAGCAGGCGTTGAACAGAGCCGTGGAGTGCATCGTCAACGTTACCAAGGGGGTTAGACAGTGGAGCGGCGAGCTGCTGTCCAAGGTACGTGTGGGATGAAGAAATTATGTCATATGGAAGCTGCTTCTTTTACAGATGGGACTGAGCTGAAAAATATCCTTTTATGTTGTAGAAAAAGATGCATGAAAGAAAAATGGCTGCTTTGCAAAATAACGAAGACAGTGATTCTGAAGTTGAAATGGGAGAAAACGAGCCTCAAGGTAAATGTTCTTTTCGTTCTTCTTAACTAGTCATTGTAAACCAACTTTATTGAGCTAAAATGCATTTCCCCTCCATGCAATTCTCAAATTGGTTTCGATTGGAATATTAATCTCTGAGCCAATTTTAAGTTTATAAAATTTAAAAATCCATGTATTTTAATATCACTATTATAAATAGTGTATTTTTAGTGGATATGTTACAGTTGTGGCCACAGTACTGACTGCTGGTCCAATGTAGTGATGAGAGCTGGAAGCAAGAAGGATTTTAGTTTCACAGTTTAAAGAGAAACTTATCATCCCACTGAATATTTCCTGACAAATAAGGGATATTTTATATTGTGACCCATTATGCATCCTCCTTTGCTAACATGTTGTGATTTTTGCTCTGGTTTTCATTAATAATCTGTAAAATTAGGGGACATACGATATCCAAGTTGCTAATAATATTAAATATTGTCTTTAGTCCTGAAACTCCTTCTAAAGCAACCCCACAAACAGCAGAGTCCATGTAATTTTCAGTTAGTACTCATATCCCCTGAGATAGTAAATCAACTAATCATGAGCAGGAAATGGAAGCAAGTTCTTCTTTAAAATAGTCTGTTACGGAGGAGGATAGACAGCTCAAAAAAACTTCATCTACAATTTAGAATATTATTTATTTTAGCTAACAAAGCATATTTTACTGTGTTAATTCAATTTTTATATTATTTGGAAATAGTGCTTTACTTCCTAGAATATTTGAAATTCAGAATTTTCTAAACTCAGAATATGTTGAATCATGAATTACATCTTAAGTCGGGGAGAAAAAATGTTTAATGAAAAATTGTATGTATGTTTTTGTCATGACAAAAGAGTGTTAAAAAGAAATAAGCTGCATCTTTTAAAAATAACGGCTTTGAGAGATAATTTACATAAAATTCACCCTTTTACATTTAGTGCTTTTTAATCTATTCACAGAGTTGTACAATCATCACCAATATCTAATTTCAGAACATGTTTATCACCCCCAAAAGTGACCCTGTACCCATTAGCAGTTACTCCCCATTCCTCTTATGCTAGTCCCTGGAAAAAGCTAGTTTATTCTCTGTTTTTATGGCTTTGCCTATTCTGGACATTTCATATAAATGGAATCATACTATATGTGGGCTTTTATAGCTAACTTCTTTCAATTATCACACCCTTTTCAAGTTTCATCCATGCTGTAGCATATTGCAGAATAATATTCCATTGTATGGATATACCACATTTTGTTTATCTATTCTTCAGTTGATAAGCATTGGGTTATTTCCACTTTTGAACTGTTATGAATAATACTGCTGTGAACATTTGTGTAAAGTTTTTGTGCAGACATATGTTGTCATTTCTTGTGGGTCTATACCTAGGAGTGGAATTGCTGAGTTATATGGTAACTTTATGTTTAACATTTTGAGGAAGTGCTAACTGTTTTCCAAAGCAATCGTACCATTTTACCTTCCCACCAGCAATGTATGAGGGTTCTATTTTCTTTTCTTTGTTTGCATCTTCACGAACAGTTGTTATCTGCCTTTTGATTACAGACATTCTTGTGGGTGTGAAGTTGTATCTCACTGTGGTTTTGATTTGCATTTCACTGCTGACTAATGGTATTAAGCATCTTTTCATGTCTTTTTTGGCCATTTGTGTGTCTTGTTTAGGAAAGTGCAGATTCAAAATCTTTGCCCGCAATTTTAGACATTGGATTATTTGTCTTTTTATATGTTCTTTGAACATATTCATAATGGCTGATTTAACACTTTTTTCTAGTAATTCCAGTATTTGGGCTTTCTCATGTATAGTTTCTATTGAGAGCTCTTGTTCCTGGTAGGCCCTACTTTCCTGTATCTTTGCCTGTCTCACAACTTGAATTCTTTTGAATACTTGCTATTTTAAAGAATGTATTATGGTGACTATGAAAATCTTATTCTCTCCTCCCCAGGGTCTGTGGGTCTACAGTGGTGGTTCCTGTTTCTTCTTTATTGACTTTTTTAATCCTGTAGAATCTGACTTTCTTGTGTTGTGCATTAGTGTAGCGTCTGCTTGGCTGGTTTGGTGGTCGGCTAAGGGTTGCACAGAGATTTCCTGTGACCCAGTGAGCCGCCAGCTCTGACTTAGGGACTCAGAGTATGTTACCCTGGCAGCTCCGTGAGTCTTCAACATTGCCTGAACCTGTATTTCACTGGCTGTGCAAGGCCTCAAGCTTGGCTGAGTAAAAAGGTGCAGGCATTTTTAGGTCTTCCCTGGGCATGTACACAGCTCTGTACATATGCATGACCTTCTAGAGCCCCAGGAATATGTCAGGGCTTTATCATGCCCTCTGCAGATGTCTCATTACCCAGATCTTTAACTTTTCTGGCCAGTAATTCCAGTTTTCTGCCCCAGCTGATACCATTGCCTCAGGAATCTGTGAAGTTAATTGTTGATGACTGTTTTTTAACATATGCCTTCAGGACAGGGATTTTTTTTTTCCACCCAATTCTGAGGTCAAATAGAGATCAACTCTGATGAAGGCTTTTCCAGAGGGCCCCCAGACAGGTCAAAAAGGGACATTCTGTGGGGCTTCTTGAGGGACTCCAAACGCAGCCTGGCCCCTTGGGACCTGAGCTGCAGCTCTCACGGCCACAGTGGTGCAGGGCTCCTGTTTCTCAAGCCCACCACTTAGCCTGTGAGGGGGTAGTGGATGCAGAGCAAGTTAAAGCACTGGGAAGCTCAATGTTGTTACCATGATTTCAGCACTTTTTCTTGAATAAACAAACATTCCTTGGATTGTTGCAAGTTTTTGTTAATTTCGAGAGTTCTGAAAAATTGGTACTGACAAACTTTCCAACTGTTTTCAATTGCTTTTACAAAGATTTTCAGAGGTCCTTACTTTACGGTTGCAGAAATCCCCCTATCTTTTTAAACCACGTCCCCTATACTGTTGATATAAACTTTTCCTCTCTCTCTCTTTTTTTTTATTGCTTTTAGATACCTTTGAGATAGCATCTGTAAACTTACCCATTCCCGTGCAAACCAGGAACTATTATAAGAATGTTTCTGACAACAAAGAGATTGTAAAATTAGTGTCTGTGCTTAGCACAATCATCAACTCCACCAAAAAGGTATGCATACAACATGCAACATGTGTCCATGTGAAGCTGAACATTACAAGCTTATCCAGCCTATAGCCTTTGTCTTACACCCTGTATCTGCAGTGAGTAGCTTATGGAATGTTGTTCGTGCTCAACAAATGTTTAACTATAGATTTTTCATTCTATATTCCCAGGTGAAAGACTACTATTAATCCTGTATTTTATATTGTGTTCTGTTTAATGCCTTTAGCCTATTTATTTATTACTACAAATAAGTCTGTTACAAAATTTGATATGTCCCAAACAAGTCAGACTGGTGTTACAATTCACCTTCAGTCAGTGATATTAGTACTAAATAGTATCAATTGAAATAGAATAAGATTTACACCCACATTTTCATACTTGTGTAGTCTGGCATTGTCGGATGAAGTAAAGTATCATGAAATTTCAGATGAAAATTTGTGTATATTGCCATGTGGACATAAGATAATACTGAGAAGAAAGAAAATATTAGTATTATCATAGATATAAGTTCAGTTTAATTTTTTCTTCCATATCTACACTTCTCTCAACTTTCCCTTTTTTGTTCAGGCAAATCTGTTCTTTCAGTCAAAAAGACTCAAAATGCGGAAGTCAATTTCTACTTAAAAATCTCTATATTCACATTGCCATTAAGATCTGTTGACTCTTTAAAAATGTTTGTCAGTGTTGAGGGAATAGTTGCCTCTCAGTAAATACATTTTTTCTATTATACAGTTTTGGTAGAATTGGTTTCATTTATTTGAAAGGATTTTGAAAAGCTGTCATTACTGTAACCATGTGAAGAAATATTAAGTTTAACTTTTATGTGTTCCTAAGGGAACTGGAAACTTTTGCATTTATGCACTTTCGATTTTCCTTTCTTAATATATTTAAGGTCTTATATTTTATTTTTCCCTAGGGACTATGTTCACATAGTTAAATTTAACAAATATTTATCTAGTGTTTAGTTTATCAAGCTTTATACTAAATGATAAAGGTAAGTAGAGTGTTCTTTAATGATAATAAACATTCAGATATATTTTCAAATGTTTCAGTAATCATGGAAAATACAATAAAATAAGTCAACAATGAAGTTCATTACTTGCTCTGAATATAAGCAGCCACTATTATGAAAATGTAAGGGTAAGACATGAAACTTGAAATGAACATACTGCTGGCAACACAGTGCTTATCTCTGTGTTCCTTTGGTTGCATTTGCTTTTATATTATATGAAGGAAATGTACACATCTTAGTCTGCTTTAAAACAGTAGATACGTAGAATAACTTGAAGGGCTTTTTTTAGATTGTTAGGATGAACAAATTGTTTCTGAAAGAACAAATACGCACTTATTCATAGTACAGACATGACCAGCCCTCCACAGCCATAGACAGATCCGAATAACTCTGCTCAGGTCGAACTATGCAAAGAACATTCTTAAAACAAAGTGGTGACCAAACTAGCATGAAAGGAAATAGTGAAGGGGCATGGCACACAGGTTTGTGCCCCTCTGTGGCTTTCAGCTTTAGATGGTATAAAACAAAGTGCTGGGAAAAATAAGCAGTGTGTGGGGTCTCTATGAAGATTCCCCTAAAACTTAGTAAGGAATTAAAATTTTTTTGAAGATTTGGAAATGTGTACTATGTTCCTGGGTAGGAAGATTTAATATCATATGGGTGTCAATCCTCATTCAATGAATCTATGCATTTTATATGATTCCATGTAATCTCTCAATGGAGTTTGATGCTGGATATATTCTGTGTGCCGTTCCAGATCTCATCTCCACTCTCTGACCTTAGAAAACAAGTCAGTAGGTTTCCGCTGACTTGACCAATGACAGCATCTTGGAGGAGGTCTGGGGGCATTGAGGGTGGGGAAGAGAGTGACCTCAGAGTATCTTTTCTCATAGCATCTTCTCTGAGGCATGATTTTGAATTGTGGATTTTGACCTAAGGTGTAGTTCCAATCAAAATGGTCTTCACTGATTCTTTTTCTAGTTTCTAGACACTGTCTCCTTCTCCTTTTGACTAGAGATGGTTATAGCTTCATTGTTACTAGTCACGGATTACTGTTTACCTATTCTATCTATTTCCAATTCTGTGACATTTCTAACTATTCATACAGTTCCTAATTAAACATTTTAATATATCCATGGGAACTATAAGCAATTGGCCAATATTCACTTTTACCATGATGTCATTTCTAATTCTTGCCTCTCAATACAAATCTGTTTCTTGTATTCTAGGAAGTTATCAAATCCATGGATTGCTTCAAATGCTATAATCATATTTGGCAAAAAGAGAAAGAAGAAACCATTATGGCATTTATGATGAAAACCCCCTTGCTTTCTGAATTTGAATCCCAGATTCTCTATTTCCAAAACCTAGAGCAGGAAATTAATGCTGAGCCTGAGTGTGTCTGCGTGGGTGCCATTGCTCTGTACACGGGTTGGTTCATTTTCTTCCAGGCAGTCCTAAAACTTCAACAGTATTGTTCTGTTTACTAGATTAGTATTCCAGAGAGTTCTAGCTATCTTAAAGACTGACTTCCCTTTTATGGGCTTCAAGCTTTAAGACCAGTTTGTAGATTTGTTTTTAATTCCCTTCTGCATAATTATATACTCGGGACTCTTGTGAACACTTTGCTGCTAAACCTTGAAAGCAAATACTAATTAAGAGAAAGGGGATAAGTCTGTTGTTTTTGGGATTAAAATGTACTCTTTCTTTAATAAATAATAACAGACATTTGAGGCTTATCTCCAATGGTTTTGATTGTACTTTTTTTCCAATTTTGAAATAATGTTTTAAATTGTTAGAAAACAAGCTTGATAAAGTGAGTGAAAATACAATGATTAGGAAAAACCAATTTTTTTCTGGTTTGATTTTTCAATTAAATGTTAAAGGGCTGTAAGTTGCAAAGTAGTTACTGTTGGTGAAAAATAGCATTATGTCTTATACTGGTTCAAGTTTTTCAATTTCATGACTGACCTGGGGACATCCGGGTTTTGCAGCTGACCTGAAGTTTACGCTGATGGCTGAGACAAAGGCCTGGATGCTTGTCATTGGCCGTCACTGTAACAAAAAATATGGGAGTGAGATGGAAAACATTTTTACACTTGTTGAGGAATTCAATAAGAAGCTGAATCGTCAAATTAAAGACCTAGATGACATTCGGATTGCGATGGCAACACTGAAAGAAATCAGGGAGCAGCAAATCTCCATTGACTTTCAAGTAGCACCTATCGAGGTAACTGATCATTGGTTCATTATAGAAATATCTCCACCTGTTGAGTGATAGTATCTTAAGTATCAACCAGGTCTGGACTGCAGTTACCTAAGAACAGCAGTTTCAGTAATGAGAATACCTAACCTTATAGGGCGCTTTTGAGGAGGAGGTTCTTGTGCTTTCCATGACATCAAAAGTCCCTAAGGGTGGAGCCCAAGATGAGGATTTCTGTACAAGTGATGTATCCATGAGTGCTCATGGGAGAAGAGGGGTGAAGGAAGTGGGAAAGGATGAGGTTCGGTCTGGGGTGAGGGACTGAGTGAGGATGTGATATTCATTGTATGCTGACTTCAGTGGGATCCCATGGGGAGCTCTGGAGTGTGAATTGTCACCCGATGCAAGGGGACTGCCCCTTCTCTCCCCAAGCCACTTGGTCATTGACCATTATCTCCCTGTGAGGGGGCTCTCATTTAGCTGAGGACAGTTTTCTAGGGAAAGAGACAGCTGTGATCCCTACAGTGAACACTCCAGGCAGTCGGGGATGGGAATACCAGCTGGTAAACAGGACCTGGATGGATATTAACTCATTTAATCTTCATGGAAACCTGCACTTAATCCAGAAGGTAAATGGGGCTCAAAGAAGTTATGCAATTTGGTTAGTGTGACAAATTATTTTTTTAAAATTACACTGTATCATATTATCTTTTCTAGATGAAAATGTTTTATCAGGAATGGGTTACTATATTTATTCTTTTAAATAGGACTAGTATAATTGTAGTGTTAAAACAATTCCAGACAAAAAAATGTTATATTTTTTCATCACACCACAACTTGAATGTCTGGATTTAAACTCTTCCTGATGCTCAGAATCATATACTAGTCTCACATATTCTGCATCTCTCTTTGAATTTTGGAAAATTTCAGACTACCACGAAAGTGGCTCAGACAACTATGGGTTTGCACTTTGGCTGTGTAGGGTCAGGGAAATCACATGGTGTTGTTCTTGGGAACTGAAATACCAAGCAAAGAGTTCCTGCTTTGTGTAAGACCAGGGGAGTCCCTGGGGTTGGAAGAGAAGGCCCAGGGAGTTAAGACAGAACTGTTGTCAAGTAGTCAAGGTCAAAATGCAGTCTTTCTTACTGATGGAACTTATTTGGAATGCATGATTTAGTGTGCAGTTCCCATATTTCCATCACTTTAAATCCATATACACTCACTGTGGGCTTCTGAATAAAAATCCCAGCATTGTTGTGCTGACTCTTGCATCAGAGAGAGGCAGTGCTGAAGAGCTGCAGGCCTCTCTATTCCTCTGCTCCATGTTATTGGCATTGGGGAGCAGGCCAGAGGCATGCATTTGAGGAGAAAGAGGGAAGAGGGAGAGAGGCACTGGGCCAGGTCTTGCCAGCCTCAGCAATCTTTGCCCCAGAGCAACAATCAGGTATTTATTCTACCTGTATGGGGAGGAGTCATGGTGGGGGAAGGCGCCAAGGATATTTAAGGAAAATCCTTTCTCATGAAAACCAAACTTTGCCCTATTTTAATCTTCTATCCAGTGACTCAGCCCAGGCTCTCATTCATGAATGCCTTGTCTCGTGTATTACTACTGGAACCTCTTACCAACAATGTGCAATGAGATAGAGTTAAAACTCTGATTCATTTTATTTTAACAGTAGCAATTAAATTGTTTCATGTTTTTCTTTTCATTGACTTGATATTATTTTACAGCCTTCAAATAAGTAAAAATACCTTTTATTTGTGTAATGATTTACAGAAAATGCATTCGAAATGCTACTTTTGTATTCACAAAACTTCTGTGAAGCAGCTAGGGAATTTTTTCATTTTGCAGATTCAGAAACTGAAGCCTAGGGAGGTCAGCTGCTCATTTCAGCTTTTACACTTTGCAAGCAGAATCAGTAGAACTCTCTCTGGGTGGTTTCCCTATTGTGATGCTCTTTTCCATTCTAACACGTCCAGAAATGCTTTACTAAAAGAGTATGTAGATTTATGCATCTGACTGGCAGAAATTAAATTTTCCTTCTTTTGTGTAGGAATCCTATGCTCTGCTTAACAAATACGGGCTTCTGATAGCAAAGGAAGAGATGGACAAAGTGGATACTCTGCGATATGCTTGGGAGAAGCTCCTGGCACGTGCTAGTGAAGTTCAGAATGAATTAGTCACTCTGCAGCCTGGTTTCAGGAAAGAGCTTATTAGCACCGTGGAGGTCTTCCTCCAAGACTGTCATCAGTTCTATTTGGACTATGATTTGGTACAACCCTATTTTTCTCTGTGTGCATTTTCGGGGAAGAGTGAGTAGAGTATGTAAAAATGTAGTTGCTGTTTAAAGATTATGGGTCAAATTTAATGAAATTAAATTCCTAGGAACTCCCATTCCTAGGAACGAGAACTTTATTTTCAGAAGAGTGAAGGCATTTCCCCTTCACAATTCTTTCCCCTTAGAGGTCATCCAGAGTTAAAAGTGCTGCTCACTTAATATTGGTCTGTTGCTGAAGCTGTTCGATAGCTTTCTAAATTTGTGTAGACAAATGTTATTCATGTACAATTATAATGGCCATCCTCCCCACAGCATTTACTGGCTCCACAGTACTGTAGAGAACCCAGCATGTGCTAGGCGCTGCCCTTGGTGCTGAAGACCCAAAATTAGACAACAGAGACAGTACATATTTAATCATACATATATGAGCTTTAGCCAGAATCTTCCACTGAGAATATATTGTGTAATAAAACCAATTTCTAGCCAGCTATAATGTGCTACAGAAGGGAAAATTGTAGGGTAAAATTAACTAGTAGCACAGAAAAGCAGAAAGTTAATTAAGTTACAAGATTGGACACATGCACTAACTTCATGGATGAGGAAGCACAGAAATTCACATATTTAAGGTGTGCTGATGTACAAAAACCTGATTAGAATGCTAAGATCATAGGTCACTTTACAAATAGATATTAGAGTTCTGAAATTTGTGCATTATGTGATGTTGGTATTTCAATTCAAAACCAGGCAGTATGTGTGCTTCTTGTGGGTAGTTATTGACCCTTCTTTGTCTATGTCACCTGAGAAATGCATAGCTCATACTTTTAGTTTTCAAAATTTCTTGACATTTGGAAGCTGTGGCATTAATTTGGCTTTATTAGGCTTGAAAATATTTCCAAATGTGTCATTTTCTTATGTCCTTTCTAACAAATAAATTTGTTTCCTATTGTGTAGGTATGCATGAAAGCTAACTTTGGTACTCAAATACTTTGGGATCATGAAATTTGTATGCAAACATGACACTATTTTATGTGTATTTTAACTTTTGTTTCAGAATGGTCCAATGGCTAGTGGTTTAAAGCCCCAGGAAGCCAGTGATAGGCTTATCATGTTTCAGGTAATCTTTTTAAAGTTTCTATGACCGTCTAAGCAAGAAAAAACTTGATTTGTTTTAAATACATACTTCCTCCCTTAATATATATAGAAAGACATTGTGCAATATGGTATGCACTTAAATTTTAAGAAGTAAGATTTGGTGTGGTTATAATTAGAGTTGATTTTTATGTAATAATTAAACTCATTTAGTATTCCTATTTACTTGTGCTCAGAGATCATACATGTTTGCTTATTTACCAATCTTTTTTCTCTATTTTAATGTTTATTTATGTTAATCATTCTGATGAATTTTCACTTGTGTTTGCATTAGAATCAATTTGATAATCTATACCGGAAATACATCACCTATACAGGGGGAGAGGAACTTTTTGGTCTGCCAGTTACAAAGTATCCTCAGCTCCTTGAAATAAAGAAGCAACTAAATCTTCTACAGAAAATATACACTCTGTACAACAGTGTCATTGAAACTGTAAATAGCTATCATGATATCCTTTGGTCAGAAGTGAATATTGAAAAAATCAACAGTGAGCTTTTAGAGTTCCAGAACAGGTGAGAAATTAATGTTTAACATGCCCAGAGCCTGCTATTGAACCTCAAATGCTTTCTTCTTTGAAAGGCTGTCAAGTTCTGTTTTCACCTCAGATGCTTTGAGCACTCATTGTGCTGCATTGCTGTTGTTCATTGACATCACCCTTGTCAAATGCTGTCTTTTAATTATCCCTGTGTGTACCTGGTGAGACAATCACATCCTTTAAACCTGGATGAATCTTGTCAGGGGCTTTTCTACAGCCTGGAGGAAGCTGAGCTCTATTTATATTATACTTATCAAACATTTGAAGTTTGTGTTAGATGACTCCCTGGAATAAAAGTTAGGAGCCTTATGATTTTCTACATCCTTTCTGGTGTTGAACCCAAAGAAAAGGGAGGGTCATTTGTTGTATTTTTTAGTTGACAGCTTGATGTATGATGCAATGCTTTGTACTTAGTAGGGTCCCAGTATGTGGTTGTAGAGTTGAGTTGAACTGGGAGGCACCTCTGTCCTTTCAAATAATGCCTTTTACTTAGTTAATTTTTATGAGGGAATTGAAAAAAAAAGCCTTTCCCAATTGGAAGGAGCAATTTTCTATAATGTAAAAGTAATTATACTAACAGATACATGCTGAGTCATGAGATTTAAATGTGTGATAGTATTTAAAGTGACTGTTTTTTATAGACACATTAGCGGACCATCTTATGTTCTGCTGGGACATCCAGGCTTATGTTCAAATGACCTTTCATGGCGGCTTCCATTTGTAGGTGTCGGAAGCTGCCCAGGGCCTTGAAGGACTGGCAGGCTTTCTTGGATCTGAAGAAGACCATTGATGATTTCAGCGAGTGTTGCCCGCTGCTGGAGCACATGGCCAGTAAGGCCATGATGGAGAGGCACTGGGAAAGGATAGCTGCTCTCACTGGGCACAGTCTGGATGTGGGCAATGAAACTTTTAAGTTAAGAAATATCATGGAGGCACCTCTTCTGAAATACAAAGAGGAAATAGAGGTACAGTTGATAGGTGGTGTGGTTGGAAATTGGAAGAGCTCAGGTGATTCATTTGGTAGCATTTCTACATTATGGAATGCCGGGCCAGTAAATAATGCTAGGACAGTTAAAACTCTTTTCCTGGTGTTCAGCTGTTAATTCTTTCAACACATGTTTATGTGATAAGTTCTGTGTTAAGTTCTGGGGATATAAAGATGCATTCCTGCGTTCATGGATCATTAAGAAATTTCTATAATTAAATAATTGCACAAATAAAGGTATAGTTATAAGCTGTGGTAAATACCATTGAAGTAAAAGCAGGCTGCTCTATTAGAGCTTACAGTAATGGGGTTGACCTGTCTGGGGGAGGGAAGGAGTAAAGGTGGGGAAGATGGGGGTGCACAGGTGTGACTAGTGGGGAAGTGTGCTTGTGCGGTGAGGGTGTGAGGGGCCTGGAAAGTGTGAAGAAGACAGTGTCAGGCAGATGGAAAAGCATGTGTGAGAGGTCTAAGGCATGTTTGGGGAGCCAGGTGAAGGCCAGAGTGGCTCAGATGTGGGGTGGGGAAGGGAGGAGACAGCAGAGGAAGGGGAGTGGGCGTGGGGCTAGAACATGTTACCAGTTTTGGTCTTTGGAGCAATGCGGAGCCATCTGGGAGATGTATTTGCAGAAGGGGCTGACATTGCTGGATTTGTACATTGTAAAGATCACTCTGGTAGCTGTGTAGAGAGAAGATTAGATGAGGGCAAGGGGGAGTCATGGGAAAACCAACTGGGGGTTGTGTGTAAGAGTATCCCAGATGGGAGATAACGGTGTGTTGGATGAGGGGGGCCGGTAGGGAGGCTGGAGAGGGGAGAAAAGAGTGTAGAGATCTTTAGGAGGTAAAAGTGAGTAGGATTTGGTGACAGAGGCATCATAGTGGGCGAAACAAGCAGAGAGGCTAAGGATGAACCCTAGGTTTCTTGCTCGGAGATCTAGATGGATGTTAATGCTTATCACTGAGGTAGGAATAAGGTTGAGTGACAAGGTCAAAGACTATGAGCTTCATTTAGGGCATGAATTTGATGATTTCACAGATTGTATTTGGGGCTTCATCGATATATCCAAGCGGAGAAGCCCAGTAGGCAAATGGATGTGGGCTGGAGGTACAAAAGGTACTGACTGTGTGGAGATGGAGAGTTCATCCAGAGAGGGAGTGCTGTGTGAGACAAGATGAGGGCAGAGGCAGGGCTCGGCTAGTGGGCCTAGGAGAAGACGAGGCTGCAGAGGAGACCGGGAGGTGACCAGAGAGTGGGAGGAGGTTAGATTTCTGTGAATTCCTTCCTCTTTACAGCACTGATTTATTTGACTTTAGAGTTCAACTGGAGACACATGACATTTTGAGCCTTTCATTAGAGTTTCAAACTTTAAAAGGTTGTAACATATCTTCTTGTATCCCAGTTCCTAAATATATTCGATGTAATATATTGTGTAAGTTTAAGGTGGCAACATATTGATTTGATACATTTATATTGCAACAAGATCACCATTATAACTTAGTTAACCCCTCTATGTATCACCTAATTATTTCTTCTAGCAGTGAGATCAATTAAGACCTAGTCTCTTAGCAAGTTTAATGTTTATAATACTATTTTGTTATCTATAATTACGGCATTGTGTATTAGATCTCTAGGACTTACTTATCTTCTAGTTGCAAGTAGGGAACCTTAAACACCCTACAGTCCCCCACTCCCCAGGCCCCTGGTAATCCCCATTGCCCCTCTGGTTTTTTGAGTTCAGTTTTTTTAGATTCCACATATAAGGGATATCATATAGTATTTATCTTCTTCTGTGTGACTTATCCCAGCCTAATCCCCTTGAGATTCATCCATTTTGTTGCACATGGCAGGATTTCCTTTTTTCTCATGGTCAAATAGTATTCCTTTGTTATTCTATCTTTTCTGTCATCCTTCCGGAGAATGTGGTGAGAAATTTTACAAATTAAGGTTCTGTTATTTAGTAACATGGCTATCTCCATTTCAGAACCTAAGTTTGTATCTGCAAACAGACACACCATTTCTCATATGCATTTTAGATCTGGGAATAATACAAATATTTATAGATACACATGAAGCAGATGGTGAAGATAGGACCTCGGCTGAATCTAGGCTATTCAAGAAGGATGCGTACCCTTTCTATGATAAAATGAGCACTTGCAATTTTAACAGGACATCTGTATCAGTGCAGTGAAAGAGAGAGACATTGAGCAAAAGCTGAAGCAAGTGATCAATGAATGGGACAACAAAACATTCACCTTTGGCAGCTTTAAAACCCGTGGAGAGCTCCTTCTGCGAGTAGATGGAACCTCAGAAATCATCGCCAACATGGAGGACAGCTTGATGTTGCTGGGCTCATTGCTTAGCAACAGGTAAGAAACCCACCCCTCTTTCCCCTGAGATTTGAGAACCCTAGTAACAAACATTTTAAGGGAAGTTAATTTAAAAAATGTAACAACACCCCTCATACAATTTATTCAACATTAAAAATAACTTGTTTTAATTTTAGCCTTTGGCACAGCATGTATAATACTGTTTTTTTCTTTCATTATCCTCTATTTGTGGGACATGTCTAAGACCATCAATTGGATGAAGTAATGCAATGTGTAATTAGCCACTTGAATCTTGTGGAACATTTCAACTTTGCTGCTGACAAGTCTACTGCACAGCTGACAGCTCGACAGGCTCTAGAATCCAGAGGGAAAATTATTCTGAATTTCAAAATAATTATTCTATTTGGAAAACCTTTCTGCCAGCAGCTATAGACTAGAAGCCCTTAGTTGTGTACATGCTTCAATGAGATGACAGATTGTTAGAGAATGCACTTAATTTATAAAGGGGAGTAAAACAGCACAGCCCATGCCAGTCTAACACTTCTATTTGGTAGTAACAGCAAAGCCATCATCCTTTGGGTATGTGAGCCATGGACTTAACATTTCCTTGGTTCTTTGCCTCCCTTTGCTTATTCTGAAATTATTTTTTGTTCACTAGGATTTTCTCAAATATATGGTAATTGTGTTGAATGTGGGTACCTTGAGATATGAGCTTATTGTGCTATTTTATCTTTACAATGTCCCTCCATTTTCTGTGTTTATGTTTGTGAATAATTTAAATGTAGGAAGTAATAACTACTTAATATGGTTTTGATAAAAATTCCTCTTCTTTCCACTTGGTACACCTAAGTGTTTGAAATGAGTAATACAGAATATAAAGTTAAGTCTTAGAGATTTAGACCATTGATAATCTAGACTCTGAACTACTTAGAATTTGGTGAATTTGGTTACGGTCCAACCAGAATGAACTACAGATGGAAGATAACACACCCCAGGGAGGTAGAAAAGGTACACATATAAATTAAGTAAAAATCACCTGTGTTGGGTATGGGTAAACTTTCCTTACCAATGACAGTGAATTCACAGGCAGAGTTGTATGCAAAACATATATTCAAGACAAATTTATTAACACCCACGATGTGCCATGCACTCTTCCAGGTGCTATGGACAGAACGATGAATAATACAGAGATGTCTTGCTAGGGACCTACATTCTAGTGAGAAGTATAAACAAAGAAACCTAGAAAGATGTGTGGAATGTTACAACAGTCTACTTAGCAATTAAGAATGTGGGGATTAAAATTTTATTCATTAATATGACTAATATTTGAGAAGACTTCAAGTTCATACTCTGTTGGACTGGAGAGATCAATCAAGGGTGAAGAAAGAGAAGGGGAAAAACAATGGTAGTAGAATCATGTAGGATCAAGTTTGTCTGCAAATAACACCAGCACTGCATACAACATTGCTTAAACAAGGCTCCAATTCATGTTTCTCTCTTGAGAAAGAAGCTCCAAGGTGGATGGTCCAGGCTGGAGTGGGGGCTCCATCCCGTCATCAGGGACCCTAGCTTTGTCTGTCTGGCTCACTCTTCTGTGTTTTCCAGTGTGGCCCTTCTCCACCAAACCACTCCTTAACATACAATGCTGCCACTCACCTGTCACCTAGAAGAGTGGTTTTCAGTCCTGGCTTTACACTAGACAAAGCCTGCGAGCTTAAGAGAATCCCAGCACCTGGGCCACATCCTAGACTGTTTGAATCAGAGTCTTTGTGGGGTGGGACCCAGGTTGGCATAGGTACATGTTAATGTTTGCCAGATGATTCCTGTGTGCATTAGGGCTGAGAACAGTTGATGTGGAACTTAGTTTTGCACTGCATGCTGCTGCAAAGGAGGCTGGGAAATTCAGTACTTTAACTGGGCAGCTATGTGTCTAGGTGGAAATGAGATTCTATATATATAAAGAAAGAAAAGGCTTTGGGAGGCCACTGTCAGAGTCACATTACTCTGGCAGCTGCTGGAGGCAAATGCAATCCCTGCTTTGCTCCTTAGTTGACATGTCCTCTACCTCTTTGAGCTCTGGATCAAAAGGGAAGAAATTAGTCTAACAATGCCCAGTGAGTGGTGAGGAATTAATCCCCTGGTAGCATTATTTTTAAAAACAGCACCATAATCAAAGTTGTAAAGAAATAGGTAAGAAATAGGATTTTTATAAACCTTTTTGGTTTGAAAGCAACAACAAAATAAAACACAAAAAAACCACCCAAATGCTGAACATATTTCTTATTTTAGGTACAATATGCCATTCAAAGCCCAGATTCAAAAATGGGTGCAGTACCTTTCCAACTCAACGGACATCATTGAGAACTGGATGATGGTGCAAAACTTGTGGATTTACTTAGAAGCCGTCTTTGTGGGAGGAGATATTGCCAAGCAGCTTCCCAAGGTTTTAGAATTTTCTTTGTAATTTAATCAGGTTTTAACTTAGAGAACTCTCTAATAATTAAATATTCCTTTAAAAATGCAATCATATTTCAACCTCTCTTGAGCCACCATCTCCCTAATCTTTTTGCTGTTGCTGTTGAACTATTTTTCAAAGAGAGAGTGTAATTGTGTAAAGGAAGGAGCGTGGAAATCAAGGTAAGAATGCTACAGAACTGTGAGGTTTTGTAGGAAATGGAGGGTTAAGAAAACAAAGAATGAATGCCTGCATAATTGATAAACTCCTTCCAGTAAATTTGAAGGTAATATTTGAAACACTGTAGAATTATGGAATAGTTATCCTGACGGTGGTAGGATAATTTGTTCTTTTACTACTGACACTTTAAAATAACTCACACCGTGCAAAGTATCTGATTATATCTGTACTGTAAAACTGATGGGTGGTCATCTGCCAGGGAAAAAAGCTGCAAAACAAAAAGGCCCTCTTCTCAGGATATTGAGTATGTTTCTCTCATCAAAGTGTAAT
The DNA here is from genome assembly GCF_040802235.1 of Manis javanica. Lineage (NCBI taxonomy): Eukaryota > Metazoa > Chordata > Mammalia > Pholidota > Manidae > Manis > Manis javanica. The sequence goes on from NC_133156.1 coordinate 140,339,944, forward strand.
CATCTCACTAGGTATAGATGGAGTGTATGTTGAGGTTAAAAACAACTTTTTTACTTATTCTCTTCACTTAGGGTTCCTGGCGTTCTTTTGGGTTAGTTTTCAGTTTAATTATAGTGGACAGATCTGTTGGCTGATTTGTTGTTTGGCTACCAGTGAAATATATTCATATTCTAAAATTTGAAGTATTTACTTAGTTTTGCTTTTACACTTGGCATAATTTTCTTGTTGGTTGGAGAAGAATCTCACATTGGAGTTGATGGAAATGCTCACATACAACATTAAAAAAGCTATTGGGGCAGGGGTTTTTTGCTCTCATATTAGATAGTTCATGTTCATTGGTAAAATACCAATGAAAGAGATGAAAGTTTTAAGGAGGAAAGTAAAATTATTCCTACTCTCTCAAAATAATCTGTGAATTTTCCATTTTTTTCCTGAAAAATAAAAACCAGTTAAAAAATTTCTTAATATTAGGGTAATACTATAATTAATGTGCATCTTATTTTTAAATGTTTCTTTTATTTTCTAAATACACAAATGATTCAATGCTCAGTGTAAAACACTCGAAAAAACAATTCATTTAGTGATAACTGGTGAAACACCTGAGAGTGTCCTTTCTTCCCAAATTGTCTCATGTTGTATTATCACTTTTATGTCTGTTTCCTGCTTTTAGTTAATTAATGGGGGTACCAGAGTTGAGCAAAGGATGCTTATTTGAGAAAGGGGGTGGTGTGGAGCCAAGGGCCTGAGGGGAACTGAAACAGAAATCAGTGACGTTTCAGGCACGTATCACTGGGGTACTGGACATGCTGGAAATCTGGCCTCTGCAGAGGTATGTGAGGTGCTCTGCCTTTGAGATCACTGGCCCATCTAAGTGTGCTCTGTAATCTCATTCTCATAGGAAGCCAAGCGCTTTTCCAATATAGATAAATCGTGGGTGAAGATCATGACTCGGGCACGTGAAATGCCAAATGTGGTTCAGTGTTGTGTTGGAGATGAGACCATGGGGCAGCTCTTGCCACACTTGCTGGACCAGTTGGAAATGTGCCAGAAATCCCTTACTGGGTAAGTTCACGGCTCTCTGAGGGCTCTTGTAGCTTCTTAGAGAAAAAAGAGACTAGAGAGCTTGGACAGCATTAGCCATATTGGTTTTCTTTTGCTCAGACTTTAATTCATGTATAATGTTTATGCACAGACAAGATGTTTATGCCTAGATTCATCCTGATGTTGGAATTACAGGATTTAGGGCTTCTTCCTTCACTGGGATAAGATCTTGCAAACATTCTCATACAGTCCTTGCTTTTTAAGATTCCTACACCTATTTTTATGATATCCTTCTTGTATAAACATCTGAAGAACCAAAATATTTCATTATACTCAACCAAGAACAATATGAACAGTGTGTAGTATGCACAAACTCTCAAGATTGAACAGAAATAGAGGCTAATATATCTATCAACATACACAGATATATACACACACACACATAACACACGAACTCTCAAGATTGAACAGAAATAGAGGCTAATATATCTATCAACATACACAGATATATACACACACACACATAACACACGCACACTTATGTATATAGAGACTGAGTGAATCCCAAGGGTAATAAATATTTTTGTCTTTTCTTTGACTAAGCAAGATAAAATCATATATGTAGAAATATGTTAAGTAGTAATATTATAAAAATGGTTATCAATACATGCCTTTATTATTTTTTGTTGAGGTGTAATTGACATGTAGCATTATATTAGTTTTAGGTGTACAACATAATTTGAGATTTGTATATATTGCAAAATGATCACCATAATGTCTAGTTAACATTCATCACCATACCTAGTTACAAATTTTTTTTCTCATGATGAGAACTTTTAAGATCTACTCTTGTTAGCAGCTTTCAAATACGTAATACAGTATTATTAGTCACCAAGTTGTATATTATATCCCCAAGATTTATTTATTTTACAACTGGAATACACATGCTTTTAAATATCTCCCCTTCTAAACTGTTAACCTCCTTAGAATAGTCAGTATGTATGGAGAAATTTTGGGTAAACTATTGATTATTATATTGATCAGGGTTTTCTAGAGAAACAGAACCAATAGGGTGTGCATGTGCTCACACACACGTGTGCACGCATGCATACACAGACACACACACATAACTTGGGGAAAGAGAGAGAAAGATGAGATTGCAGAGGTTGGCAAGTTCAAGTCTGCAGAGTGAATGGAGGCTGGAGACCCAGGGAAGAGCTGCTGCTGCTTTTCAAGCCCAATGGCAGTCCCCTGGCAGAAGTCCCTCTTCTTCCAGGAAAGGCCTATCTTTTTCCACTCAGGTTTTCAACTGATTGGATGAAGCTTACTGTGGAGGGTAATCTGCTTTACTCAAAGTCTGCTCATGTAACTGTTAATCTCATAAAAAAAATACCTTTACAGCCTCATTTAGAATGATGTTTAATCAAATATCTGGGTATTGTGGCCCAGCCTCGACATATAAAATTAACCATCATTGTTACCTGGTCGTGGATGGGAGCAGGGCCAGGTATACTAACAGCATTGATATGTCCATCAACATTTATGACATGCCACATGTCCTGAGGGTTTAACTCAAGCTTAACAATGGTGTCTCCTGGGCCGACTCTGGGAGAAGGATGACCTTTTACCATGCCATTGTCCTCACTACCTGTGACTAGGTCACCGATGGCAAGCTGTGCTCCTAGTCACAGATGGTGGCAAAAGTGCTGGGCTTTAAATGGCACTCTAAGGAGCTGCTTAAACTAGACAAGAAAATGGCTAAGCTGGAAACAGATGAAACACTTACTGATAACATGTGAGTAATAGGATTTACTTATTTATGCTTGGCTGACTAAAAAACCTTTTGAGATGGCTGCCGAAAAGTAAGAAAGTAATGAGAAAATTAAGGTCAAAGGAAAATAAGGGCTTATAACTAAGATGGTAAATTCAGCTCAGAGGAAAGTTATAAGTGAACCTCAGTTTTAGAGACTAACCATCCTTCCTAGGGACTGAAGCAAAGAGTGATGTATGGTTAGGTGCAGTGTTCATAGGATCTATAAAATAAAAGGCACCAGTTGTCTAGGAAAATGGTATTTTTTGTGTCTTAAATTGATGCCTTGAAGGTAGTTCTATAATGCATCTTCTGAAAAAGGGGACACTTAGCAAAATCCTCACTTTCTCATCACAGTGTGAGGCAAGCATGAGCCTTTCTGGTAGGATGACTTGATCCAGGGAAATGAGGGAATGAAATGACTGCACACTCTTCAAACATGAATATCATTTTTGTATCCAAGTTGATGGAAGACATGGGACAGTGTGAAAATCCTGACAAGAATCTAGAGGCTGGATTATCTGCACTGCTGGTTAAGGACAAATCCATAGACTTTGGCCTTCACTTGGGAGGATGATGGAGTTGATGTGCTTTCAGAAAAGGTGAAGAGCCTAAAGAAGGCCATGCCTAAGTGGATGTCTATATGGAGGCAAATATTTGCAAACACTTGCAAGTTTCTAATCTGGGTGATGGGCATCCCAAAAGCCTATGCTGTACTTTAGGAAATTGTCCTAAGCAGGCATTAGGAAACACCATGGTCAGAGCCCATTAAAATGTCGGTCAAGCATCCTTTAAATATCTGCTTTACAGCAAAACTATGTGCAAGTAAATCCCCCAAAATAAAGTTTTAGAAAAATAGATACTCAGGTAGTAACGATTAGATCTGCTTTACAAAATTTTCAAATCCAGACAAGTAACTGTTGAAGGGCATTTGACAAAAGAAGGATTTTTGTTTGATGCTGTGCCATTCTTTTTAAGCATAGTGGTTATTCAGCACTGATTTGCAGGCACTGCCAAAGGTTCTTGGATGTAGATGTAGTGTACCACTAGGCTCAGGCCAGAGGGACAGAGGAAAAGGACTAGAAATGCGTCGTCTTCTCAGGGCTCTTCAAGGTGGAAAGACTGGAGGGCCCAAGTCCCTGGACATCATACAGGATTGGGTTACCATGGAGAAACGTCCTGAGGAATCATACGCCTTGTCTACCTACGGCTGGATTTGTTTCTTTTCTTCCCCTTCCTCCTCTTCCAGCTGCCACTGGAGATACATGCTCATGCCCTTTTTTTTCTATTTTCTTTTTCATTCTTTCTTTTTATCATGGACACATTCTGCTCCATCATTTGACATTTGGCATTGTTTTATAACTCCTCTGAGAGAAAGTCTATTCTGAAGTTACTCAGATTTTACTGAGCTCTCCTAGGCTTTTGATTCTATTACCAAGAAGAGGTTGTGAGGCAAAATGTGTAAGCCGAGTAAGAACTCCTGAGTACTAATGTTCACACAAAAAATGCCTCCCTGCCGAGCTGAGGGGGATCTGCAGGCACAGGGAGGGTCTTCGCGTGGATCAGGAATAAACTGCCTGTCTACTCTGTCAAAGAGCTCTGGTTGTCACACTCCACATGCCTCCCTCTATCCTTTTATAACCAGATAGAGAACATTGCCCCATTCCTCACTGAGGTCAGACTAGGCTGCTGCGAAGAGGGGAATAGATCAGGGATGTTATCAAGAAGAATCCTTTCCCCTTACCAAGAACAATAAGGAATAAGGAATTCTTCATTCTCAATAAAGAATAAAAATCAAAGTTATACAATAAATTGGATTGGAATATTTAAAATAAAAGTAGCATATTTAAAGTTAGGAAGGGAGAAATCTAAAACAAACAAAACATGAGCATGAAAGTCAGACTTTAAGGAAATGATGGGAGATGTACTCAGACCCTGGGCAGTCTCTGCTCTCATCCTGCCCCCACTTTGACTTGGTGCTTTAACACATGCCCAAAGTGAGTAAATCCAAATTGCTGAAACACTGGCCTATAGTGCACGGAAGAGTTCTGTGGGCCGTGGGGACAACATGACAGCACACAGCAAGGCTTAGCCCTTCTCACTTGATGCGCCCGCTTCCCCCTAAGGGCCCACTCACCCATCTGTCTCCTACCTATCTTTGCCTCTGGAAAAAGTCCTCTCTTTTGTCTTGAGTTGTTAAGTTCTTGCCCCCATCCCGGACATCCCACTCAACAAAGGAAAGTAGCGGACTGGATAGGGACCGTGGAGAGTGCCCCGCTCACGCCCTCAGAGGTCACTCCCTGGCACCGGCTTCTGATTTGCAAGTTCTTTGGTGAAAACTCTATTTTCCTATGGAGATAATTCTTCCTTTACAAAATAAGAATATTTCCCCTATAGTTTTACACAAGTAAATAACATAGGTGACAAGGAAACAAATAAATAGTGCAAGTGACAAGGATGGAGTAGAAATTTAAAAAAAAGAAGACAAAGTTTAAAAAGGCTCTCTCATAAGGTTTCAAAAAATATGCAATTAAAACTCTATTAATTACATCATTGTGCTAGAAAATAAAGATACAGAAATATAGATATGAGTATAATAGAAAAAATACATTCACAAGGAGTCACCGTGAAATAAAGCAAATGTAGAAACCGGAGTGTGGTTGAAAGCAGATTAGTGACAGGAACCTTCCTCCGTTCGGTGATTCCTGGAGGCAGAGAACAGGGCTGGGGCCCCTTCACCTGCTTATCCACAATGGGATTTGGCTTCTGCTCTTGTGATGGAGTCACTGGATAAAATCCTGAGAATGAGATGAAGACTTTGGCTGGCACAACACTGTGCTTGTAAACAAACAAACAAACAAACAAGCAAGAACCAAAATGAGTGTCTCCCTGGGTGTAACATTTCCTGTCCTCTACAAAGAAAGTACAAGATTTTCCAGATTAAGTCAAATATACACATTATACTTGTGAAAAATGGAACAAAATTGCTTCCCTATCAGGATATGGAATGCTACTTGGCAAAATTAATGACAAGACAAACCAAAAACATAGGACAGTATGTGGGAAAATCACATTATCTCAAACTCTTTCTCCTAGATTAATTTATTCCTAAAAAAGGCCTGCTATGTGTGGTTATGAGGTTTATCTTTTCTCTCCCCTCTTAGATACTTGGAGAAAAAACGACTCTGCTTTCCTCGGTTCTTCTTCGTCTCGGACCCTGCCCTTCTGGAGATTCTGGGACAGGCATCAGACACGCACACTATACAAGCCCATTTGCTGAATGTGTTTGACAACATCAAAACTGTCAAGTTCCACGAAAAGGTTCGCCTGATTCTAACTGCCAGTGATGACCGTATCTTAGGATCTCAACTCTCTCTGTTAAACAGCCCTCTGATTCTCTGTTTACAAAGGATTGCACTTCCCTGTCCACTAGCTTTCAGCCAGTGATTAAAAACAAACTTTAGGCCCCATTTGCCTTCAGAATTATGCGATTTCTTAAAATCCAAGTATGTATTTGAATAACAAATAGTTGAAATGTGATTAGGAATGAATGCATCGTATGTAGCATTCATGACTTACATGTCAAGTTAACTGTTTAGGAATTCAACAAAATGAAGAAGCCGATTGCTCAGAAAATAATGTCTTGACGAAACAGAATTGCCACAGTGATTTGATGTATTAATCAAGCTTCACAAATCTTTGGCATGATGGCGTTCCCTGTTTTTCATCATGCTTGATTGAAACCTTTTTTCTGTTTGTTTTTTAACACTTCTAGAGTGTTTCTAGAATCATGAGTTGTAGAGCACCCAAAATGGGATATTCAGTGTGAAGGAGACTGTGCTGGTACAGCTGCCAGAAGATACCATCTAATCCATCCCTTCACCCAGTGTTCCCTGGGAAAGGGCCCTTCTGGTTTCGTAATGAATTCAGTTCTCTGCTGGTGCTTCAGGCAAACCCTAGTACCATGCATTTATTTACTATAGGATGCAGTTTGCACTTGTTGGGCAACTATGTCTGATGTCATTCTTGACAATGGAAATCTACAAACCTCAGGGAACCTTGCTAGGGTGGAGTTTATAGAGTGTAGTTCATGCAGTGGTAGAGTTATTCCATTGTAAGCAATTAAAGGACAGTCATTTAAGTTCAAGCCCCTTGTTATGTGTCAGGCATGTTGCTTGTCCTGAGGTTCCAAGGAAGAATTTATCATAATCAATACTGAAGCCAGTTTTATACAGCATACCAGTAAAGAGAAATTTGGCAATTAAATCATTGATTGTTTTTGAGTTGCTGTGTTGCGTTATGCTCAAGGGGCATGGTGATGCTGTCAGGCAGTCCTACCCTGCATATAAGGGGTGTAAGAGAAGAATCTCTCTTGCGGGAGGGTATGGTGTTTTGACTGAGGTTTTGAAGGTGAGTGGAACATGACCAGGCAGGTAGAGAAGGGATGTGTGGTCTGGTCAGAAGAAAGGGCAAGTGGAGCGAGGTGTGGGTAACCAGGAAGTCAGAAGAGTGGATATGTGAGGAAGTGCATTGGTTACCTAGGGCTGCTCTGGATTAGAGAACAGAAATTTCTTCTCCCACAGTTTGGAGGCTGGAAGTCAGAATTAAGGTCTCGGCAGGGTTGGTTCCAACTGGAGGCTCGGAGGGAGGATCTGCTGCCTCTCCCCTAGTTTATGGTGGCAGTTGGCAATCCTTGATGTTCCTTGGCTGGTATGTGCATCACTTGGATCTCTGCCTTTGTCTTCACATGGATTCTCCTCGTGTCTTCAGAGTGTCTAAATTCCCTTCTTCTTGTAAGGACACCAGTCATTGGATTAGGGTTCACCCTCATCTTAACTTGATTACATCAGCAAAGACCCTATTTCCAAAAAGGTCCCATTCACAGGACCTGGGGCTTAAGACTGCAACATATATTTTTGGGTACAAATTTTAACCCACAGTAAGGCGTGATGAGCAAAGGGAGAAGTGGGGTGGAGACATGGACCAGATTCCAAAAGGCCAAGCACATCGCACTACGGAATTCTACTTCTTCCTGAATGTGGCAAAAGGCACAGGGGGCTTTTAAAGTAGGGCAGTGACCTCACTTGTGGTTCGGGAAGATTCTTAGGCTCAGCGTAGGAAGTGGAGTTATGTTAGTTTGGAAGTGATTGCAGAGTAAGATTGGGAAAGGCTGAGCTGCTGCAACAAAGCCTCAATAGAGGGTATAGTGGAGAGGAAGGGAAGACAGTATGGACTTTAATAGTTTAAAACCAATGTTTCTTGTAGATCTACTGGATGTGTGGGTTGAAAGAGGGTACTGAATTACCCAGGAAGTTCTTGAAGTTTTGCCCAGATCCTTCTGCTTTAGTGCTAGGACGTCATCATATCCCAGAGTGAAGCCTCTCATTGTCTCATTGTACATGGAAGATAAGTTCAACCTCCTCATTTTTAGCCTCTGTTCATAGCTACTACTTCTTATGATAATAGCATTGCTCTTTGTTTTGTTGTTACTGTCATGTGGTTTCTACAACAAGGCAGAGCCTAGTTTTCTGGGCCCTAAATTTTATAAAATTATAAATATAAATTTATATTCAGGAGGGTCTGTGTGACCTTACAAAGGGTCTGTGTAAGTGAGGGACCCTGAAACTTAAGACTCATTTGTTTCTTGGTAGACCACTGCTGTCTACAACTGAGGAGGATGTCATTAACATAAAATGAAATCTCAGCCCGAGGGAACAACATTCTACCTACTAAAGAACAAAAACAACAAATGTTTGTATTTATTTTATAGCTTGCTTTACTCTGTTTAATGGGCTTTAACAGCATGTGAGGTGGGTAGGTAAATAGGGCAGGTGTGATTTTTTTAATGACTGATTATAGGCAAGAAATTTAGTCTCGGAGATGTGTCCTCCAATATTGTGTGGGGAGCAAATGGCAGGGTGCCGTTTGAACTTGGAGTTCAGAACTCCAAGTACATGCTGTTCCGTCATGCCATCCTGCATGGAAACTGAAGGGGAATGATGAGCCTAGGAACTGGGTTTGAGTTACAAAACATTACGTGCCTCCAAGGCCTCCTGTAAAGAGCACAGCATTTGGCACAGAACTGGAATTACCTTGTGTTTGCCCTGATCATATTGACCAGGTCATTGCTAATCTCAAGTTGATGAGCTTGTGGCATGAATGACAGGCCCTTACAGCATCCCATTTCATTTGGGGAAACTTTAGAGATTTTTTTTGATGATCTCATTTATATTGAACATTTCTTTTAGTTTAGACTATTTGGAATTGATGCAGTATTCTCTTTTAGATGTCATTTGATAACATTTTTATTGTCTTAAAATTGATTTATATCATGTTTTGCTTTTTATTTTATAACTTGTAGCTTAACTTTTTATGGGAAGGGTAGTATTGACAAGGGGACAGTTGAATATAGCATTTTTTTTTGGCTTCTAACTTAGGTCTATGATCGCATTCTGTCAATTTCCTCTCGAGAGGGCGAGACAATTGAACTGGATAAACCTGTGATGGCAGAGGGCAATGTGGAAGTTTGGCTTAATTCTCTCTTGGAGGAATCTCAGTCCTCATTACATCTTGTGATTCGCCAGGCAGCTGCAAATATTCAAGAAACAGGTTTCCAGCTGATTGAATTTCTTTCTTCTTTCCCTGCTCAGGTCAGTGTATTGAGATTGGAAAGTAATTTTTACAGAGCAGTCATTTTAGATTTCATGCATTGTCTAACTACACACCTGGCTGTAATTTAACCCTGAACCAAAATTAACTCTTTTGTAAAGATTTGTTAAATATAGATAAGCATAATTTGTTTATCTTTCATTTGCAGATTATTTTTCTTTATATGTATATTTTAATATGTTATATACAAAATATTTTATATATTTATATATATTGTATACATTAAAACTGTATTTGTGTTATATAGATATTTGATGTATTTTCTTTAACTCAAATGCTTTTTCTTACTGAATCTCTGTAGTACTTAAATTCATAAAAAAGTACTGAGTATACGTTATACCAGAAAAATGGAAAATATATTTCAGCATTAAAATACAGAAAATGATGTTTTCTTACTCATTGTGATCAGTAAAGATCTTGTGAGTATATTATGTGTAAATCCCTATTTGTTGAAAGCAGTTTTAAGACATATTGTTTCCCTGCCAGTAACTTAAAATCTATCTATGTAGAAATATGACTTAAACAATAAATGACTTAAAATTACCAGAAAATAATTGTAGCCACATCATGAGGCTGTACATCTGTAATTGCCAGTTGAACAATGTGAGTAGAGTTTCCATAGGTTTCAAAACACATACCATGTTGAGGTCATTAAGGATGGCTTTATCTTCACATAATAATAGTAACTATTAATTATACAGTATTATAATTTCTATTTAAATGTATTAATATGCTGTACACACCCATACAACCTTTTTTATTTCCCTAAGGTTGGATTATTAGGAATTCAAATGATATGGACACGAGATTCGGAAGAAGCCCTTAGAAATGCCAAATTTGATAAAAAAATCATGCAGAAAACCAATCAGTCTTTCCTGGAGCTACTGAATACATTGATAGACATCACAACACAGGATCTGACTTCCATGGAACGAGTGAAATATGAGACTTTGATTACTATTCATGTGCACCAAAGGGATATCTTCAATGACCTGGTAAATGCTTTATAAATGCTGTACCGTATACAGAAAAGCAAATACTAGATGCTGTCTGTGTTTACCTGCTGGAATTTGTTTCAATGAATTCAAAGAAAAGGTTAAATTCAGGGAAAGGGTCATCTTAATGATAAGAGTGTGTTTTGTCAGATTTTCTTTTCAGTGTTTAGCCGAGATTTCAGTCAGATGTTATTGAGGCAATTAGACTTTATTTTAAAATTCTTTATGTGATCATTTTGAATGCTAAAATGCCACGCAACATCCTGAAAAGCTTTCATTTGTCCTGTGCTCCTATTAGTTTTTAATTGAAGATTATCAGTTTCTTGCTATAGAAATAAATAATCCTGCTAATAGAGCTGTTTAGTATTTCTTTTAAGACTTTTGATAAATCACACCTTTAGCAAGTTTTGCTACATTTTATGTCACTGATTGTAAATGATCTTTTATAATATAGTTTGTGACATTCAGGTGTCATGCAGATTTTTGCCTTAAAGAGGGAACAGGGTTGAAAAGAGAGTTTAGTAGCTACAGAAAACAGGAAATGTAAAAAGAAATGAAAGTTGTCCTCTGCTATAAAATACAGCGTTAGATAGGAGGCAAGAAGCTCTTGTTTTCATAATACTCTTCTAGATTGTGTCTTACCCCATTATGTAAAAATGATTATGAAAAATTGGTTCTGATGTAATGGAAATAAAGGGAGCCCATTCATGCTGTTCTATGCTAATCTCCTCTCTTAATTGTTAATCACACTGTTTGCCTTCAAGGAATAAAGGGCTTGGGGTAATTGAAAAAAAATTTTTTTTTTGTCAAAGAAAAATGATTAAGGTGGCTTAAAATTTTGGTTAAAAAAATTCAGACCAAAGTATTGCTGGTAATAAACTGCTGTTGAGATGTTAGAAATTTTGGCCTGCTGCAAATTCTAGGAAAAATAATTAATGGAGTCAAGAAACCCAAGTTCTTGACATGCAATACCATTATAATAATCAGAGATGCCTTTTTCCTAATGAGATTGTTTTATTCTGTCTTTGTTATCAAGACATGTTTTTCATAGATGATTATTTCATGGTTAGTACAGTGGTATTGGTCATTTAAGGGTGAAACTTAAGAAATGAACCTTACCTTACTATTAAAACATATCATGCTATTTAAATTGGTGGGCACAATTAGGGGTTTCTCTTGAATTTTCCTATTCCCATATCTTAAGAGATCTTTTTTGCTGATCAATAAATAAGAGGATTGGAGGGCAAGGTAGTTGACATCTTGAGCTGGCTGGGTTGTCTTTGAGTTCTATTTTCTTTACCTTATGACCTACAGGAATGGTAATGTGCCTATTTAATAAGTGGTTTTCATCTCAGTTTTAACATCTATCTTTTGCATTTCAGTGTCACATGCATATCAAGAGCCCTACAGACTTTGAGTGGCTGAAACAGTGCAGATTTTATTTTAATGAAGATTCTGACAAGATGATGATTCACATCACAGATGTGGCTTTCATTTACCAGAATGAATTTTTAGGCTGCACTGACAGGCTTGTCATAACTCCACTCACAGACAGGTGATGGAAGGGCTCTGTGATTCCCCAACCTCTTTCCCCCTGCCTCCCCCATCTCCCCGACATTTTTATGCTCTTGAGCTGCTCAGGGGTTTTTGCTTAATGTCTTGTTAGGACTTATGGGCTCTTTGATACCTAAGTCTTTGAAATTCAGTATTTTTAGCTTTTCCTGTGTGCCTTTGCATGGGATTTAGGTGTATGATTTTGCTAGAACGTGTTGCTTCCTTGCTTTCAGGCTTATACAGGCTAAATGTAAATGACCTGGGTGAACATCAGATGGGTCAGAAAGGGAATTTACTGCCACATGTCAATAGATGCAAACCACAGGGGGCTTGAGGTCTGCTTTGGGGACTATGATGTTTGTTGTCATTACCGAGAGACAATTCAGGTGGTTTTTTGGCTGGAAAGAAATTGAGTATCTATACAGGTGACAAGCTGTGGAGAGGACATTGGTGTGGACATCTGGAATTCTTGGTTCTGCCCTTTGCCTATTATTTACCTATTGCGTTAGCCAGAGCTGCCATACAGCTTTCTTAGATTCAGCTGTTTCTCCTGGAAAACGAACTAGGCTGTCTCCAAGGTCCTCCCACTGCTCGTATTCTATTGTTCACTTAGAACAACTTGAACTTTGTAGCATCTGCCAATTGTACATGCTGTGTTCAGGGATGAACTGAACACTTAACTTTAGACAAAATGTCTGAGTGTGAATGTTAATATTAGGCGCAAGGGGAAGCTGAAACTGAATATTGTGCACTTTCATGGAATGAGCCTCTGCGCTATTTGATTAAAAATACTGTCAGACAGAATGGAAGAAAAAAGGTTGATGTAATGGCACTGTCTTCTCCTAGATTGTTCATCCTGCTCATTTGTGATACTAAATGAAATGCTCACCTTCTGCTGAGAATGGAGGAGTGGCAGAGATTTTATTGTTTATTTCCTGTAGCATTTTTTCATCTTCATGCCATTTATGTTCCTTCTTATGTCTGGACCGAAGATGATTTACTTTCTATGCCATGGGATGTTCTTTGAGGTGTTTGAAGTGCAGAGGTGGATGGTCATTATTTAAAGAGCAGAGGTGAACAGTCACAAAATGTGAAGAGTTCCTAAAACCCTTGGGACTTAGCAGTTATTTCAAACCTTCTCTCTTTTCAAACTTCCAGTACTCCCCCTTTTCTCTCTCTCTACCAAAGATCTCCTTTCTTGATAGATGCTATGTAGGAGAGAACATGCACTCATTAACCAACGCAGCTGTCCTAGTGCAGCTAATAAACTGTCATTGCTTCCAGAAAGAAAATCCTACCGTGAACCTTCTGGTCTTCTTCCCACTTCTGTGATCCCATCAAAACTCCTCAAAAGCACAATTTCTCTCAGCCTATTTTATCTTGAATTCACTCCAGTCAGATTCTCTATTGCTTTTCTATTTCTTCCATATCACATTATGACAAATTTAGAAGCCTCAACAGCATCAACTAATTAACTTGCAGTCCTGAATGTCAGAAGTCTGACACATGTCTTCTTGGGCTAACTGCAGGCTTCAGCGCAGCTCTGCTTCTTCCTGGAGTCTCCAGGGAAGAACTGATCCATTTCCGGTTCTTTCAGGTCTTTGGCAGAGTTGCTTTCTTTGCAGTGGCAGGCCCCAGGCCCCGGTTTCCTTGCTGACTGCCAGCTGAGGGCTGTGACCACCTTCTGGAGGTTGCAGCATGTCCTGCTTTGTGGCCCCCTTCCTCCATCTTCCTGACCTGCAACAGTGGGTTGAGATCTTCTCTGCTTGGAATCTCTCCTGCTTCTGTGTCATGTCTCTGGCTCACTCTTCTGCCTCCCTCTCCAAATTTTAAGAACTCCTGAGATTACATTGGGTCCAACAGGCAATACAGGATAATCTCCAAATCCCTGTTTTACATTAATTCCATCTGCAAAGCCCCTTTAGCCATGCCAGGGAACATATTTACAGGTCCCAGAGATTAGAATGTGGACATCTTTGGGGACCATTATTCTTCACATTGTCTTCCTCCTGTCTGGTCAGACATCACCCAGGCCTTCGTGTTGTATATCCAGTGGCCATTTCTAGTTCTCATCTTCCTTGCCTGATCAGCTGCACTCGCACAGGTGATCACTCTCTCCTTTTGATACCCATTCTTCACACGGCTTCCAGAACATCACATTCTCTCACTCCTCCTACTGTTCTGGTTTTCCCTTCATACCCTCTTTTATGGTTCCTTGGCACCTTCCCAATCCCTAAACATAAAATGCACCAAGACCTTCTTCTTCATCGATACTCACTCCTTAGGCGACCTCAAATGGCTTTAAATATCATCTAGATGTTAACCCCCCAATTTCTGCATCCAGCCAGGGCTTCCCCCCTGAGCTCCAGATGCATACATAAATCCACAAATATGCAATGTGTTTACTTGGGTGTTTACAGGCAGTTTACACTTAACATGTTTGATTGTCCCCTCCAAGCCTGCCATCCGGTGCTCTTCTCCACCTTAGCAAATGTTACTTCCATCCTTCCACTGCTCAAGGCAAAATCCTTGAGTCATCTTGATACCTTTCTTTTTCTTTCATTTCATTATCCAGTCTATCATCAAGCTTGGTCAACACCACTTTCAGAACTCCTTTGGGATATGACCACTTTTCACCTCTTTGCTGTTATCATGCAAATCGAAGCCATTATATCATTTCAGCAGTTGTCTAACTGGCCTCCCTGCCTCTGCCAAATACAGATACTGGAGTAGGAGTCAAATTCTCTCATTCCTTTGCTTAGTCCCTCCAATGTCTTTCCATCTCATCCAAAGTAAAAGTCAGTGTCCCCACATTGGTCTACAAAGCCCAGCATTATCTGGCCCCTGCTACTTTTCTGTCTCTTTTTCCTCATTCAGCTCCAGCAGTTTGTTCCTTGGTGGTTCCTTGAACAGCTCCTGCCTCAGGGCCTTTGCACTTGCTGTTGCCTGGACCCAGAATCCTTTTCCCTTCATGATGGGCCTAGCTAGCTCCCTCACCTCCTTCAGATCTCTGCTCAAATGTCATCTCAGAGGGGTTCTTCAGACCAGCCACATTTGAAGCAGCAATCCCCACACTCCCTGACCTTCCCAATCAGCTTTATGGTTCCTGTTTCCTATTTTTAAATGATCTGTTTCCTTCCCTTAGGATGTCAGTGCTTTGAGGCTCAGACTTCCTGTGATTTGTCCACCAATCCTAGAATAGTTCTGTCAAATAATAGGCACTAAACAAATATTTCCTGAATGAATGAAAGGAAAGTTTATTTTCAAAGTTACATCTTTGTGATGAAAAATGAAAATAGTGCAGAAGGACATACTGTCAAAAGAGTGAGATGAAAATTTTTTCTATTTTTCAAAGCAATGAACAGTTAATTTTTTTTCCTTCTAGAAATTTCAAATGCTTGTATGTCAAAATTCTTCCGAATTTTCACATATGGATTTCATACTATACAAACTTTTCTTCAACTTTCACTATATTCATTATCTTCTACAACTTTCTGTGTTAAAAAACTTGGGAGCAAATGGGTATATATAAGAACATAAACAGAAGTGGTTCTAAAGTTTGTTTCAGTCTGTCTCATCCTGAATGTTCTCTTACTCATTTTTCTTTAACAAAGTAGGTTATGGGAGAAATGAGTCATTATTTTTTGCTGGTTGTTGGGATTCAGTTACAAGATTTGCTGCCCTTTTATAAAAGAAATCCTCACAAAAATTAATACTTAAAAATAAAAATCAAAGTGCAGAGAGATTGACATCTTGTGAGTCTTTTGCTGATTGCACTGTGAAGATTGAATATCATTGGGGGCTTTACTCTTTGGGAAGCTTGACGTCCTGTGGGTAGAGTGGCAGGTATTTCAGATGATGAAATAGTCATTATAATTGCTAAACTTATAGTGCCTTTCTCTGGAGGCTCATGGTGCCTTTCATGTGAGTCCATCCTTCCACTCCTGAGGACAAAGAGAAGAGACTGAAATCATAGTGCCACAGTCACCACAGGCAGAGGGCAGCAGAAACCGAAGGCGGAGAGAGGCATCTTATCTGCTGATAAGCAGTGTGGGCAGGTACAACAGCATGTGTCTTTCTCTGACCTGTTCTCACAGGTCCTATGAGCTGTGCCTGAGTGTTGACCAATGGACTCTGCCCTTAACAGCTGGGCAGTCTTGGCCAACACACCTAGCCTCTCTGATTCCCTTCTTGTGGAACCATTGTGTGGACAAGAGGGGAGATGAGGGGATACCCAGGGCCTGACAGAGAGTTAATATTAGTCATTGGTATTATTGTTGCTGTGACTATTTTTCTTAATCACTGATAACACATTCTTTACCAACCTTTCCTTTCTCCTTAGGCCTGTCCTATAGTCAAAGCATCTATAACTAAACCAAGGTCTCACAAAGAAAAATGCCTTCTTGATTCATGTACCTTAGGAAGTTTCTTTTTCTGTGAAGTTTTTCACTGCCTTAGGAAGTTTTTTAACTTTTTAGAATCAATGCTCTTTACAAGTGGGAACCGAAGGCATTCTTGTTTACATGTGCTGCAGGGCACCTGGGGTGCTAGGACTGGTGAAGATGTTTGGCTAACTTGCAGGTGAGACTTGGGTCACAGGGCTGGTCTTTGTCTGATGCTGAGGCCACATTCTGCATCTCGGATTCCAGTAGCTGTCGGGGCAGTAGTGAGACTGTGTGGTTGGATGGGCACAACTGTTCACAGAGCACCAGGTGCCAGGGTCAGCCAAGTAGGTGGGTGTCCAAGTGTGACCTGGACCCAGTTCTGAGAGCAGAAAGCTTACAGGAGGAGGCTTTCTTATGGCCAAACTCTAAAACATTCATTGGGCTTGAAAAAGATTTCAAAGGAAATAGAGTGACTGTCCAGCACGAAGGGTAGGGAATAAACGGTGAGCATACCAACTGGAATGCTTCTAGGGTCTCTCTTTTATTGGAAATGGGTTTCTGAAAGCACAAGTAAGACTCCTCTGTGGGGGAGGCTGAGAACTCAGAGCAGCGAAAGGCTGCTAAGTCCCATGGAAGTTCAAACTCTCTTGCTGAATGACAACCATTTTGAAAGAGACTGGAAAGGAAGGCTGAGGAGGCAGGGAGCCGGGTACACACACATGCAGAATCCTCTGCAACGGGGCACACAAACCTGCACAGGAAAGCCTGTGACAGCAACTCCTGCCCCTGAAAGGCAAGACCTGGGGATGTTTGGGTGCCTGTGTAGAGCAGTTGAATTGAAATACCAGGAAGGTATAAATCACTGGCTGGCCCATCCATTTTTTGTGGAAATACGATGACTTCTTTCAGGTAGGTTAGTACCTTGCTTCTTGTTCAGTTAAAAATAAACCCAAGTGATCCCAGCTATAAAGAGACAGAGCAGCTAGGGGGCCAGATTTTCTGGAGATTTATTCCTTACCCCAGCAGGGTGGACGTCTAGAGCTGGGCAGTGCAGTAGGCCGGCTCAAGTCTCCGCTCTGCTGTGACAATCCTGAGACAAGTTGTTCCATCTTTGTGGGGAAAGCAGGGAAAACCACAGCTTCTCTGCAGGGCTCTCTGGGGTGTGACATAATGTCTGGAGCACCTCCTGTTAGCTATGATTACAGAGACTGCTCTGCAAGGGAAACAAAAGCTTGGGTGAAAAGGCAAAATCAGAGTGAGATCAGTGTCCTGATTTTATATACCCATACCGTCTTCTGTATCCAGGCTGTTTTGCATTCAGGGCTGAGTCACTTACTTGTGCTTTCAGAAACCCATTTCCAATAAAAGAGAGACCCTAGAGGCACCCCCGTTGGTATGCTCACCATTTATTCCCTACCCTTCGTGCTGGACAGTCACTCTATTTCCTTTGAAATCTTTTTCAAGCCCAATGAATGTTTTAGAGTTTGGCCATAAGAAAGCCCTAACCTGCATTATGTCATAAATTACCTCCTTTGACAACACTGGGTGATGTTGGGAGTCGAGTAATTCATCAGCAAGTTATCAGGTTAATTTTTTTCTGTCACAGGCATTCTTATATTCTGTCATCACAGTCTTTTATTGTTAATATACAGTAAGAGACAGTAGGAGATAGGTGCAGGGGTGGATGCTCACAGAGATAGATTTAAGATGTGATTTTAATAATATGTGATTTAAATCTCATATGATCGTTGGTCCCCAAGTACATCAAATGATCAACTCTTAGATTCAAAGGGGGTTAGTCTACTATAATGGTTCCCAATTTGTTTCATAGAATGCTATTCTTTAGATGTTGGTGGATTTTTGCCAGAAAGTTTTGGAAATACTATGTACTCTTTTTCATATTTGGAGATTGTTAATACACATTATCATAAGAAAGCCTGTTGAACCTTTTTAAGAGTCTTCAAACTTATTTGATGGCATACCATCCCCTCGTTTTTCTTCAGCACACGTTAATATCTGTAAGGATAAGCATATTTTAGGATGTAGTTTTGGAAATGTTATGTAGTGACAGTGGCCTGGACCTTCATTTTTAAAATCTTGTTCGGGTCTCACTTCACTGTGATGCCTCAGAAGCTTCCTGTGGGGCTGGTGTGTGGCTCCAGGCCTGTCTGTGTCCCTCAGGTGTTACATCACACTGGCTCAAGCACTGGGAATGAGCTTGGGCGGCGCTCCCGCTGGACCCGCGGGAACAGGCAAAACAGAAACTACCAAAGACATGGGACGCTGTCTTGGAAAATACGTCGTGGTTTTCAATTGCTCGGACCAGATGGATTTCCGAGGACTTGGACGGATTTTTAAAGGTGAGGGTTATATTTTTTATTTGATGAGAAATTTAAGTTAAGGTGGAATACTTGTTAAGATTTGTTTTTCAACAATTGGCTACATTTTCGTGTCATTTCTTAACTTTGTAAAAGTTTTTTGGACAATCTGAATCTTACCAGTGTTGTGTGGGTCAGATGTCGGCATCACTTGGCTTTGTAGGGGTCCTGTATCATTGCAGGTTGATTGTTTACAGAAAAAAGTGCCATATTGTGAGTTATTTTGGAGGCAGTTTATGTGTGATCTATTTGTTCAATTTTATTTTTGAACAGACTTATCTCTGGCTTGTCTTGGCAGCTGCACAATGCCTTTATCTTTGGCTTTCCAAAATTTTGTACTAATTGGATTTTCTATTTAATTTCCTTTCTAAGGACTGGCACAGTCTGGGTCCTGGGGTTGTTTTGATGAATTCAACCGTATTGATCTACCTGTTCTCTCAGTGGCTGCACAGCAAATTTCCATCATTCTGACATGTAAAAAGGAGCGTAAAAAATCTTTTATTTTTACTGATGGCGATAATG
Organism: Manis javanica; assembly: GCF_040802235.1. Lineage (NCBI taxonomy): Eukaryota > Metazoa > Chordata > Mammalia > Pholidota > Manidae > Manis > Manis javanica. The sequence goes on from NC_133156.1 coordinate 140,359,298, forward strand.
TGACAATGAACCCTGAGTTTGGGCTTTTTCTAACCATGGTAAGGAACCACATGGACAGCTACTGCATTTCAGCCTTCTTATCACAGTTTTTATGCATCGCCTTGGCCCTGTGTCACTTATTTTCTATGAATGGAAATTGGGATTTAATTCTCACTCCTGTTTGAAAGCCTTTGGTGTTAAACAAAGCTCATGTTAATAACTCATGACTTAGTCTCTCCAGTTAAAAGGAAAGTGAGATATGTAAATGAATTATCTGGTTGTCATTCCAGGTCTGTTGTGTGTACATAATGAATCTTTTAATATCGTGTGGATGTGTGATTGTGGCTCTATGACCATGTCATTCATCCCTGGGTTTTATTTTCTGTACAGAATCCTGGTTATGCTGGGCGGCAGGAACTCCCTGAAAACTTGAAGATTAACTTCCGCTCTGTAGCCATGATGGTCCCTGACCGTCAGATTATCATAAGGGTGAAGCTGGCTAGTTGTGGCTTCATTGACAACATTGTTCTGGCCAGGAAGTTTTTCACGCTCTACAAGCTGTGTGAGGAGCAGCTTTCTAAGCAGGTGTGACATTCTGAAGGTTTCTACGTACTTAGGCATGTTTAATTTTTTCTGTTCAGTAAAATCTTCCCCTTTTGAAAGATTGTAGACTGGGATTGTTGGCAAAGTACCTAGCTGGTACAAAATAAAAGGTTGTATCATTACAAAGATTATTTAATATGCAGTTTTATTAACAAGTACATTTCAGCAAATTAGTGTTTGCAGCATAGAAATGAAGTGAAAACTATCTGAACTGATATAAGAGCCCAAGAATTATGGAGATTAATATTTGGTCTCTATCTGATCTGTATGTTACGTGTTCTTATGGTGTTCAGGACCCTTTCAATCATTTACTCTTCTTCCTTCCGTGCTCACTCAAGTATTTGGCAAACTTTGCTAATTACCTGTCTTATCTATTGTAACTTCCTTTCTAGTTTCCTGTACCCTTTGGCTTAGCAGGCTCTGACATCATGTGGTTTCAGAGTTAAGAGGCGTGTATTACTTCTCTATTAGTTGTCTGTTGCTGGGTAACAATGTTACTGCAAAGTTAGTGGCTAAAAACCACACACATTTATCATTCCACAGTTTCTGTGGGTGGGGAGCCCTGGTACAGTTTGGTGGCCCCCTCTGCTTAGGGTCTAACAAGGCTGCATTCAGGGCTTGACCAGTGCTACGGTTTCATTGGATACTTGACTGGGGAAAGATTTACTCCCAAGATCACCCAAGTTATTGACAGACTTCTGTAAACTAAGGATTCCGTTTCTTGCTGGCTGTCCACTGGAGAAGGCCACCTTCAGTTTCCACAGGCTGCGTGCAGTTCTTTACTTTGTGGGGGTCCCCAGTGTGGCCACTTGCTTCTACAACGTGAGAAGGGAAAGGGGATCCAGTAGGGTGAGTCTTACAGTCTTGTTAGTCAAGATTCCCCAGAGAAGCAGAACCAAGAAGATATATACACACACACAGAGTTCTATTCAATGGTATTGGCTCTCCTTCAGCCTGTTCACAAGGCCATTGTGAAGTGACATGAGTCAGTGAGTGCAAAATAGTTGGCTCCATGCTGGCCTCTTGGTGAACATTCTGTGAATCTCACTTCATGCCCATAGATTCAACTCAGTCCAGTTCTGGTAAGTTTTCCTCAATTAATTCCAACCACCAACTACTCTCAAGTCATTGTTACTGTTATGCAGATACACTCATTTTTATTTTATTACCTCCATTAGAATTTGAACTTGAAGGGGCGGACTCAGTCCAAATATTTTTATGTGCTCCATCCTCTGAATGACTAGTGTTAAGTGATGTATACTCCTCCCAGTTACCTTAGGGGATGATTGTTTTGTTTTGTTTTGCTATAGATATTGTTTTATTGTGGTAAAAAATACATGACATTAAATTGGCCATCTTAACCATTTTTAAGTGTACAGTTTCGCTGTGTTAAGTGCATTCATGATGAAAACAGATGTCCATAACATTTTCATCCTGCAGAGCTGAAACTCAAAATCCATTAAAGAACAGCTTCTCTCTTCTACCCCCGTCCCCTGACAACCACCATTCTACTTTCTGTTTCTATGCATTTGACTACTTTATGTACCTCATATGGAATCTAGGTATTCAATACATAGAATCATACAGTATTTGTCTTTTTGTGACTGTCTTATTTTACTGAGCATAATGTCCTTAAGGTTCATCCATTGTGTGGTGTGGATAAGATTTGCTTTTTTATGGCTAAAGAATATTCCATTGTACGTATTTGTCACAGTTTATCCATTCATCCACAGATGGGTATTTGGATTGCTGCTGGCTCTTGGCTCTTGTGAGTAGTGTTGCTATGAATATGGGTGTGCAAATTCAACTGAGTCCAGTTCTGATAAGTTTTCCTCAATTAATTCCAACCACCAACTACTCTCAAGTCATTGTTACTGTTATGCAGATACACTCATTTTTATTTTATTACCTCCATTAGAATTTGAACTTGAAGTGGGGGGGACTCAGTCTCTTTGAGACCCTGCTTCAATTCCTTTGGCCATATACCCAGAAGAGGGACTGCTGGATCATATAATAGTTGTAGTTTTAATTTTTTGAGGAATTGCTATACTGTTTTCCATAGTGGTTGGATAAACTATTTTTTATTATTTTAACTTATATCTGTTGAAATTCATTGTGATTGAGCTTTTAGAAATATACATCAAGGGAACAATAAAGCTGGGGGCTTGGCATTCTGATTTGTCCTTATTCTCTCAAACTTTCTCTCCCACCTGTGGAAATCCTGGAATGTGGCTACTTTTCTTTCTCCTCAGTTCCCCTACCATTTTATTCACAGTACATTTGGTTGTCATGAGTGAGGTCTCAGTTTAATTTGGTTCAGAATTTTAGCTTTAGAGAATTGAGGGAGTTTTCTTATGGATGATTGATTAAGAAGAGTCTCAAGGGGACATGGATACTGTAAGTGGAAATTTATCCCTTTTCTCTGTCAACATATCTTTATTAATTCTGATCTAATTGATCAAGGCTTTAAATAATGATGGTATTAATGATGGTACCTGAGAGAACTGTTTTGGACGTTCTGTGTTTGCTCAAAAAAGATGTTGATACAAAAATTTATTGTTCCACTAACTGTACAGGTTTTCTGAAGGAAAATGAGTATTTATTCCTTATTGTGAATAGGTCTTCTGTCAAATTTGTAGAATTTCCATGGGTGAGTTAATACTGAAAGTAAGCTTGGTGCACCTTGTATTCTTCAGGTCCATTATGACTTTGGTCTGCGTAACATTCTGTCAGTTTTGAGGACATTGGGAGCAGCAAAGAGAGCCAGCCCTACGGACACAGAGTCCACGATCGTCATGCGTGTGCTTCGAGACATGAATCTTTCTAAACTGGTAAGATTCACAGATGGAAGCATTCCACCCACTCAAATGTCAGTTCAACTAATGAAGCACAAACGAGATTTAGAAATACTTAATTTAAGTTGCTCATTTAAAATGCTTAATTATCAGGTAAGGCACTGGAGAACATAACTTTAAATGACATTTTTTAAGAAGTTATTTTTGTGGTAATTCATCTCGAGCCTAACATATACCTATTGCAATAGAATTGAAATGGATTTTTTAAAGTCCACATGTTAAGTTTCTTAATACCTCAAGTCATTTTTGTGTTGAGCTAAAAATCTCACCTTCTTCAGAGTCTGTGGAGACTAGTAGGAGTTGTATGTAAATTCTACAAGTGTGTAATAATGTCACACACTTTCATATTACAGTAGAGACTAACTGATAACCAATTATCTAGTATCAGTGGATCTACATACAGGTGACAGAATGATATATTTTTTATTTTTAAAATAAAAATATGAACCAAATTCCAATTCCTAAATTTGTTACTATTGCTCATTTAAAAAATTATTTTCAACTTAAATGAGAAATCCTAGGCTATGTAGTAACTCCCCAAACTGGTTATTTTATGGAAAGGTTGTCATGTAGGAAATATTTTCTTTCCTTTTTTTCTCTCTTCTTCCTCCCTTTACTCCCCTTCCTTTTTTAAAAAAGGTTTTACTTTATGGGAAACATGAGGGAAATAATTTGAGCTTCAGTAAAGTTGATATTTTATTTACAGAAAATAAATAAATAACATAGTTATTATAAATAAATAAGTGGTTATGATAAAGTAATCTGGGTTGTGTGGGGCCTTTTCGGTTTATCTCTACATTGCTATGTTTGTGCCAAAATATTCAGTGTGATTTCCCTTTCTTTGTTAGATTGATGAGGATGAACCCTTATTTTTGAGTTTGATTGAAGATCTCTTCCCGAATATTCTTCTGGACAAGGCAGGTTACCCTGAACTGGAAACAGCAATTACTAGACAGGTAATTTCATTGGGCATCAAGGTCTGTGTCTCTTTCATCTGAACTTCATGGGAACAAAGGGAGATGCAGTGGCTGAATCTGTGGCTGTTGTGGCTCCTGCTGTCAGAGAGGCCATTGCAACAGCATCGATAGAGCTCCTCCTGCCAGGGGGTCTCCTATCGCCGTATGATCACCTGTCTAGTTGGCCACCTGCCAGTGGCCCTGTTATTGGTGGAAACTATTCCATACCAGCTTCTGAAATAAAATGTAATGGGTCAGTAGGGGCCAGTGGGGCTTAGCTGGCCACCTTGCCCAGGCTTGCCTTGGCTCTGTCTGGGGCCTGGTATTTGCACGTCTCTGGACTCCTGCCTCTGAGGGTCATTTGCAGTGATCTCACACAGCTCCTCAGCTGTCACTCTTTTTTCCCGGGTCCTGGATCACTTGTGATTTCTCCCTTGGGTTCTGAGGATCTACCATGCTATGTGAATCAGTAGGTGTCAGGATTTCTCATGGAACTTGGTACAGGCTTTAACTTTTTATAATTTCCTAGGAATGGAAATACATCATGTAAACCTTGTGCCTCATTTTCCGTTCCTCAGAACAGTTTGGAAAAAAAAAAGTTTTTATGAAATTGGTGATTAGCTTGTATTTACAAAATACATTTCAATTATTTGAAGATACTTGTAATTAAAATCAAATATGCTAGCATTTAATGGATATTTTCCTTTAAAAACCAATATATAAAAATATTAATTAGGTAAGTATGATAATTCATTTTGCAAGTGGTTTCTCATCATATGGCCAGATTAATTGTAACAATGCCTAAGGAACTAAGTATAAAAGTAATTTATAACGTGAGTTACATTAGTAATTTGTAGCATATGAAAAATCTGAAGAGCAAATGCATAGTATAAAATGATACATGATTATTATCTAAAAATTATGTAAGTAAAAAGCATCATTTACTATTGGTTTAAGCATAGCGTGACAGCAGAGAGCATGGATAGGAAAGAGCATGGAGCTGAATTTCTTCTACTGAAATACTCATTCTATAACTTTGCAAGTAGTAATCTTGGCTGAATTGCTTAGTCTGTCTGTGCTTCAATTTCCTTGTTGGTAAAATGCAGGCATCAATAGTACTAATCTCCTAGTGTTGTTATAAAGATTGAAGTTAGAAGTGTTTGTCAGAGTAACTTCCATATAGATGTTTGACAGATAAAAACTACCCAGTAGATTTACAAAGATAGCTTGAAGTTCACATGGAATTTTACCTTGGTATGCTACAACTTTTTTTTTCCGGTTTTTACATATCATCTTTGAAATTAAACTTTAAAAATACATTTTGATATTTGAGTCTTTATTCTCAAGTTGCTCCTAAGAAATGCCTTCAACAAAACATTAATATAAATGTATTCAGTTCCCAAAGACAAATGCAGCTATTTCTTATTAGTTTGGGATAATACTTTGATTATATTCAGCATGATTTTTGTCTCTGTTTATGTATTTTTTTCTGCTGTTAGGGTCCAGGCTTCCGAGGCTTCCCCAGAGAACAAACTACACAGGCATAGAGATGTAAATTCAAGCAAAGTTTTTATTCAGCTAGCTAGCTGAGGTCCAAGTCAGCCCGATGCAGCGGGTCTCAACAAGGACCCCGAGCACTCAGAGCCAAGGGTTTATATAGCAATTTCAAAGCACTTAACTCATAGCAATTTTCTATAACTATACATTATTCTTGCAAGACATATATCCTGGGGTTAAGCAAGGGCAGGGTAAGACTACTCCTCAAATGTTAGGGAGGTTCTGCACGATAAGCTTGGTATGTAAGATTTACTGACCAAGGTTAGCTGACCAAGGGTCACAACTGCCCACCACCCGGTGCTCATGATTAACTTGTTTTTCAAGGCCTTACCCAGGCCCAGGGTTTTTTGTTTTTTTGTTTTTTTTTTTTTTCCTCTGAGTCACACTCTCAGAAAATGGTTTCTAGGTTTCTAAGATGGCTATGCTTATGCTAATTTACTAATCTTACTAATGCTTAGATTCTACATTTCCCCACTTTCTTTTGACCATTCCAATCATGGAATGTTTGTTTCTTCCTGCTGTGTGAGTGAATGATACTGGTCTCAGCATTAGCACCTGAACAGCACTCACTCTTTCCCTAACAAAGGCTATTAGCCGGTTTAAGATACAGGGACCTAAAGTGAGAAGCAGTATAAAAATAAGCAAGGGCCCTGCCAGGGTGGATATCAGGGTTGTAAACCATGGGGATTTAGTAAACTAGGATTCAAATAGCCCTTGGCTGGCCTCTCGCTCTCTCTTCCTTTGATCTGGTCTCTCTCTAAGTTTAGACATTGAATCTCTTACTATTCCGGAATGGTCTGCTGTTAAGGTTTAGCTAAGTTTTATTAGTTCTTTTTCCTGACTCTTAATGCTCTCTGCACTCCTTTACATTTCCCCCCTTTTCTTGATTAGACTGTGGAATCTTCCACAGCGGCATCTGGGTCCTGATACCTTTGACGAAGGACTAAGAGTTGGACAGTGTCAATTCTTTCTTGCACAAACTTAACAAGCTTGTTAATTATGCACGGGCTAATCGTAAACAGCAACAGCAGGATGACGAGCGGCCCCGCAACGGCCGAGAGAAGGGTAGCAAACTAAGGCTTGTATTTGAACTAAGACTCAAACCAGCCTTCGCTACTTTCATATTCTTTACGCCTCTTCTCTAAATCTTTTTTCAGTTTGGCCAAGAAATCTCTGACTGCACCTGTTTTGTCTACATAGAAACAGCAATCTTCTCTTAAGGCTGCGCATAACCCACCTTCCTTTAAGAACAAGAGGTCCAGGCCTCTTCGGTTCTGTAGGACCACCTCGGACAAGGAGGTGAGGGATTGCTCTAGGTCTGATATTGTCTGTCGGAGTTGTTCTAGGTCTCTGTCGATTGCCAGCCTCAGGGCTGTGAGCCCCTTCTCTCGAGTTACAAGGGCTGCAATCCCCGTGCTTGCCCCTGCCATCCCTAGGGTGAAGAGGGTTCCAATGGTCAGGGCGGTAACAACCTCCCTCTTGCTCCGGTGGGGGCTCAGCCTTTCTTCCCAATAAGAAAGGAGAGATTCATGAGAATGATACATTAGGCGAGGTAGAAGGGCCACCAGCACACAAAACTCACTGTTAGCATTGAACACAGAGGTGGATAGGGCCGGAGTGAGGCCTGTCTTTGAGCAGAGCCACCAGACCGAGGAGGGTATAATCTACTTTCCCTGCTCTCACGTAGTGTTATTATAGGAGGAGCATAACTGGCTCTGGGTCGTCAGGACTGTGCCTACACACGTACCAACGACTGAGACTTGAGCGATTGTAAGTCCCCACGGTCTCCCGTCCCAGTAAGTGGGATGGGAATTGTTGATAGTGTAGGAGCCATTTATCCCGATTGCCTCATAGAAGGGGGGTGAACCTGGGTAGCATAGCCAACAGGGATCGGTGAGGGAGGAAGTGGTGTGGTTAAGAGTCTCCACAACTGCCTGCACCATTTCCCACATGGGATTATCTAACCCGGAGGGGGTGTGCTGGGCCCATAACCCAGAGGTCGATGGACTCGGTCCTCTCGTGGGCTCTGGAGCAAGCATTCTGGTCAGCATTTTTTCATCCTTTTTACTCAGGCCCTTGTCTTGGATTGAAGGTTTCTGAGGATTTATGACCGGGTTGGGACCTAAGGCTTTCTTGACTATTGGCTCAACTTTTAATTTGACTCGGATAAGGGTTCCAAAGGGAGGGGTCTGATAAAGATATAGGCCCCAGGTTAACCCTGTCTGCCATTGGGTGTTTTTTTTTCCTTGTTCTGTGAACTGGAGCTTGAGCAGATTACAGTCTGGGCTGTACCTAGTTCGGGTGCACGGTTTAACAAATGAGAGAGTGATGAGCTGGGGAGTTACTTGCCACTTCCACTCCCCGTCATTGGTGGTAACACAACTCCAGCGTGCACAGTATCGGGCCTCAGCCCCTCCACACTGCTGCTTCGCTGGCCCTGTTCGAAACCCTGGGCACGCATAAAACCCATTTCGACTCACAGAGACTCTGCGCTGCTTTTCTCGCCAGTCTCCTCCTCCCATTCCAACAGGACAGAACTGAGGGGCGCAGGGAAGAGGGAGGCCTGAATGCTGACTCTTGCCTTTTCCGCCTCTCTTTTCTAAGTCCGCTACTCTATCTAGGTTAAAGTACAGGTTAGGGAACCACGTGCCTAAGGGAGTCGTGTGGGAAGTGCGGTTGTATATTTTATGAGTTTCCCAGTTCTCTATTTCCCAGGCGAGCTGATAGGGGACATGGGGGTTAGGGTTCTGGTGGGTTGGAGGTAGCAGGAGCATCAGAATCACCAATAGCATGGTTCTTTTTATACAAGCGAAGCTTGAGGGGGTTATTAGTCTGAGTTACCCACCAATCTGGGCCCGGCGGGGGTCCCCGTTCTGTGTCGTCTCATGTAAACAGGGTCTCTCACCCGGAACTGATGAGGTACCGAAAGGTCCTCTGGCCGATAGGCTTCCTGGATGGACAACTTCTAGGAGCCGGTCCCATTGCCTCGACGAGATGTGGCTCTTTTCATCTTCGGTTTAGGTGTAGTTTTAAGGGATTGGCAGGATGCTGCTGCACCTTCCACTTTTCCTTACAGGCCCCTGGGTCTTTATGAGGCAGGACCTTCCGAACGTGGGTGTGGTGTACCCAGGGAGCGATACCATCAACCTTGAGAGCAGTGGGGGTGGTAAACAATACAACATAAGGTCCTTTCCACCTGGGCTCGAGAGTCTTCACTTGATGTCTTTTGACCTATACTATATCCCCTGGGACTATGCCATGTTCCGGGCTCGGAATTTTCCCGCCCTCATAATATGCTCTGATCAGGGGCCAGATTTCTTGCTGCACTTTAGCAAGAACTTGCAACACATTCAGATAGTCAGGGGCCGGGTCCTCTGCATCGGGAAGCTGCACTCGTCGAGTTATAGGTGGAGGGGCCCCATACATTATCTCAAATGGAGTTAAACCATGTACATAGGGGGAGTTCCGAGCGCGGAAGATGGCTAAGGGAAGGAGAGTCACCCAGTCCCCACCAGTCTCCAATACCAATTTAGAAAGGGTCTCTTTCAAGGTCCGATTCATTCTCTCTACCTGCCCAGAGCTTTGTGGGTTATAAGCACAATGTAACTTCCAATCTACTCCCAAAGCTAGGGCTAGTCCTTGCAGGACTTTGCTAATGAAAGCCGTGCCGTTATCGGAACCTATTGCTTCAGGGACCCCATATCTGGGGATGATTTCTTCAATTAATCTTTTTGCTACTACCTGGCTAGTCTCATGCTTGGTTGGAAAGGCCTCCACCCACGCAGAGAAAGTATCTACCATAACTAGCAAATACCTGTATCTATACTTCCCTGGTTTTATTTTGGTGAAGTCTATTTCCCAATTCCTCCCTGGAGCCCTCCCCCTTTCCCGGGTACCTGCTGGGTGCAGCCCTCTTGGGGCTGGTCTTAGCATTGCACAGCTACTGCATTCTTTCATGATCTGGCGAGTCCCCTCATTCTGGTGGGGAAACACCAACTGCGCAGACTGGAAAAGGCTGAGCAGTTTTTTCCACCTAGATGGGTGGACTTATGCAGATTAGCAAGCAGGTACTGTCCTAATGCTTCTGGCAAGATCAATCTACCCTCCTGGTCCCTACCCCAATGTCCCTCTCCAAACACTTCCCCCGGGACTTGTTTCCTAATCCACTCAAGATCTTGAGGGGAATACTCAGGTTTGGGCGGCAGTGCGGGCAGTTCAGGTATGGGTATTTCGAGGGCTGCAAGCACAAGAGAGTCCGAGAGGGCTGCCCTTTTAGCTTCTGCATCTGCATGGCTGTTGCCGATGGCCTCGGGTGTCTTCTTTGATTGGTGGCCCAGTACATGTATAACTGCTACCGCTTTAGGTTTTTCAACAGCAGCTAATAGTCTTTGGGCTTCTTGCAGATTCCTCAGTCCCTTCCCTTCCGTGGAACGGAATCCTCTTTCTCGGTAGATGGCACCATGGACATGGACAGTGCCAAAGGCGTATCTGCTATCTGTGTAAATGTTGGCCCGCTTTCCTTCTGCTCTTTCCAGGGCCTCAGCGAGAGCAATAAGTTCTGCCTTCTGTGCTGAGGTGCCAGGGGGCAGAGCTGTGCTCCAGACAACTTCCCCATCGTGGGTTACTACTGCTGCCCCTGCTCTCCTGACCCCCTCTTGCACAAAGCTGCTCCCATCCGTATACCAATTTAGCTCACAGTTCAGTAACGGTGTGTCTTTCAGGTCTGCTCGCACCTGGATAATTTCGGAAAGGATATCTCTACAGTCATGGATGGGGGTCGTCAGATCTGGGTCCGGCAGAAGGGTGGCAGGATTTAGGGTTACCGGGTCAGAGAAGGCGATTCGGGGAGAATCTAGTAGGAGCCCTTGATAGTGGGTGAATCTTGCGTTCGTCATCCATTTTCCTGGAGGATGCTTGAGGATCCCCTCCACGGTATGTGGGGCTGTTATTCTCAGATTTTGGCCAAAAGTCAGCTTGTCTGCCTCTTTTACCAGTAGAGCGATGGCTGCTAGGATACGCAGACAAGGTGGCCACCCGGAGGCCACTGGGTCTAGCCGCTTGGACAAATAAGCCACAGGTCTCTTCCACGGGCCCAGCTGCTGAGCCAGAACTCCTTTAGCTACTCCCTTCTTTTCATCTACAAACAGGATAAAGGGTTTTTCTGGGTCTGGCAGAGATAGGGCGGGGGCCCGGAGGAGAGCTTCTTTTAGTCTGTCAAACGCCTCTTGTTGTTCCTGTATCCATTGCCAGCCCGGCCCTTCTTTGGTTGCTTCATATAGTGGTCGGGCTATTTCTGCGTACCCTGGAATCCAGAGCCTTCAAAACCTGGCTGAGCCAAGAAATTCTCTCACTCCCCGGGGTGAGGAAGGGATGGGGATAGCCAGGACAGTTTGCTTCATGGCCTGTGTTAGCCACCTGGCTCCATTAGATATTGTGTACCCCAAGTAGACTACTGACCTCTGACAGATGTGGGCTTTCTTGGCGCTGGCTCGATATCCCAGTTCACCTAGTTCAGCCAGCAAGTTCCCCGTGGCTTCTTCGCACTCTTCACGGGTTTCTGCGGCCAGCAACAGGTCATCTACATACTGCAACAACGTCACGTGGGGGTGGCTCCTGCGAAAGGGCTCCAAGTCCTGGCTTCAGGCTTCATTGAATAAGGTGGGAGAGTTCTTGAAGCCCTGAGGCAGTCTAGTCCAGGTAAGCTGCCCTTTTTTTCCTCCCCCTGGCTCTTGCCACTCAAAGGCAAACAAAGGCTGACTAACTTCAGAGAGTGGAATACTAAAGAAGGCATCTTTCAGGTCCAGAGTAGTATACCACACATGCGTGGGTGGCAGGTGGCTGAGTAAGGTGTAAGGGTTAGGCACTGTAGGATGGATGTCTTCTACCCTCTCATTGACTTTCCGCAAGTCTTGCACTGGCCTATAATCTTTGCTGCCAGGCTTCCTCACTGGAAGCAGAGGCGTATTCCATGCAGATTGGCAGGTCTTAAGGATTCTTGTCTCTAACAGTCTATGGATATGGGGTGCTATCCCTTTCCTAGCCTCTTCTGGCATTGGATATTGCCGGACCCGGATGGGTAGAGCTGCGGCTTTGAGTTGAACAACAACCGGGGATAGGTGTTTAGCGAGACCAATTCCTCCGGTCTCGGCCCATGCGGAAGGGAACTTCTGTACCCAAGAGTCTATCTCTCCCTGGCCCCCCTTTTCTTGATCTGCCTGAAACAGACGATGTTCATCGGCCAGGGAAAGAGTTAACACATGCGCCGGTTGTAGGGGCTGCCCTTCTTTGTCCATGATTTTTATCCCTTCGGGTTCAAAATGAATGCGAGCCCCGACCTTGGTTAATAAGTCTCTGCCCAGCAACGGTGCGGGGCTTTCGGGTACGACCAGGAATGAGTGAGAGACCTGATGCCTTCCTAGGTCCACTTTTCTGTTAGTAGTGCAGGCACATTTCCTGGACCCTGTCGCTCCCTGGACTATACTTGTGCGTCCTGGGTTTAGGGGGCCGTGGGCCTGGTTGAGAACTGAATACTGTGCCCCAGTATCTACCATAAACCCAATGGGAGTCCCCTCCACGCACAGGGTTACCCAGGACTCGGGGAGGGGTGCCGAGCCCCGTCCCCGTCAATCCTCCTCTCCTAGGTGCAGGGTCTTAACAGGGTTCCCTCTCCCTTGTTCCCTCCTTTGGGGGCACTCCCTCTTCCAATGTCCATATCTCTTACACAGGGCGCATTGATCTCGTCCTAGTCAGGATTGACGGGGTCCTGTTCCTTGAGGTGGCCTAGGGCCCTCCTTCACCCCTGCCAGGAATATCCTGGCCATCTCTTCCCTCTGCTTCTTGTTCTCCCTTTTCTGAAATTCTCTGTCTTCCTTCCTATTTTTCTCCTGCATTACCCATTTCTCTTTCCTCAGCCTTTCTTCTCTATCTTCCGGAGTTTCTCTAGCATTGAAGACCTTTTCTGCCTGCTGCAGCAGCTCTCTAATAGAGATCTCCCCTAGGTCCTCCCGCTTGTGGAGTTTTCTCCGGATATCGGGGGCTGCCTGGTTGATGAATGAGAGGACTACAGCTGACTTATGTTCCTCTGCTTCCGGGTTTATGGGGGTATACTGCCGGTAAGCATCAAACAGCCTTTCCAGATACGCGGCTGGGCTTTCCATTTCCCCCTGAACAATAGTTTTTACCTTAGCCAAGTTAGTGGGCCGTCTGGCGGCTGCCCGGAGACCGGTCATCAGAGTCTGGCGGTAGACCCGGAGACGCTCCCTACCTTCTGCAGTTCCGAAGTCCCAATCTGGGCGCGTAAGTGGGAATGCCTCGTCGATGATGGGCTGGAGGGTAGTGGGTCTTCCATTTTCTCCGAGGACATTTTTCCTGGCTTCATTGAGGATACGCTCTCGTTCTTCCATTGTGAAGAGAGTGCGGAGTAATTGCTGGCAGTCTTCCCATGTGGGACGATGGGTAAACATAATGGACTCCCCTAAACCTATAAGACACTTGGGGTCCTCTGAGAAGGGAGGATTCTGAGTCCTCCAATTATAAAGGTCACTAGATGAAAAGGGCCAATATTGATATTGCTGAGCAATGCCAGTACCGATGGCACGCACAGGCAGAACTGGCACTGCTCCTTCTGAGGTGGAGGAGGGAGCCTCCCCTTCTTGTTCCCTGGCCCCTCGAGACCTTAGCTGCATTCCTCCAGTTCTACCTGGCACCCAGTGTGGGGCCAGGGCGGGGGAGTGTGAGGAAGCTCTTTCCGGCCTCCCGCCTCCCTCTGCTGAAGAATCTGGGGAAGCTGCAGCCGCCTGGTTCCTGCTGGGTTCCCTAGCTGCATTTTCTATCCCCCCGGCAGCTTCACCCCTCTCCTCTGCATACGGGGGTGGCTGCTCAATCGGCGGGAGGGGGTAAAGAGGAGAACTGTTGGGGAGGACAGGCAGCGCACTTGGGCGCACAGGATTTCTGGCCTTGCGATCAGAGGGCTTTGATTTTTCCTGGGCAACTAGGACGGAGGTCTTTTGTGGGTCAGTATGAGGTTTCTCCACCAAAAAGGGCTCCAACCAGGAAGGGGGATTCTCGGCCAAATTTTCCCAGACAAGAATATAGGGAAGTTGGTCAGGGTGGCCCTCAGGACCTGGCCGGGAGATAATGGCTTTGATCTTGCCAATAAGGTCCAAAGAAAGAGACCCCTGGGCCGGCCAGCCTACTCCGAAGGAAGGCCACTCGACTGAGCAAAAGGTGTCGAGCTTACCCTTCTTGATGCCAAGGCTCATACTTAAGGCCTGTTCCTTGACCTTGGGGAAATGGGAGAGGATCAGACTCTTAGGAGTAGCCTGAGTCTGACCCATGGTGAGAAAGAAGAAGGAAAAAGAATATGAGGGAGACAAAGGCGAAGGATGAAGATGCCACTTCAAACAAAATGACTGTTGTATGTGCTTATAAACGAGTGCCTGTCGTTGCAGAGTTTTTCTTCCGCGGGGGACGCGAATTTATCTGGGATTCGCAGCTGTGACCCCCTTATCCTGTCACGGGAGTCTTCTAGCGGCGGGCGCCCTAATGGCTCTTAATTGCCCGACCTGTGCCCGCAGGGAATGATGTAGTGGCAGAAAGGAGGAACAGACAAACAAAATGACTGTTGTATGTGCTTGTGAACGAGTGCCTGTCGTTGCACAGTTTTTCTTCCGCGGGGGACGCGAATTTATCTGGGATTCGCGGCTGTGACCCCCTTATCCTGTCATGGGAGTCTTCTAGCGGCGGGTGCCCTAATGGCTCTTAATTGCCCGACCCGTGCCCGCGGGGAAAGATGTAGTGGCAGAAAGGAGGAACGGAGAGAGCAGAAGAACCTTAGAACTAAAATGAGAAGTGCAAAAAGAAATATAAACCAAAACCAAAACACAGTAAAACAATCAATGATAACACCAAACATACACACCACATCTGATCGCACTCGTTCGGACCGGTCCTTCTCTCACTCTGGTGCGCACCACACTCACCACTTTCAGGGTCCTCAAAAACTCTCGTAATTCTCCCGAAGGGCGTCCACTCGGACTGCCGCAGGGTGACGAGCTCGATCTTTTCCTCCTCGGGTGCCAGTTTTCTGCCGATCGGATTTGCCTTCCTAAGGCCGAGTCACTCAGACCCTAGGGCCAGGATTGGTTACCTGGACTTTTACCCAGGGTCACTAACCTGGGGGCCGGGAGTACCAGCCCGGACTTCCTCACTCGGGACCACTAACCCGAGACCATACACGGGATGGCGACTCCCGCTTTATAATGGATTTATGCAGACACGAGGGGGCGACCCTCGAATTACACTGCCCCGTCCGGACAATTAGACCTTGCCTCCAGCTGTCCTTTGTTCTCAGGGAAGCCGCTCGAATCCCGGACGAGCCCCCAAATGTTAGGGTCCAGGCTTCCGAGGCTTCCCCAGAGAACAAACTACACAGGCATAGAGATGTAAATTCAAGCAAAGTCTTTATTCAGCTAGCTAGCTGAGGTCCAAGTCAGCCCGATGCAGCGGGTCTCAACAAGGACCCCGAGCACTCAGAGCCAAGGGTTTATATAGCAATTTCAAAGCACTTAACTCATAGCAATTTTCTATAACTATACATTATTCTTGCAAGACATATATCCTGGGGTTAAGCAAGGGCAGGGTAAGACTACTCCTCAATGGTTAGGGAGGTTCTGCACGATAAGCTTGGTATGTAAGATTTACTGACCAAGGTTAGCTGACCAAGGGTCACAGCTGCCCACCACCCGGTGCTCATGATTAACTTGTTTTTCAAGGCCTTACCCAGGCCCAGGGTTTGTTTTTTTTTTTGTTTGTTTGTTTTTTTTCCTCTGAGTCACACTCTCAGAAAATGGTTTCTAGGTTTCTAAGATGGCTATGCTTATGCTAATTTACTAATCTTACTAATGCTTAGATTCTACACTGCATTATATTTTTTTGGGTAAAATACATGATCTAAAATTTACCATTTTAACCATTTTTAAGTGTACTGTTCCAGCGGCATTGAGAATGTTCACATTATTGTGCAGCCATCACCACCAGCCATCTTCATAACTCTTTTCATCAAACTGAAACCCCGTAGCATGAAACGCCGACTCCCCATTCCTCTACCTGCTCCCTGCGCCATGGCCGTGTTTATTTTGAACACCATGTTAAGTCGAGACCACTGTTGATGTGGCCTAATGTTGGCGTTTTGTTATGATTTCAGGTTGAGGGAGCTGGTTTAATTAACCATCCCCCTTGGAAACTGAAAGTCATCCAGCTGTTTGAAACCCAGAGAGTGCGGCATGGAATGATGACCCTGGGGCCTAGTGGGGCAGGAAAAACCACCTGCATCCACACCTTGATGAGAGCCATGACAGGTAGGGAAGGGAACAGTCAGTCAAACTGCGTGGCGCTGGGCAACACATTTAAATAGTTGTGATGCATTTGAATGCCCCAAGAAGGGCCCAAAGGTAGATGCATGGATATGTGTTTTTTATAGGAGGGCCTGTTGCTTTCCTGGGTACATTTATGGGTATGTTAATGTACATTTACTAGGTATATTTTAGAGATAACATATTACACTATTGGATTAGAGGGGAAAAACATTTTTTTCCAGCTTTGTTGAGATTTGATTGATATGTATCTTTGTGTGACTTTAATGTGTAGAACAGACTGACTTGAAGCATTTATATATTAGCAGCAGAGCATTAGCTACCACCTCCATCTGGTCACATAGTTACCATTTCTTTTTTGTGGTGAGAATATTTAAGATCTACTCTTTTAGCAACTTTTTAGTGTATGATACAGTATGATTATCTATAATCACCATGCTGTATGTTAGATCCCCAAACTTGTTAGTTACCTAACTGGAAGTTTGTACCCTTTGACCAATATCTCCCCATTCCTCCCATCACCCACTCCCTTGTAACCATTATTCTACAATCTATTTCTCTGAGTTTGACATTTTTAGATTCCATATATAAGTTATATCATAAAGTATTTATCTTTCTTTGACTTATTTTCACTTAGCATAATGCCCTTAAGCTTCATCCATGTTGTTGCAAATGTCCTTCTTGGATGAATAAAATTCCATTGTGTGCATATAGCACATCTTCTTTATTCATTCTTCTGTTGATGGACATTTAGCTTGTTTCCCTTTCTTGGCTTTTGTGAATAATGCTGCCAGAAAAATATTTTTTTTAAAGTGACCTTATGCATTGTGTTATATGTTTTACCTATGTTATTTAATTTTCACAATGATTTTGAGATGTGGCTATTTATTATTCCTGTTTCATACAGAAAAAGTCAAGACTCAAAGAAATGCTCAAGGTTGCAAAGATGATAAGTGTTGGAACTCAGAATTAAGGACAAGGTCTACTTATGAAAAAATGCAGACTTTTCCAGTATACCATGCCACTTCCCAATAATGACTTAATACAACATGCTACCTCTTAATAAACAAAAAATAATTCCAATCCCAACTCTTGAAATCTGTGTACTGACAGTCATCCTAAACATGAGATAATTTCCCACCTGGAATAGGAATAAGATATTTTTCTGGTGAAATTAAGTGAATGCATTTAGTTTCCAAAGTCCCTAAGCCTTGCATTGAAGTCCCTACCCTGAGGTCATCTGAGAATAATGGGCATTCATGACTATTCTTGCATTCTCTGGTTCTGAACAGACATTGATGACTCTCTTCCTAAAAGCATAGGCAACCTCTAGCCATGGCAGAGTTGAGTACCAAAATTTCACAGAACTTTGGCAGTTGGAATGCATCTTGTATGGACCCACAGGGAAAAGGTGCCTCTTTGGGCTTTCAGTCAGTTCATGGAGCTCCAATGCCCTGATAATGTATTGGTGCTTGCTGGAGACTGTACTTGCTCTAGGGTCCTGCACACACTGGATTTAAGCTCAGCATCCTCAGCTTTGGGGCCAAGTGAATTCTGTACATCAGGCCTCTACCAGGGGGTCTTCACACTGAGACAGGATTATGTTCTCAGCTATCACCTGCCTTTGCCAAAACTGAGAGCTCATACCTGCAGGATTTATCATGTGTTTTCACGTGTGCTGTTAAGATTCTGTTCTGAGATTTTTACATAGCTTTAAAATGTGTTTTCCTCTCAAATTATGCTTCATAATACTTTTGTTGTTTTTATGTAACTGCCTCATTACCAATAAACTTACAAATGCACCTGGTACAAGGACTTGAACAAAATGTGTACTAAATATTAAACAATACAGATACATTATGTATAATATGTTTAAATTATGTAATCCATGTGGCATCACTGGCTTTGGAGAAGTTCTTTATGAAGATGAATTAATTATTAGTCTAATTCATCTTCACTACATTAACCTGTTCTTGGTTATAGTGTGTAGGGCAAACATTTGGTATCATTAGTAATACATTGCTTCTTGTTGAAAATTTTAATTACCCAAATGATTGAGAAGGTAATTGGGTTGAACTTGTAGATCTGTGTATGTTACCTGTTCCCTTATTATTGCGTGTTTTTTCATCAGATATCTTTGATGTTCTGTACTTGGAGGTTCTGCTAGGTTCTGTACTAGAGATGGGAAAGCAGACATAAAAAAAATGGCCATATTTTCAAGCAGCTTACAGTGTAGCAAGTGACACAACACGGAGTTTCTGTGGGGAAGTTTGTACAATTGTGCTGTGAACAGAGGCAAAGGAAACCAGAAACTTTTGAGCAGGTGCTACTCCAGCTGAGGTGTGAGGGTTCAGTAGCAGATGGATTAAGAACAGAATGAAGAGCTGTGTAGGTAGTGGGAAGTGCTTTGGTTACAATACAATGTAACTTGCATGGGGTGGGACTTGGGAGCACGGGGGTTGGGGGTTAGCAGATGCTATGGGCGCCCAGTGCCACATCTCCTTGACCCTCCCTCCCCTGCTACAGATGCAGCTGTTGGACAGATTCTCCCCCAAATGCCAGTGGTGTCTCCTAGTTTTGTAGCCTCATGAGTTTCCTTGAAGCTAAGGAACTGACTTAGCCTGAAAGTAGTGGTTGGGTGGGAATTTATGCCCCTGAGGCAGCCATCCCCTCACCCAATGGGGGAGAAGAGTTGAAGACAAATGCCCCACCTCCTGCTGTTAGAGGGACAGTACATCTGTGACGTGTTCACCAGAGAGCCCCCATCAGGGCTTTCTCTCCTTTTCTGTCTTGCTCTATCCTTCCCCTGGCTTCAGACTCCCAGGCCACATGACCGTGTCTCAGGCTTTGCTTTCTGGGGGAATGCAAATGAGCACAGTAGGCACGGCATGAGGAGCTTTGTAAGTCTGCTAAATGTCTAGGTTCTTATCTGCAGGTGATGGGAAGCCACTGAGCTGGGGAGTGGCGTGACCAGCTCTTTGCAGAAGACCATCTGGTGGCCCTGTGAAGAACAGACTGTGGGACTTGGGGGGTGAGGTGGTCTGTAGTCCATAAAGAGGTGACAGCAGGACGAGGGTTCCTACTCAGGGCCAAGTCCATGAAGGTGGAGTGATCAAGACAGTAAAGAAGAGCCTAGGAGGATAATTTAGAATAATTAATTTAACCAATAATTTGAAAGTCAAACACTTTCCCATAGGGTTTTCTTATAAAACTGTTATGGTATTTTAAATGAAAATGGTACATTTCTTCCTACTACCATAATGAAATAATTTTTCATGGTTTCTTTTATATGGGTAACAGACCAAGTCCAGTTTTTACCTATGATGCGATCATACACTTAAAGAGTTTCCTGGCCTTTTGTAAAGTGTGATTATATTAAAAACCTGTTGCTGGTCTTATAGATATTATTTATTAAAAATGCTGAATTGTGAGTAACTTGAACTTGAGTACTGTAAAATATTTCAAATAATGACTCCCATTCCTTTTGCGATTTTTAAAAAAGTGAACTATGGCCTAATTTTCTAAATGAGTTTTAATTTAACACCTTTTTCAATGTGTGTATGTGCGAATGTGTGCCTGTGTTTGTTGCTCTTTCGCATAGTATGTAGTATTTTAGTGTCTGTTTTTTATGATTTTATACATTAAACCTTATTCTTCTTCTCTTATTAATCACATTCCTTAAATACAGAATCTAGGGTTTGAAAGTATCTTTTCTGAGGTTGGTGACAAAAAAAAAGTTCTTGATTCCTTCAACGTTAGTGTAGCTGATTTTTTTCCAAATGAGCAAGAACACATCTTAGCAAATCAAAGTTTATAATGGAGGGAATGAGGCAGCCTCTAGGAGATATTTCAGATGCAAGATTTAATCCAGTACACTGCAGACCAAAAGATTTCTGAGCTGTGAAATTTGAAGTATTTCCAGATTGCATTAATTCCTTCATGGTATCCTTTTTCTCCCCGTTATGTAACATGCAGTTTTCTTTTACAGAAGAAGAAAAGCAAAAATGCTTTAGTCAGTAAAATACAGTGAGGCTAATTCTGACAACTCATAATGCTGAAAGACATATATTTTCAAAAGAATTTTGCATTTTTCATAGTTTGAACACCTGCTTGATAGTGCATAGCAAATTTGTCCCATATTGCCTAATGACAACAGTTCTTCTGTTCTGAGTTGTTATAATTCGCATTTACTTGGTGTAGATTGTGGAAAAGTGCACCGGGAAATGAGGATGAA
The DNA here is from genome assembly GCF_040802235.1 of Manis javanica. Lineage (NCBI taxonomy): Eukaryota > Metazoa > Chordata > Mammalia > Pholidota > Manidae > Manis > Manis javanica. The sequence continues at coordinate 140,379,855 of NC_133156.1, forward strand.
TCCCAAAGCGATCACAGCCCCACAGATGTTTGGTCGGCTTGATGTGGCCACAAATGACTGGACTGATGGGATATTTTCTACGCTTTGGAGGAAAACACTGAGGGCTAAGAAAGGTAGAAGATGAATTACAAGTACTATTTTTGACATGTGGTTCTAAATAAAATCCTTGGTGGCTGTTTATAATCAGTAGAACAACTGTATTCTTCATATAACATCTTAGTCAAACTAAGGAGTTATAAATCAGTGTGATATTTGTGAATATTGAAATTATTGGTTAGTATATTTAAAATTCTCCTCTCCCACCTCCCCCTTTTTTTGGGCTACAAAAAGAATTATTTTCCTTTTGAAAAAATGTTCCTGTATCCCTGTGGTATCTTAGAAAAATATATATAGACAAAGCTGTTAAGGAAAATTGATAGTATTGAATAAAGTGTTCTTACGTAACTATTTCCACTGGCTCTTTTAAAAATGTACTCTTATTTAAGTCTGACCTATTTTTAGAGAACTGATTCTTCTTTAAAAATCACAGGAGAAAATGGGCTTCTTTGGGAAGAAAATTGTGTATGCCAAAACAAAGTCTACATTGAAGTAACAAATTATTCTGTTTAAATAGATGTCCACTGATGTTCAGTTGTGTAAACAAACTTGTTAAGGACTGGGGTTCACTCTGAATACGCTCAATTATGAAGTCTGCGAATTGAACCCAGTGTTTTCAGAAAATAACCTCAGATGGAAGAGGTGATATTAACTCTCCTCTCATTGTGTTTTCTCACTCCTGAGTGAGTAAGGGAGAGGGACAGTGGATGCAATCACAAGGAGAAAGAAGAACACAGAGGAAAGAAAAGATACTGGACATGACTTCATGAGTCTATGCTTTAGGCAACAGCAATCCATTGAAAAATGTTCATGGTGGTGTCCCTGAAGTTCTCATTTAGGGAATGTGGCCGACCAACCTAATATCAATTGCCAAAAGAGAAATGAAAACGCTTAATTTCTAAAGTGTTCTCATATCAGCAGTTGTTTAACTGGAAATAAATCAAATTTTGTTTCTGATTGGTTCCAGTAATCCTGTGTAAACACAGATCCAGGGACCAAATGTTACTTTAAAGAATAGGAGCTCAGAGAGGTGGTTTTTTTCCCTCCTAGAAAGAGGCAACATAGGCCTTTTCTTTCAAAGCGACTCTCGTGATTAGATCATAATTCTACTTAAATTCGAGTTGAATGAGCATAATTAGGATTTTCAAAGCAGTTTATTTGATGTAGAATATTCCACAGTTTGTTGCATAGTGAGTAAAAATTAGAACTACAAACTTTGTCTTGGTATTGGTGAGGAAGAGAGGTTAAGAAATCGAGAGGAATTATTGACCAAATACCTACATTTACAGTGGCATTCCTGTTGAGCATCCTGCTGATGTTGGTCAATTTTGTTTTAAACCTCCAAATATCTCCTTAAGTGATTCTTATGAAGTTTTACCCCTAGTGTCCCCTCTGGACCTGCTCTATTAAGCAGCCAGGTGACCTCAGCCTATCAAATACAAATTGTCAATTCAGTCTAGTCTGGCTCTCAGAAGATGATCATTGATCATTGCCTTTCTTGAAACTCTGCCATCACTGGCTTTGGGGATATTTACCAGCTCCTCTCCTCCCACTTCTGCTTCCCTGAGAGGTCCAGCAGGGGCAGGAGCCAGAAAAAGAGACCCTAAGAAGCGTATCAGAAGTCTAATGGTTGAAGGGCTCTGTCCTCAGACATCTTGTCACTATGTACACTTATTATCTAGAAGAAATGTACCCAGTCTAGGGTTTTAAATGCCATCTCTAAGCTGGTGGCTTCTGCATTTTAATCTCCAGTCCTGACTTCTCCCTTGGTTGTCCAGTTTAACAGGTGTATGCAATCTCTCCTGTACCTCTCAAGCTTAACATAGGCAAGCCAGAATCAATTCCACGGCTCTGCCTGTCTTGGTCCGCCTGTCTCTCTGACTGACCACGCACATCCCTTTCCTCTTGCTAAGCAGATTCCACTTCTTGTTGTTCCTGGAACATGATCACCCTTAACTTGTACCCACTTTGCACATGCTATTCCCACTGCCTGGAAAATTCAACCTCACTTACATCATTTCATTCTCCTCATGAAATATTTCATTGATCAACTTATCTAATGCAATGCAACATCCTCTTATCCTGCCTAATTTTTCTTTTCATATACATTTCTTTGCTGATTGTTTTGATTATCACCTCTGTCTCTTAGAATGTAAGCTCTATGAAGACAGCATGTCTTACCACAACATCACCAGATCCTAGAATAGGGCTGGTACAATGAAGGTGTTCAATGAACAAATGACTTTTTGCTTTGATTATGGGCTTTAAACAATTCATATATAAAGAATTGGAAAAGATCTGTGCGATAAAATAACTTCAATGAAAGCTTTATTTAAAAATTAATGAAAATTACATAAAATTTTAGAATTTCTTCAAGCATGGTGGTTATGTGTATGTAGTTATGTGTATATAGTTATGTATTTATGCACAAATGTGTATGTATGCTTTCCTCCCCTGTCTTTCATGGGATATTCTAGGGGAGCATATCTGGATAGTTCTTGATGGCCCAGTAGATGCCATCTGGATTGAAAATCTGAATTCCGTTTTGGATGATAACAAAACGCTAACCCTGGCCAACGGCGATCGGATTCCCATGGCTCCAAACTGCAAGATTGTTTTCGAACCTCACAACATTGACAATGCTTCGCCTGCTACTGTCTCAAGAAATGGAATGGTTTTCATGAGTTCTTCTCTCTTGGACTGGAGTCCTATTCTTGAGGTATGATTGGAATCTTTCTATTGTATAATTAAATAGGAAAACAGAGCCTTTGACATCCTTTTAGAACACATGCTGATTTATCTGCAGACCTGCAGTGTAAGTGCATTTAAATGCTAACGTCTGTGGAAGATCCTTGAGTGCTCTGGGACATTCCTAACCTGATTGCCCCTTACACGTTTCATTCCCTAATCATTTTAGGCCTGTGAGTTACACCCCATGGGTTGTGGAATAATTGCAAGGCTTGGGTTAATCAATAATCCCACCAAACTGTGGCTGAATAAGTAAAATTTAATCTTATCACTTTGGGGATTCATGACATTTTAAAAAAGTACTCATTCTTCACATAAAGTTAGAGAACAATCATAGAATATTAACTTGAATACAATTTATTAAAATTGCATATAAAAATTTTATGAGATCCAAAGGTCATAATATTAGTTTTAAGTTGGTACTTGGAAATAATATTTCAGATAATATCTCTTCAATTCATGATAAGGTATATTATTTTATTACTACCTATATATTCTATAGTATGTTGACTATAATTATATTGTAATTAAGTGCTATGTATACTTAGATATTTCCTAAATAAATACTATATTGTAAGGCAGAATGCTTATTAGGTTAGCCACCTGTAAATTTTTTTTGACATTGTTGGTCAAACTTATTATTTTCATTAATTAAAAATATTATTTTCACTTTATTTAATAAAATAAAAACATATTTTATTATTTCATTATTTCATTATTATAAATTTTTTGGAGATGGTTTTGATTGAAAAATTAGGAATTTGTAACTTAATAAATAAAGTAGATGTTTATTTTATATTGTCATTACATTTTTGTGTTCCTTTTTCTATATGTGTATATTTTAACTTATAATAGTGTCTTTTCAGAATTTACAAAACTCTGGGTTGCTAAAGGGTTTAAATTTGGTAGAGTGTGAAAATGTGAAGAAGGAGGAGATAATACAGTAAAGTGATTTGGATTTGGGTGTATGGTTGAATATGCCACTAAAAATGCTTCTGAAGGTTTCAGATTTCACAATTAAATGATCTATCCATGAAGTAGAACATAGAGCAAGTGTTTTCAACCCTGGCTTTGCAAAGATAATCTCCAATGACAGTCCTTTAAAATATAGATGATTGAGTCATACCCCAATTCTTTCAAATTAGAATCTCTGGGGAGGGAAGTTTCAGGAATTTTTTTTTAAAAGCACCTCAGTAGGTTCAGGCTTGTTAACCACAGATATAAGAGCAAACTCCAAGTGCAAATGTAATTTTGTGATTTTCCCCAAATTCTTCAAAATCACAAAGGCTTTTAAAAATATTTTATTGCACTACTAGCTAATGAATATTTAATGTTTGCTATTTATGATGTAAGCTTCTATTACTTTCTGTCTACGTTGAGGCTGAATAAAGGCCTTTGCATTAATACGATGCCTACCTGATGTTTATATCTGCCTTTAAATAATGTAGTTTCTTTTCAAATGGTTAGCAAGAAGCATGACTCACAAAGAATCAGACTAGAAGTGCCTAGAGTGGTGCAGGGCAGCTCTGGGTCACAGAGGGCAAGAGAGCGGAGCTGTGGTTGGGGGGGGTCTGGCGGCCTCTGGGAGCCGGCTGATGGCTGGGCCTCGGGTATGGCATTTTTGGTTCCATCTGGAAAGTGCTGTTTTGTTTGTGTTGCTGTGGAACCATGGTAAATTCATGAATTGCTGAGTAATTTGGGATCAATATTTTATCGCTTCTATTCAGAGTGTGTGAGAATGAACAGATCTTTTGATGCCAAATGCAATTTCCTCACTTTAAGAAAACATTGTTGTGTCCGAAGTGGTATTTTGTTATGACCACATGCATTTTCCTGACATTGAATTCCCCAAGTGACTAAAGTCTCCATCTTCCTGAGGATTCTTTAATATTATTTCTACATGGGTTATTAATTAAATTGGAAGAAATAAAATGAAACAACCAATTGTGATAAATCTTTGTTTCTCTTAAAATTCTGGGTATGGATTTCCTTTGTTCATCTTATATTTCTTTTTCAAAATTATTTCCACATGTGCCTCACATTTTCTCCTAGTGTATTTTAATCCAGAGCTGAAGATTTTTCCAGACCTGAGCATATGTACATTGTAGTAGCTGGACATGTGGACACTGGAGCATATTCTGGGTTTGAATTCTGGCCTTGCCACGTACCAGCCGTGAGATCCTGAACATGTTACACTTTGGGCCTCAGTTTCCTCATCTGTAAAAGGAGAATAAGAACTTCATAGAGTTGTTTTGAGCATTAAATGAGTTCATACATGAAAGAATTTATAGAAAGGCTTAGTACACCATAGGGGCAGTATAATCATAAGATATTATGCTTATTGTTAATCCATATTTTGAAAACTTCTGTCTGAAAATAGCCATTTTCCTGGCAGGCTAGTAAATATAATTAATGAATTAATCTCTAAACAGGGTTTTCTTAAAAAACGCTCTCCCCAAGAAGCTGAAATTCTTCGTCAACTATACACCAAGTCTTTTCCCGACCTGTATCGCTTCAGTATTCAGAACTTAGAATACAAGATGGAGACACTTGAGGCCTTTGTAATTATGCAAAGCATTAACATGCTTCAGGGGCTCATCCCTCCGAAGGTAAATCACTTGACTTTCTAGAAATTTCTCTAGGCTGAGCCATGCTGTGCAGAAGTACAGTATTTGAAGTTGATGGTGCAAGTTATGGGGGAGGGGTATGTTCACACGTGGACCCTGCCTCTTTGTATTTTTTTCAACAAAGCAAGACATGGTTTTGGAGTTTAGGTTGGGCTCACAGTCATTTGTGAGGCCTGAATTTACTTTGAGAACCAGCTTGCTCTTCCCAGTGATCAGTTCTGCCCTTGATCCTTTATATCCACCTTTTCCTTGTTTTCCTCTGGGGGAAACTCTTGTACCTTTTATATGTTTATTATTTTAATTGAAACCTGAAAGCTAAGTTTGGCTTGAGAATCAATGAGTTGAATAAAACTGCCTATCGCGCTCAGGAGCAAGGTGTGGAGGCCACCGCAGAGCACCTGGGGAGGCTATACGTGTTCTCCCTGATGTGGAGCATCGGGGCGCTGCTGGAGCCAGCCGGCCGGCGCCGCATGGAGCACTGGCTGCGGGCCCCGGAGACACCTGACTTGGACCTGCCGCCTCCAGCGGGCACCGACGACACCATGTTTGACTATTACGTCACCTCCGATGGTGAGACGCCGGCTTCCTTTCACACATAACACGTGGGAAGCGTCTTCCTAGCTCTTGGCTGCAAAAATGGAAATTTTTATGTGTAAAGAAAGCTAATAATTGATTGTTTTTCAAAAATTTGCTTTGTGTTCCAAATGCACATTTTTACCCTTGTTAAATATATTGTACACTGAGCTTTTAATGAATTAAAAATAAATTAAAAAAACCTCCAAATCAGGCCGCTTCCCCATTTATACAATATAACCAGTGATTTACATAAAAATTACCAAGTGTGAAGTATATTTTTACCACATATGTGTGTATTTATACATGTATATATATTTTTGTGTATATATATATATATATATATATATATATATATATATATATATACATACACACAGAGACAATGTTTATATTTTATTTTGAGTCTTACAATTAAGGAAGTATGTAATGAAAAGCTTGTGAGACTAGACATTTAGAGTGGTTTTAGGTACATACTGCTGCTATCATGTGTTCTGAAGCTTTTACATGCTTTATTGAACAACCATATAGTTACAAAGAAAATTCCCAGATACTTCCTAATATATCCACATTAGAGTAGTTTCTTGGGAAATTTTGGCTCAGCTAACACATACTAAATACTTGGACCTCAGATTCTAATCTTTATTTTATGGGGAGTTTTTGGAAGATGCTTTCTTGAGATGTCAAGGATGCCTGCTTGTCACAGTTTGAAGCTACATTAGTAATAGTGATATGAAGCTGTTCTGTGCTTGCCTCAGGTGAATGGATGCACTGGAACACATGTACCGAGGAGTATGTCTATCCATCTGATGTCTCCCCGGAATACGGCTCCATCCTGGTCCCAAATGTTGACAATGTGAGGACTGACTTTCTAATTAAAACCATAGCCAAACAGGGCAAGGTATGGCTTTTTAATATTGTTTCTTTTAGAAAAATAGTGCATTTGAAAATGTCACCAGAAAACACAAAGCATCTTTTGTTTATTTCAAAATATTTTATGTAGTTACATAGAATAGATGGAAATACCCAAATTGGTATACATTTTTTATTATTCCCAACCAACAGTACTAGAGTTGAATAGTTCTGATTAATAATTAAGTCATTATTTTTCATGTGTCAGTTCATAGAAAGTGAATTTTGACTTGTTTTTCCAAAGGGAAATCCTTCTCTTTTGATCACTGGGTTGGTTTGCCAGGGTTGCCTTCATAGACTACCACAGACTGGGTAGCCTAAATAACAGAGGTTTATTTTGTCACCGTTCTGGAAGGTGAAGTCCAAGCTTAAGGTGCTGGCAGGTTTGGTTTCTTCGGAGGCCTCTCTCCTTGCACATGGCTGCCCGCTCATTGTGGGCTCCCACGATCCCCATCTGTGAGCACGCTTCCCTGCCCTTCCTTTGGGTAGCCAAATTTCCTCTTGCATAGATGCCAGTTCGATGGAATTAGGGCGCACCTTAGAAGCCTCATTTTAACTTAATCACCTCTTTAACGACTGTCTCCAAATATCGTATTCTGAGGCACTGGGGGTTAGGACTTCAACATAGGAATTTGGCGGGGACCCAGTTCAGCCCATAATAGTCATTTTATTGTATTTTTTGAATTTTTTTCCTCAACTCGTATGTTAGGCTGTGCTGTTAATTGGCGAACAAGGAACAGCCAAAACTGTCATAATCAAAGGATTTATGTCAAAATACGATCCTGAAAGTCACATGATCAAAAGTCTGAACTTCTCTTCTGCAACCACCGCACTGATGTTTCAGGTACTGGCTCTTTGGTTTGCTCATTAGCCCAAATATGTGATACCCACCCCCACCCCCCTCAAATCTGGGGTCTCAAACCTCTTTACTGTCCCACCTGTGCCCACTGAACATCATCTTCACTTTCACAGGTGTGATAAGTCCTCTACACATGTCCTCCGCTGTCTCTCCTGTTCAACTACAATAGAATCTCTCCCTAGTTAGATTATAATATGTAATCTTAATTGATGGAGGGATAAAAAAAGATATTAAATACCTTTTAATACCTTAAAAGCCTCAATACTGTTTAAAATATCTATGTAGAAAAGCCTGTAAACAGGCAAAATCCCAAACTGAAAGAAAGTGTAATTTATTCCTCCACAGAAACCTGCTTGCTCTCCCTGCTATCTGCTTTTCTGTGGGTGTTACTGTTGTTCTGGACGTCAGGCTAGACACGTTGGAGTCACCTTTGATGGGTCTCTCTTGAGTGAAGGGCTGTTAATGTGTCTAATGAAGAACTTTTCCTACCTCTTCTTTTTTCTTCATTTATCCTTACCACTTCTATGTAATCCACGTCATCATGATTCTACACTAGGGTATTAGCGTGGAACATTCCCAACCGGTCTTGGTTCAAGTCTAATTCTCTTCCGTTCCTGCTTTTACTCCTCTTCCAACCTCTGGTTCCAATGTTGCCACCTTTATCTTGTACCCTGACTTAATATTCCACAATGGTTCTCCATTACCAGTTACAAGAAGGAGTAAAATCTTAGAACCATAGCACATTGAAGATTTTACCCCATCATATAATTGAGGAATAACAGAAAAAGACCCTCAGGTTTGCACTGATTTTGTCAGTGAAACTTCCAAATGACTTGGGTTTGCAGCACCTGGCTGTTCTTTTTTCTGCTATTCCTACATTGGGTAAGAACCTATTGAAACTGGGAAAGAAATAGTAAATGCCAGTCCATGCTTTATTGTTTGCAAATCATCTATGAGACCTTCATTAGAACATTAATACATTAATGAAGAATACACATTTTGTAATTTGAAGATGGAAGAGAATTTTTTAGGGGAACCCAAATCCAAAGCAATTTGCTTTTCATTAACTTTGTTGTTCTTCAGTTGCTGGAATGAAGTGTCAAAAGAGCAATGAAAATTGTTGAGAGTATGGCTAAATCATGAGTTTTGACCACTTAATGTAGTTGATGACTGCACAGAGATGGAATTTCTAATACTGGCTAGCCTTCTATCAAATGAACACCATTCACCCAGTGTTGTGATAGGAAGGTCTGGATGGAAGGTCAGCCCTTAACTGCAGTGACTCAGCAGTGGTATTTTTGTGTTTTGGAAACAGCACATCGAATTATCCTAGGCTGGCAAGTTGCTAACATTATACACATTTCCTTCATATTTTACACTTAAAGAACTTTTGTTAGTTTTACTTTAGAAAAGCATCCTTTTTCAAAGTTATAATTATAACTTTACTGATACAAAGGTTTTAAAACATGAAATCAATGTGTGATTTTTTTTTCATGTGTTGAATAATTATCAAGCTATTCACATTTCTTCAGAGTGGATTACATCTTTAGGGCTGCAATGCGATTCTGACAGTAACTACCTGAGTACTAAAGGCTTTACAGGTGCAGGATTCAGTCTCCCCCACTTTGAATACCGGCCACAAGCTCAGGGGTTCCAAGGCCACCAGAGCTTCTGAACGACGGGCTATAAATTCAGGGGTTCCTATGACCATCTCAGTTTTGATAATTCACCATAATGACTCACAGAATTCAGGAAAGCACTATGCTTATGATTATAGTTTTATTATGAAAGATATGAATTAGGATCAGTGAAAAACAAGAGAAGAATAGAGCAAGGTTTGGGAAAGTCACAAATGGAACCCTCTGTGTCCTCAGAATGTGTCACCCTCCCAGGTACCTTGGTGTGAGTCACCAACTAAGAAACTCACCTGAACTGTGATGTCCAAAATTTTGATTAGAGTTCCATTACATAGACTGATGGATTGAATTCTTGGCATTGAGATTGAATTCAGTCTCCAAACCCTCTTCTCTCCTGGGAGGTCAGCTGATACCTTGTGGTTTGAATCTCCAATCCTTAAGTCATAAGGTTGGTCTGCCTGGTGTGAGGGGGCTGAGGGATCTTCCATGAAGAACAAAGCATTTGTATTACTCATCCCAAAGGTTTAAAGGCTCCCTCCTAGGAACCAGAGACAAAGGACAGCCACATTTCCTTAGTTATATAATGAGACCTTGTCACTGTATTTTTGTTTGTAAGTAACTCTTGGTGATATTTACCCCTTTAAATCTATAAAATAGATTTCTAGAAGTGGTAGTGTAGTGTAACAGAGAATATGTGAAAGTATTAAAGTATAATAATTAGGACAATAACAAAGCAGGCTTTTAAAGCATAAAAATCTTTATTCTTTAGGGTTGCATTATCGGACTCACAGTGACTTTAGCCCAATTCCCTTCTACCCTTCAATGTGAGAGTGGCCTCAGTACTTTTTCATTCTCTGTCCTGTGTCACAGGATCATTTACTCTCTTTAGTGTCTGTTTTGACTGCTGAGCATCAGAGCTCTCTATTAAGCTAGACTCATTCATTTTAGAAAGCTTTCAATTAGCCAAAATGCTGTAATTAACGTTCTCACTATAATTTCCAGCCATATGCTAAATAAGGGCTGATGGAGTTAGCATTTGTCTCAGTGTCTTCCACTTTTTTGGATCCAAACCAAACTGAAATTGTAGATGAGAAAATAGATACCGTCCATCGCTCCTGTGTCCATGACAGCTCCTGGCCCAGAAAGGACACCTGCCTGTTCCTTGATAGGTAGTTTTCATCAGGGCTTGTGTGTTTTCACCATGGAGGCACTTTCACATCTTTTATCAGTAGGAAACCGAATACATGTCCCTTTTGCCTGAGGTAGCCTACTTTACTACCGTTGTCTCACTATAATCATTAATGGAATTACTATTAAAAGTGTGTGGTTTGGGCAAAAATTATATAGCCACCCTATTTTTTGGCTTAGGGAATTCAGTTGTCTTCTAAGAGAGAGGTCTCATTTTTTTCCCAAAGCAAATATTATTTTAATGTTTTTTTCTATGTTTTGGAAGTAATCCATACATATCTTTAAAAATTTAAACAACATAGAAAGTTAAGAAGTAAATGCAAGTTTCTTAAGAGAATTTCTGAAAAGATTTATCTTTTCTACAAATAATCTTGGAAGTGTTTGAGTACAGCCACCATCTTACAAATGGTGGCATAGCAATAGGTTTTGCTTTATAAAAATGAGAACTGTAGAGCCTGTAAGAAAATCACAGTGTTTTCTAGACTCACAACCACTTTTCCAAATGAAATCTTACGCAGAAGACTAAACTATAAAATGGATTACAATGGATTTGCTTTGGTGGAATTGGGGCTGGGCTCCTAAAATCCCTTCCAATTTATCCTTGCTTCCTGCAGGGGCCCCTGCAGAAAATCTTTTTGACCCCTCCGAGCACAGTATGAAGGGTAGTTTCCAGAAGAGAATCATAACAGAGAATATGTGAAAGTATTTTTTTCATGGTAAAGCTCTATAAAAATGTCAGATTTGATTGTTAGTATGAATTCACTCAGATGGAGGGAGATTAAAGTGCTTGTCTGAGTTCACACAGTTGGTATCAGAACCTTTGAGAAAATGGTCCCAATTTGTTCCACTGTGCTTTTCCAGTTCGCCCATATGCCTCCTTCTAATAACTTTTCATTATCCACACTAATATTCAAATGATGGATTTATCACTTAGTGCATTTATTTAAGTTTTACCTTCTAGTTACATATTTTCATGTTGTTTTCGGTATCATGTCCTGTTGAGCATTTTAAACTTCACTAATGTAAGATTATTTCATTTGGTTTTGGAGAATTATAATAAAATGAGAAGATCTTACTTAGGCAGTAGATTTCTTAGTAAAGAGCATAAGCTCTCCATTTTTATCTTTTAGCTAATAGCTGATATGAAAGCCTAAAATTAAGTATATTTTACATTTCAATTTAATTGGATATGATATGTAAGAAAAATGATTTCAGTGCTGATATATAGAGATACCTATAGTAATAATAAAATATCTTTCATTTTTATAATGCATTAAGCTCACTAAATGCTTTCATATACATCATTTATGGACAGTGTTGTGTATATACACTCATATGTGTGTTTATATGATTTATAAATCTTTATATACACTCCCACTTCTGAGCTATGGTTTAGAAATACTAAGTGACTTAGATCAAATCACAAAGGTAATAAGTGAGAGTGGGGTATGTGGTGGGGACTTGATAATGGGGGGAATCTTGTAACCACAATATTAGAAAAACAAAAACAAAGCTAGTAAGTGAGAGAAGTAGAATTTAACCCCTTTTTTCAATTTTAAACCAAGTCAGTGCTATTGTATGAGGCCATACAGGTTATGCAGATTTGTGCTATGTCCCATTCACAGAGATAATCATGTGAATGTAAACCCAAGAACAGGGCAGTGTGCAACGTCTTCAACTGTACATACCCCTGCCAATACCCCTTCCACTGCCATGTTCCTCTGTCTGGTTGGGGAAGCAGACATGGTCACAATCAAGTACAGCCGATGAGAGAAGTTCTACTTATGTTGTAATCTATTGTGGAGCCCAGAGGAGGGGGGGATCAGTTTCTTTAGGGGATTACAGAAATCAGTGTAATGAAAGAGTTGGCCATTACTTGGGGGAATTTAACATTTACATTATATTAATTCTTAGGAATTGTAGAGGCTGAATTGTCTATTAAGAAATTAATTCAGAAAATTGAATTGTCTCTGGTTTTCTGTCTCTTAGCTTAGAACGGAGGAAGGTAGCTTTCCTCATTTCCATTCCTAAGTCTATCTGGATTCATAACCATGTAGTTTTCATTTCTTAAAATGCCAGTGTCTCAACTGGATTTGAACCTGGTAGCCCATGTGTGTGTGTGAGATAGACAACAAAATCAGAATATTTTTTATGTTCCAAAGATAGCTCAAGATGATGTTATGTGAACTATTATCCTCTAATTTCAGAGTAAAGTTTTTGTTTATTCTCAAAGAACAATATAAACTGCCCTTAGTCCAGGCACTTGCTAGAGATTTCAATTTGTTATCAATAGTTGGATTGAGAGCAGTGACATTTATGGAAGATCATTCATCTAAATCAACATTTCACAAATTGTGTTTGCCTAACATTAATCCTGAGAGATTTTCTTTTGGCTCAGAAATGGCTACTGTAGGAATATGTAAATAAGGATCTCATAATGAACACTGTAAATTTTAAAGATGAGGAATATAATGTGAGATGAGCATCACTTTATGGTGTGTGTTTCATAACTGAGGCACCAGAAGACAAAGACTGAGGATGTTTGGAAATGAGATGGAAGAGAGAAGCTGTGAGCATCACGGAGTCCCTTGAAAGTCACCAATGGGGATGCCCTGGAGTATTGAGCAGGATTGCACCTCCCTTTAGAAAGCTCCTTCCAGCTGCAGAACAGAGAATAAGGTGGAAGAGCTATGGCTGCACCCAGGGACCCAAGAGGAGAGGGCTTTCGTAATTCCTCAGGAGGGAGGTTGGGCTGGACCAAGATAATACAGGGGGAATGGAAGCCACATACGGATGTGCTCAGTTGTAGTTAGGAAGCAGAATTGTTCCATCTTGTTGCTGGTTGAGTGGCTATTGGTGGAGAAGAGGGATAGAAGAGAGAGAAAAAAATTGAAAGTAACTCCCAGGTTTCTTGTCTTTATTATCTATGTATCAAATTTTTTACTGATGAATGCATTATACATACCTTTCTAGATACTGAGATGCAGTGATGAGCAAGAAAAACAAGGTGCCTTCCCTCCTTAATGGTCTGGTGGGAGAGACAGACAATAATCGAATGAATCTACCTATTTTTGTTAACTGGATTATAGTTGGTTCCACCAAAACAGTGGGTGAGGTGAGACCTCAAATTAAGGAGATCACAATGAGGTGGCAGAATGCTACAAAGATGGTCTGTAATTCTTTAGACTGGTTTCTTTGGGGAGGCAGAAAATTCCAGATAAAACTGTAAATCACAAACTATAGATAGTGTATATGACTTATGAAGAAGTTTGCACCACTGACTGGAGGAGGCAGGGAAGATCACTGAAGAGGTGGTCACATGAATCTCCATGAGAAAGACAACTGACCTGGGGCATGTCATTGTCCAGGGAGGAGGTGGTACTGAAATACCAGTAGGAAGAACTTTCTGATACTGGAGGTGGAAATGTTTGGATGGGGCAGTTAGTTAGTTGATGCCAATCCCTGAAATGAAGGACCATGGAGGGGCTGCGGACTTTGGGGTAAGAGGTGTTTGTGTTTGGATGTGTTGATTCTGTGACACTATGGGTTATCCAAGTGAAGTCCAGTTGGAGGTATCAGCCCAAGTAAACGGTTTCCCCAAACATCCCCAAATAGATACATGATAGAGTAGAACATGAAGTAACTATGTTTCAGGACTTCAGGAGGCCTCACCAAACTCCAGAGTTCATCAGGTAAGGATTTAACAGGCAGCAGTTCTAAAAACTGAAAGATCTGGACTCCAGGCTCATGAACTGTTTAATTTCTCTCCCTCCTTTGTTTTTGTTTTCATCAATTTAGCTCTTTGCAGCATATATAGCTGTTAGTCATTTCCTGCAATTTCAAAGAATTAGGACTATAATGAAGAGGAAGAAAGTGCAGGTGTGCGGCTATTACTCCATATTATACCCCGTATTCATTTCACCTGTGGCCATTTAGTACTTAGAAGGCCCCTTCCCCTCCCAAGACATAAAATCTTCATGTGCCTGTGAGTTTTCATTAATAGAACAGAAATGTGTGGAAGGCTCTAGCTTGCATAGGCAGGTTTCAGGAGATTAATTGCCTTATGCATTTAAATTCATTGAAAAGGAGAGCTAAATTTAGCCTCGTACATTACTTTAAACAGTTTGCTTTTATGTCAGGGAAATACGATTTCTTTTTGCCATTGTACTGTTGTCATGGGAGATTTGTTTTATAATTGAATCAGTTATGATATATATCTTCCTATTTAAAAATGGTGAAAAATGTTCATATCTCTTGGTATTCTTTAAAATGATGATAGGAGTGTACAATTTGAAATGACCAAACTGGGAAGATTTCCAAAGACAGATGTGTGGATTTTCACTTATATCTTGGCTTTATTTTGTGGTTATATCTTGGATTATTAAAATCATTTTTAACGGGTTTGCTTTTTGTCATGGGGTAAGAAGACCATTTTGAATAGGAGCATGCATTTTATCTTACTATACATCTGTTTTCTCCTATACTTAACATTTTCTTCAACATGATTTAAAATCACGTATCAGTAAATGCTTACAGTGGTAGGAATGAAGTCTTTAGGATGGAGCTCCTAGAGCATGAGGACCGTGAAGCCCTTTCTGTTTTCTTTGCAGTCCTAGCTCTCATTACTCAGTGCATACATTTTGAGTGACTGACTGATTTCCAAACTGCATTGCACTACCATGAAAGGATGTACTGTGTCAGTGGTCTGGGGTCCTTCCCCATATCCCAGTTACCTCTTCCAACACTCCCCCCTTGTTTTTTTATTGAAGTGTAATTGATATACAGCATTATATTAGCTTCATCATTTTTAATGTTCTTTTACATGCTGCTAGGAGAGTGTTCTTGTGGAGCACAGTGTAGTTTCCTCCTGTACCACCTAAGCTGATAATGCAGACATGAGAGAGGAGACACAGGTGGGTGCTCTTCCCCACTTTGTCTCAGGAGGAGAAGTGATTCAGTGCGACTGCATGTGCCCCGAAGCACTGGATTGGATTGTGTTTATACAGAAGCAGTCGGCAGCCTTCTTCATGGAGAGAAAGCAGTCTTCCAGTTATGGCAGGCTGTACGGCTCAGAGCAAAGATCTATGAAGCTTCTTGGACTGTAACCCTGTTTAACTTTGTCTTTGATTATAGGGAGACTTTTAGCAGGGCTGGACCCTTTGAATAATGAGGATTGGGGTTATAGTTTCATCAGCTAGACACAATAAGACAGAAGTAAATTTGTAGAAATGGACTGACGGGTCTCATCCCATTCAAAATTTACATAATTAATGAGAATTTCATTGACTTCTAAATTAAACCAAATTTTCAAAGGCTGTAAATGTTCTGCAAGATAATGTAGGTACTTCATGCTCTGCTCTCCAGAATTAAGTTTGGGGGCTTTTCTGAATAATTCCTGTCAATTCAAATGTTCCTAGATTTTAGAAATAACTTAACATGTTTTAGGGGATATTTTTACAGATGATTCTGTTGGCTTTCTTGTTTAACAGAGAACAATAGAGAGCTATGTGGATAAACGCATGGGTACAACATATGGCCCTCCTGCAGGAAAGAAGATGACTGTTTTTATTGATGATGTGAACATGCCTATAATCAATGAGTGGGGAGATCAGGTATAATGATGCTATTGTGGACTTTATTTCTTTAATTCAAAATTGATTTATTCTTTGATGAGTAAATATTTTTCTACTTTTTCAACGTGCGGTTTCTGAATTCCAATAAAGTCCATTATTTGAAAACACTCGAGTTAGGTTCTGGAATCTAAAGGAATGATGTCTGAATTCTGAAAATCGTCTTTCCTAGGTTACTAATGAGATAGTACGACAGCTGATGGAACAGAATGGATTTTATAATCTGGAGAAGCCTGGGGAGTTTACCAGCATTGTGGACATCCAGCTTTTGGCAGCCATGATCCATCCTGGGGGTGGACGCAATGATATTCCTCAACGACTCAAGAGGCAGTTCTCTATATTTAACTGCACTTTGCCCTCTGATGCTTCCATGGACAAGATATTTGGTAAAATGAGTGTCAATGGGGCATAGGGGCAGGGGGACATGAATAGCTGCTTATGGTCCGATGAGAAAATATCCACCCAGTGGTCCACAAAGAAGCATTGGGTGACTCCTAGTCTTTTGCATTCATCATTCTCAATAGTGTGTTTTGTTTATATAAGGATTTATTATTTATATGCACTGAATTGGGTACTTAGATAGATTTTTTTCTATGTTTTTAAAGTAACTGTTGCTAGCTTTTTAAACAAGGTTAAGCACTAAGTGCACATGGAGATGATGACATGGTTTCATCCTGGTACTCATATTTGAGGACTGGATTGATAGAATACTACGCCAAAGGTTTATATAACTGGTATTGTAACCAACTCACGTGATTATGTTGGCCAAATAAATAATTATGCACAGAGAAGAGATTAATTAGAGTCTGATCTTCAGAGTAATTTATATGAGTGTAATAAGTTATTGATTAACTATGTGGTACTCGGAAATAATTTCCTTGAAGTAAACTAGTCCAATAGATAATCATAATTATTTAACTGAGTAATGAAAATGAGTTTATAACTGATTTTGGAATTACTCTTTGAAGAAAGAGAGTGTAGAGTTATGTATGCATTCATGTTGGGTATTAATACCATTGCTGAAGCTACTATTGAGAAAAAACTCATTAGGATTACCCTAATTAATTTCTGACAGACTCAGATGTCATCTTAGCACCCTAGGCTAGTGGAGAATGTCAAAGGTTTGGGAACCAAATGACATGTAAATTATCTAAGTTCGGGAAAAGTAAAATGAAGCAGAAAGAATGACTGTTAGCACTTTTAATCGTTGCATTTTACCTGGGAAGTTTTATATTTATAGTAAGTGAAAATATTTTATAGTGCATGGAAAGTCAACAACAGAATGGAGAAATCTTAGAAGATTCATGAAACCTTCCTTTTTCTTATTTTTTTTCTAAAGCAACTTTATATATTTAAGGTTACCATTTAATAATATTGAATTAGTTCAACTAGAGTTTTTGGGAGTATTTCTTAATCAGCGTTTCAGTATTTGGATGCTACTTGATCTGGATGCTACTGGATACTGCAGTATCTGAATGTCTACTTGAACCTATATCAATTTTTTAGGTTTTAAAAACCATGAGAACGTTATTTAGTGTAATTTCTTTGATAAGTGGTCCTCTAATAACATGTAATTATACTTGTGCAAACTCTACATTGTAATGTTTTCCATTTTACTTTGTTGATTTGAACCATTAGTCAAAATGCTATGACTTTCTTCCCCTTTTAGGTGTGATTGGCATAGGCTACTACTGTACTCAAAGGGGTTTCTCAGAGGAAGTGAGGAATTCAGTGATGAAATTGGTTCCCATGACACGCCGGCTATGGCAAATGACTAAGACTAAAATGCTCCCCACCCCTGCAAAATTCCATTATGTATTTAACCTTCGAGACCTTTCTCGGATCTGGCAGGGAATGCTGAACACCACTTCAGAAGTTACCAGGGAACCAAATGTAAGTGGTAGTAAGAATGGAAAACAAGTGACACTGCTGTTTGTTCTATACTCTAGATGTTCCTGGTGGTGTAATTGTTAGTGGAATTATGTAAATATTTTGAGATGTTTTAGGGTGGATATTCTTTTCTTTGGTGCTTTTCAACTAACATAATAAAGGAGAAGAAGGAGAAGTATGTCAGAAATTTTCTTTTAAAAAATTCCAATTAAATTAAGTTTATGCTTAAGGAAATAGTACCCACCCTTATTGTCTAATGAATAGAATAAAAGAAATGGATGTAATAAAAGAAATTGATTTTATTTTCCCATCATAAGGTGTTTTTCTTATACAACATAATGGAAAGGGTTACTATTGATCTTATTATTAAATAGTCTTCATATTTTAAACTTTTATTTTAACTTTAAAAGTAATTACAAACACTGAAAATTGAAGAGACCATTTTGCTGGTAATCATCCATGATCTTTACTGTCCATGTAACTAGATGCACTAAAAGAATTATGTGTATTGGTATAATTGGAAAGAGACACTAGAATAGGAAGCTCATTTAGCAGGAAAGCGAGCATTTGTACATACACTTGAATCCAATAGTTACTAGTATTAAAAAATTCCCTTCAAACCATACATTGCCAAACCAGGAACCATACATCTCCTAACTTGCCAAATCCAGGATGTCTTTTTTCCCAAATCGTGGCCTATGTGCTTAGTCTAGGGGAAAATTGGCCTCTCTGTTGGCCCTTTTTTGGAACCAAGGAAGTAGTTAACAAGTTTAGAACACATCTCCACATAAACACACAGCAACAGTTGACATATTGTCTCTAGGCACATCATATCGTTACTAGCCACATCAGGTGTTGATAATTAAAAAAAAGAAACTTTGCCCCAGACGTTCAGCATAGGCACCCACACTGACTGACGTCAAGTCAAGACATTTTGGGGAAAACTCACTCTTCTTCTTATAGAAAACAGAGAGTCATTTTAGCAGCAGTGAACATGTTACCTTGAGTTTTTCCTCAAAGTTATTGACAAATGAATCGCATTGTGGAATACAGTTCTCCAGTATTACTTTTTGAGTAGCCATTTTTTTGTTGCTTATTTTAAATCAGCATGAACAGTTTCAGCAATTGGTGTTATGATGAGCTTTTGCTTAACTGAGTCATTGAGTATATTTTACTAACCTCCTTTTACATTTTATCATTAGTAATATAATGGCTTTAAGAAGCTCTCCTAACTTGCCAAATGTCACCAATAAATTGTCACCAGTCTTCTCATATCAAACAATGAGCTTAGATGAATATTTGTTATTGCTACAGGAACAGGTGTGTCGAGCAATTTAGTTCCTAAATGTCCAGTTAACTTTGCCCCTGGGTTATCTAGACTGGGTGATTGCTTTGTACAGATAATCCAGATTTTTGCCACAAATTTCTTTCACGCTGTGTTAAATAAACATGCCTTTGTAATATCTCAGTTGTATATTGAAGAGCTGTTGCCTCATTACCTTGTGTATTATGCTTCAGCCACATGAATGTGGGTGTCTCATCCAAACAGACTATCACAAATTTAAGACTTTTACATAGAACATTAGTTTGTTGGTTGATCAGGGTGATTTTAGTATTTTGTCTAGGGATGTTTTTGTTTTAACTTCAAGACTGAAAATGAATAAACAATACACTCTCTACTTAATATACTTGAATGAGATCAAGTCAAAATGAAATGAGGTCTATTTTAACCCTAACTTTTAAAAATGTGTCATCTTAAATCAGGAAGGATGGTCTTCCACAATGTCATTGTTTTGAATTCCCAACTATGGCAGATCGGCATTAGCAACACATGTAATTAATTCTGCTTTTGGCAGGAACTGCTCAGATTATGGAAGCACGAGTGTAAACGTGTCATAGCCGACCGCTTCACGGTGTCTGATGATGTGACCTGGTTTGATAAGGCTTTGGCCAGTTTGGTGGGGGAAGAGTTTGGTGAAGAGAAAAAACCCTTGGTGGATTGTGGAATTGATGCTTACTTTGTGGATTTCTTGAGGGATGCACCTGAAGCTACAGGTAAACCGTTGAAGCCACATGAGAAATTCCTCATAGGGAGTCTGAAGACAGAAGGCTTGGGTTAGACGTGTTGAATTGCTGTCTAGTAAACCTTACTGAAACAAACCTGGGTCATAGGAGGTGCTTAGTAAACACAGAATGGGTGGATAAGCGCATACCCATGAAGTCCAATGGTTATTTTTTTATGCATGGCAGTCTTGGAGGTTAAGTAGATTTGAGAGGCACAACAGTGTAGAAGAAAGTGCCCAGGACTTGCAGCTGTCACACAGAGGTGGACTGGAGGAAGAAATCTACCACATATTAGTTGGGAAAGTCTCTGGACTTTCTTGAGCCTCATCTCATTTATAAGAACGAAAACATTATGTATGCATCACGGGCACTGTGGGGAGTGTGAGTGAGATGTCATCTGTAAAATGGCTGGGGCAGTCTGACCTGGGGTCACTGATGAATGAAGATGGCAAAAATGATGATGATTATTCAGGTCATCCTTAGTGTTGAAAGTAAAAAGAGGAACTTCAAATTATGTAAAAGGACCATTGAAAATAATTGGAAAGAGAGGAGTGATGTGGACAAAAGCTTTCGTGATTATGGTTCCATGAAAAATGGAGATGCATGTTACTTTTCTCATGGAAAGAAATAGTGCTCCAATTATTTTTTCTCCTCAGAAAAAACAGAACTTAAGTAGAATATCTTTCTTTCATTTGATTACCTCTTCTGATACTGAGATTGATCTTAAGTTAATTTCCATATTTCAAAACCATGTTTAAGAACATGCTATTTATATCTTCTAAATGATCAAAAATGGCCAGGCACACCCCTTTCTAGATTTGAGAAGGGTGTATATGATCAATCAAAAGTTCCTGAGTGACAGTTGCAAAAGGAGGTTTGGCTGTGCAGGTAGAACAGTCCCTCCACAGAGGGAAGCTGACACATTTTAGTTTAAATCAGGTCATGCACATAAAAATCCTGTAAATGTAAGAGCATTGAGAATGAGAATTTATGTATTTTATTTCCTCTTATTCAGAAGGATAAGTAATTGGATTATAGTATTTAAGGGCAATGCACATCTGTTGCATTTTTTGTGGGGAGGGGAGCATTTGGAGGCAAACATAGAACCTTCTGCGACTTCTGAGCACTTCGTCTCTCAAAGCTTCAGTTGAATGTTTATCAAACAGTGAAGTGACTATTGAGATTCAGTTAGTGAGAGCTTTGTAAATAAGCCAGTCTTAGTGATTATGTCAAATCACTTTCTTGCCTTGTCATAAAAAGGTTAATATAGTATAATATTAAGACAGAGTCAATTGAAAAATAATTACGTACTATTAGAGCTGGAAGATCCTTTCCCTCTCCTAGTACTCAGTGAATATCTTAAGTTGTTATTGGCATATTTGACTAATGGGTCATTTTTTCCTTGTTAGTAATGTTAACTGATAGTGAGCTTATATGTACCCAATTTAGCTTTTCTTTGGCTTTATGTTTTATAGTCAAAATTGCAAAAGAGTTAAGCTGTTATGTGTTTCTCATTAAAAAAAAGTATCGATTTTAATACATCTTTTCCCAATGAAATAGTTCAAAATGCTTATTTATTTAGGAAATTATTTTTATATTTTCTCTTAACCTGTTACCCCCATTCCTCCAAACTCATATCTATCCTCACCACTAACCTGAAATTCCTGAATCATAAAAATTCCCTGAGCAAATACAATAACCTTTTCTTTTTATTTTTATTTAAAAATCATGTAATTCTTGACCTCTCTTGCTGATTTTGACATTAAATCCCATTTTTTCAATCTTCATTTGACCACTGAGTGGGTATCTCTGCAAGGATCCTTGAAATGCCAATGCTCAATTATGGGTTTAAATTAAATTTAGTGTATATAATATTTGAGATTGGCCCTTTCTAGACAAGAAAGTACTATATGATCACAAAACTGCTTGTGATCACAAAAATTCTACTGCTTTTAGTATTGTTTGCTTTCTTTTCTGAAAATCCATAATGTGTCATTTGCATTAAAATAGGTATTATTGTAGAGCTCTGAGTGGTATTGAGTTAGGATGAAGGAAGTAGTTAAGTCCAGTGATTTAAGGAACCTTAATTAATTCTTGTTCACTAAACCCAGGTGAAACATCTCAGGAGGCTGATGCTGAAATGCCCAAAATTTATGAGTCAGCTGAATCTTTTGATCACCTAAAGGAGCGTTTGAACATGTTCCTGCAGCTCTACAATGAGAGCATCCGTGGTGTGGGCATGGATTTGGTGTTCTTTGCAGATGCGATGGTTCACTTAGTCAAGGTCAGTGACCCTGCCTAGGAATGCCTCCCCAAAGTGACAGACACTTGGCTTTTCGCAGAATTTCCCACTTCCCCTTTCATTTTCATCTCCTAGGAGAATATGCAATTAAAAAAAAACCTCTATGCTATATCCCAGTTTAATTTCTAAACTGAATGCAACATGTCGCATATATAGGCTTAAAATCAGAGCATGTGTATTTCAAGTGTGTGATATGATAATTTTATTCAGTGTTGCTATACAGCCTCTAGCTCAACGTTTTCACTACATAGAATGAATGTGGTTGACATCTGAGTTCAAAGCACAGGCAGAGGCTGCTTATTTTTTGCATCATGCAAAGGATAACTATAAAAAAGAGTGTATAAGCTTTGAAGACATTATGCTAAGTGAAATAAGCCAGTCACAAAAAAACATAGTGTATGCTTCCATGTATATGAGGTCCCTAGAGTAGTCAAAATCATGAAGACAGAAATTAGAATGGTGACTACCAGGGGCTTGGGGAAGCAAGAGCAGGGAGAGTTTTATGGTACAAACTCTCATTTTTGCAAAATTAAAAGTGTTTTGAAGACAGATGGTGGTGATAGTTGCACAACATTGTGAATGTGCTTAATGCCATTGAGCTATACACTTAAAAATGGTTATGGTGGTATATGTTATGTGTATTTTACCACAATTAGGAATCATAATTAAAAAATGCTGCATAAACAATAGACTTTGAGCTGCATGAAAATTCTGTTAGAATGAAAGCCACCAGGCAACTACAGTCTCCTTTCTACTTTGTCATATGAGTCATTCTAGGGTCCATTCATAGTACAGTTGACCCTCAAAAGTTGGAAGTAAAATATATTATTTACTTGATAACTTATGTGACCTTATTTATCTGGGTGGAAGATACTGCCACTTAAATTCCCTTGTTGATATTCTTACTTTCTTGATGTCAATGACTTTTTCAGACTATATCCTTTTAGTTGGAAAGAAGACAGTTTGAGGTTATCTTTTATTCCTGAGGTTTAACCATGAGGAATGATTTCATAATAACAAATTGTCTCCCCTAATGATTACTACAGTTTAGAAATGGAGAACGTTTTAGAGGTTATCTGGCCAACTCTCCCTTTGAAAATGGGAGAAGGCTAGGAGGGCATTCCTGCAAGGCTGGAGTAAGTATGGGAGAGGGAGAAAGACAGAAAGATTGTTCTGAGGTTGGGTGTTCCCAGCATGAGGGCACTGGTCTTGGAAACTGAATTCTTAGCATCTGTGACATCTGTACTCAAGTCTGAGCACAAGTGTTATTCTAAGTATAAATACCATTTTCAAATCAGCTCCTAATTTATAGTTGCTTAAGAATGAAGAGGTTCAGGAAGAATAAAGATTTTGTCATATTTAACGATTAAGAGGAAGAAAGAAAAAAGAATACTTTTCTAAATCAATAATACCAAAGGCAACTTCATGACTAAGTGTCTATTGGGGACAAATCTGATTGGCCTGGGGTTTCATTAACAGCTCACATTGAAGAGGTTATTTATGTGAGTCTTGTGCTTGAGAAAGTTCACAAGATTTGTCTTTTTCTGTGTTTTGCAGCACAGACGGTGAGCGATGAGCATTTCTTCACCTTGCACATGATATGCGAGGCGTGTGTGATTTAGTGCAGGTTCCTTGACTCTGCTTTTCCTCACTTTTACCCTCTAGAGTATCTATTCTGGAATTGGCCAATCTGTGACTGGGTCACAATGCTACATTCCTCACTGTCTTCTAGGCTGACCTCTTCCACATTCTTGCTTCCTGTGAATAGTACAGCCAAACTGTGTCATGTGTGTGTGAGCCTTGAAATATGTGACCTGGTTGTAAGACATGGTAGAGGCCAAGAGATAGAATTAGAGATGGAAATAGCAAAACAGGATGTGCTATGAGACCATTCATATTTCTTAGTTCCTTTCTTGAGTAAAGCATCTGTTTTCTTTAAAAAAAAATTTTTTTTTAAATTGAAGTTTAGTTGATATACAATATTGGTGCAAGTATACAACACAGAGATTCGGCAGTTAACACATTATTAAATCCTTACCCCAACTAGTGTACTTACTGTCTATCAACATAGAAAGATGTTACAGAACCATTAGCTATATTCTCCATGCTGTACTATATTCCTGTGACTGACTTATATTATGATTAAGGTTTTTATGCCTCTTTTATCCCCCTCACTCACCCTACCCACCCACTCCAACCCTTTCAGTAACTGCCAGTCACTTCTCAGTGTCTATGAGTCTGCTGCTGTTCTGTTCATGTTGTTTGTTTTGTTTTGTTTTTAGATTCCATAGAAGTGAAATCATATGGTATTTGTCTTTCTCCACCTGGTTTATTTCACTTAGCATTATTCCCTCTAAGTCCATCCATGTTATTACAAATAGCAGGATTTCTTTCTTATTTATGGCTGAATAATATTGCATTGTGTATATGTACAACTTTACTCATTCATCTATTGATGGACACTTTGGTTGCTTCCATGTCTGGGCTATTATACATAATGTGGCAATAAGCAAAGTTAGGGGTGCATATATCTTTTCGAAATCATAGATTTTGCTTCTGGGTAAATTCCTAGAAGTGGAATTACTGGGTCATATGGTATTTCTATTTTTAATTTTTTGGGAAATTTCCATGCTGCTTTCCATGGTGGCTGCACCAATTTACATCCCCACCAACAGTGTAAGAGGGTTCCCTTTCCTTCACATCCTCACCAGTGTTTTCCTTTTAATGGAGAATATCTTTGTGACATCTCTTGGTTAAAGTTCAAACCACAGCACGTATGGTTTTTCATGATCTGGCCCCTGCCTAGCACTCTAGCCTCATGGGTCATGCTCCACTTAGTGTGTCATCCAGAAAAATCAACTGCTTCTGATGAAACAGCCCACTTCCAGAGCCCTTCACCAGTGCTGCCTTCCCAGCAGGTGCTCCCTTGTGTAGAGTTTATCTGTTTGTGTTCCCTGCTGGTGGGCAAGCTTTGTGAGGGCGGGCACCCGATTTCTCCACTGCAGTATTCAGAGGATGGAGTATTGCAGAGACAGGCCCTCTGGAGGTGCTTCAGAAGTAGGTTTGGGATTTAACCAAGTTCCCAGTATGGCCTTAAGCAGCCCTTTGCTGCTTCATCTCCCGATAGTTCCATACCTGGTACTGGAGTTCCCACCTCTAAGAGGACACCACAGGCCTGTTGACTCTGAGACTTTATGAATCCTATTCTTTCTTCTTAAAATTTAACCCAAATCCTGTGCACATGACATCTGATAAACTTCTAGTTATCTTTCAAGATACTGGTAAAATTCCAGTCGCACACCCACGGCTTGCCCCTGAGAAGCAGTGTTGTTTCCCTGGCTGCCTTTTCTCCGGTCGCCGGCACTGTTTTCTATTCCAGCATTTCCCGTGGCGCAATGCCATGTTGCTATTCAGTCTCTCCCCTCAGCTCGAATGTGAACATCTGCAGGGCATGGTGGGTATTATTAATTTTTTGAGTATTTGCTATAGGAATTAAATCCTATGTCACAATCCATTTGTAATAAGACAAGTAGTCCCATTTGAAGGTCTTACTTGACTGTTTTATCCTATAATTTCTGTTTTTAATAAGATTATGAGTTTTCTGAGTCTGCTCTTAAAACCTTCCATTTATTTGTTCATGAGTGTGTTCATTCATCATATACAATTTATTGGCTTCCCATGTGCTAGAAGCTGGGAATGGAGCATTTTAGTATAAAACTGAGGCCTACTCACAGGAAAGATGTTGTTGGGATAAAGTTTCCAGTACCAAACTGGCATCAATTGTTGAAACCCTTAATACATTTGCCAGCATCAATGAAATGAAATGGTTATGATAAAAGCCATATATTTAGAACAAATAGTAACTAATGAAGAGCACACAAAGTTCTAGTGTGGCCTGGGATAGCTCCTTACCTGCTGTATCTGTGCCTCTGGGTGTAATACCGGGGAGGGAATGTGAATGGACGTTGGCAAGATCCTAAGGTTCTCGCCGGTCCTCCTCCCCTGCCTACAGCAACTTTGAAGAGCTCACATGGACAGGGGTCAGCAGGAGGCTGGAGGAAGAGGGTGTGTCTCCCACAGGTGCCCAGGCCTGCAACAGACACAGGGAAGTGATCTCCATTTCCTGGGGCTCACACTAGATTGGGGGTCATAATCACAAGCCAAAATAGTCCCAACATTTATTATATCTCAGTGAAAAGACGTAGTCGCAACAGGAATAAAGCACAACCCTTACCAGAGATGGGGTCCTGAGAAAGACGTTTAACAAAAAGTTGGTAGAAGACAGAGTGTGGGTTACCCCAGGGAGCTTCGCTGGCCCCAGTGGGAGCTCTCCTCAGTGCCCACCTCACTCTCTGTCGCTAGTCTGCAGACAAGTGAATCTCAGAGCAATGCCCAGACTCCAGCTGCAGCAAAGAGGCACAGACAGTTACCACAGAGGGAAAAACCACCAAGGAAAAGTCTCCACAGAGAATCTCTCCAGGAGGGGCTGAGGGCCTGGTGCTGTAAGTCATCCATTCCATACTGATAATGCTGCAGGAAATGTGGACTTGGAATAGTCTGGGGTTAGTGACTGGCATCTGGCGCGTCCCTGGCTCACCCGTGGTCTCTTCTTAGAAGAGACCTTAGGTGTCAGCAAGCATTTATGCTTATTTTCTTCTTTTGTTAAAAAAAAATCCATCATCTATGCTGCATTTTGGGTATTTTCTTCCCTTCATTGTAAACTCTATCATTTTTCAAATGTGGAGGATATTCTAATCAACTGCACATTGCGTAGTCCAAGGATACACACTGTTTTGAATTTTCTGCTCTCTTTGCTGTTCTCCTGTGTTAGGTTGGGCAGACTAAAAGGAAACCCCAAGTCCCCTTTATTTCCCTCCTTTAGAGCCCAGCGCAAGCTGTAGTCTGGGTGGTCTGCTGCTTTTTCTGTACTGGTCTCCCCAGATATCCTCAAGGCATACCCCATACTCCCCTGCTCTGTCCCATGCTCCTTAAATACTGCTCTATTTCAGAAATGCCCTCATTTGTCAACCAGTTCATCCCTCCGTTCTGATCCTGAGACACCTACATCTTCCAAAATGCTTCTGTTGAATAAATAAGAAAAAATGGAATATTTACATGTTGAATGACATACGCTTTTCCTATTCCATGTTCTAGATCTCACGTGTCATACGTACCCCCCGGGGCAATGCCCTCTTGGTGGGGGTGGGCGGATCTGGAAAGCAGAGCCTGACGAGGTTGGCTTCGTTCATTGCTGGCTATACTTCCTTCCAGATCACACTGACGAGGTACCAAGCTTTCACTTTAACCTGAAATGAATTTTGACAAAAGGTTCTCACAGGCCACTTGAATTTAAAAATGCATTTTTCTTATGCGTAAGGTATCATAATAATTTTCCTTCTTGTATGTTGACTTATCATCTTCCCCTTTCAACCTTTGTTATAGACCATAGAATTTTCATGTTAATAATTTGCTTTTGAAACATTTCAGCCTCTCATTGCAGTGAAGAGCTGCTTTTCTGTTATGTTATGCATGGTATGAGTTTCATGTGTGATCCTTTTGGGGCATTTCAGAAGAAATTTCTTCTTATAAAGTGTGAATTCAGATTTCAAGGATGTTAATAAAGTGAAAAAGTAGATGAAAACGTATAATGATTGACTCCTTCATATGTTTAAAAGCTTTCATTGAACAGCAACCATATGTCAGGCACTGAGTGGGTGCCGGGTGTCCATGGTGAGTGAGGTAAACCTGGCCTGTGTCATCATGGAGCTTATAGTGATTCGTGGGGGTTCAGACAGCTGAGAATTTCATGCAATAAGGTGTCGTATGCACGTGCCACCTAGGATAAGGCAATAATTTCAGACCAGCTTCTGTCAAAGCATGAGGGAGGGACTGCTCACCTAGTCTAGGGGATGGTTAGAAAAGGCTTTGGAGGAAGAGACGTTTAAACTGAGACCAGCCATGAGTAGGAATTACTTTAGAGAAGAGGAGCAATAAAACGTTCTGGGGAAAAGGATCAGCATGTGTGAAGAGAAATGGAAGCCTCTGAAGGTAAGATAAGGAATTTGGACTTCATCCTACAGCAGTCAGAGACCATTAGGGACTTACCACTAGGAAGAGTGTATCTCATTTGTGTGCACAGAAAATGGATGGAAGGAGCTAAACTGGAAAAATTATATGGCTATCTTGGGGCTCCAGGCACAAGATGATGGTGTCATGAGGGGCAACGGTGAGAATGGAGAAAAGGGACAGACTCAAGAGCTTGTCAGGACTTGAGCTTCAGCAGTTGGTACATCATGGCTCTGGCCTGGGAGGTCCTGCTGCTCCGCACGGTGGGGCCTCAGAAGGGTTATCCCTGGAGGAAGGTGCCAGCGCAGGGAGTTAAGGAGTCCTAAGTCAGCACGAAGCCATAGCTAGGGGCTCTTTAGAGAGGCTGAACACGATTTCAGGGTGAGCCAAGATAACATGAGAAGCAGGAGGCCAGGCTGGGGAGTTTAGTTGGGTTGGAAATTATTAGAAGAGTATTTCTAGGTGTGGGAGCGGAAGTGTTACCCGTTGGAAATTGACCTAGAGTTTTGGCTTGACACAGTAGGGCAAAGCATTGAGCTGTTCTATCTCATCTATGGAGGCTTGTGGATACCTGCTAGGACAAAGGTTGAAAATGATTAAATATTTAGTTTAAGAGACAGATATTCATGTTATTGTTGTTAACAGTTTTTATTTGGTCTGAATTATAGGGTTCTGCTTGGAGAAAAAAATTCAAAAGGTTGTTTTTTTTTTCCCCCTCAAGTACTAGGACAGAGAGAAATAATTCTCATTACCTTGTATATAATTCTAGACTGTGGAAAGACACAGAATTAGATAAAAGATGACCTGAACAAGAAACAGATTGACTCTGATACTTTTGTTCTTAACATTTGCATAAAACTTTATAGTTTCCAAAGCAGTTTTACATGCATGAGCTAATTTGATCTTTAAAAGAACTTTGTGGGTTAGGAGAATGTAAAACATTAGCCTGGTTTACAGCTGGGACTCAGAAGACTATGATTTGTCTGGAATCCCAGATCTACTTGGGAATCAACCAGTCCTGGTTGCTGGTCTTTCTGCACCACACCGCCTCAGTAAAACTGTCTTAAGACGCCTCTCTCTGTGATAAATCAGTTCCTGTGTGTGTCATACTGGGGATGCCCCATATTGCTGAGAAGGAGGGTCACGTCCTCCTTGCCTTCTCAGAGCCTTCAAGAGACCATTCTACTGCATGAGCCTTTGGCAGCCATGTGGCCAGTGATTAGGAAGCACCTGCCTCCCATTTGGGGAGCACAGTCATTTGTTAGCTGACTTGGGTCATATTGGAGGCACTGGGCCCTTGAGATCCAGGGGACTGGGTGAAAAGTTCTCCTATAACAGGAGAAGCTGGAGTGGGATTTTTTTCCTTTCCTTTTTTTTTTTAAAGGGGGACTGTGTCCTTGAAATTCTATTCTCATCTCACTTTTCTAGTAAGACTTCTTAAACTATTGACAATGGTAGTGGTATTGCTGGTTCTAGGGTTCAGGTTCTTACATGTTAGAAAAAGCACAGAGTATTAAAGCTAAATACTTAGTTTTTAAAAAATGGGAAGGCTGTATGCCCTTGGGCTGGGAACTCTGAGTTTATTTAATGACACAAAATTCAAACAATGATTTAGTAAGTCTGTCTAGGATTGGAATATCTTTATTTTCAGTTTTGGTAATGGGCTATTCTATAGAATGTCTCTAACATTTTTGCAAAGCTGATTTCCACTAAAGAATTACTTCTGATATGGAAAGAAGATTGAGAGTGGGGTATTTCATGAAGTTTCCAGCTATTCCATGACAGTATACTGATGTGCAGAAAATCCTTTCATGTGGGATCTGAAGATGCAATGAAAATACTTGTGTTGAGGGATGAGGATTTATAATAGGGCATCTCCCTCACCCTCTAAAATGAAGGCTTGAAATGAATTAGTTTAGTTTATGAGGTAGCTTCTAAAATATCAATGGCAGATGAGTGTTTAGTAAAATTTCCAATTGGGCTTTTCTATTATCACGACCAACATATATTTTCAAAATGAAACATATACATATTCAGATAACATTTAGTTTATTAAAAAATATATTTTTGTTTCAGGTTGATTGGCTTCTCTGTTTTTATGTGTGTGTATGTGAAAAATGAATTATAATGTTTCATAAAATGTGGAGTTTTAAAGGTCAATTTCATCTTTGAAATAAATATGTTTCTTGACTGGATGTTAACTAGATTTATTGTGGTGATCATTTCACAATATATACAAATACCAAATTATTATGTTGCACTGATATGTATTATGGTATAAGTCATATGTATACCTAACCAGTATAATGTTATATGTCAATTATACCTCAATAAGAAAATAGTTCTTGGCTTTAGTAGACAACAAAGTACTCAAAACACTGCCAAGATGGTGCGCCCCTTTACTTCCCAAAGGAACAGCTATTAGAAATGAAGAAGAATAAAAAAAAATTAATTTCATCTTTGTAAGTAAAGATAATGAACCAGTAATACTCACATACAATAAAATACCATTCTGGTGAAACAATAGCAGCATTTCTTTTGGTCAACAACGTGGCATAAAGCATTGTTCTAAGTTTTTCCTTCTCATCAGAACAGTTTAGCTAATAACACAGGAACAATATTTCTTTAGATCCTACAATGCAACAAATCTGATGGAAGACCTGAAGATTTTGTACAGAACGGCTGGTCAGCAAGGCAAAGGAATCACTTTTATTTTCACGGATAATGAGATTAAGGATGAGTCATTTCTGGAATATATGAACAATGTTTTATCATCTGGGGAGGTAGGAGCTCCTGTGTTGATTCATCTTGTGTTTTGTCTCTTCAGATTCCCTCCAAGTTCAGAGCTGTTGCCTTCCACTAGACTTTTGAATAAGTGCTATGACTGGCGATTAGGTGGTCAGTATGAAGAACAGCTTTTCTTTTGGGTTTTTGGAGAATAAAGCTCCCAATCAAAATGTAGAGCTATGCATTTAAGACATCAGTAAATGCTGCAAGTGGCAAGTGAAAAAAAACAGAAGTGGTTAGAAGAAGAGCTGGTTGTATTTTTAATATGTCCATTTTTCCACTTAAAGGGCTGTGACTTTGTAGCTAATAATAGAACTGTTTGTGTATTTTAAGACATGGCCCATCTCATCTTGAGGACTTATGGCTAATTTTCCCAAGGTGAATTTAAGAATACAAATGGAGGAAGGACATTATACATATCGAGTAATGTGTTTTGATCTGTTTTCACATGCTTGTACTGAATTTGAATGTCTGCACTTCTTTTAAAGGTCTCCAACCTATTTGCTCGTGATGAAATTGATGAAATTAATAGTGATCTCATATCAGTCATGAAAAAAGAATTCCCTAGGCGCCCCCCAACCAATGAGAACCTGTACGACTACTTCATGAGTCGGACTAGACAGAACCTTCACATTGTGCTCTGCTTTTCGCCAGTGGGGGAGAAATTTCGAAACCGAGCCTTGAAGTTCCCTGCCCTCATCTCAGGATGCACCATTGACTGGTTCAGCCGATGGCCTAAGGATGCCCTAGTTGCTGGTTAGTATGGTGGAGATTTTTATGTTAGAGTTTCTGGCTTATGGTGTGTGCGTTTATTAGTCATGATGTACTTATTTATTTACATTCTGTGCTGTTTGCTGCCTCTGTAATGGATTGAGTCAAAAGTCAATCCGATGCTAGATTTGTCCAGTGTTGGAGGATTTTTGCACGATAGTGCTTTTTCACATTTGGTGACAGATTTTTCCTGGAGCATTGTTATCATAGAGTGTGATTTCCAGTCTTCAGCCCCTTGGGTTAATTTATGATTGTAGTCTCTTCAGTGATTCTTGAAGGCTTTGTCTTAGTTGGATCTCCGGATAGGTTCCAGGATGTCACAGGAATACACTGAGGTGTTAATCTGTTTCACTGCATTTGTGTTCTTTCCAAAGCGAGTTGGTCAGCCTCAGAGGAGCTGACACCAAGGTGTCTCTTGGACATTTCCTGCTTGTGGCTGCAGTGCTGGAAATCAAAGAGGAAAACATAATCCATGGTCCTCTGATGGGTTGTGTCCTTGCAAAGGGAAGGTGACCCAAGTGTTCCATGGGTGTTCCCACGCTTGCGCTTCCGTTCAGTTTCCATCCTGTAGAGCTTTACGGCTTCTCTTACCCTATATGTGAAACTGAAAGTCAAAGTAGCACAGCAGATATAGACATCATTTAGTTTATGTTTTTTTCAGCTTTTGGTGAGAAATTATTTGTGTATTTTTTTCAATGATAGAGACACTTGGGTCTCACTCCTGATCTATTGTATCAGAACCTCAGGGGCACCCTGATTCAGGAAAGTGGTTTTGAAACTTTTTGTCTGATGATTATGTTTCAATAATAATTACTAAGTAATTAAAAAGACTCTTAATTCCCAGTAAAACCTTGCAGGGAGCCTTACTAGAAAGAACAGTGAAAGGTAGAGGGGAGGAAGGGTTCTGGAGCACACCCTCTATGCCCCTACCCCATATCTCAGTTCTGTGGGACCCACTGTGAGAACAACTGATTCACGGGGTTCCTGCACCTTATAGATGGAGGAACTGGGGACAGTGAAGCTGAGGGACGTGTAAGAAGCCAGTAGGATCAGTACTGGGGTTAGGACTCAGAAGAGACCCACACATGTGCACACACACACGCACATGCACATGTGTGCGCACACACACACGCATCTATATTATCCACTGGGGACATTTTGTTCTTGGTGCACTACTAGTGACAATAATGGTTCTCCAATCTGTGGCTTTTAAGCACAGGCTATTTTAGCATATTTGAAGTACAAGCTCACAGTGGTCTTTTTTGCCTTCCAAGGTTTGAGAAAAGACCAGTGATTGAAGATTTTAAGTCCTACTAAAACGTAAATACAACTAAGAGCAAAACTTTACAATTCCTTGAAGTAGGATGTAAATGCAGAGCACACAATGATAGCACTAAGAGCTATCTTAAAGTTTACTATGAAATAAGGTAATTAGTATGCAAGTATTTTGTAAAATATTGTGGAAGGTATTATTATGAACAATAAAAACAACAATTTCAGGTGACAAACACCATAATATACCATAATTAAGATGATTTAATCTAAATACGGAGCCCTTCCTGCTAATCCCTATTTCAACCACCTATTACAAGACAAAGATTTTACTATTCCTTCCTTTGTTAACTTCTCACTAATCTGCCCCTCTCTTTCAGATCTTGTTGCATCAACCCAAGCTCAGATTACCTGGAGGGCAAGGAAACTTTCATTTCCGTGTCCTTAATTCCCAGCAAGTGTCCTGACTTCCATGCAAGCATCTGTTTGTTTATTTATTCAGAACATATTTGTCGAGCTTCATGCTCTTGATGAGCCTGCAAATGGCAGGGCAGGTAGGCTCACGTGTTCTCTGCAGACCTTCTTCCTGTGCAGGCTCATCCACAGCCTTCTGTGTGATATGCCCCATGGACTTTTAGCTCCAGTCCAATCTGTCCTCTGGCTTGCAATTTGTGTTCTCAACCACCTGCTAGTTGCTTTCTCAGGGGTGTTTCACTGGCTGGTTAAACTCAAAATGTCTACAATTGCACTGGTCCCCCTTGGGCCTGCGCATGCCTGGAAGTCCCTCTATTGCCTATGAAGCTGGCCAATCGGAGAGCTCTGTCTTTCACATCTCTGCCTCCTTCGGCCACTCCATCAAGTCCTCTCCATCACCAAGTCAGGTTGTGACTAGAGTCAATCTGTCTTGTCGGTCCCTGTCACTGACATCCTGGACCAAGCTATAATTTTCACTCACCTGGAAAACCCAAATAGCTTTTTAATGATCTCTCCTCTTCACCTGTTTCCCATCTGTCTCATTGCTGACAGAAAAATGGTAAAAACCCAAGTGCAATCACATTGTTTGCTACTTAAGACCTTCCATGATTTCCCATTGCTCTTAGGAAAAAGGCCACAGTCTCTGGCATGACCTTCAAGGCTGGGAAGCGCCGACCCTCCTACCACTCCAGTCTCATCTGAGGTCACTTTTTCTTCCTTCTCCTTCTTCTTGACCCTTGAACACGTCATTTTCTTCCTGTGTGGTGCTCTCTTCCTTCGCCTGGCCCACAGCCTCCTCCCTTTGTCTGATTTTGCTAACTTAGCTAAATGTCATTCTTTGGGGAAACCATCCCATTTCCCTTTTGCCCCCAGAAAGCCAGTTTTCCTATTAGCCATTTCACAGCACTCTGCTTTTCCTTCCTGGGAAGAACCATGATTTTCAATGTATGCACTTACTTGTGTGATTTATTTGGTTACTTCTTACTTGTTATACCAGAGTAAAAACTGTCAGGTCAAGAACCACTTACCTTTTGTTCACAATTTTGGCAGCTTCTTGTGTCTGACACTTGCAGTGTTGAAGGAATGAGTCAATCTGTCAAAATTCATCATCTTTCCACAGCCATCTCTCTAACCCAACTTGACTCACTTGCCATCTGCTTTAACACAACACAAACCTCTTTTTTTCAGGATATGTCTTTTGTTTGTTTTCTGAACATGCTTTAATCATCCTTATCCTTCTGCACATTGGCCCAGTTATCAAGAATATACTCTCTCACTCCTTTGTCTAAGTTCCAGAGCTTAGTCAAGACTCATATCTTTGCTCTTCCTTTTTTAGCTTAGGAAAAATATTTTAGAATATCCCCTCCTATTTTGGATATCCTACATCTATAGGCTTTGTTCTTTATATAATGCAGCTGGATGTTTAAATCTTTTTAAACCTTTTGATAACTGGTCAGTTTTTGTGGTTATATCTCCAGTCTGGTCTAGTAAGTATTTACCGTGCTAGTCACAGAAGTGGGTACAATAATTATAATACATGAGACATAGCTCTTTTCTTTAATAAATATGAGAACTTGTTGTGAAAACAGTACCTACCCACCTAATACTAACCTACCTTAGGTTATTTTTGAAAGAATAACATCTGTGGGTATTGGAAGTACTTTATGCACTTGGAGATTTCAGTGTTATTCTTTTTAGAAAATTAGTGACAAGGTTTCTAGAAAAAAATGTTTAAGTTGACTTCAGGATGCAGATTCTGAATTAAATTATTATGTCTAGCCACATCAGTATATAAATATGTCATTTTGCTTGTTAGCATATTTCATTTAGATTTTACTAAATATTACCCATAAAATTATGAAGTTTTTGTATATTTTTCTAATGAGTTAATTTGTATTTTTATTCTTTAAGATGCACTTTATTTTTATTTTTTAAAACCACTTTACTGAGGTATGAATTCTATACAAAAAGCTTACATAGTCCATTATACAACTTGATGAATTTGGGCATAAGTATATACCCATAAAACCACCACCATAATCTAAATCTATGCCATAAACATATCCATTACCTCAAAAGGTTTCCTTCTGCCCTCTTTAACTATTACTGTTACTATTTTTTTGTGATAAGGAAATTTAACATGAAGTCTACTATGAACAAATTTTAAGGATACAAACAGTATTGCTAACTGTAGGCACTATTCTGCACAGTAGATCTCCAGGGCCTATTCATTGTGCTTAACTGGAGCTTGTACTTTCTGACCAATATCACCCCATTTCCCCCTCCTCCAAGTGCCTGGCAACCATAATTCTACTCTCTGCTTCTATAAGTCTGACTATGTTAGAGGTCTCATATAAGTGGTATCATGTAGTATTTATAACCTTCTTTATGGTTTATTTCACTTAATGTAGCCCTGTAGGTTTATCCATGTTGCAGATGGTAGGATTTCCTTGCTTTTTAAAGGCTAAATGATATTCCATCATTTGTATATATGATATTTTCTTTATCCATCCATCCATCAGTGGACACCTAAGTTGTTTCCATGTTTTGGCTATTCTAAGTATTGATGCAAAGAACATAGGGGCATAGTTCTCTCTTCAAGATAGTGATATTATTTTCTTTGGATATATACCCAGAAGTGGGGTTGCTGGGTCATATGGTAGTTTAATTTTTTGAGCCACCTTCATACTGTTTTCCATAGTGAATGCACCAATTTACATTCCCACTAATAGTGTACATGGGTTCTTTCTTCTCCACACCTTTGCCAACACTTGTTACATTTTGACTTTTTGGTACTAGCTATTCTAACAGGTGTGAGATGATATCGCACTGTGATTTTGATTTGCATTTCCTTGATGATTAATGATGGTGAACACCTTTTCTTGATTCTGTTGGGCATTTGTATATCTTCTTTGGAGAAATCTGTTTATGGTTTCTTTGCCCATTTTAATAAGGTTACTTGCTTATTGTTCTAGAATTGTAGGAGTTAATATTTGGGATATTAACCCTTTATCAAATGTATGGTTCTTAAATATTTTCTCCCATTTTCTAGGTTGCCTATTCATTTGTTGTTTCCTTTGCTGTACATAAGATTTTTAGTTTTATGTGGTCCTACTTATCTATTTTTGCTTTTGTTGCTTGTGCTTTTGATCCAAAAAATTATGGCCAAAATCCATGTCAAAGAGCCCCTGCTATGTTTTCTTCTAGGAGTTTTATGGTTTTAGATCTAACATTTAAGTCATTAGTTGGTGTTGGGTTGATTTTTGTGTGTGGTGTAAGAAAAGGGTTAAGTTTTATTCTTTTGCATGTGGATAGCCAGTTTCCCAACACCATTTATTGAGACTATCTTGTCCCATTGTGTTTTCTTGACATCCTTGTCAAAGATCAGTTGATCATACATGGGTGGGTTTATTTCTGGACTTTCTATTCTGTTCCATTGGCCTATGTCTGTTTTGAATACAAGTATCATACTATTTTGATTACTGTGGCTTTGTAATATATTTTGAAATCAGGAAGATATGATGCCTCCAGCTTTTTTTCTTACTCTAAATTGCTTTGGCTGTTTGTGTATTCTTGTGGTTCCGTATGAATTTTAGGATTGTTTTTTCTATTTCCATAAAAAATGCCATTGAAATTTTGATAGGGATTGTATTAAATCTATAGATTGCTTTGCGCAGTGCAGACATTTAAAAAATCATAATTCTTCCAACTCATAAACATGTGATCTTTCCATATATTTATGTCTACTTTAATTTCTTAATTTAGTGCCAGTGTATAAGTTGTTCACCTCCTTGGGTAAGTTTATTCCTAAATATTTTATTCTTTCTGATGTACATATAAGTGGGGTTGTCCTCTTAATTTCATTTTTGGATAGTTTGTTGTTATTATAGAGTATTTTTCTAATTTAATAATGCCCAGTCAGAAGGTTAATACTTTGTAAATACTAACTATCTATAATGCTTTTGAAAAAGGTGAGCTTGCTTTCTATATAAATGAATTTAAAAGGACTGAATCCCTTGGTGCAGCATTTAAAGAAAAATATGTTTTGCTTTGTGCTGTAAAATTCTGTCTTTCCACCACTTAATAATCTCCATTTTGGCAAATCTTTTGTTTTCAGCTTTATATGGACTTGTTATGAATTCATTGTTTCTAAATATCTGTCTTATCTTCATTCTCGTGGTCTTGTATTTCTTAATGAAACTCTGATTCCAATGTCATCACTAAATCAATTAAGTTGATTTAGATTTCTCCAAGGTCATGGTAATTTTTAATATTCTTCTAGATGCTATTTTAAACTAGCACATTGTTATGAAAATAGCCCATCCTCCCTGGAAAATAAAGTTTCAAGCAAAATCAATAGCATATATATGCATATATATCTTTTTCAAAGAAGGCCATTTTAATTATGTAAATAAAGTGGCCCTCTTTGAGAGTGGTTGCTTGATTTATACTATACAAGATGTCGGTCTTATGAGTTAGCCCCACTGCTTCTGCAACTGCTCTCAGTCTGTGATGTAGACTAAGAGAAATGAGATAGCTGCACACAAAGCCCCTCAGAAAGTAATATCCACCACAATAGTACCCACGGTTTCCTAGAAAAATTAGCATATTTTGTTTATGAAGCATATTAGTCAATAAGTAGTTTTGAACTTTGAGTTTCAGTTAAAAATGTTTCCTTAGCACTCTAAAGATTACATAGTTTGGTTCTATTTGAATTTCTAAATCAAGGTGACGTGGACTTTGGGGTCCATCATACTTGGATTAGAATTCTGAATCTGTCCCCATTATCTCTATGCTTCATTAT
The DNA here is from genome assembly GCF_040802235.1 of Manis javanica. Classification (NCBI taxonomy): domain Eukaryota; kingdom Metazoa; phylum Chordata; class Mammalia; order Pholidota; family Manidae; genus Manis; species Manis javanica. Next base: position 140,418,555 of record NC_133156.1, read on the forward strand.
CCTTATCAATAAAATGTATATACTATTGTCCAACCCTTAGGGAAGTTGTAAAGGTTAACTGATAATGTTTTGTGACTTATGATCTGTTGAAATTAGATATGCTTGGGTTAGTTAAGAACGTCTTTGACTGTAAGAGAAAACCAAAGAAGAAGTACCTTAAACAAGTAAGGTTTTGTTTTTCTTTTTTCCTTTTTTTTTCCAACTACCAAGAAAATGTGGAGACTTGCAGTCCAGGACAACGCCACTGGGGACTTACTTCTTCCCTCTTGCTCTCATCTTAGGGTATGGCTCCTGTTCTTAGAGGCACATGATGGCTGCTGCACTTCAAGGCTTCCTATCTCTTGGCACCTTCTGAAGCTTTGCCTTTTGCTTCAGTACAGGGTTCTTTCCAAGGAACTTCTGTTTACATGTCACTGGCTAGAACTCGGTCACCCCTAGGTACAGGCCTAGTGAATCAAAGAATTTTGGTTGGGCAAATTGTTACCCTGAACAAAATTGGGATTCTTTTACTAATGAACAGAGAGGGGATGGCTATGGATAGACAACTAATGTGCCTGACTCACTTTGTTACTTCAGTTCTTTAAATCCAAATGAAGTGGAAACTGGGGGACACCTTGGGGTTCAAGCCCAGTGTCCTCTTCTCTATCCCACACATACCTCACCTTATTCCCCATCAGGTGATATGAACATACAAGACCAGGTAATAACCCCCACCAACCTCAGACATCAGCCTGAAGTGGGCCCCCAAACTGGCATTGCTGTCTTGGTGACTGGATACTGAAGATGACAGATGGGTTTCCCATGGCCTACTGTCTGAGTGTCAGCAGGCTTGGGTCATCCTAAAGAGGAAGTGATCCAATCCTTTGTGTAGCCTGTCGTGCATCAGAGATTGTGGGTCTGTAGGAAAATACACATCTCCTTTTTATTCTCTTCAACTTCTTGGAAAGACAAGAAGAAAACTTACTATGTAAAGAAAAACAAGTCACCATGACCGATATTCTTTGTTTATATAAGAAGGAAAAAAAATCATTGACATGACATGGTAAATACAATCAAGTTTTCAGAAAGGGGGGACTCCCCCGAGGATGTACTTAGCATCATGCCCAGCCCGTAGCAAATATTGCAGCTGTTGTGGTTAATACCTACAAAAATATGTCATAAGCAAGAATTGTTCCTATGTTTCCAGTGCTCAAACTTCCTAGAATTTAAACTGTTCTTATACACTGCTTAACTCACATGAGAAAATATGACTTCTGAGTATCTTAATTTATTGCCTTTCAGTGTATTTGTTAAACTGTCTTTATAACCAAGCTGATAAATGGTCTCTATTATTTACATAGATGTAAATACTGCCCCATAATTACTGTAATAAGAACTTAATTTAATGATCAATTATGCATGGTGTAAAGATACAATTTTTTATTTCTTTGCTGACTCTCACTTAATAGTTTTGTTCCCTTGATTCCTTCTGTTTCCCTCCCTTTTTACTGGCCATATTTCTATGTGCAACCCTTAGGAACATTATTCACTACTTTAAGCTCTTTTTGAGCAAATCCACAGGCTGTTTTGTCTAAGCTACATAAAGCTGGTTGTGATCATTTTTAACTGCATTATGCACAACTCCTGTAAGTTCCTTGGGGTGGAGACCAAGTATCTCCCTCATCTTTTGCTCCTTGGCATCATCACAGGAGTAGATGTGTAGCAGACCCTCTATATGTGTGGTGATTGATTAGCTCTGACTTTATGGCCTATTTTTATAATAGGAAATGCTGTCTTAGAATAGGTCTCATGTTTGGCACAGTTGGGAAAACAAAGATCTCCAACAGGAGATTTTTACCCAAACATTTTTAAAGGACATTGTAAATTAGAATTGGCTGCAAATGGCCAGCTGCCACATTTGAGAATATGATGGCCCAGGCACAGAAAAATTTACTGATGAACATTCCACATACCAAATGCAGTTAGAGCCTGGGGGAGTTAAGGGTATGACAGGTTCTGAGGTTAAAAAAATAAATGGAATTGTTAAATATGAGCACCAGGTGGGCACTGACTTTTGAGTTATTTGTACCACTTTCATCCTTATGTAAACCATAAAACAGGCTGGCTGTTGGCCATAGCCTGCAGCTGCATAGAAGACTTACTTGCATTGTACCAGCAAACAAAGAGTGATTATCATAGGCTTAAAATGTGTTATGGTTTTATACATGGAAGGGAAAATAAAACTGTTGAGGTCATAAGCCTGGGTCCAAAAATGCTGACACATATCTATGTAGCTGCATGATATACAGTCCTAAAAATGTCAAAGTTGTTCAAAAATAGCCAGTTAATTTTTAAAATCCTCATTCATGTTCATATTTCACACACCATTGTCTTCATTCTTTCTAGTGTCTGAGCACTTCCTCTTTTCCTATGACATTGACTGCAGTTTGGACACCAAGAAGGAGGTGGTCCACTGCATGGGCTCCTTCCAGGATGGGGTAGCTGAGAAGTGTGTGGATTATTTCCAGAGATTCCGACGTTCTACCCATGTGACCCCCAAGTCATACCTCTCGTTTATTCAGGGCTACAAGTTCATATATGGAGAAAAGCATGTGGAAGTGCAAACTCTGGCCAACAGGCAAGTGTGAAGGGCAAATATAAAGTTATTGTAAAGCACTGGCTCTCAACAGGGGGTATATGTGCCCTAGTGAATGTTTTGCCATGACTGGAGACATTTTTGTTTGTTAGAACTCGGGTGCCCGGAGGGGTGCGGAGAGGCACTACTGATGTTGAATGATTAGAGGTTGGGTTGCTGCTAAAATCCTACTGTGCACAGAATAAGCCTCCCTCCACCACAAAGGATTATCCAGCCCCAAACGTCAGTAGTGCTGAGGCTGAGAAACCTCTTCTCAGGTGGAGTCAAAAGATTATTCCATGGTTGCTAGGAGCATCACACTTGCCCAGTAGGATAAAATGTTGCCAGGTTTTTATGTGGCCTACCACTTTCTATAATATTGGTGGCGTAACGGTACAAACAGTAGACCTGGAAGGAAGCTGGGAATACAGACGTCCTTTCTCCCTCTCTCGACTCTCACTTTCTTCCCTTTCTGAGCATCTAGAATAGAACAGTCTGGCGGGTACTTATGGTCATTGCCCAGTGAGTACCCTGCTTCACAGAAGTTTGTTCCAAATTTTAGGGCTCTGCTCTTTTCCGAATACTTATATGTCCTGCCTGAATCTGGCCACAATCAGCCAGCATTGCTACATAAGAGACCCCTGGTTGGGAGATTAGACTGAATGACTCTGATGGGCTTCAGTCTTCAAGATCCCACAATTTCAGGTTCAGACAGGTAGTTAGTCCCTTCACAAGGCTGTTCTGATGGCTTTGAATTTGTTTATTTTTTTGGTTTCAAATGTCTATTCTTTTAACTTCATAGGATTTTTTTTTTGAATACCAGAAGCTACTTATTTTCCTTCCTCCATGGTAGGGCTTCAAGCATTTGAAGTCTGTTGTCATGTAGCCAGACTTCAGTAAGCATGTGTCTTGCATGAGACAGATGCTGGATGCCCTGCCCATCCTCTTGTGTCACACAGAGTGTTTTAGTGGCTTTGCTCTTCCACATGCAGTCTACCCAAGCCTGAAACTGTGTAAAAGGTGGACAGCCTTTTTGTCAAGCCATCTTGCGTTTACTATTTACATATGCACTCATTCTTCAAATATGACCATTACTATCCATATTAGTGGGCCAGAACTTGGAAAATGTGGCCATTACTGCAATTTATAACATTGCTGACTTGGATTTTTAATCCTAGGATGAATACTGGATTGCAAAAGCTAAAAGAAGCTTCGGAGTCTGTTGCAGCCTTAAGCAAAGAGCTGGAAGTGAAGGAAAAGGAGCTGCAAGTGGCCAATGAGAAAGCCGACACGGTGGGTGGATGCCCCCATGAGTACTGTCCTTGCTGTGAATTACCAGTTCGTGAATGTTAATGATGTATATGCAGCCACCAAGTTATAACCTTGAAAGTATAAACTGCTGTTTCCATTAGAATATGACACTCTTCATTTTATGTATGATAAATTGTCTCTTTGAGCTTTTTGTCTGTTTATATTGAATTAGGTCTTAAAAGAAGTGACCATGAAAGCACAGGCTGCTGAAAAGGTCAAGGCTGAGGTGCAGAAGGTGAAGGACAAAGCCCAGGCCATTGTAGACAGCATCTCTAAAGATAAAGCCATTGCGGAAGAAAAACTGGAAGCAGCAAAACCAGCTTTAGAAGAAGCAGAGGCAGCGCTGCAGGTAAATCGCTGTGACTCAGCAGGTATGCCGTTCAGAGCCTGGGAGGGGGGGCAGGACTGATGAACGGCAGGAGACGCGCAGCTGCTCCACACCGAAGCACTCCCCACAGACCCATGGCAAATCATATATTCTGCTTGGAGATGTTATGAGCTTCTCTTCGATTTTGCATGTGCTGCTTCACATGTCATTTTCCTCGCTCCTGCACGGTGGGCAGTGTGAGGCAATGGCGCCCAGGAGTCCTGGGTTCTCAGGCCCACTCTGTCACCAATAAGCTATGTGACAGTGGGAAAATCACATTGCATTTCTAAAATAACAGTTCCTTGCTCATTCGCTGAGGACACTGGAGTAGGTCTGTAGGACACGACATTCTCTGAGTTTATCCTTGACTTATACAGATAAGGACCTCCCGGTGTAATGCAGCTCAGTAATGGCAGTTTGAGGAGGCTTCCAACACAGTCATTTGGTGCCACTGTGTGGCAGTGACAGAGAGGGTGAAATTAGACAGGTGTTTCAGATTCTGAGAAAATAAGACCAGTTTATGGAAACAGGCCACACCTTAAAGGGCTGGCCCAGTTTTGAACATTCAGTTTGAAATCTTTTGGACTCAATTTAAGATTGCTTTTACTTCTGTGTGACTCATCTGTTGCCTTGTGTTATTCCTGGCCTAGAAAATGGCTGGAACGATGGAACGCTGCCGATCTGTCCACTGCTAATTCAAGTAATGCAACCTTAATTGGGCATTTATTATTACTTGATAATGTAACTTTTTGAAGTGCTTCCTTAGCACACTGCCTGAAACACTTGTAAATCTCTTTGACCCAATTTAAGTCATTATACTTTCTGAATCATTATACAAATATGAATTTCTATTCCTTTGAGACAGTGAAAATACCATTTTTTCTTTTCTATCTCCCACTTTTCACATTTCAGTTGACCCTTGAATGGAGCATTGACCTCCTGCACAGTTGAAAATCCATGTATAACTTTTGATCCCCCAAGAGCTTAACTAACAGCCTTCTGCTGACCTGAAGCCTTACTGATAACATAAGCAGTTGATTAACACAAATTTTGTATGTTATATGTATTATATACAGTAGTCTTTCAATAAAGTAAGCTGAGAAAAAGAAATCTTATTTAAAATTGTTGTAAATCTTTAAAAAATTCATCCAATACATTTATTTAAAAAAATCCACGTGTAAGTGGATCTTCCCAGTTCAACCATGTGTTGAGAATCAACTCTATTCTTACATGTGATACATCTTTCCTTATTGTTTCTCTATGCATCCTTGCACTGGCAAAACTGTCCTTCTTAATACTGGAAGTCCTCAGGGTCTTGAGTCTCAGAGTGATGAGCACCTCATTTCCCTGCTTCTTTTTTAAAAACTAATTTATTGAGGTATGACTGAGATGTAAAAAGCTGTACATATTTAAGTTTTATAACTCAGAGTCAGGGCCTAAGCATACACCTATGAAACTACCTCCATCATCAAGGCCATAGACGTACCCACTCCCTCCCAAAGTTTCTTCCTGTTCCCTCTAATATTGTTATTTTTGTGTGCGTGGTAAAGACATCTAAGGCAAGGTCTACCCCTCTTAGCAAATTTGAAGTGTATAATGCAGTATTGTTAGCTATAGGCACTATGTTCTATAGCAGATCCCAGAATTAACTCATTTTGTGTAACTGAAAATACCCTTTGATCATCACCTCCCACCTCCTCGTCCTGCCAGCCCCTTGACAATCACCATTCTATGTTCTCCTTCTATGAACCTATTTTAGATTTCACATATAAATGAAATGATACAGCATTTATTTTTCTGTGTTTAGCTTATTTCACTTGGCCTAATGTCCGCCAGGTCCATCCACATCGTTTCAAATGGCAGGATTTCTTTCTTTCTTTTTTTAAGGCTGCATAGATTCCATTGTGTACACATACACACATGTGCATTGCATGCTTGCACCTGTGCCACATCTTCTTTATTCATCCATCAGTGGACACTTAGGTCGTTTCCCTGTCTTGGCTATCATGAATAATGCTGCAGTGAACATCGGGTATGTATATTTCTTTGAGATCCCAATCCTCATTCCTCCCATTCTTTTGGGCATTTTGGCTTTGCTGAGAGTCCCTGATCAACAGAGAGAAGACAATGATACTGTAAAGAAACTTCTAAACTTTATTGATCTCATGATACCTAATGGTGCCATAAAAATAGAGCATATGGCATCTCAGGTCATGATTAAATGCATATAATTTCCCAAGAGTTAAGAGGCTTGGTATCTTTTCCAACATTATAAAATGGTGTTCTGTATCTTTCTAATTTCATGCTCTCTAACACTAAAATGTTCTGCTTTATGTAATCATCAAGGCATAAATGTGTGGGAACAGGGGTAAGGTGATAGAGTGTGTGGGAGAGATTTCAGTCATTTCCTTCATTGATTCTGCCTACATTTTATTGCCTCTTTGTTGAGCTTTTGAAATCTTGAAGTATGATGCTACCAATTTGTACTAAGAAAGTTCCAGGTGCATTCATACTTTAACATTCTGGCATCTGACTACATAAATCTGTACAACAATTAAGGTAACAGCAAAGAATATTTTCTTGCTATCTCCATGCTAATCTGACTCAACACAAGCATGCCAAATACCTGTAGATACTAAATAATTATAGTTCAGTGATGTCTAGGAAATTTAGTAAGGAATGTTGCTTTGCCTGCAGAGAAAAGAGGAATGCAATACTTAGCTGAAATACGTTGAACTTCAATATAATGCCCGCCAGATATACCCTTGCCCCAACTCCTGCTACCTGATTGAATGTAATTTAGCCCAATTCGGTTTGAATTCCCTCTTTTAAAGCTAACATAAAATAAGCATGGCCAGCTCTTAGATAACTTTAATCTGACCCTACTTTCCCTACTGCCTGCTGTTATATTTTCTTTATTTTATAGCCACAACATCTCAAATAAAGGTCTATCTGTCATTTCCAGTTCCTTAGCACTAATTCTCCTCCATTGCCAGCTGTCCAGCTTTCACAGATGCTAGTTTATTGAAACAAACCTTTTCAAAGTGTATAGTTACATTCTAACTACCAAGTTCATTAGTTTTCTTCTTTTTTTCCCCTCAATCCTCAGAGAAAAGATCATTAGCTTTGATGAGAGGTCATTTGACAGCAGGGATGCAAATGCAAGTAAGATAGAAGGTTTTAAGATCTGGAAGGCATGAATGTAGAATATTCATCCTAGAAATGGGACTGTATCAAATTCTTATGTTTAATATTTTCCCAGTACTTATTCCACAAAAGGTTTAAGACATAGCACAGTTATTAGCAACCACAACAGGTCTATATGACTATTAAATAGTTTACTCTGTAAGAATCTACATACTAGAAATGGAACAGAACTTTTCGAAGAGAATAGTGAAATTTACGTTGCTCAAGTTCCATCAGTTCAAGGTCAGTGGCCCGCCAAGAAACCCCTGAGTATTCAATCTGTCAGCCTTGGAACTACCTGTGAGTGCCAGTCTGCTGTGTCAAGTCTGAGTTGCTTAAGAGAAATAGGCAGATTCTTGACCTACATAACTCAGGAGTAAAAAGCTCAGCACATAATGGAGTCTTCCTGGGTTAGAATCCCTGGTACCTAGGTGCTGAGTAGTCTTTTTCTTTCAGATCACACTTTTTTTTTTTTTCTGGCACAAAGTAGTGGTCTGTGCAATTTTAGAGAAGTCATAGCGCCTTATCTGCTTGCTGACATTTCTCTCAGTTTCTCCTCTTGCTGTCAGTTTGAATTGTACAAACGGGATTTTCTGCATTTTTGGGGGATTAAATATGCATGAAGCCCCCGTGACTCTGCATCTGGTTCTAAAATATTTGCTGTCCTCTGTGGAAACAGTAACATTTAGAGATTAAGATTTGTTTGTCTGCACTTTCTTATCTGAGATGGGATGACAAGCCCTCTTCCTCCGCCAGACCATCAAGCCTTCCGACATTGCCACTGTCCGCACCTTGGGGCGACCCCCTCATCTCATCATGAGGATCATGGATTGTGTCCTGTTACTGTTTCAAAGGAAAGTCAATGCAGTGAAAATTGACCTGGAAAAAAGCTGTACAATTCCTTCCTGGCAGGAATCTTTAAAGCTGATGACTGCAGGAAACTTTTTACAGAATTTACAGGTTGGTAGTTCAATAATGATGAGCTAAGAGACTTCATTAGAGTGTCTGAACCATTAACAAGTTTCTAAAAAAAGTTGATTGTACATACATGTTTTTACTTATTAATTTTTTGCCATCTTTCTTAAGGTATAATTGACAAATAAAAATTGGGTATAGATAAATTGTACAACTTCTTGTTTAATATATGCATACATTGTGAAATAAAATGGCCATAGTCAAGCTAATTAAAGTATCCATCACCCCACATGGTTACCATTTTCTTTTCTGGTTCTTTCTGTAGTGAGAACACTTAGAACATTTCAAGTATACAATACCTGTATTCATATTGCTGCACTTCAGGTCTCCAGGACTTAGTTATCTTATATCTTGAAACTTTGTATCCCTTGACCAACTCTTCCCATTTCCCTCCCCTCAGCCCCTAGCAACCACCATTCTGCTCTTTGCTTCTATGAGCTTGACTATTTTAGATTCCAATCTGTAAGTGAGGTGTCACAGTATTTGTCTTTCTGTGTCTGGCTTATTTCATTTGGACTAATGTCCTTCAGGCCCAACCATGTTGTCACAAATGGCAGGATTTTCATTTTTTTAAACCTGAACGATATTCTACATACATATTTTGAACATGTACTTAAATATTTTTTTCAGAATAGAATTTTCTCTTTCAAATATAAGGCGTTGTTAACATGAGATCTTTAGCTCACAGATGTTAGGTGTGTTAAGGCATCATTAGTGATTTCTTTCAATAAAAGTTAAAAAAAATATTTTAAGGAACCCAGACATGTGTGCATATATCATCACTTGCATATGAATATAAATAAATAAATATACATATATATTTGAGTCTCAGTAATAAATTTTTGAGTATTAATTTGATCTTTTTATTTTACTGGGATATAGAACTTATATATGATAAAATGTACAAATTTTAAGTGTACAGATTAATGAATATTTATATATATATATGTATATATATATATATATATATATATACCTATTAATGAACAGTGAAATCAAAATTTGTATGTTTATACCCTAGAAATCTCTGTGTCCCAAACCCATCAATAAATTCCCTTAAGATGACCATTATTCTTACCTTTATCCTGATAATCAGTTTTGCCTGTTTTGAAATTTATATGTATGAAATCATATCATACGAAATCTTTTGTTTTGACCTCTGATTCATTTTGTTTCTAACATTCATTCTTATGTTCAACAGGGCAGTGTTTCATACTTAAATTTTCATTGCAGTCTAGTTTCCTGTATCTTGATATGCAGTACTGTATAGTAAGTGTTTAACAAATGGTTCTCTGGAGAGAAAAAAGAAAAAAGGAAATAAAGCTCTGATTTGTAGTGATTGCCAATTTCCATGGTGTAAACTACTCCAGGATGGTCAGTTTCAAACTACCAAGTGGTGTTGCTGAACGTAGAGTTGAGACAAGGTGAATAGTCATGCCGTTATGTAGCATTCCCACCATATAGGTACAATAGATATAAATGACCTCAAGAACATAAATAGTAAAATGTAGTAAAGTAATAAGAAAGTGATTGATGACTTTTGACTACACATTATATTTATTTTAAATAACATTTCCTTAATTACAAATTGGTATAATTTAATTTGTGATAATGATTTTATTTAACAATTTGCAAAATTCCTGTAAATTTAGCAGTCATTTCTCATGTGAACAAGAGTGAAATGTCCATTTGCCCATTGTACTATTCATAGATTTTGGCTTTTGTTACTAGTTTTTGCCTGCTATAAATAAAGCTAATATGACTATTGGTCTACAGGTCATTTGGTGGGCATATTTGCATTTCTGTTGACTCTATACTCAGGAGTGGAATTCCTAGGTCTTAGATTAAACAATTTCATCAGCTTTAATAAATAGCAGCGAGGAGTTTTCAATAATAGTTGTATCAATTTACACACCCACAGCAGTGTAAGTTGCTCTACATTTAACCATTTTCTACTTTCAGCTATTCTATTGTTTTGGGTTGAGTTTGCATTTCCCTGATGGTGAGAATATTTTCATCAGTTTATGATCCTCTTGGAATAGATCTCTTGCCCATTTACATTTTTTATTGCTGTGTAGAATTTCTTTGTGTATATATAATATGAGTAATTTGTCATTTATACTTTTGCAAGTATCTTCCCCCACTTTCTGCCTTAGTTGTTCATACCATTAATACTGTGTTTGATAAGTAGATGTTCTAAAGTTTAATGTAGTCAAGTTTGTCAATATTTTCCTTAATAGTGTTTTCTGTGTCCTGTTCAGGTAGTCTTTGTCCCCCTCTCAGGAAGAATAAATATTTCTCTGTTTTCTGGTAGAAATTTTATTGTTCTATGTCCTATTTCTAGATCTTGAGACAGATAATTGGGAGTACCCAACCCAGATCCATCTCCCAAGTAATGATTTTTACACAGTGTTTCATCCAGTTTTCAATTCAGCATTGCCCAAGTGGCTGTGTGGCTACAGCAGCTTGAGACACCATATAGCAGCTATGACAATAAGTAGCTGTACAGACTTGTCCCAGTTAACTAAGGGACTATGTGACGTTAAGTGCCACCATGAAGGAGTAACTCGCCAGCTGAGCGGAGAGGAGGAGATTAACTCTGATTGTTGAGTGTGGAATGGCAATGGTGACGGGGAGACTCAGAAAGTTTTCACAGAGAAAGGTGACAATGGAGTTGGACTTGGAAGTGGATGCTGGCAAGCAACTCTTCTGCCTTATGGACCTGGTGGCAGTGCCAGTGCTCTGGAATCTCCTTTGCTATTTGCCTTTTGACACAACCACCACCCTCCTATTGCTTCCATGCGTTCTGCTTTTCCTTCTGGCCTCGGTATTTTTCAAGTCTCATATAAGAAACTTGCATTAAAAGACGTCTGAATGAAAATGTGCTCCACCTCATGTTATGTATGTTTTGTGAAGGCTTGTTTCTCTGAATTATTTAGATGCTAAATTTCTTTCTACTTGGAAAATATTTAATCATCTTCTTTTAGGTGATTGAACACCACTTTTAAAAACACCAGTTTCATTGTTTGACCAGTCTCTTTTGATGCAAGGAGGCATTCTTAATCCATTTTGGCTACTATTTTTACATTTTATAACAATTCTCTCACATTCTTGATAGTTCTATGATTAAAAATTAATTCATCCCCCTCAAGGCCTAATGTCCAAGGTATTATATTCACATTTCAGGTGAGTTTAATATAACCTCTGTCTGAATATATGAATCATTTAATTGCTGGTAAATGCTAAATATGTATGTCCTTAGGCTGAATATACCCATCTGTGTTTGTTTTCCTTTTCTGGATTTGTAATTCACCTATTTAGGTTTAATGACATGAAAGATTTATTGCCTTGGAAATTCTAATAACCATATTAGTATTCACTCCCTAAATAATCTGTTCTTTCCCCAGATCCCAGAAGATTTACTTAGGGTTGGTACCTCTTGTTAACCAAAGACAAAGTCTACTCTAACTCCTTTGCTGTACTGCATACTCTGTGTTCGCCTTCAGGACTGCCTAATATCCTGAAATGTTGGCAAAATAGGACATCGTTTGTTTATTCTTGGCTGTTCAACAATTTCAATGGCATTGTGAGCACAATGTCAATATGACTTAGTGGAAAGAAGTATTTTGACTTTATTTCATTCTTTTCTTCCATAGCAATTCCCGAAAGACACAATCAATGAAGAAGTGATAGAATTTTTGAATCCTTACTTTGAGATGGCAGACTATAATATTGAAACGGCTAAACGCGTGTGTGGGAATGTAGCTGGTCTCTGTTCCTGGACCAAAGCCATGGCTTCCTTCTTTTCTATAAACAGAGAGGTGTTGCCTCTGAAGGTAAGTCTCAAAAATACAAGTGTGTGACACGTGCCTGCAAGGGGGTCTCTAGGCCAGCTGGTCTTATCTGTCATGCAGCTTAGAAGTCTTTGGCTGCTGGTGTTAATTGTACCCAAGTCCACGGGGATAGCAAGTGGTGGAAAGGCTTAGCACAGAATGTTCCTTTTCTCTAATCCTAGTTCAGTCAGAACTGAATGAACCTTTTAGCATGGACACTGCAAGGACATTCAGGCCATTGCGGGTTGCTGGATATTTTTCCTGCACAATATCAAGTTGAAAAAAAAGAAACACAGAAAACTATAGCATAGAATCCTCTGTTAATGTCCAACACCTTTAGCTGGGGAGTCCTGAGTGAGGCAGGTCAACACATAGACCCTGGTGGCTGGTCTTGGTTCAGGACATGACATAGTACTCTCTCCTTTGTCCCTCCGGAAACAAACTAAATATCATGTTATTTAATGTGACTGGAGGATATACCTGTGTTTTCCTTTGAGTAGTTGCATTTCTAATGTTCATTTGTACACTATCATTCAATGATATTCAGTCTTGAATGGAGAAGCAAGAACAAGTTCTGAAAATGGAAGATTGGTGTCTCAAAAAGTGCCTTATGGCTTGGTTGATTATTTTACTTTTGCATAAATCTCTCGACCACTAACTAAAATTCACTCACACTTATAAACTACCCAGGAGCCTTATTAATAATGATACAAATAATCAAGAGTAGAAAGGAGACAGGATAGAGTTGCAAGTCCCATTTTATTTTCTAACTGTTACCATCCAAGGCCATTTATTCCATCACTGAGGCCTGAAGGGTTCTGGGAAACCTTGAAAGAACAGAGACTCATTTGGCTCAGAGAACTCTAGAGCAAATAACTGATGACCTGCTGTGTGACAATGTGGATTTTGGTATCCGTGAAAACTACAGTATAGCTTAGAAGTGGGCATCTGAATTACGATCACTGTTTCAAATCAAAAGTACAGGGCATCCTTTGCATATTCTTCCAGTGGGTAAGTGTACATAGTGTATGGGAATTATAGTGGAATTCATGATGGACACTTTTTTACTCTGTTATAATTATTTTAAATAACATGAGCTGAAATCAGTACCAAATAATAAACATTCCAAACAGGATTTATGTAGGAACAATGAAATCCCATCCTCTGTTTCAGTGCATTTCAGCCTCCCCCAGACCCAGGACAATCTAGATCCCACAGTAGGAGGTGAAGGGAACCCCGTCAGAAGGGGACCTTGCTTGCTTCTGGACCGTGTGTTTTCTTTGTGAGAAGTCAGTCCCGGGGGTGCCCTCCCATAGGCTTATGAACATCCAGCATCTGGGCATGTTCACTTGGTCATGTCCCAGCACTGTCAGTCAGAGAAATAAACACAGCTATGTGGACCATACAAAGTCACTGCTTAGGGAGAAGCCCAAGAAAAATGGAGGGCAGGCTTTCACTGGGCAACTCTGCTTAATACATGAAGAGGACAGACCGAGGCCCCTGATAGCACATATTCCTGGTGGGGCTGTTCTGCAAACTCCAGCCTCCTGAGTGAGGACACTCGTTGAGCTCCAGCTGGGACCCCCTCGACACTCATCGGTAACAGAGACTCCGTAGGGCCATCTCCATCACCTTGCCATCCTTGTAGATAGGCCAAGTGACTTCTGGCAGTGAATAAACTTATGCAATTGTTAATTACAATGGAAATTTGGACTTGATTCATGTTCATTGTAATGAGATTTCTCTTTGAAAACTCTATGAGGTTTACGTAGGAAAAATTGATAAACATCAGTCCATATACAGGGCATTTAAAAGAGTTGAGCCTTAAATATTGGACATGAATAGTAACAATAACAATATCTATCATTTATTGAACTCATGTGATATACCAGGTACTAAGCTTGGGTTTTTACCTGTGCTGTTTTACTTAAACCAAACACACACAGACAATCTGAAGAGGTAGTTTCTCAGTATCTTCCTGGAGAAACTGAAGCTCACAGAGTTTAGGAAACCTGCAAAGTCCTACAGCTCCTAAGATGAGCAGTCATATTGGAAGAATTCTGTGCCATTTAGTTAGCATCTTTTGGGAGTATCATTTAATTTTTTTTAAATTAATTTTTTTCTGAGTAAAGTCCTAGAAAAGACTCAAAATCCATGAGGCTGTGACAGTCTTTTGAGTGCTATCAGTAGCTTCCTCAAAACAAGTATTTTTAATTGACCACAGCTTAAGGTATCAATTGTTTTCTGGAAGGCAAGCAATATATGCAAACAAGACCACTGCTACCCACAAATCTGTATCTTTACCTTCAACAAGTAATTACATTCCATCCTTTGTCTTGTTTTAATATCCTCATCAATAACAATGAGTCCTGCTAGGCTGATTTTCTAAATATTTAGTTTTTCCTTCTAATAATTCTTAATGTTATAATATTCTATAATGTGCCTATATACATTTGCTGTTATCATACTCTGATCTAGGGGTTGGCAAAACTTTGGCTCACAGGCCAAATCAAGCCCACTACCTGTATTTACATAGCTTGTGAAATAAGAATAGCTTTTACATTTTTAAATAGTTTGTGAGTAAGTACCTAAAAATAGCCTCAGTTTTGCTTCTTGACCCAAAAAGCCTAAAATGTTTACTATCTGGCACTTTATGGAAAAATTTACTGATTTCTATTCTATTGAGCTGTAGTTTTCCACTTATAAATATTTACATCAAGTTCACATTAAGATTTGGTCTTGACTTAATGCAACTTGAAATGACTCCAGTGGGGGAACAGAGAAAATATGTAAGTGTGATATTGCTAAGTTCTCAGACCCTGAAATGCTGGGTGTTCAGTTTGTGCCCATCTTGTACTGTGTGTGTGTCCTGGCAGGCCAACTTGGTGGTGCAGGAGAATCGCTACGTCTTGGCCATGCAGGACCTGCAGAAGGCCCAGGCCGAGCTGGACGACAAGCAAGCAGAGCTGGATGTGGTGCAGGCTGAGTATGAACAGGCCATGACGGAGAAGCAGGTAACTAACTATGCTCTGGCCTGGAACGGACCTTCATGCACCTGCATGGTGATTGCAGGCCTTCCCTCTGTTTCTACTTTCTCTAAGGGTTCGGCTTCTAGCAGGAATTCAGCTAATTTATATGTGCTACATATACAGCATGCAGTCCCTCCCTGAGCCCTGGGGTTTGTTTCAGACCCCAAGGACCTTTGGGGAGATGTCAAGATATTTAGCCAAGATAGGGGTTAGTTCTGGAGTGTGAACATTCTGAGTTTCTTGTTAATGATGACATTATTAGCATCTTCTGTAGCATTTTTTGTCGTGTTTTTCAGATCATGTCCTCCCACTTTGTCTCAATCTTTGAAATAATCTTGCAAGGTAAACAAGGTAGTTATTTTTATTCTCATTTTAGAGGAATGAACTGAGGTCCAGAGAGGATAAGAGAATGGTTCTTGGTCATAGGGCTGGACAGTTTGGTCTAGACCTTGGTCTTCGATGTCCACTTGAGGCATCTCTGCTGGATCGGTGTGACTGACCACATGGCTGTATTCCATTGATGATAACCACATACAGTCTCTCAACCTCTGAATATTTTGCAGCTCTAGAATCTTTCAGAGTTTAGATTTCATACATTTCCTATCCACTGGACAACAAGCTCTTTATCTTGCTTATGCCAATTTCAGCTCCACTAGGGCCTCTTTCTTCTGGTAATCAAGGCAGATTTAATATAGACCTAATGTATCTTAAGCTTCTGGGTCCCTCCCTTGCATAGGCCCCCATAAGTGCTGGGGTCACTGGGAGTTATAGAGTGTTCTATGCGGTGGGGGGGCGGAATCAGGATATGATGGGCAAGCATTTGTGTGTAAGGGTTCTGGTAAAATAAAGGCGCCTGAGTTTCTAAGTCAACAGGACCTTGGTAGTGGTAGTATTTTTTTTCCCTCATTGTAAATAGATGTTCACTTGTGTATTTGGTACTTGTAGAATTTCTCTATGATTTTCTTGAAGTGGTATCCCCAGATTGTGTAAGTTGCTGGCTCCCCAAAATTTGTATCTGCCTCTGATAAACTGTATATTTAGTAAGTAAGAGCTAGATTCACTCTGCTCTTTCCTTGATAGTTTTATGGAATTTCATCCCTGACCCTTCTCAGCCTTCACTTGCAGGACTGAGATTCCTGCTGTGTTGTAGGAGTCCCAGTGAGATAATTTAGATAAATATTTCAATTTCGCTGTATACAGAATATATGAGCTTTCTTTTAAAGGTAAGCCTCCTGAAAGCAAAATTAGAGCTTTTTTGAAATTTTAGAGATAATTACACAGCTTGTTTTTGGGCTTATTATTTATGTTCTATGGAATTCACTTATTATAATGTAAAGAGAATTAACATTACAATTTGAAAATGTCTGCTTTAGAAACTATGAGGAAGCCGTGTTAATTTCTACCAGTTTGGATCCTCACTTACAATTGACCCTGGAGCAACATGGGTTTGAACTACACAGTTGCTTATTTGTGGATTTTTTTCAGCAAATACCTTGGAAAATTTTTTGGAATTTGGGACAAATTAAAAAAAGCATTTTCTTTTCTCTAGCTTACTTTATTGTAAGAAGATAGTACATAATACATATACAATTTGTGTTAATTGTTATTTTTGTTATTGGTAAGGCTTCTAGTCAACAGTAGGCTATTAGTAGTTAAGTTTTTGGGGAGTCAAAAGTTATATGCAGATTTTTGAATGCATGATGGGGGTGGGTGCCCTTAACCCCCTTGTTCAAGGGTCAATTGTATATCAGGAAGCACTACTAAACACAAGAAAAATATTTTACAGCCTCATTTTATTATGTTCCACTTTTACCATTTTTGTATTAGCTCATTTGATGAGTTTTATTGTTTTTGAGCATCTTTTATCTGTTAGGTAAACAATCATAGGACCATAGAAAACTGCTACTATAAAGATGTGGCTCTGACTTTAAAACTTGAGTTTCAACAAATGTCAAATTTTTCTAATAAAAAAAAATCCAAAATCTGGCTGTGAGCCCACCTGCCCCCACCATGCTGTAGTGAACTGGACCATTCATCATTTTGTTGCTTTGCCGGCTCTGTGGGCACCATGTGAGCCCAGGGGGCTTACGCACCACAAATGGCAGGGGAGGAGACTCCAGCTGAGGTTCTTCAGGGTCACGACTGCTAACCTCATGCCCCAGGCCTGTGCGGTCCCCTGAAAGAGTGTCTGTCCTGCTACTGTGCAGGGCAGAGCCTTTGGTAGGACCCACTTCCCCAGGACCTCTGGACAGCCAGTCAGCCTCCGGGAGCACAGTGAGAGGGTGGGCGTGGGGCACTCAGTAGGGAACCCAGGGAATTCTGTCTGCCCCCCAGCCGGGCTTGGAGGGAAAGCCTGCTCCCCCTCCTGTACTCTCAGACATTTGTTCCTCTCCCATCCCCATCCCCAACCCCCAAAGGGGCCTGGGCTTCCAGAAAACAAAAGCCAGGAGAGGAGGCACTTGTCTTTCATTTTCTTGTTTGTCCCATTGAGAGTGGGGACGGGAAATTTTGGGAAGACAATTTAGTCTTAAAAATATTTTTCACATGAAAAATTTGTTATAAAGGTAGACAGAAATAAATGGTATATAAATATAGTTCCCAGCTGACATCTTTCTTCTTGGAGAGAAACAAACACATAGATATAAATGGGCAACATAGATGTGGGGGTGTGTCTCTCAACCGGGCTTTTAGGGTTCCTGCATTAACTCAAGGGAGAAGTAAACAGAAAGTGGACTAGAACAAACTGGAATAAATACCTTGCTTTTGAAAAAACTGTAGTGTGTTATTACAAAGGCAACTCATGTTTATAGAAAAGACACATAGGGAACCCTGGAGATGAACACTGAAACTATTTTGCTCTTTATCATTTCATAACTGAACATATGCCTCAATTTATGTATTTTTAATCCATTAAAAATACAACAGATAATTCAGCACATACTGCTTTATAAATTGAATTTTTAACTTGATATTAAATCATGATTATCTTTCTTGGTTATAAATATGTTTATAAAATAATTTTTAATGGCTTCAGAATATTCTTATTCATGGATACACCATAATTTATTTAAATAATTCTCTATTATACATTTACCATATATGTAATAAATGAACTTCTAGTGACTGGTCATATAGCTAAATCTTTATATTCATCATTATTTCATAAGGATACATTTTTACAAGTAAAATTAGCAGTTTTCTCTTAAACAGAGAGAAACAGAACCATTTATTTTTATGAACTAAACCCTGGGTGGCACCAGGATGTGAAGTCAGCTTAAAGGTCTTTTATCAACACACGGAGCAGCAGGGAGGGACCTGCTCAGCCAAGGGTTGCTGGGATTTGTGAACATGCCTCAGAACACCACAATCTGAAGATAACCTGAAGTTTCACATAGAGTAAAAGGAGATGTGGAGTTAGATAAAGCAATAATGATGCTGGAACTTTAACATGAGCACTATTCCTAATTTTAAGTAAGGATATATATATATATATTTCTTTACATTTTTTCTGCTATATGACATTAGTATGTAAGCTTACATTTTATTTCTAATTTTCTTTAGGGGGTAATCATAAATGATGTAAATTTCCACTGTATTTCAGGTGTTAACATCTGGGGAGGGTCTGACCAATTGGCTCAGGACCCCACATGAAGGAATCCATCCAGGGTTCATGGGTAGGTTTAAGAGATGGATTTCAGCTGACACAGGCACATGGAAACTAAATCTTATGCTTCCTATGAAATAAATGGTTCATATATCTCAGAAAGGCAGATAATATATAATGGTATAAAATTATATTTTTGAGCCAGAGGCTACATTTGTCAATGAAAGTTCTCCTCTGGTTATGGCCTTTTTAGACCTTGCTCGAAGATGCCGAACGGTGCAGATCTAAGATGCAGACTGCTTCTGCACTGATCGGTGGCTTGGCAGGAGAAAAACAGAGATGGACGGAACAAAGTAAAGAGTTTGCTGCACAAACAAAAAGACTTGTAGGTATGTAAGTTCCTTTATTAATCAGCTTATATGTTGACTGAGAATTAGTAAACTTAAGCTCTGATCAGAATACAAACCAACCTTTGTTTACTTCAAATTCCTCTGTGTGTGTCCAGCTATTTCAGAAGCAACCTGTGGTTATAACATGGTTTCTCCCATTTAGTTTGAAAGAAAGGTATTTTTTCTTTCATTTTTAATGTTCTGCACAATTACAGGGCTGATTACAAAGTATTTCAATAGTTTTTGTTTTCCCTTTTAGGGGATGTACTATTAGCTACGGCTTTTCTGTCTTATTCTGGTCCATTTAACCAAGAATTTCGCAATCTGCTGTTAAATGACTGGAAGAAGGAAATGAAAGCCCGGGAAATCCCATTTGGAGACAATCTAAATCTCAACGAGATGTTGATTGATGCTCCTACTATTAGTGAATGGAACCTCCAAGGTCTGCCAAACGACGACCTGTCCATTCAGAATGGAATTATTGTCTCAAAGGCATCTCGCTATCCTCTGTTAATTGATCCACAGACTCAAGGCAAGATCTGGATTAAAAATAAAGAGAGCCAAAGTGAACTCCAGGTACTTTGTGTTAGAATGTATTTATGTTACTGGTCAAGTATTATTGCCCCAGATGAAGGAGAATCTGCAAATAAAGAAATATTTGAAAATATTGGAGATTGTTTGTGATCCTAGGAAGAGCAGTAACAGATATGAGCCTAATATCAGACATTAAGATCTTTTCTGTAAGTTGCTTTTGCATTTGTGTTGATGCCTACCTAAGGCCATCTCCTAAAGGTTTCAGACTCTTCTGCTAGGGCCTGTGGCTCTCCTGGATAAACAGAGTAGGGTGGAGCTGTATCACAGTAAGTGTGCAACACTTTACAAGGACACCATAATTATTCCCTTATTCTTGGTGACAAATGATGGCAGTGAGGAAATGGCACTGTTGTCACACAGAACCTTCCTATGCCTCCCAGTCAAAGGGAATGACGGTTTGCTAAGGAAAAGAATGGAAACAATGTAAGATTTCTACACCAGCTCACTAAGTATGGGTCCCAAGTTAGGATCTCTAAAAACTATGCTGTGATAGAATGCTTGGCACCATTTAATATCTGTTATCTCTGTGCCTTGCCCGGTGATACTGGCTCTCAAGAGCAACCTTTGGATCTTGTGTCTAGATCACATCTCTAAATCACAAGTACTTCAGGAACCACCTGGAGGACAGTCTTTCTCTCGGAAGGCCCTTGCTCATTGAAGATGTTGGGGAGGAGCTAGATCCCGCCCTGGATAATGTTTTGGAGAGAAACTTCATTAAGACTGGGTCTACCTTTAAGGTAGGTTAAGCCTATTGGTGACAATGTGCAGGATGATTACTGGGAGGCCAGGTAAACATGAGATGAAACTTTCTCAATGGGCAGCCACTCAAATTGAGTCAGCAGCAAAGGGCATTTGCTTTTTCTTCTACACTTCCTGAGTTGGGATTAAAATAGTCAATAGCATTCCATTTAGGAATATCTACTTCGCTTGTGCAATAGAGTATGACACCACTTTGATGTCTGACTGTGGACAGCTTTCAAGTCCTATCAGCCCTGCCTCCCTTTCTGTCCCAAATCTGGACAAGCTGACACAAGGAAACCTGTGGATTCTACTCTTTGGCACTGGTGGGAATTTCAAACCATGCAACCCTCTGTCCGTTCCATGGGTGGGAACCCTCATTCCAGCCCCACCTGCCACCATATAACCCTGAAACAGCTGCTCCTCCCTGCACTCTCAAGGGATTTTTAGGGCCAACTTGGAAGCCTACCCTAATTCCTCCAGAAAATCTCATTATGTGAGTAATAAACCTCTCATACCCTTTTGGTGCATGTTTGAGGCCATCAGTCTGGAACTCTTAACCAAATTTTAGTTGGGGAATTCACCTCACTTCTGTGGTATGATTACACCAATTTTGGTGCTAAATCCTATATTGAAGTTCTTTCCTTCCTTCCTTCCCTCCTTCCTTCCTTCCTTCCTTCCTTCCTTCCTTCCTTCCTTCCTTCCTTCCTTCCTTCCTTCCTTCCTTCCTTCCTTCCTTCCTTCCTTCCTTCCTTCCTTCCTTCCTTCCTTCCTTCCTTCCTTCCTTCCTTCCTTCTTGCCTCTCTTCCTTCCATCCCAAAGGTTTGAAGCCCTGTGAATGCCTAATGAACATTTCTTTTTTAGTTTACCAATGATGTCCAGTTACATAATTGTTAAAAGCAATACTTGATCCTATGGAAAAAAGTAAACAGTAAGATGTACCTCTGTTTTGTTCCTTTGAACTTTTTATAAAAAAGGTAAAAGTTGGTGACAAGGAAGTAGATGTGATGAATGGCTTCAGACTCTACATCACCACCAAATTGCCCAACCCAGCCTACACCCCTGAAATAAGTGCTCGGACCTCCATCATTGACTTCACGGTCACTATGAAAGGGCTAGAAGATCAGTTACTGGGGAGGGTCATTCTCACCGAGAAGCAGGTGAGTGAAGCATGGCCACCTCCTATTCTGAATTATGTTGCAGTTCTGTCCTTGATGAAAATAATATAAATGTGTAATAGGATTGACTTTTCTCCCCTTTTATTCCTATGTTTTTTCCCATTATTAATTGCCAAGTATCTTAGATAATTACTAACCAATTATCTACCCCATATACTTCATCTGTTTCTCATAAATCACATATATCATCAATTGATTTAATAAGGACTGATGTAACTATGAGAATATCGGTCTCATTTCAGCATGATCATTCTGGTTATATTGCTTTATATTTTTGAAGAGTCTGTTCTATTGAGAATTCTATTCACCTATTGACATTTATCTTTCTGAGACACATCTAGGCTTTTCTTTCATTCAGTTCATTATGCTTTTGGAATATAAAATCAAAACTTTATATTCAGTTAACACAACTGTTGTCAGTTCTTACTTGTTATCTAAGAGAGCTCTGTGTTGTGAGAAGATAAGAATTTGTGACACAGGAATTTTACTGTGCACCTTCTGGAAGCTGTTGTTCTACTTATATTCTGCAAGTGTAACTTCATTCTCCTGCTTCCATTTTGTGTGATAACTTAATGCTCAATGACGAATGGCCAACAACTTTATAAATTTCCTTTTTCTGAGGCAACATTTTCTCTAGGGAACACGTGAGTCTTAAGCAAAGAAATCTAAAGGATTTTAATAGGACTGCTTTGGTAAAACTGCATGAATTCTGAAAGTTGTTATTGATTTTCTCTTGGATTCAATAGCAGTGAGGAGTTTAGTTTACTTTATGGCCTCCTCCATTGATCAAAAGATTTATTTAGGTTAAAACTATTGGTAAAATCTTTGGAATCTGTCCCTGTGCTATTTTTACCTTTTCTATATGTTGTGTCATGCTTGCTCTTCTGAGCCCTTCCACGTTATTTTATCTCTTCCTCCTTCCCTACCTCTCCTTCTATCTCCATTCCTTTTGGATGAATATTCTATTTTTATTTTTTAATTCATAGTACATAAATCATAGGGTCAGACCACTGCAAGTTGCTTTAAGAGCATTTAACCTGACTTGGTAAACTCCCGTGGTTGGTGGCCTCAGTAGGGCAGGAACTGACGCTGGAGTTCCTGCCACAGGCTGTTATAGTAATGACAGCTTTTAAAAGTTCTTGTTTATTTTTGGACTCTCAGTTGTAGAGGTGGCTGAGAAGCTTAGCACAGCTGTACATTTACTTCAGGAAGGAGTGGGACTCTTGGTCAAGGGCGTGGATCGTTGTGCAGGGTCAACTTGGAGAGCATCCAGGCAGTGCGTGTCACCCATCTCAGGCTCTGCCCTTACCTGTGGTTTTGGCTTCAGGGAGATGAGGGGCCCTGACAGCAGTTTGAGTAATATCTTTGTTCTTGGTTTTCTTATATTCAGCTGAGTTCCTCATACTCTTCTTGGAAAAAATACTTTGGCCTGGCAGATTGTGGGCACAACAAACAAACAACAGCTCCAGTATTGGGGCTGTAACTCCTGCAGCAGAGGCTTAGGATGGAGCAAGGAGCGCTTTAAGCTCCTCGAAGAAACTTTGAACAGCCTTGAAAAGCCTTCCTTGTTTTGGGTGGATGCCAGACCAGGCCTCTTCTTGCTTCCTGGGAAAGCTGAGTGTCTGAGAAAACTATTCCTTTCCTATCATCTCATTATCAGAATTCATTCTGGGCTCACAGCAACTAAGTCATACAAGAAGTGCAGCCAGGGTAACGTGATACTCATTCTCTGATAATAAGAGGGGGTCCTTTTGCCCTGAACCACATTGTTGGGCAACACGCAACCTGTAGTTTCTTTTTTCTTAAGTAGAGTTTCACACAGGGAGTGAGCGGCAGGACTAACTGACGTGCTTGTGAAGTATGCTTTCTGCAAGCAGTGTTTTCTTTTGCAGCATCTGTTCTTTCCCATATTCCTGAGTCCACACTGTGTGGCAAGGCCTTCTCAGCCTGGTTGGTGGCAAGTGGTTCTGAGCTGATCCCTGGTGCTTCCAGGGCATTTCCTGTAATCTAGTGACTCAGTTGGGAAGAGCCTATGTCTGAGCCTCATGGACACACATACATAAAATGTTTTTAAATCCAAATTGCTCCTTTGACTTTGGTGACAATGCAGTCTGTCTACAGTTGCTTCTTAGGTGATTGTAAATATAAAATGTGACTGAGCCGAGGTGGGTGGGCCTACTGGAAACTAGGAAGATCCACAGGTAGGAAATGATGATGGAAAGTGTCTGAGACATTCCCTTTAGTGCGTGTGGCTGAAACAGATAGTGAGCCTCTGCAGTCAGGGTCAGTCATGCCTTCAGTTCCTGTGAAAGGTGGCTGGGAACTTTAACTGTGATGCAAGGAAATGGCCACTTTTCTTTGATTCCATAAAGCCCCCAGTTGCCCAATGTCCTGGGTGTATAGGCAGTAGGGCCCTTCGTAGCACATGGATGTGGTCTCATGAATGCTTAGTGGCACAGTCTGCCAGACCCTCAGGTATATTTGCTTGAGAAACAAATGGAAACCTCAGAGCACATAAATGCCAGGAAGCAGCTTTTTAATTGACTTTATACTTTTCTGTGTGCTTTAAGGAAGTCATTCTAAATGCATGAGCTGTTGAAGTTCACATCAAAGCCATATTCAGTTGTTGACCTGATGTACCTGTGAGTATATTTAGACAGCCTGCTGTTGTCACCAGAAGGTGAGGTATTGGAACCATTTCAAGCAGGCAGCAAACCAGTAGGCCATTGTCAGCAACTTTCCTTGAAGAAACCGAATCTCTAGGCTCCACTGTCACCTTGCTCCTAGGGAACAGGTGTGTGATTTCCTTTGGAGGTGGAAGGACGTCAGCTTGCTGGAGTTGACATGGGAAGTAATTTAATAAAGTCACTTAACAGATGTTACCATTGGCTCACTGGTGGTAGAGAAAAAACCAAATCTGTTGTTTAGTCTTTCTGTTTGAACTGTTAGTGTAAGGTACAGAGAAGAAAGAATCTTCGGGAGTGAACGCCTGGGAGATGCCTTAGAAATAAGAGCTTGGAAGGGCTGTTACCTATTTCCTTTTACTGATTTCAGAACTCTGAGGCAGGTTATGTACACAAAGAATTTTAGTTTTCATTTGTATCCTTGTTGAGCCACTTAATTTTTGATCTTTTAATTAATAAAAAATATGTTTCATGAAACTGTACTGAATCCACTGCTACAATTTCTTTACTTTGGGCATAATTTTCTTCCTCAAAATTGAGCATTATTGCAGTTTACATAAAAACTTTGCATTGCAGCCTTATTATATAGAATACATAGCACAAATGTTTACCTGTGTGTGTGTGTGTGTGTGTGTGTGTGTGTGTGTGTGTGTGTGTATGTGTGTGTGAAGAGATAATCCCATTGGTGGATAAATGCTTGTAGACAAAATTATTTTGATTAGTCTTGTCCTTTCATATTAATTTGAAAAAGATTCTCTTCTTATGTTTTGGTAGAACTAAATTCATAGTTCAACAAAAATACATTTATATCCACAGACAAATGAAAATATGCCTAAGACCTTATCCCAAAGTAGGTTTTCCATTTTTAAGTCTTGAATGAAAAGTTGTTCAATTTTCTGTCAGAGATAACTTTCTTCTTCCCATAACTATTGTCCTTTTCTAGTGTTTGGCCACTAGTTTTCTATTCAATACACAGACTGCTTTTGTAATCCCAAATACTACTTTAAATTATACCATTTACTTTAGAGTATATTATTTCATCAGTTTCAAATTGGTTTAGTGTTCTTAACAATGGTATTAAATTGATCACAACCGTCTCAGTAATGTTCAAGCTTTTACTTACTATTTTTAAAAACAAGAATTGAATAATCTGCCCCTTATTGTATACATTACTAGTAAGTGTGTGTTTTTATTAACAGTGTTTCTCAAAAGCAGCATGGTGGCATGATTTTAGTCACAACACCATGGTTCTCATGTGGAAATGAGATTAGGAATGCAGGTTGTAACAGGTTTTGCAAACTGTGTCGAGAATTTTGGACCTTTCAAACAACCAAGGGAGATTCCCTGAATGACTAGGAGCAGGAAGGGAGTGGTGGCAGAGAAGAGGGTCAGCAAGGGGGCCAGTTATGGTGAGAGCAGTTCACAAGAAATGATCAAAGCCTACTTGAGGGCACTGGCTCTGTAGTTGGAAAAGTTGGACAAAAGTAAAGCCCTCATGCCAGCCTGGTGCCCTGGTGAGGTTTTGGGGTTTGACTGTCCCTGCTGTTATCTCGGCAGACAGGAAAGCATTCCTAACATTGGAAATTCAAGATTAGAAGGTTCTTCTTTCTTATCCCTTTTCAGCTACTTTATTATGCTTTTGTGGTGATAATGTGATTGTGAAGTATGATTTATTTTGGACCAACTTATAATTTTATTTTTCAAACTACTTATTTTCTCAATAAACACGATAATGCCTCTAAAAGTCTGTGCTGATGAATCAAGCAGGGAATAGAAAGGAGGAGACACATTCTGAGCAGTGTCACAATCTAGTCACTGTTTTAGCTGCTTTACTAGTCATGTCCTCCCACTCACTCTCTGAGCTGTTTTGTGCCCGTTTTGCAGATGAAGAAACTAAGGCTTGGAGAATTGTATTACATGGCCATGGCCGTGCAGCTAATAGGTCCTGGGAGCTATGATTCAACATATGTCTTCCTGATGTCAAAAACATCACTCTTTCCACAGGTTTACTTTCCTTCCTTTTCTGTCTTCCGGAAGGACTTTGATGATGCCCACTCTTAGGAACTCTGGAATGATGGTGGTAGTGTGTGAAATTTAGGGGAATGGTGATAAATCATTTGAATTTTTTCTTTGTAATTTTACCATCACTTTATTCCTAGTGTAACCATAGTGTAAGTGCTTTTATTATAACTGCTTATGGAAAGGAATTTTATAGTAGCCATGAACTATACCTTAGTTTGTCCTAATTTCTACATTTTTTTCCAAGTTTGAAATTCTTATCTAGTGAATAAATTAATTAAAATAAACAGTAAGGAAACATTCAAATAGTAGCCAAGTAACAGATGGAAGCAAAGATGATAAGAGCAGCTTTTGTTTTCCTCTTACAGAGGGAATTTATCTTTTCTAGAATGTTCTCAGACTAGTGTCACTGTGCTCAGAGCATGAGTTGGGAGCCCGGGAAGGTCCTACCTGCCACAACTGCCCATCCAGCAGTGATTAACTGGCTAGAGAGCAAAGTGGCAGCCAGTGGGTTTTGCTCTTTGCCTTCATGTGGTTTTGTTTCCACAACCCTTATTTTTAACTTCATGGTTTTCAGTAACAGTGAGAATTTTCATGTTTGTATTTCTGGTACCAAGAGATGACTGGATGTTCTAGTTCACTGTGTTTCCATTTATCACTTTGTAAAAGGGTATAGCATATAGTTATTTGTTCCACAATGTGAATTGAGAGCACATTATAAACCAGATATTGCCCTGAGAGTTGGAAATATATCAATGAACCATAATTAAATAATTTTTGAACCATAATTAAAAAATAAATTATATGTTATATTAGAAAGTGGTAAATGATATTGAAGAAAGACAACACAGAGCACAGTAAGAGGGAGAGCTATGATTTTACAGAGGGTGGTCAAAGTGGGGCTCATTTAAAAAGTGACATTTAAGGAAGCCTTGAAGGAGGGGAGGGCGTGAGTTATCTGGGGATCTGGGGAACAGACCTGAAAGCCAGTGCAAAGGCCTTGAGGCAGAAGAGTACTTTATATGTGTAAGGCAGTGGGTCTCAAAGTGTGATGCCCAGATAGGAATACCAGCATTGCAATACCTAGAAATATGTTAGAAGTATAACTTCCTGGGCTCTGCTCTAGTCTGCTGAAAACCACTGATTTAGAGAATACTGGATATAGCTAGAGCAAAGTGAAGAAGGTGCCTCAGAGGCCTTCATAAGCATTTTACTCTGAGTAGGATAGTTAGTTACTGGGAGAGAAGAGGTGTGTTTCAAAGCATCATCTGGCTGCAGGTTGGGAGTAGATTATGGGGGGAAGGGTGCAGGCAGGGAGACCTGTTTGGATCCTGTAATTTGAAGAAGAGCCTTGAACCACAGTGAAGGAGGTGAGGAATGATCAGATTTGACATCTAGTTCTAGAGATACAGGATTTGCTGATGACTGGGATGTGGGTTGTTAGGGGAAGAAAGCTGTGAAGCGGCTCCAAGCCTTGGCCTGAGAATGGGCTTGCCCTTTGCTGAGATGCACCCGGCTTGCCCACAGGATCAGAACTTCCTGCTCTGCTAATGGTGCTAGTAGGAGACATCTCTTAGATGTCCACGTGGAGACCCTGGAACGGTGTCTGGGAGCTCACGAGGAACTAAGACATACCTTTGGGAGTTATCAGCATGTCAACAGTATTTCAAACAAGATGTAATTCAGAGAGTAGTTATGAGGATAAGTTTCTCATATTTAAAAAGAAGTTACTACGAATGAATGAATGTTATTAAGTATTAAAGTGAAGGAACTTGCATAATGGTTAGCAGTGACGCTTCTGGCTAATGGTAGCCTCTTCCTCCCCTGATGTTTGTGGGAGTACTGGATCAGGAAAGAAAAAGTTGAACCCCCTCATTAGTCATGTAATTCATGAGTAGTCCCTTCTGTTTTATATGGTTTCACGTGATTTATCACTGCATGCACCTCTAGATTTCTAGTTCTCTCGATAGGTAGTAGAATCTACAAAATCTGCTAAGCCACATCCAAAATACCCAATAGAATGTTTACCTTTGTGAAGCTGCTCTTGAAATGTGAACTTGGTACCGTATGCCCCGGGGAACCACACCAACTCTCAGTTGGAGCTGCCAACAGTGCTTTCCTGTGATTTTGCTGTTCATGTCATGGGCACGTCATTTAACTCTGGTTTTCCCATATTGTCTTTATTCTAAAATGTGCATTACTTTATTAATGCAGCTAAGGTATCTTGTCAGTAGACACTATATTTAGAAAGCTTTCCGAGAAAACTCGCTAATGCGTGTCTTTTTTCCCCCAAATTTTTAAATACTATTTACTTGTGCTGTCCATTTCTGATTCTTTTACTAGCTTCAAAGTTAGTGGCTTTCATAAAACAATTAGCTTTTCATGTACAGCTTGACTTGGTGCGTGAAGCCCAACTCCTGTGTTGTCTCCCAGTCTCCAGGCTTTGGGCTGCCTGTGCCGTGTTCAGCGTTCTGGTTATTTCCCCCTCACCAGCCCCATCTTTTCTTTCCTTCTCATCCACTGTCTCTATCTCCAAATACCAAGAGGAAGAAATAGGCAGTAAGGACGAAACTCTTCTAAAGCCATTCTCTCCCCAGCCACCTGTAAAGGTCCTTCCAGGAAAGACACTTGATGTCTCTGGGAGAAAACAGGACCTTTTCAGGCTGGGAAGGTTGTCCATTTAAACCTGCACCAGCCATGCAGATTGCTTGCCTAACTTTTTGGACACTTGCTTTCCGCAGAATTGGGTACTATTTCAGCTAGCAAGTTAAAAATAATCACACATAAACAACAACAGAGCTTTTTCAAACAAGAAGCTAACCGGAACCGGAAGTAAATGTATTTAATCCAAGACATACATATTTGTCTTCAGATATATTTCACTGTCCAAACAAGCCTAAATATAGTCACAAAAATCACTTAAAATGATTTGGCTTTAAGAAAAAAGTAGATAGTAAAGGGGGTATTGGTGATATTTTTAGCAAATATCACGTTGTTGGCCACCAATTTTTACTTCCTCCATTATTTATCCACCTTATTTTGATGTCCAATATGGTAACTGCTGTACAAGAGCTTGAGAGCAGCCCCTTAGGTTAACTTTTAAAGGAATGGCCAAACAATAGTTGTTAATTAAGGAAGAAAATTTATTTATGCAAATTAACAGGAATTGGAGAAAGAAAGAACTCATCTTATGGAAGATGTAACTGCAAACAAAAGAAAGATGAAGGAGCTGGAAGACAATTTGCTTTACCGTTTGACAAGCACCCAGGGGTCCCTGGTGGATGACGAGAGTCTCATTGTTGTGTTGAGCAACACGAAAAAGACAGCTGAGGAGGTGACACAGAAGCTGGGAATTTCAGCAGAGACAGAAATTCAGATTAACTCAGCCCGGGAGGAATACAGACCTGGTGAGTTTGGTAATGAAAGACAACTGTTACCGGAAAATGAAGCGAGAAAGAAATGAGAATTAGAGAAAGTGAGGGAAGTAAGGACATCAATGCCAGTGGCTGTGTAAAATGGGGTGGATGTGTCTGTTTTGTGGCATTTCTTGGGGAAATATCCAGTAACACTGAGATGAAAAAATGTAATGGTGTAAATTTTCTAGGTGCCTATGATTCACGTTAGTTGGCAAATCCTTTAGGGTTGCTTTGAACTTATTTTTAAGTTAGTAAGTAAAGAGGAAATTTTTAAAGAACATCTGACTATAAATTAGTGAACTCTGAGGAATTCATGCAGCATTTGTGGGCTGTTCACTAGTTGTTTACCACTTGGTAAGAATAAGCCAGTGTTTTGTTTGTAGTCTTTGCATTAGGAACATGATTCTCCGGGCTCATGGGAGTTCTTCAGTTTCATCCACCAATCTGCAAATCAGTGTTGTTCATTAGTTGCAAGAGGAAACCCCTAAAAGAGCTTAGTTTCCTTTGATAATTTGTCATTCCTCCTGGAAAATAATCCAAACAATATCATCCAAGTGAAGAGGCAGGAACATCACCTTTGCGGTACCTTGTTTTGCCACCTTGAGGCCAACGTTGGTAGGGCTTCTTCATGGAGCTTCAGAATGGGTTCCTACAGTGCCTGCACAGTTTGCTCGGTGTTACAACCTTTGCTATCATGTTGGCTGTTGTTTCTACCTATAAAAAATAGTAGAATGTATTTATTAGGGGTTTAAGTATTCTAGAATGGGAAGTATCATTTGATAAATACAAATAGCAGACTGCTTGCACAAAACTTCTAAGAATCAAATATATAGAATGAGCATTGCTCTAGACTCTCATTGCTGGTAGATAGTCATTGATAAAACATAAAGAAAAAACCTTGCTCTTTTCATTTAGGGTATAGGCTGATAGCTACATGTCATTTTTTTTCCCACCCTAGCTGTGCTTGCAACCTTGCTCTTTGTTTTTTAGTTGCTACACGGGGTAGCATCCTCTACTTCCTCATCACCGAGATGCGCTTGGTTAATGAGATGTACCAGACTTCGCTCCGCCAGTTTCTTGGCTTGTTTGACCTTTCCTTAGCCAGGTATGTCTGTTCTTAGGAAACCAAGCTGCATTCTGTGTCTGTGGGCTAGAATGATGACATTACATTTATAACCCTTTCCCTTTGTGACTGATCTTTTTTTAAATCTGAGATTAGCATTAGTACCAGTGTGTGAACAAATAATTCTTGTCATTTTATGTGCAGAAAAATCTCTACCAACTGTTCATCCATTGATTGATTCCTTTGGTTTTGTGCATTTCTGTTAAATAAGAAAATTCCTAAGACATTGTTGTGAATGATCATGCCCCGCGGGCAAAATTGATTTCAACAATGTTGAGGCTTCTGTTATGTTATTTCATGTTGAGAGAATGCTTGTTATTTTAGATTTAGGAGGCTTATTCTAGATGTGTAAAAAAAGTTACTTGTTAAAGGCTTTTTTAAATGGACAATTGAATAGGACAGTGAGATAAGCCTGATTTAAATGTTCTCTTCTCCAGGTCTGTCAAGAGCCCAATTACAAGCAAGAGGATTGCTAATATCATCGAGTACATGACCTACGAGGTTTATAAGTATGCTGCCCGGGGCTTGTATGAGGAGCACAAATTCCTATTCACCTTGCTGCTTACCCTGAAGATTGACATCCAGAGGAACCGAGTCAAGCATGAAGAGTTTCTCACTCTTATTAAAGGTCAATATAACAAGAGAAGGATTGTACACAGGTGCAGATGTAGGAAATATTGTGAAGATCCTATGCAGTGTTTTTTTTTTCTAGCTATCACAATTTCCTTGCATTTCATTGAAGATTACATTTGTGTGAGATATTTTATTTGTTCATTTATTGCATGAATATATATTGAGAACCTACTGTGTGTGGGGACACAGAATAAAGTACTAGGTAAATTACGTAGTATGTGAGAAGTCAGTGGGCGCTGTGGACAAAACAGAGAAGGATAAGGAAGATGGGGAATCAGTGGATGTGTTGGGGGGTGGTAAAATTTTAAGTGGTGTTTTTAATGGGATCTGTAATGGGGTAGGTCTGCCTGTGAGAGGACAAATGAACAAAGGCCTAAGGGGGCAGTGGGCACTGGCCCTGTGGATATGGAGTGGATAAGTGTCAAAGGAAGAGGACACATCAAGGCCTCTGGTGGGAGCGAGCCTCGTGGGATGGAGGCAAAGAAGAGTGGAGCAGTCAGGTGGCTGTCACAAAGTGGGTGGGTGACGGTGTAGGGCACCCTGTGGGTATTTATTCTGTATCTGTGGAAGCACTGCTCAGACAGGACCCTGTGCCATTGCAACAACACAGCCCTGTGGAAGGCTGGGAAACATAAATTCGCCATTACTTTCCTTAATGTCTGCACAAAAAATATTTAAAGAAGTGTGGAAATGATACTGGGAATCTAAATGGTTTTATTGACTGTGCTTTTCTAAACAAAGGTTTAGCTTTAAAAATAAGATACAAGTTTATCTCTAGTGGGGGGTGGATTTTTATTTCACCTGGAGAGTAGATTTGCAGAGAAGCTAGAAGAAGACCCTTACAGCAGTAGGATGGGTTGTGAATATGCACATGCACATGCCCTGGGGTATGTAGGTTCTTTGTCATGTGTCACACAAATGCATATTCATGTTCATATACATATGCATATATATCTTACAGTAGTAACAAAGGCTCTTTGGATTAGACTTGAACTTAGAAATGTATGGTTTATGGATGATCTTTCTCTCTTTTCAATTCTTTATCCCTAACCCTGAACACTTGCTCCTTAGGTTTCCTTATTTCCAAAGTTTCCTAAATCAGAGCTCATGGAAGATGAGTGATCTGGAGAGACGTCACCTTGGACAGATATGTAGTGTAGGAGTGAGCCCTTCATATACCACAAATTTCTGGTTTCAGTGACTCTTGGATCTCTAGCCAATGGAGCTTTTCCTCTGGGAAAGTTTGTTTTTGACATCCTTAACTCAGGCATGAAATGCATTTCCCTGTGGAAATGACATTGACTACAGTGTCCAGGTCTGGTTGAAGTACTGTGAAGTGTGTTACAGTTTGGCGTGAGGATAGCAGACATGGGAGTGAGTGTTAGGAAGGCTCTAGGGGAAAGTAGTGGCTTTGTCACTTTCTTGATGAGTGGTCTTAAGCAGTCTCAACTATAAAACAAGGAGAGACAGATCTACATAATAGGATATTTGAGAATTCCTGCAGTCTATATGAGAATATGCTCCTCAACTGATAGGTGTTTTCACATTATCTTTAGTATTTTAGTTAATTTTGATTAGTCTCAGACTTGCATAGGTTGGATAGGGTTTTTTGAGCCTTTGGCATTCAACATTTTTATAATGCTGCTTTATGAAATAATGTTTCAGAGGAAGCTTGGGAACATAGTCATATAGTAGGATTGCCCTTTTTCAGTTATGTTGGTAAGAGCTTCCCCATGATGTGAACTCTTTCTGTAAGGATGTTAAAATTACTTGTTTGAAAATATTTAGATAGCGACAGTGTTTTAAACCTAGTCTTTTGTTTTCCCCACCTTTCAGATGGGAAGGAACAGCCTATATGACTTGCTAACTCTGCTTTAGCTTTTCCGCTTTATTATCATGTGGTATAACATGTACAAGTTCTCCGTCATAAGTGTATATTATTTTTACAAAATATTATGGTAAAAATTCAAACTTAACTTTTTCCCACAGCAGGGGTTTGAAGAATGGCGGGAATGGCATAATTCTCAATCATCTTGAGAACTCATTTTGACTTAAACCTATTCCAGCAGTTTATTCATCAAGAGTCCATTTAATTTGGTAACTAATTATTCAAGAATATGTCCCCCACCCCCATTAAAGTCATTCTTTGTTGGCCATTGTACACTTTAGAGCAAGATATTCCTGATAGTTACCCCCTATTAAACAATGAATAGTGCTTTGGTTGCAAGAAACACCTTTTCCTTCCCATAAACACTTCTCCCTAACCTTCTGGTGATACCGTTTTCCTTTGTTGTTGCTAGAAAATGGAGCTTTTACAGAAACTGGTGTGACATTCCTCAATACCATGCCATTTTTCTTAGGTCTTTAACTGCTTCCTGGCCTTAACCTGTTTGGATTTTATGAGCTAATACTTTCACTGAAATGGCTTTAAAGCTACACTTACCTTGTTGGAAATATAATAAGATGGATTCGGCAAAAGATAGTAATTTACTGGGGTACATAGTGCCAGGAAAGAGTGAGAGATTGGCTCAGCAAATTGAGTATTATTATTTGTTTATGATCTCTGTTCCAGAAAATAGTTTTAAAAGATTTATACTAGCCAAATTGGGGTTGGTTATACCCTTTTAAGAATTATGCTGAGAGCATATGTTCCCTGAAACATTTTAATAGATGTTATTTATTAAGCAGTATATCTTATCTTATGTAAGACATACTCTTTTGACTTGCAGTATGATATTTCACACAATGAGTTTTTCTGAGGTGGACAACAGTAGCATTTTTAAAGGTATTACTTATTTTATGGTGTTTTGAGAGTTATATGAGTTACATGAGCTTAGGTAAATCATCAGCAAAAAGATAGGAGTCAGTATCCAGTGGAAATTATTGTTGTGGTTAGTATGACCAAAAAAAAAGTGATACAGCTTAAGCTGTACCTAAGTAACTAAAATAGCATAAGCAGAACTTTTTATTATAGTTTGTTTTAGAATAAAGAGAAAATCTAATAACTTTACATGTTTAATTTTAAAGGTGGTGCCTCTTTGGACCTTAAAGCTTGTCCTCCTAAACCATCTAAATGGATCCTGGACATGACCTGGCTGAATTTGGTGGAACTCAGCAAACTCAGACAGTTTTCAGATGTCCTTGATCAGGTAACTTGTGCTTTGAATAAACTTATGATAATGTCACAGTGAGAAGTTGCCTGATTTGTCACTAGCTATGACATTTGTGGAAGGGAGAGATTTCTTAATATCACCACTCTAAAAATAGTATTACCTGCACTTGATCTTCCTCACAGCTCATTCACACTCTGATAAAGCCTACTCGCCCACTGCAGACCAGTCTTGCAGGAAGAAATTATTAGCCCAGGAACTAATGCCGTCCTTTGCCATGTCAGTATCAACTGGAGATCCACAAGTAGGAAAACTGATAGATTCTGTTAGATTAAAACATTAGATACACTTAAGAGTTTTTTCCTTCTTTCTAGACATTAAGTGAAAACCAATATGAACAGCCTGCCTCTAAATGTGGAATAAATACCTTTTCTTGCCTCTTTTTCTTCTCTCTTTTCTTCCCCCTCTGCTCCTGTTATATAGCCTTAGCCAGGCTTCTGGGTATAAATATAATGCAAACACTTGGCCTCTTATTTTTAGAAGTTGTTCCTTTCATAGTCAGCCAGTTCCTAATAAACTGTGTATATGTTGGGCTCATGGAAGTTGGGTATAGACAGCTGAATTGAGTAAAACCAGGAAACAGATGACAATCAGATGACCAGAGAGGAGTCACATTGAGAACAAGGTGACTTTACTCAGCTGCAAGTTGAAGGCTTTTTATGAGTAGAAAATGTCTTTAGGTTAGGTCTTGAGTTTCCCAGTTGAAGTTGACCAGAAGCTTAAATTCTGCTATATTTTTATGTTTTGGCTTACAACCGTTAATCTTGTTATTTCCACCATGTATAAGTGGGGCACAAATCATTCTCCTGGGTTCAATAACTCTCATTTGGGAGGTTTTAATGCCCTCTAGCTTGTGAGATGACCCCTAGTGATCTCTCCTGGGTCATTATCTGTTAATTGAAGTTGCTGTCTTGCGGAGATTACATCTTATGCCCGGAATCCCTCCACATTTAGGTAGTCTTTCATAATTGAAAGAGGTTAGTATTTTTTATTCTTGCATGATACTTTTAAAATATGAACCTGGTGTGAACTATTACTGAAAGATTTTGCTTTGATTAGATCTCCAAGAAATACACTTGGGGCTTTAACCAAAGCAAATACAGCAGAGAATGTAAGATTATATTTATCTGCACATGTTTATTCTGTTTTTGAGATGATTACCCATGTAACGCTTATTTCTCTGATATTTTTTAAAGCTCCAAAGGATAATGGACTATATTATTTTCCTCTTTATCAGTTGCCTAAAGGAAGCATGTATTTCATTATTCAGTTGAGGATGATACGAAGTGGTTCATTTCAAATTACCCTAGATTAATAGAGTATTGACCAAAAAGCATTTCATTCAATAATAAACATGTATTAAATGTCTTCTTTTGTGCCAGGAGTGGTTCTGGGAAATGAGGAAACATAAATGAATGAGACTTGGTTCTTGATCATGAGAGGATTTCATGGAGCAAATCAGATTTCTTTAAAATAATGAAAATGAGTTTCCATTGATTTCTTTATTCTTTACAGATTTGTTACCACAAAGGCAGAGAAGAAATTAAACGACCTATGGCTCTCCCTACTTTGAAAGCAAGCTGGAGGCTGGTGTTAAATACAGATTGACTTTAGAGAAAATCACATTTAATTTTAGACTCTCCAACCTTTTGGCACTAGAATATAAAATAAAATAGTCAAAGGATAGCATTTACCCATGTTTGGAATGGTCAGGATGTTGGATGAAAAATATCTGTGAACTATTACTGAAAGATTTTCCTGTGCTGTGATACATTTCTTATCCCTTGGTATTTTTAGATATCAAGAAATGAGAAAATGTGGAAAATTTGGTTTGATAAGGAAAACCCTGAGGAGGAACCTCTTCCAAATGCCTATGACAAATCCCTTGACTGTTTTAGACGCCTTCTCCTTATCAGGTCCTGGTGTCCTGACAGAACCATTGCCCAGGTAAAAAGCACATATTGAAAAATACAGGAGAATTTTTGTAAAGGAGAATTTCCTTTTCTATTTACAGAAATATTTAAAATTTTAATGCCAATGAGAATTTTCTTCTAGGCTTCTGTGTAGCATTCTAACAAAACAAATGTGAAAAATGGAGAAAAGTAAACAGCAAATAAGGATGGTGAGAGGTAACATTTGGGCTGGGCGATTTAATAATCTACTTTGTTCTAAATAGTGCAACAAGAGTGCATGAGAAAACCATGTTTTGAAGGTTGGCATAGAAGTATAACAGAAAGGTAATGTACTGTTCTTCTGTATCATATTTATATTAACTTAGAAAAGGTTTGGCTGCTCATTGTGCTGGGAGTAAACAGTGTTCGTGTAGGTGGGAAGAATGTGAAGGTATTAAGGAGGACAGGTAGGCTAGAGGGAAGCATGGTTTTCCCAAACCTGTAGTCATTTCCCCACAAAGTTCCATAACCCCTGATGCAAGGCCATAGGTTGGCCTAAAATTCTCTGAGTTTTCCATATGGTTTACATGTGACTCCTGCCTCCAGAGATCCATTTTTTCAAAGACCCTTACTTAACCTGCTGGCCTACCATGATGGAAATTTACCCACTGAAAAGACTTGTGTCTTGCCTACACAATTAAAATTTAACTTCAGTGTTTAGCACAGGTTGATTCCTTAAGGGCTTCTGCAGATAAGCCATTGAGTAACAACGGGATGGGTTTATATTAGAAAGTAGGAAGTTTTCCCCTTCATTCTCCAGAGGGAGTGTTAAAAACATAAGAAGTCAGCACTTCCAACCACTTAGGTGCTGTGGAATCATGAAAACAGCTAAATTCAATGATTTATTGAGAAGGTAAAAATGAGTTTTGCAACTCAGGGCACTGAGATCACCCTTGCTTCAGTGTTTCTTCTCAACTTCATTACTTTTATCATGCCCAAATGGATTGTTGAGCAGTTGCCTTATTTAAGGGAAGTGTAGAAGGTTCAGGCTGATTCTTTTCTTTCTTTCTCTTTCTTTTTTTTTTTTTGTTCTTTTTCTTTCCCTTCCCTTCTATTCTCTCCTCTCCTCCCTTCCCTTCCCATCCCTTCTCTTCTCTCCTCTTCTCTTCTCTCCTCTTTTCCCTTCCCTTCCTTTCCCATCCCTTCCCTTCTCTTCTCTTCTTAGCCTTGTCTTTTTTTCCACATAACACTTCATTTAGTTCAATGCTGAAATGTAAGTTTGCAAAGCCCCTTTGAAGCTTTGTCACCTTCTGTCATCTGTAGGTGACCACAGCTGTGGCCTCCTAACTCATCTTCTCTTGTTCTTTCTTGCCTACTCTAGTCCATCCTGTATGCTCTAGAAGTGGAAATATGATTCTGCTATTCCTTGGCCTTTAAAGCCCTTCAGTTGCCTCCTTTGGTCCTTATGAGAAAAACCAAGTCTAAAACACGATC
The DNA here is from genome assembly GCF_040802235.1 of Manis javanica. NCBI lineage: Eukaryota > Metazoa > Chordata > Mammalia > Pholidota > Manidae > Manis > Manis javanica. The sequence goes on from NC_133156.1 coordinate 140,456,804, forward strand.
TAGAAGGCCAATATGAACAAAAGTTCTCTCCTCTGAAGTTCTGATTCTCACATTAGATTCCTTTTGTGATTTTCAACCAGATACCTTCTTGTGAGGCATGTTAGAAGGTCTTCAATGTAGATACAGTCAACCCAATTCCCCATGAGCAGTATCAGGCTTGCTGAGCATTTTGCTGAGCATGACTGTCACACAAGGGGATGTTCAACTGCCTGGTTGCAGGAACAGCTGCTGTCAGAGGGAGTCTCATGCTGCATGCATGAGATTTGTATCTCATGCTACATTTTGAGGTTTGTATCTCAAAAATGCTCAAAACAGAGAGAGGTCAGAACAGATGAAGAGTTTAGTTGTTAATTTCTTCCCCTGACTCAAAGATTGAGTCTGGTTCTTGGGGACAAAAATGTTCATCAGGGTGGTGAAGAGTAACCTGTGAAAATGTGGTCCTCTATTTCTGTTCTTGCCAATAAGGTGTGAGTGTTTTTTATAGATTGAAAGGCTGTGCAGACCTGGCTAGCCGACCCCTGAATGTCTCATGAGTTATACTGGACATCCTTCTGTTCCCAGTCAGGGACTTGCTCTTTTTTCTGCTTCAAGGTCTCTGCATATGTGCCCCCTGCATGAAACACTCACCACTCTGACTTACCTAGCTGTTCTCTTTTATCTATGCAAATCCTACCTATCATCCAAATATCAGTGTAAATGCTCCTCTCACAAGGAAGCCTCCTCCTTATATCCCTGCAAGAAGCATCTGTTTTGTGCTTTCATTCCACTCTGCAGGCTGTAAAGTCTTTAAACTAGTCAGTTTGATGTTACCTTCTCAATGTATGGTTAGCTCTGGGGAGCTCCCCAATGCCAGGGTCACTTCTCTGCCCCTAAAACCTGGTGCAGTCCCTGGGTCAGAGGAGAGGTTGTGGTCCAAGTTTCATTCCTATTTTATGAGGGGTATTGTCTGAGATGGAGACCCAGTAATGCCTGAAATTACTGTCCTGCTGGCCCAGTGGAAGAGTGGATGGTGTAGGATTGAAGTTTAAGTTTTAGAAAATGAAGGAATGCACTCTTCCTAGCACACGTTGTAGTTTCAAATCCATGCCTACTACGTTGCTGAGTATCCTTGCATAATGCATATTTGCACCACAGGCTCACTGCAACATTCAGATTTGGAGCCAGTTTGAACCCATGGCTATTCCTGTTTGAGAATGTTTCTTTCCCAGGAACAACAAGTTCATCCCCATAAAGGATCTTCAGTCATCATTTTCATTATAAGCAAAACAGCCTTCACCATAGTCTATTACAGGGGTTGGCAGACTAGGGCCCACAAAAATTTGGTCCACTGCCTGTTATGTACAGTTGGTGAGCTAAGAATGGTTTTCATATTTTTAAATGTGTGAAAAAAAAACAGGAAGAAAAATATTTTGTGGTATGTAAAAATTATATAACATTCAAATTCTAGTATGTATAAAGTTTTATTGGAACATAGCCAGGCTCATTTGTTTACAGACTCTCTATGGCTGCCCTTGTACCATAATGGCAAAATTGAATGGTTGCTTCAGAGGCTGTATGGCCAGCAAAGACTGAAATATTTACCATTTGGCCCCTGATGTGTATAACAGCGTGTGAGCTCATGGCTTAGGTGGTAATGCCCTTGTTGGGTCCAAGCTGAGCTCCATGGCAGTATTGCCTATTTTGAACTCCTTGTTATGCTGGAGCAGAGAGCACTGAATCTTGATGAGGCACACCCCATACATGGGCAGTAATGGAGGCACCTGGGCTGACACACAACTGTGCCTTGGAAAACCTAAGCCTCCAGCTTTGCAGTGCTTGCTGGTCACCAAACCCATTGCCTCAGTGACTACAACTGAATGCACACACAGGGTAGAGCTCCGGAGAAGCCAAAGAACATGTCAGGCATATTAAACTCTTAACATACCTGTCAGAAGGCAGAAAAATATGTGGGTATTTATCCTCAGGCTAGAGAATTTGATACTGGATCTGGCCAACCTAGAGGAAATACTGAGAGATACAAAAATAAATGACATGCTGTGCTCCAGATTCAGGCAGACTGAACTCCACCTCCTCGCAACTTCTCCCAAGCACTGCAGCTAGTAGAGGACAGGAAGGGTGGTGGTGGGGGGCATCACCTCCGTGGGAGGGCAGTCCAGGCCTGGTTGGGTATTTCACTGGCTCTGGCCAAGTGCTACCAGCCAGGGTCCTGGCAGCCACATCTTGGACCTTTAGGAAGCCAGGTGGGGTCCCTTTCCACAATGTCATCTAGAGATAATTGCCACAGTGAAAAAATGTATATACCTTACCAAATGGGCATGCCTCTTACTCTGCTTTTTATATGGTGGCCTGGATGTTATGGGGACACATTATAACTTGAAAAGAGGGAGAACGGACTCTACTGCTAAATGGCCCAGCCCTTTCTGAATTAGCTTCTGTGAGTTCGGCCATGGAAATGCTCCTCTTCTTTGTGTGTTCTTATGGGGAAGATGGATATTTTGTGACAGACTACATTCAAAAGGGAGCTTTTACATTGTGATGTAGATGACAAAGCTTCTCTTTTGGAGTTTCCACAAACTAGGAGGGATCAGCAAGTACAAACACTGGGCATTCAAGAGTCCAGACACAGTTTGCCATGTTTTCCCTCTCACCGGGATATGAGGAGAGTTAGAAAAGCTGGAAAATTCTCTTATTGTAGCCACTACCTTCCCACTGTAACTTGCAAAGAGGGCAAACCTGAATGGGGGCACCATCCCAATTCATAAGCTCGGAGACCTGGGGTGCGGAAAGCATGCTGAGGCTATCTTGAGCATAGCTAGATATTCACGGTGGAGGCAGAGCCTGTATTACTGACTCGACTCAAACTTTTTAAATCAAAGACAACCATTTAGCCTGCTCCAACAACCTGTTGGCTCAGGTCCATCTGAGTTATGGGAAGCTATGTGTAGAGCTGTTTTGTATTTCTCTGGAGGTGGGAATGGGGAGGCTCACCCACCCAGCCCTTGGAAAGGTTACATGTCATGTTGCACCCACAGCTGGGCTCTGCTTGTTATGTGAGAATGATTCTTCTGGGTAATCCCACTCAGGAGAAACTTGAGTTTTATCCCTATGGGGTAGGAGAAGACACCAGAATAGAAGGAAAATTTTCTTTGAGGGAATCCAATTACTTACCAGGGGGAGAAATAGACTAAAGGTCATACTCACAATAGTATTTGTTGAAAAATAAATAATAATTCTTTCCTATTGTTTGGAAAAGGACTATGCTGTTTCCGGAAATATTTTTATATGATTTGGTAATATAGTTGACAAAGTGTGAATTGTGAGCATGGATTTCAGGCAGAACAAGATTAACAATAAAAGAGATAAGCCCCAAATGGGAAAGGGATTGTAACAATGATTAGGAGGAAGATTAGGGATTAAATCTTTAAAAACTTAAATTTATTCAGTAAGCAGTCATTCAGTGATTACCCGTTTGATAAACATCCATTAAATCCTAGGCACTGTGCTGCTTACTTGATTATTTGAATGCATAAACATTTCCTTAAAAGCATCCTAAACCATAGAATTTCCTAATATTTAAAGTTTTTTATATAGCAAGAAACAGCCAATAAATTGAAACGAGTCCCAGACAAGAAATCAGCCAGCTTGGGTTCTGGTCTTTTAACTGTGTGAATGTGTGCGGCAAGCAGCACAGCCTCCCTGTCTGTAAGTGGAAATAAAACAGGAAAAACGTCTGCCTGTTTCCCTGGCACGTTACTGTGAACATCATTGCAATAATCCACCAAGGTGAATTTTGGAAACCGCATTGTGTCACACCCATGAGGAGTCAGAGCTAGTCCTGATGACTTGTGTCCTGTGTGTGGCAGGCCCGCAAGTACATCATGGACTCCATGGGAGAAAAGTACGCAGAAGGGGTGATCCTGGACTTGGAGAAGACGTGGGAGGAATCCGATCCACGGACGCCACTCATCTGCCTCCTGTCTATGGGCTCAGACCCCACGGACTCCATCATTGCCTTGGGGAAGAGATTAAAAATAGAAACCCGTTATGTGTCTATGGGCCAAGGCCAGGAGGTCCATGCCCGCAAGCTCTTGCAGCAGACCATGGCGAACGTGAGGCCAAATGTCTACTTTTTGTCTTTTTGATTTGTTACTGATTTATAGGTTATGCACTAGCAATGCAAAAAAGAACTTATGGATCATTAAGAGCTTATATTTACATAATACTGTGTACTGTTTACTAAGCACAGAAAAGGATGATATCTATGATATCTATTAGGAAATTTTCATAGAAAAACAGATACAATTTAAAACTCTTTCTCCTGAGCCTTGACTTATGGGAAACTTATCCAACTAGAGCATCTTATTTCCCAACCAGTTTGCATAAAGTTAACCCCCTCTCTGGATCCCAAGCCCTTTGTGGGATCCAGAGTCCCATGCCATATATGATATTCTCCAGCCCGTCCAGCTCCACTCATGGAATCACCAGTGCTCCAGCCTTTCAAGTCCAGAGCTGGGGCACTTCCAGGAACTCACGCTAACTGAGTGAGCAAGGCCCTGTTTTCATCTGTAGAACCTGGGCTCCAGGCCAGGACACTCACGTGCTCACACAGGTCTAGTTCCGTCTCAGGTGTGTGGCTCTGCCTGGAGGATCCCTCCGCCTCTGCTTCTCTTGGCCAAGAATGGTTGAGTGAACCACGTGGCTTGGTCTTTATGCCTTTTGACTTTTTTTGGACCAGACTCCACTCCTCCTTCCCTGAGTCTGAGCTTCCTTGTATCTCAGGCTTCTTCTGTGCTCCTCAGGGAATACACCTGCTGTGGGAACTGGCTGCCAACTCCTAACCACTCGGCTTACCATGAGACCACTGTGTTCTAGGTCCCATCTGCTGAATCTAGACCCTTACTGTTGTGCTACATGCTGGTCCCTTTCCCCTGGTCTAGAACTGAGCCCAGAGGGTTCTAGAATCTCCATTCTTCCCTTGCGGCTCTTGCATTCCCCAAATGTGCCCTGCCCCCAGTGAAAGGGAGTGCAGGGCTATGCTGATACACCTAGTTCACAGCTGGGATGGGGAGGGCAGAAGCCATGTGATGTAAGTGTGTCCAGAGATGAAAAAGGATCCCAGGTCTGGTCTGACCTGAGGCCTGGCGGGGCCTCCAGCCTGGCCTCTTCCTCCTCTTCCCTCTCTCTTCCTTCGTCCTTATTCTTCCCTCTGCATATGACTGTACTCAGGACAAAAAACACTAACAGTAACAGGACACTTAACTTGAATTTAAAAGAAATAATTATGTAACAATTATAGTTTCAGGGAACTAAATTAGAATTTAAATGGAATAATTATAGCGTCCAGCTTCTCCGTTTTTAGTTTGTAGTTTAATTTCAAGTAAAATGAAAAATAGAAAGCCTTTATTGTTGTTAGCATGCTTGTAATTTATCAGAGACAATAGTTTTAAAAAATTTCTGTAAGAAAGCTTTGAGCCAATATGACAGAATGAACTAACTCCACAAGAATACCCATTTTCTTACTGATCTACCCAGTAAGAAAAACACAAAATATTTTGTACAGAATGCAACAAGACCACAAAAACCGCTTTGGCTAAGGGGTTCTGTGGGTGAAGATTGAAGCATCAGAGTCCTCACCTAAGAAACTGATCAGGATTCACCTGTAAGCTGGACGAAAAAGAGCATGTGGCCTTTTGTTGTTGTTAATGTTTTACATTTAATTTTTCTTTTAAATTGCAGACAGTGTCAATTAAATTTTGCAGAGGTCCAAAAATAGTTTGAAAATGATTCACCAGTGTTATATGCTTCTGAAGAAAACATAAGGGAATATGTGAAATTCTTAAATGATCAGTTTTATATGCAATTCTGCTAAGATTTTAGATCTGGGGCTTCATTTGTTTCTTGGAAAGAACGAATTCAGGCTGCGCTAGTCGAGTCTAAATTATCCAAAATTACACATTGGGAAACAACTCAAGATTATAATCTGGATATTGTAGGTGATTTTAGCAGAAATATTCTATAGATTGGACAGTGAGAACATTATTATTGCATGATCTAAAATTTTGCCTGTGTTGCTTTATAAAGAAATCTTATGTTCACAGAATAAATTATACAAAAGATAGTGTATCATTTTCTAAGGCTCTTGTTCTGAGAGTGGTCAGAATCCACAGAGAAAGTTCTTCCACATTCTAGAGGGCATATGCCCCGCTGCCGGTCTCTGGGGAGAAGAGAGGAAGTAGGTCTTAAAACTTGGTACCTAAACTTACTTTCACCCATTTTTCAGTGAGGTCCCTGAGGGGCTGATGACTTCCAGTCCAGACCCTGCCTGTTTAGTCTTCTGAAGAAAACCTGCTTTCATTCTTCCTTTAGAAGAGGCAGGAACATGGCAGGGCTGGGCTTTCAATCTTCTTGCGTTAGTCCGTCTTCTTCCCCCACTTCCAGAGGGAACTCCTGTCACTTATTCGTGAGAGTTTGGGGAGTTATGTGGTATAAATCAGTTACACTTCAGCTTTCTTGAGTCTGATTTAAATGTTATTGATATTGGCTTCACCCTCATTGTCTTTGTCCTCAAGAGTTCATGCCTTTAAACGTTTCTTTGTTGTGATTTTCATGGGATCTGGGGAAGCAGCTGAGCTATGTGGATGTTTTCCATCAACCATCTTTAAAAGTGTCCTTACCTCATTTTATGTTTCACTCTGGTTATTTTCACAACTGTTACCTTATATTGTTATTACAGTCGGCATGCTGATGGGATTGTGGGATAATACACGAAACAAGAAAAAGTATAGCTTATCTCAAATATTTTTGTATCCTTAGACTTAACCTAGATTTATTTAAAGTGGTTAGTGTGCTTCTCTATTAAATTTTAATTACTTAATTTCTAAAGAATGTATTCATTTAAATTACAGAGTGAAATACAGTGCAGCCTAATTCCCATTTACTGTTGTTGACTTAGGGTGGGTGGGCACTTCTGCAGAACTGCCACCTGGGACTCGATTTCATGGATGAGCTCATGGATATAATCACAGAAAGTGAGACTGTGCATGATGCTTTCCGCCTGTGGATGACCACCGAAGTTCATAGGCACTTTCCCATTACACTCCTTCAGATGGCCATTAAATTTGCCAATGAGCCTCCACAGGGCCTCCGAGCAGGACTAAAGAGAACATATGGTGGTAAGTGGAGAAATACTTTCAAGTTTACTGGAATTTTTGTACTCAAATTGTTTTCTTAAAGAAATGATAAAAACAGTTAGCTAGGATTTAGTTACAGCGAATGGTATAAACAATGGGGAGAGGATAGCCCCCTGTGTCATGCTCCATGTGGGACATGCTTAGACACTGTTAGGGCATCAGAGCAAAGGATTTCCCACAGTCTATGTCCTCTTTTCCCAATATTGCTGCCCTACTTTGGCCAGTGTTATTCTCTGACTAGATACCTCCTTTTAATGTTAACACCTAAATTTGATAATTTTATTGCTGTGGTCTTCATGTTCCATACCTAAAGTAGGTCGTCTCTTCCAAGAGAAGGGGCTGAATAAAAATTATGACCTGTGTTCATTTCATAAAGCCATCTAAAAATTTTCAGAGTTTTTTTTTTTTTTTGGAATTGCTAACAAGGCTGAAATTCCTATCAGTCTACAAGGTAATATGGTGATAAAATAGATGTGGAAGGTCGATAAAATATTTTGCTCTTTGGGCAAGCAAGTTTATTTTAAAAGTAAGTAAATTTAATAAATAAAAATAGGAAAGAAATAAAAGAAATAAAAATAATAAATACAAAATTTAATAACATTTTTTCAAAGAAAATTATATATAATGCAATAATTTTGCATATATATAATCATAATTATTTAGTTCTGTAGTTAAAAGTGAATATAGAAGCCCATTACAAGCTGACTACATGCCCCATATAATAATTATAATAAATTATTATTAATAGTAGTTGCAGTAATATTATTTATTTCATTGTTATTGTTCTTCTACCTCTGTTTTATCCCCACATTATCTTGTTAGGTTGGCAAGAACTTGACCTATGTTAGCAAGCACCCTTTCCCAGTCTCTGCAGATTTTTTCAGAGAGAAATGCCCGCTAGATACCCAAAATTTAAATTATAATTATCATATGAATGTGTTAAAAATAATTCAAGATAAGTGAAGTTTAGTATCAGGAATTTCTGAAAATAACTATTAACCTATAAAGTAATAAAAGAAAAGATGCTTGAGAGGTGATACACTTTTTCACCCCACTGACCATGACAGGTGTCAGCCAGGACCTGCTGGATGTGGTCACGGTGGCCCAGTGGAAGCCTATGCTGTATGCAGTGGCTTTTCTGCACTCCACGGTCCAGGAGAGGCGGAAGTTTGGCCCTCTGGGGTGGAACATCCCCTATGAATTTAATCAAGCTGACTTTAATGCCACTGTGCAGTTCATCCAAAACCACTTAGACGACATGGATATCAAAAAGGTAATGTGTGCTGCCCTATGTCCCTGGTGATGGTGGGGCTTTGGGGCCAGTCCTCTTGGAGCGGTGATAACTGTGCTTGTGGAGTCATCATCTGTATATCTTAGCGACTCAGATGACATTTGCCTCTGGATTTCATGGAAACGATGAATAAATTTTGATTATTATTTTTTATTTCTCAAAGGCAAGTTGACAATACATGTAAGACAACCTAGAAGGGACCATTAAGAAGGCAGAAGGGTGGAAAAATTCATTTTTTAAAATCCTAAGAAATGATAACGAAAGTCTAGATTACTTTTGAAGTGTGTGCTTTCTAAAGAATTCAATAGTCTCAAAAATAACCTTTATTTTTCTTTATGAAAACATAGGAATGCATCAAGGGACTTTATTTCAAATCCTGAACGTGAGCTTTGAGCCGTCCTCATGTTTGCCTATTTAATTTTCATTCAGCACATTTCACATCACTGATGAGGAATGAATGAACAAATGAATGGCACTGATGAATGCACAGATGCTACTTGGTGGGGAAAATAGGGTTGAGGAAGTAGTCAGTTCTCTACAATTATTTGTCATTTTCCCAGGGTGTCTCCTGGAGTACTGTCCGCTACATGATAGGAGAGATTCAGTATGGAGGCAGAGTCACTGACGACTATGATAAGAGATTGTTGAACACATTTGCTAAGGTGTGGTTCAGTGAAAACATGTTTGGACCGGATTTCAGCTTTTCCCGAGGATACAGTATTCCGAAGTGCAACACGGTGGATAACTACCTTCAATTTATACAGGTTTGTTCAACTTCAGGAATTTGTGCACAGAGCAAATATCCACGGCTGTTTGGCCTTTTTGGCATTTATTCACATTGCATCTACAGCTTTTAAAATAAATTTGAATGGTGATACCCAGTGTACCTTCCATGTAGGTGCTTTCTCCATATGTTGATATTCACCTAATGATTAAAATGCTTGTATTTATTCTGTCTGAATTTGTGTAAATTCCCTCCCTTCCCTCTGTTAGTGCCTGGGTGAGGACTGTTCTTTGGTGAGGTGACAGATTGGGCCGATTTAGAGCTAGGAAGCCTACATAACCCCCTTGGAGTGCTCTACCTGGGGGACTTGAGCTTTGGTGACAAGGCAAGGGCAGCCTCTAGACTAGGTGTGTTCTGTTTTTCAACCCACTTGCCTTATCCTGTGACATCGGGTCTAAATCCTGGCCTAATGCACAGCCCAAGAGTGTGTTCAGGAAGCCGCTCTGTGTAAAGCTTCCTTTCTCAGCCTCAGCAGCACTGGCGTTCCAGGTGGAACAGAGCGGCCCTGGCCTCTCCCCACTAGAGGGCGGTAGCGGCCTCCTCCGTTCTCCCTCACCGTCCACCCCAGGGATAACTCTGCCTCCAGACATTGCCGAATGTCCTCTGGTGGGCAAAAATCAGCCCAGGTTGAGAAGCACCGCTCAGGGGAGGAATCATATAGATTTTGACAGGAAATTGGGGAGGAAAACCTGCTGTGTATTTCAAAGTAAGTCTACTTCTGTCTCTATACCTTGAATTCATTAGATTCTTATTTAGCAATCGCTTTTCCCTCTAAGATTGATCTAAAGCACAGCAGCCCCAAAGGGCTATATTTATCACTTTATTTAGAGATTCAGTGATATGTAAGTGTAATGAGCTTATCATATATTACCACCTCTACACTGTTATTAATTCAAATCAACAGATATACATGTCTTATCTGTACTACACGTGTCTTTAAATCATTAGCACTGAATAGGAAAATGCCTATGAAGGTATGAATTTAGATAGGCCTATACATATATTTATTTATATATCTCTCATTTCACAATGAATTTGAGACTGCTCATAAGAAGACATTATGTAAAGGGCATAAAATAAAGGAGTAGAAGGGAGGAAAATTATTAATAAGATAAAAATAAAGTTTAGGATGTAATTTGCACATAGAAATATATCTTAAATTATAGGTAAATTTTCTTTTTTTCGAATAGATGAGTTTTCACCTGCTTGCTCTGTTTCTGTTGCTGCCAGGTTTTCTCTCTGACTTTGTTGCCCTCTCAGTATTTCTCTTTTATAAGTCTCTGTCTTTCTCCCAGGAGAGTATAGTTCCCACCTGTGATATTATTTAGGCCATACTGGCTAAAGCCATCATTTTCTGGTATCTTAAAACATGGTAACCATTAGTTACACAACATTTATTGAAACAACTGGTTTGACTTAAACAGTCAGAAAACAAAATACCAATCCCTAGCTCCCTTTCTACATATTATAAAATGAGCGGTATCTCTTAGATTGAATTTTCTCGAGGTGCAGACATTAAAGATCCATGAACCTATTCTGTTTCTCAATGTCTGGTTTTTTTTTTTGTTTTTTTTTTTTTTGGTAAGGCAACTTTTGGTTCTTTCCTGGAAAAAAATCATCGAAGTTGTAGCCTGATGCAAATAAGATGTATCATGTAAATGTTTACTATCCTGATAAAAACATGTTTATTTCCTAAGAGAGTCGAACTTACCTGGGGCTTACGTCAGCGGTCTGTGTTTAACTGGGTGATTGTCGTTCAGAGCTTGCCCACCTGTGACAGCCCCGAGGTGTTCGGGCTGCATCCCAACGCGGACATCACCTACCAGAGCAAGCTGGCCAGGGATGTGCTGGACACCACCCTGGGCATCCAGCCCAAGGACAGCTCTGGAGGAGGGGATGAGACCCGGGAGGCTGTGGTGGCCCGGCTGGCTGATGACATGCTGGAAAAGCTGCCCCCGGACTACAGCCCATTCGAAGTGAGTGGATGACATCCTGACACGGTGTCAGCTGTGGATGTGTGTGGTTGGTTGGGCCAGTAAGGAAGAAGGAAGGAGGGCAAAACATACATTTTCTGAAACAAAAAAAAATTACTTAAAACAATTCACTTCCTGAAGGACTAGATAAAGATTTTTGGATTGATACTTGAAATCATTTCAAAATGTGAATCATAAAGAAATGTTAATATTCAAAATTAAATTACAAGTGTGTACTGATGGGTTGGAATTGTTTTTCTAGAACTTTCTGTTGAGGTACTTCATATTGTCACTTGTTCAAAGCAAAGTAATGTGTTCTTAGAGTAAAACACCTGATTATTTAAAAAAATGGTGTGTAAATGAATTCACACCTTAAAATTCAGACCTTCTTAATTTCAGGGAGTCTATATTTATATCATTAACTCCTTGTAGCTTCTTTATCTCCCCAGTTTTGAAAATGGATTTGTCCTTTTTAATATGCAAGTAATTTCTAAGAAAAATTTATAATTATGAAAGTTAATTTTGTAGGCATTTTGGGAAATAGGATGAAATGATTTACTCTGATCAATTTAATTTCTTTTTTTGCAAGAGTGAAAATCATTGGCTTTCTTTACATGTAGTCCTAAGGGATGGCCTGGGCTGATTGTGTGGCACTTGTCATAGGACCACGTTTCTCTGTATATTGCCCCATTTCCTCTTGGTTTTCAGAAGGAAACGCAGCATTTTGTTTCTTTAGCATCCTCTTATTTCCTAAGGCTGCTAGTACTACAGACTGAAGTCAAGAACCTATTGCCAAGGGAGTAATTTCCCCGGAAGAAACTCTGATCGCTTGTTTGGAGAAAATCAATACTGTGATCAACTCTCATAAGCACCTTTCATTACACTCTCAGGAAAAAGGTCATTCATGCTAACAGTGGTTGAAATATTTATGAAGCAATAAACAAAATCTAAAAAACATAATTATAATTACATAAGTACACATGGTAAGTAATGGGGTTTGGAAGAGTCTCCTTCCTTTTGCCGAATCTGTCCAAGGCACCTCAGTCTGACACGGTATCTGACCCGTGGAAGACGCTCCGTAAATACTTATAAGATGGAAATGAATGGGTGTGTGGGTGGGTGGAAGGGTGGATGCTTTGATGGAAAAATTAGAAAGCTTTGAAGACAGAGGTCAAGTTTTTTGAGGCATCCAGCAGAATAGTTGTGCATATATACATGTCTGCTGTGTGTGTCCTTGTGTGTTTGCAAGTCTTAGGTGTGCAGTAAAGTATTTCCCATTAAGTGTCATTGCTTTCTGAAAGGCTCCATAGTCGAGGTCATGCATTTTAGATTCTCCTGTGAATTAATGGCTGCCTGTTCTCTTCTACGTGGGGTGAAAAATCAGCTGATCATCTAACAGGTGCTTCCTTTTCTATTTATTCTTTGTTGTCTGGCAGTGAACAAAATAAAAGCTTACTGTTTATGGAATTTTCAAATGTGGGGCCTTTTTATCAGGTCCCAGTTACATGAACATTAGTAGCCGCCTAATCTGTAGCATGTGCCAAATGTGTCCACGGCAGGTAAAAGAAAGGCTGCAAAAGATGGGGCCATTCCAGCCGATGAACATTTTCCTCAGGCAGGAGGTAGACAGGATGCAAAGGGTACTCACCCTGGTCCGAAGCACACTGACTGAGCTAAAACTTGCTATTGACGGCACCATCATCATGAGTGAAAATCTACGAGATGCACTGAATTGCATGTTTGATGCCAGAATTCCAGCTCGGTGGAAAAAAGTACGTTTAAGTCTCTTATTTTACCTAACCACTTTATTGCTATAAATAGTTGTGACTGGCAAGTGGAAAGCATGTAAGGATAATTTGCTCAAAAGTGTTCTTTTGCTTAGGGACGAATCCCCTTACGGCCCTGTGTTTTTCGATCGTAGATAACGAAGGAAATTATTTAGCATCTCTCGTGTATAAGGTACTCTACTGGGCAATTTGCATTATTTATACCATGCATTTTATTGCCCTCATTTTACAGATGAGGAACTTGAGGTTAGGAGAGGTTAAATATATGCAGATCACACACCTAAGAAGTCCAGGAATCAGAATTGGAACCCAAACTCTTGGATGTCAAAGCCCATGGTGCTCGTTTTATAGAAGGGACTGTTCCTAGACACATACATATATCAAAAGTCACACCAAAGAGAAACATTTTCCCTTGCTTTGTCTGTGAATATGTGAGTTTGTGTATCTCAAGATAATAATTTAGCACTGTGCTTACTGTATATGTGTTAGCAATTGTGCTAAATGACAGATGTGGTTTTAAGAAATGGTCTTCTACTTGGAAAAGTACAATGAGTACCTGAGTATCTTTGTAGAGAGCTTGGCTGATGATGGCACTAACAGCTCAGAGCACGGCAGGAGGGCTGGGGGTGGAATCAGATTGGGGGATGTCCAGGGAGGGTGGGGTATAGAGATGAGTTTAGGTTCTGGGGTGACTGAGGCTTGGCCTTTTGGAGGTTACTCAGGTACATGGGAAGGTGACACAGTGAGGTTAGATCTACTAGTCTCTTGGAAGATACTCGTTCAGTGCACAGGCTCTGACGTCCAAGGCTGTGGCAGATCCTAAGGCGGTAGTGGGTCGTGAAGGCGACGTAGGGAGTGCCCTCCCTATTGCTTTCTCCATCTTATTGGATGACGCCACCAGCTATTCCTGAGTCACGCTGCTTAGAAACTCAGATTCACTTTGCCCAGACCCCTTCCCTTCCTTCTCACCTTCAATAAATTTATTGCCAAGGCTGGACAGTTTGCTGTCTGAATTGACTCTCCTTGTTGCCAGTGACAGAGTAATAGCTGCCTGGGAGCTGGGCCTTGTAGGGTCATTTCCCACTGAACTGGCTCACCCAGCATGGTCAGCACCTGGGGGTTCTGCACAGGGACCCTTGTCAGGAGGCACCCTCTCATTAATGGTCCCCTGTGTCCCCAGATCATATGTGGTATAGACACATCTCTTCTAGTTAACACATTTATAACACCTGATTTTTAATTATGATCTTTTTGTGCAGACTTTTATTCTTCTCAACTTGTTATCACTCTTTGGAATTTCAGGGAAAAATAGGCAAATCAATTCTTTAGCTCTTTGACATTCAAGGGGTACATCTGCCCATGTCGATCACTATATTTAATCATACATAGAATATTGCAGTTACAGTAAAATGTTATGAAATATGATTTGAAATACCCAGTGCAGCTGCTGATGAGATTAATGACATATTTATGCCAATTGTAATAATAGAATTTCCACATGTGAATTCAGCCAGAGTGTTACAGGCAGTGAATGCAATTCATTTGCTAATAGTAAAGAGACTTGTGTTTCCATTTCTATTCCTTCATCAGAAGAAATAGCAGTGTATTCTATATAATAACTGTCAAATCACTATGTTATATACTTGAAACCAATATGATATTGTCTATCAAGTATGCTTCAATAAAAATACATATTAAAAAAGTTCATTCTAAGGGATAAAGGCTTCAGAAGATATCTTGCTTGCTTCTTTAAAAGTGGAAAGTGGAGAAAGGCTTGTATGATTTATCATCTGCAGAATATATTTTAATATATTAGAGTATATTTTAATGAGAAGGCCATGGGCACATTTATGTACATAGAAATCTTGTTTTATAGTTATCTATTGAAAATGTAACCTAAGGAACAATAGTTAACACCTGTTCAATTCAATTAACCGCTTTAGTTGCTTTATAGAAGAATGGGTAATAAATATATTCACATGTGGAGGTGAGTGTACTGACATCAGGCATCTTGAACAACATCCTGAACCCTGACCTGATCTGGTTTTCATGTGACGATTAGCTGCTTCTGTCATTTCTTAATATTATTGAGGAGGAAGAACAGCTTGAAAACATAAATGTCAGAACCTAAGGGAAGTTCATGTCTTAGGGACTTCTAAATTCTAAAAATGAAATTGATATTTCATCCTTTTTTCTGTGAAATTTCTAGTTACACAGCAGAGTCAAACCTGTGTTAATTAACTGTTTTAATGTGTTCATTTCAGGCATCGTGGCTCTCAAGTACACTGGGTTTCTGGTTTACCGAACTTGTCGAAAGGAACTGCCAGTTTACCTCCTGGGTTTTCAGTGGCCGACCCCACTGCTTCTGGATGACAGGCTTTTTTAACCCCCAAGGATTTTTAACTGCAATGCGGCAGGTAATAGCTCTGATTTGCACCTGTTGTGTGATGATGATTTTCCTCTACAGGGTTTTCTTCTGTCATTATCGTTTTTATTAAAGACTATAATAAGACAGAATGACTGTCTCTTCCAGGCACCAACAATTATATTGTCCTGAGCATACATCCAGCTGCTAGCTTGAATTTCAAAATATTTATTTTCTATATTTGATTTGATTTTTTTTTCTTTCTAAAGTACAGGTGGTTAAATTAGGACGTGGGTGTTGATTATGAGGGACTCTTTTAAACTCTTTTAATTTTATTCTACTTCTCTTGAACTGGGGTAATTTGGCATTACACGGTCATCACTGTTCTGCTTCTTATGTTAAGACAGACTTTTAATTGCTCCCTTCGTCCTCTGCTTTTGTTCATTCCCTGGATAGGAAATTACTCGGGCCAACAAAGGCTGGGCTCTGGACAACATGGTACTTTGCAACGAAGTCACCAAGTGGATGAAGGATGACATTTCTGCCCCTCCCACAGAGGGTGTCTATGTCTATGGCTTGTACCTTGAAGGTGCTGGCTGGGACAAGAGGAACATGAAACTCATTGAGTCCAAACCAAAAGTGCTCTTTGAGTTGATGCCTGTCATAAGGATTTATGCAGAAAACAATAGTAAGTTGCCTTGCGCTTTGAGGGGGTGTTGGCATTGTCAGGTTGGATGACATTATAAACATGGGTCTCATTTTTTTTTTGCTATGTGAGGATTCTACTGTTTTATCAAGTAGCTTCACATTCACACTCACATTTAATGAGTACTTACTAACCACCAGGTACTTTTTCGAGTGCTACTGGGAGGCAGTGGTTCTAGATAGCTCTTGCCTGTATAACAAAGCACATAAAATACACATGGGTACTTGTGAAACACTGGCAGATGAAGAGAAAAATGAGCATTTGGAATAGTCAATAGGTGGTGGGAAAGGAGGCTATGAATGAGTGAGACGAAGTGGTCAAGGGCTGGGTCTCAGAGCTGGCGGGCCTGGACTGGGTTTGGAAGGCTGATGTGATGAGGAGGAGCATGTGGGGGAAGAGGGCTCTCCAGGCAGGACTTCACAGGGCTCACTGGAGGGGGTGGCTGCACCAGCTTGGAGACTGGGAAGGACAGATTGAATCCAGGGACATTCGGCTTAATCCTGTAGCTAATGGTGAAATGGTTTAGCCTCAGAATGTAATAACACTTCTATGAAGCACACACATTATTCTACTTTGAAAAAGTTATCAAAGCTCTGTTTGACATGTCCAGAAGCACCTAAAGCATCTTCCATGGTGGGTTTGTTATTTTCTGGGGACCTTTGTTACCGCATTTCACTCTGGTAACATCTTCTCAGCAGCAACCACCTCTCAACACATGTGGCATTTCCTTGTTCACTTTATTTTTTAAAACTTAATTTTATTTAAAAAAAATAAAAATTCCATATATTCAAGCTATAGAACATGATGATCTGATATACATCTAAAGAGCGAAATGATTGTGATCAGCCATAAATTTTTAGAGGTGTCGTGACAGTCCTGGTTTGATGACAGAAGCACAAAATATTTTTCTTTAAAGTGAGGGGGAAGATAATCTTTCTTTAAAAGACAGCTTCGAGCACTCCCGTCTCTTAAGTAAAATAACATTTGGAAACATGAGTCAAGGGAAAAGAGTTTATAAACTGTGTTATTTATTTTTTAAGCAAAAATTTGCTCGATACCTAATATATACCAGCCACAATCTTAGGTGCAAGGGACACGAAGATAGTTACAAACCAGATTATGCCCACAAGGGACTGATGGGTTAGTGAAGGAGACTGATAAGTAAATAAATCATTAAATTAGACTTTGATACATGTGATGATAGAGATACACTGAGAATGCTCAGGGAACCTAATGTAACTTTGGGGGATTAGTGGAGACTGCTTTTGAGATGTGCTTTGGAGGACAAGAATGTGTTTGATGGGGAGTTAAGAGAGAGACTTTTCTTGGCAGAGGGAAAGAGCATCAGCTCACTTGGTCATTCAGTGGACATTTATCTGGTGGTGACCACCTGCATTTACTACTGAGGTGCCAGGGATGCAATGGTGGGAGAAACTAAGAAGGATCCCCATTCTCATGGAACGGTCTCAAAGAGGGAAGGGCAGCTGAGAAAGAAGCAAATAAAGTTGATGCTCTGTACTCATGGGTTCTGTACTTATGAATTCTCTGGTACTCTAAGACTTATTGGTAACCCCTGAATCAGTGCTTGTGGCACCTTCCGGTCCTTGGTAGACATGCACAAAGCAGTGAAAAATTCAAGTTGTCTGACATGTGTATTCCCATCTGAGGCTGAATAAGCCGATGCTTTGCCTTCTTGTTTTGGTCTCATACTGTGAATGAGTGTCCTCTTTGTGGTCTAAGTAGTGCTACATTTTTCACATTTTTGTTTTTTTGCTGTTTAAATGGCCCAAGCATAGTGCCGGAGTGCTGTGATGTGCCTTATGAAAAAAATATGGATGTTAAGTGAGCTTCCTTCAGGTATGAGTTGTAGTGCTGCTGGCCTTGTGTTCACTGTTGAAATCAACAGTGCATATTAAAAAGGTGTCTTGAAACTAAAACACACATAAAACAAGGTTATGTATTGATGAGCTGGCAAAAAATGTGACCAGAGGTTCACAGGAACCTCTTCCTATATGTTCCCTGGGAGCAGCAGTTCAATATTCGCTGATCAGTGTTTGCAATGACTTTATATACTTAAGCCCCATAAATAATAGAATTGGCTGTAAATGAATATACTGATTTCAGAGAGTTCTTGTTTCTATAAAGAACACACACACACATGGGAGTCGAGGAAGTGGGGCAGCTTAGGGGCTCAGGGATAATTTGGGGTCTTGCTGAGGAGGGAACATCGGACTGCTGAGATCCAAGGGGTAGAGAACAGCTCTGCTGGTCCAGGAGCAGAGGCAGGTGGGCAGCCATGAGGCAGCAGTGGCTCTGCTGTGTGTGAGGGACAGGAGGGCATATGAAGGAAGAGGAGCCCAGAGGAGAGCCAAGCATCAGCAAAGAAGCATGAAGATGCCCCTGGCACAGCTCCCGGCCCGCGTGGTGGCTCCCACACCCCAGCTGCATCTCAAAGAACAGACGCATCTGCCCGGGCCTTAGACAAGCTCGCTGCCTGTGGCTGTGAACTTACCGGTTCTTAGGGTCGGGTGAAGGCCTGGGGTCGTGATTATTTTAGAGAAATAATAATCAAAGGTTCTTTTACCCAAAAATAATACTTTAGGAATTTTGCTTATTGTATGACTGCATCTAGTTGACAGGTTGTAAAAATGTTTCCCTTATAAAGTGAAAGGAAAATCTTTCTCACATTCGGTTAGGTGTTACTTTTTTATTTCTTGTGACTAAACTGTAAAATCCATTGCCATATGACATTGAACAGCTCAGCATGGTGGTAATAAGATAATAATGTTATAATACAGGCAATTCTTTATTATTTAAGAACAGATTTTTATAGAAGAACTGTACTCATCCTGCTGGGCCTTAGTCAGCGGTGATGCTCATTAACATCAGATAAGGGGGGAAATGAAATAAGCAAAGAAAAAAATGACTAATTTCAAAGTACTGCAAAAATATAAGGCAAAAAAAAGAAAAACTTTAGTTCTTCTTTTCTTTGTTCCTTCTCAACAGAAGTTGGTGTAACTTTTTGCCAGATAGTTTTGTTGTTGGGGAGGTGTTTTTTTTTTTTTGAGTGATGAAGAGCTAACATTCTGCTACTCTTTTCATACTATAAATCTAATTTTCATCTTATTTTGATAACTGTGTAGGGTTCTAAATGAGATAAAGAGGCATAGCATCAGTAATAACCAAAGGGCACTGTAAAAGTACAGCACTTTAAAATGAATATTCTTATAATGAATTGTTTTTATGTTAGTATGAAGGGTAATGTTCAACTTAAAAAATTCATTATTGAATTTCACATACAGGACTGGTCTGTATTCAAAAAGAAGTCTAGATATTTAGTTTAACTCTAAAAATTGAGTGATGTCTCCAAATGTTTATTTTATTCATGTCTCTTGTTAGGACACCAAGAGGAAGTCCCCCAAATAGTAGTAAATTCACCAAGAGCCACCCACGTGGACTCCAGATCCTCTGTTCTCAAAGGAAGTTGAGAAGAGGCAGATACAGGAAAGACACGTCTCCTTTCAGATATACTGTCTAGATAGTGATGCTTCTAAGTGAACTTGAGTGCTATGGCTGATGTGATAGGAAAATGGTCATCTAGAACATTTGGGGGAGCAAATTCATATGCATGTGTCTCTCGACCCTCCCTGATGCAGTCCCATAGGAATGTGGGGCTGGGACAGGAAAGGGACCCCATGGTACCCTGGAGGTGGAGACCTCCTGATTCTCCACAGCACTTCACCCACTTTCAGTTTGTAAACATGGAACTCTGTTTAAGTTGTGGGAAACATGAATCTGGGGGATTTGTTTTAGTGCAAAGCTAAGTGTGTATGTGGAGAGAGGGGGGAAGGGAGAGGAGCAGTCTGACCCATCTTGGGCATCTACTGCATTCCAGGCATTACACTATGCCAGGCATTCACATATAATAACTTACTAAGTCTTTACAAAATCTCTGTAAGATATAGCATGCCTGTTTTGCAGATGAGGAAATTAAGGTGTAGAGACATTATGATTCCATTTGTCTATGATTCCTGGCTACCAAAGCTGGTGTCAGAGTCACACTGAGATGAATGCAAACCTCTGGGAAGTCCTGTGGCTAGTGTTCTACCTAACACAATGCATTTAGGGAGTCTCTGCAACATCTGGGTTGAACCTTGAACAAAAAGGCTACATTGAAAATGAGGACAGCTCCCTTGCATTTTGAAGTCATGTGTTGATTTTTTTCAGGTACGTGGTAAGGCAGACACTCAGAGCCTCTGCCCCATGCAGATGAGAGCTCTTATTCTCTATGGCCTTCCTGCCCCTGTGCTATAAGCTAAAGGTGGCTACCTCTCTGGTCCTATAAAGAGGCCCCACATTCTCAGTGTGCCAGAAGTCTGAATATTTGGGTTGTACTTCTGCCTTTACCACCCTAGTAGTTAGTCATGTGACCTTGGAGGAGTCTCAGGTATGCCACAAATTGAAGTTAGATACTAGCTCTCACTGGGTCATCTCCACGTCTTTCTGCAAAGACAGGGGCACAGATGCATAGTGCTTCCCAACTATGGCTGAGGTTAGGAGCATAGCTTCTGCATCCATTCAGGCCAGGCTTGGTTCTGATCATCTACAGCTTCGTGACCCTGGACGAACAACTCACCTCCTTATGTTTCAGTTTTCTTATCTGCAAAATGAATTTAATAATGGTGCTTTTAATAAAGGATTATTGAGAACATTATACTCACAATATTCAGCATATACGTAGCATACAGTAAATTATTTTAGTATTATTACTATTACTAATATGTTAACTCACAGGCTTGCCAAAGGATTGAAAGAAATATTATGTATGAGATAGCACTATTTAGGAACCTAAATATTATCTGCAAAAAAAGAGACTATAGGAATGATTTAAAGTTTATATGGGAAATCTCTAGATAGCTTGGTTATTTTGGATTTTGGAAGGAAAAGAAGATGTAATGATATACTAACGTTTGGATGACAAATGTAGGCTAGAGAGGAAGGTGACAGGGTTAGAAAATGAAATTCCCTCAAGGTGTCCTATTAAAACCTTTAGGACCCTAAAGGGCATAGCTCACCAGTTTAGGTAACCTTTTCCCTCTGCTCCTCCTTCTGGAGCCCTGGGGCTTTAAATGTATTTAGCTGATTTGTCCTACCTACCTAGCATGTCTATTTTTGTTTTCAAAATTATTTGTCTAACCAGGGGTAATGGTTTCAAGTCATCTGTTTATGTGGTTGTTTAGCATCTGTCAGCACTTTGCCCATGAAATTATATTTTCAGTAGTTTCTAAGCCTGCTGCAGAAGTTTACTGCATGCTGTGATGGCGTGGGCACCTTCAGTTTGGAAGCAATTAAAAACAAATAAAATTAGATAAATATTGCAGATAATTGTTTTTTACCTGCTTATTGAAAAGAATGCTGTTTGTTCCCCAATTCTATTTTTCTTTTGGGATTAAAATCCAAGTAGTCAAATCCTTCCCAAGGTGTAATTATTGTAGTTATCATGTGATTCAAATGTAAGAGTCCAATGGCTAACTTCAAGATTTCTAAAATGATTGTTGGTCAAATGCGTATTAAGAAGAACAGTCAGTTATATATTGGCTATATGTTTACAGATTTTAGGATTAAAGGGCTTAAATATATCAGTTACTATAGTTAGTATTAACTGTGCTTCATGAATTTACTGTCTTACTTATTCATAATTTTTCTTACATATGCCTAATTGTTATTACTAACAATATTTTCATGGTAACTTAAAAATTTGGTTGTTTCTATTGATTAATTTCATGGGAGTAAGCGAACACATAGTTTTAAAGTACTGTAAAATATTGGTGACTCTATTTTAGAACAGGGTTTCTGAACCTTAGTATGATTGGTCCAGGTAACTCTTCATTTTGGGGACTGTTCTGTACATTATGGGATGTGAGCAGCATCTCTGGTCACTACCCACTAGGTGCCAGTGGCACCTTCCCGGTTGTGACAACCAAAAGTGGCTCCAGATAGTGGCGAGTGTCCCCTGGGAGTAGAATTGGCTCTGGTTAAGAATCACTGCTTTAGAATACTTATTTTATATTGAAGCTTATGTATAATATTAGCATATTCAAGTGTTTAACCTCTTCCATTAAAAGTAATTCTTTTATTTAAAAGTGATGGTATAAAAACGCATGGCACAGCAGGTTGAATTGAAGGTCTCACTGGGTCACAAAAATGAGACTTTAACTTCTGATAGTGCCTTGCTTTTGTAGTTTGGTAGAAAAAGATAAATTATTGAGCAATTTTAGTTTTGGGAAACAAACTCACAAACTTTGCTATGTATACATTGCATTTAGAAAGTTACTGTTGGCCACGTTTCAGTGCCCACGTTTGTAGCACTAATTCTAACCAAAGCAAAGTAATCCTGTTAGTTAGAGGTGTTTGTCTCAATAGTTATCAGGGTGTCATTTATAGTACTGGCCTGTCAAGGAGTACAAGGACAGGTGCAGACACACCTTTTCTCTGAAACAATTCCTAATATAGGAGAGAAGAGGAAATAGCATCCTGCTTTCTGAGATGAGATGCACTTATAGATCCCACGGGCAGTGCAGATGTAGCAAGAAGCTACTGAAGCTTAAACTCCATGCAGAGCCCAGTCTTCAAAAGCCCAGTCTTGTATTTTGTCAATTTGTACTCTTTTTCTTAAAGAGTCCCCCTCCCAAAACTGATGTAGGTGTAAGACCCCACATGACCTGGAGTTGTCCCTGATCTTGAGGTTTCCAAAGCTGGAGAGAAAGTGAGCCTTTGGTTAGGGAAGCTATGCACTAGAGTGGATTCTTGGAAGATGGGTGTGCATACGTACATGTCCTTCACCACACATGTGGATTTGGAAACTCCATGAATTTATCTATTCCAGAAAGGTAGATTGAATCTCTGGGAGACGAAGTGTGCTATGCTCTCTGCTTCCCAGCCGTTTTTGTTTGTCTACATACCTGGAGAACTCAACACCTGGGAGGGGTGGGGAACATCCTCTGTCCTGTGATTTCTGATGTGGTTTGGTCTGGCATAGAGGGTCAAAGACAGGATCTTGAGATAATAGTAATAGTGAAATAACAGTGAGAACTGGTACTGGATGTCTGATTAGAAGTGATAGGTGTCTTGTGCCAAAGACAAGCTGTAAAGGGAAAACAAGAGTGTGTTTGCAAAGATCAGATGGGGAAGTGCAGGTGAAAGGGTGGAGGGGGAATGTTGAATTGACAGGTGGATTTAACACTTCCCTTGTGTTGAAGGAGGGAGGAAGCAAGGGGAGCCGGTGCTCACATCATGTGGGCAGGGGTTACTGTCAAGGGCAAGTGGGGTAAACCTGAGAATGTCTGGGGACTTGTCATACTTACTGGAAACCTGCAGTACTGTCTGCTTCCCATCTAGGGATTGGCTGACTGCAGGGAGAATTTCCCTCATTCTACCAAACTCTTCTCTCTTCAGAACGATCTTCAGAATGCTCAAATTTGGCTCTGCACTCTGGGTTGCTTTAATTAGAAATTCACTAACTTTTTTAAATATATATTTTATAGCTTTAAGAGATCCTCGATTTTACTCCTGCCCCATTTACAAGAAGCCAGTCCGAACAGACTTGAACTACATCGCTGCGGTGGACCTCAGGACAGCCCAAGCCCCTGAACACTGGGTGCTCCGTGGGGTTGCCCTTCTCTGTGATGTCAAGTAATATGGGGCATTTTCCCCACCCACCTTGGAAAATGCCGAAGACACGTGATCATAACCTTTATTCTTCTCTGAGTGTTGGACAATGTGTAAATCAGGTGGATCATGCCATTAATGAGTGGCACAGGTTTTTCCCTACTCCTTAGTTGGGTGCTGAATTATATTTAACCTGTGTCATCATTAATGACCAATCACTGTGTTTGTTGAAAAGTTGTTTGGTGATTTAAGAGTACAATTTGGAGCCTCCTAATGAAGTGTGGCCCTCAAATCCACAGGAAGCTGTCTTCCTCTTCCTTGAACTCTATAGACCGACTGGGTTAAATGACGTTATTTCCCTCGAAGGGATTAATCTACTGTTAATGTGATGCTGGTGACAGAGCAGTTCTCTAAGATAATAGAGTAAGTCTGCTGATTTTGCTTCCATTGCATTTTGCATTAGGCCAGGTTAAGAGACCTGTTTTTATGGCTCAAGCAGTCATTTACAAAGACCTTATACAAAATGGAAGGAAATGGATGGGTTAAGAATATGAATAGAAAGTTCATATAATCCTATAGAGTAAACATAGAATGTTCAACCCCATTGATAATTGATAATGAGATAGTAACAGGTATCTGTTATAAAAGAAATTAAAGCTAAAAGTGAATTGTGGTGATGTCTTTGTAAAAGTGATACACTCACAGATCCCTACGGCAATGTAAACCAACCCATCCTTCTTGTAAAATAATTAAATAGGTAAGCACAGAAAGAGCCTTAAAAATGTTCACATGCTTTGATCCTTATTTTCTCTCCTATACCAGAAATAGACCTGGTTATAGACTGAGCCAGCAACATAAAAGACTAAAAAAATTATATATAAAAGTCTGTTTGATAGTAAAATAATATTGGAAATGCCCTAACTGCTCAATAATACATCTGTGCTTATGGAAATTAGGAGATATAAGGCAACCACAAAAAACAATATGGAAGATTTCATAACATGGACATGGTAAGCATGTACTATCAGGTGAAAGATAAAGTCAAAAAAATATAGAGTACACGGTGATTATAACTTTAAAATATATTCGCATGTGGACAAAGAGCAGGAGATAACATGGACAGTTAAACACAGATGTTATCACATGGTAAAGGTTTTAGTTGACTCTGTAATGATTGGAAGAAAAAATAGGGAAAGAAGTCTTAGATGGTGTGTGGGGATTTTACATGGGCTTTTCTCGATTAAGAAAATACTAAGGAACCTTGCATTAGTTTTATTCTCAGTTATGGTTAAAAATTGTAAAGTGCTTCATCTATAACCTACTGACTAGAAAACTCGGTCCATATTAAGTTAGAATTGTGTTTTACAAACCTTTGGTTAACTTCAGATTGGTGTCATTTTGTGTTTTTGGTGGTAAAGGGTTCTATGGGGAGGAAGGGCTATAGGAGACAGGTTGGACCCTTCTCACTAGGCTTTGTTCTGTGACGAGTATCATTTTATGCTAATTATGATGAAAGGCCTGAGTGGCTTATGTGACACCTGTCTGTCTTGTATGACACCATTTTCATTCGAGCAGCTTCTTTTGGTCTGAATTAATATATATCAGTTGATCTGCGTGAGTTGTGATAAGATAATCATTTTATTTTGGAGAGGAAATAGTAAAAATGTAAAAATTATGTGAATTAATAAAACATTGTTAATGAGAGTTTGAATTTTAATTGCTGTTTATTAGCAAGAGCTAAATGCCATTGAGTGTCTAGAAATTAGCATTCAAAACTGGATTTTTTACCAAACAACTTGAAAATGTAGTATTCATATAATTACATGTTGGTATATATGCATAAGTCTTGGAGACCCATAGTAGAAAAGGACACCATGAAAACAACTAGATATGTTTAGGAACTAATGCACTAGGAATGCCACTGAAGCAGTGGCATTTATTTGAATTTCTATTCATCACCGATGGGCCGATGAGGTCCATTTCTGCTTCACCACCCCCTCCCAGCCCTCAGCTCCCACCCACTGAAGGGCACTTGGCGCTGTACTGGACCAGGGGGGCAAGGAAGGACCAACTGATAGAATCCTCTGGGTCATAGGGAGAGTTGCTGACCACCTTGCATACAGGAAAACAGCATGGAGGGTCTTGGTACCCCTGGAGAGTGACAGAGCAGTCCTTTTCATACATCAATATTGATTTATTTAAAAAATTATTTATTTTGTGCCTCCTGTGAGTCAGGCACTCTGGTGCAGGCACTTGTGGAATGATGGAAAAAAAAAATATTGTCACAGTTTCTGATTGTATGGAATTCACGTAGGATTAGACACAGGATATAAGCCATTATTCAGGCCTATAATTTTATATGGACTAAACATGTAATTGTGTAACATGACACATGTGTCAAATAAATAGGAAAAGTTATAGAGTGGGGATTGAAAGCAATGGAAGAAAATACTGCTGCCATGAGTGAGAACAGGGGAGGCAGGTGTCCTGGATTAGAGGCAGGAGCCACACTGTGGCCTCCTCTTTTAGTTTTAGCAAAGGACACAGAAGGTAAAGCAGCTGGGAGCTGCCCTGAGCCGAAGCAGCCACTGCACATCCTTGCCTGTCCTGTCCTAGTCCTCTGCTCCCCCAGTGCACTGCATAGCTGCTGGTGACCCTCTATGCACCGAAGGCCCTTCTAGAATTGGGACGAAACAGAACATTTCGCCACACAGAACTGTCCTTTTATGCTTGGGGCTTACATCTGCATCCAGCAGTAATTTACCTCTGCTAACTCATTTCTCTGAGCTTCTCTTTAAGGGAATGTTGACAAACATCGCACCAACTCAGCCACACAGCAAGGCCACGTCCCTGTTAGGGGACACAGCAGAGCCATGGACCACACCATCTTTACCATGGATGCTGTTTCCCTGCAGAGACCTAATTTGATTGGACCATAAGGAATGCAGAGGTGATGTCTCAATTTCCACCTGAAGGATAAGGGGAAAACAGCTCAGGTCTGCAAGGACTCAGGACTCACCTCTTGCTCCCTAAAGGGAGGAGGTAAGCACAGTGCCAGAAGGAAGAGTATCAGGACACCTGGTCTAGACTAGAGGGTGGAGGAGGCCTGCTTTCTAAATGAAATTTCAAGCCTCATTGTGACGGATGTCAAGTATAGATTAGGGGCTGTTTCAAGTCACTGGAGCGAGAAGTACTTCATTGTGTGAAGCACTATGTGATGTGGAAAAATCTTGCAAAGAATTCAGCATTAAGAGGCATGAGAAGACAAACCACAACCATCCTAGTTAAGAAGCTTGCAGGATTCTCCAGTGTAGACAGAATACACAGCATAAACAATGTCTTCATCCATGATAAAGTTTTGTTCAAAGGGATAGCATTAGAAAAAAACAGGAATGTTAATGCATACTGGTAATGCAATTTATGAAAGTTTTGCAACACAAAAATCCTTAGTAATGATAAAAATAATAAAATAGATATACCTAAGCAATTTTATCTTAAAGACATAATTTCCTCTCCCCTCCCAAATCTGCAACACAATTTTTTTTTCTATGTCAAGCCCTGGCCAGCTACAAAATTGCTTTTGCATTTCAAATAGTTTTCTGTAGGTTATGAAAACATGGGGAAGTTTCATCCTTTGGACTTGTAAGTTCTCTAGTGTTTAGTGCTAGTAATTTTCAAAGTTTATGCATTTTTGGTCAATTGACTGACACCTGCTATATTCAACATGTTGCATAGTAGGTGTCCACAAATACCTCCAATGAAACTTAGGAGAGAATTCAGGGTCAGCTTTAGAATCAGATATGAGATTTGGCTGAGACACTGAATCCACAAATAGGTTCTTACCTATCTTAAATGGTGAGTGTTATTCTGGGTTGCATTTTAAGTATAATGAGCCTCATCAGTGTGAGAGCAGGATGTGTGGGGTGTCTAGTCTGCACCCTGAGGGGTTTTTCAGGTCTGTTCTTGAGCTAGAAAACCAGAATGCTGAGCAGTCACATAGGCAGTGATTATAGCTTGAATCCTACTCTCTCCCTTCATCTGAATGAGAAGAAATGAAAATATAGAGACTAGGTGGGAAGAAAGGAGTCTGAAGGGTGGAAAGAGGGTATCGTGTGTGGGGCAGGATGGTGGATAAGAAGGAGAGCCAGGGTTCTCTCTTTACACAGTTAGAATTTGATTATAGACAGTAACTGGCAGACCAAGACAATGAATGAATAATCTCAAAACTCCTCAGATGAGCCTTTTTTCAAAAATAGCTTCTTTATCCCCTGGATTTCAAAAATTTCTTTCCAAAATATCAACAGTATTATAATCTAATATAATAATTTTGATGCCTTGATGGATTTCACCTGAGGTTTTATAAAACTCCTCTATCAGCTTGTCCCTCTTAGGCACACCCATAAACCACCACGTGGATTTGGCTAATGAGCAGCCTTCTTTGTGCCTTCTCTGATTTAGGGCTCCATTTAGTTTCCCAAGGACCTGGATCTATAGGCCTGCTTGATTGTTTCCAAGTTTGATGTTTGGGGGATGCAGAGCCAAGATTGAGAGCCTTGCCTCCCTTTAATCTGTACACCAGCTGCCATTTCTCCCTGGGCTACAGGTTATGGCTCTTGCTGGGTGTCATGGCGGCAGAGCCACGACACGCTGTGCAGCATGATGTGCTGGCCCTGCTCCAGTGATGTATGATTACTGTTAATACCTTTCTTCATGTATTTCTTCACTCAGGCTAACAGGCATAGTATTCATATCAAATGTCATCACAAACAGACTTGCCTGGAAAGCCAATTAAGATTTTCCCAATGCTTTGTGCAGGAGTCGATTTTCATAAGGCCACCTAGAGTGTTCGTGAGTGCTTGAGAAGGAAGGAAGATTTAATGTGATGAGGCATGCGAAAGAGACTGACTGGAAAGTCACAGAATGGGGAGATTGTGTAGGACTAGGAAGCAAACCCCGTGCGCTAGCTGATACCGAGCATTCCTCCTACTGGGTGCAGTTTAACATTCACTCTGGAGCGTTACCTTGCCCCATTCAGGCCACGGTGATGTGTCCCTTTATAATTTATCTGTGCAGATACTTAAAGCAAATCTCAGGAGACCAGTAGAAAAAGAGCTTATAAAATATTTCCGTATTTTACCATTTGAAAAGGGATCATTTGCACTCATTGAAACTTCATGCTACTCTGGCAAAGAGTGAAAATATTCGTAGTGTCTCTGGACTGTAATAATGGCAGCTGTTCACCATCTTATATCCCCACATACATTATGCCACTGATTGCAAAGATTTATTAGTGGTACAAATGAGGGGCCTTACTAAAGATGATAGCTGGAAGGCTGAATCATGTTCTTGGGAAACAAAAATTCTTTTCCAGGTATTTTGATTGCATTAAAAATCAGTAAAGTGTGCATGAATTGGAGAATATAGCATATGTCTATATACTAATGAGCATGTCTGGCTTGCCTTAGCCTACTTTGGTTTATTTTTATTTGTTTGTTGTTTGTTTTCCTCATCTGTTTTCCCGGTGCTGAAAGTCTGCAAATCGTCCTAGTGAGACAGCTTTCCTGAGATGAAGTTAGAAGTGTGAAATTATTGCCCATTTAATTATTTTATCCCTGCTAATACTAATATGTTTGCATTTAGATGTAAGTGTACTACCACTAATACAAGTATGTTTTACATATAGGATATAGAACAAATACATAATGTTCTAAAATCTATGTCTTGTATATGAATAAAAATCAACTGGATTATTTCCAGAACATTTAAACCCTCTTTTATGTTATATGGTGGGTCTTCAGGTAAACCGTATAAGAACGAGGAATCATCTCTTTTTTTTAAAATTTTATTTTGGTATCATTAATCTACAATTACATGAAGGACATTATGTTTACTAGGCTCCCCCTTCACCAAGTCCCCCTCACATACCCGTTCACAGTCACTGTCCATCAACATAGTAAGATGCTGTAGAATCACTACTTGTCTTCACTGTGTTGCACAGCTCCCCCATGCCCCCCACACACTATACATGCTAATCGTAATGCCCCCTTTCTTTTTTCCTGCCCTTATCCCTCCCTTCCCACCCATCCTCCCCAGTCCCTTTGCCTTTGGTAACTGTTAGTCCATTCTTGGGTTCTGTGATTCTGCTGCTGTTTTGTTCCTTCAGTTTTCTTTTGTTCTTATACTCCACATATGAGTGAAACCATTTGGTACTTGTCTTTCTCTGCCTGGCTTATTTCACTGAGCATAATACCCTCTAGCTCCATCCATGTTGTTGCAAATGGTAGGATCTGTTTTTTCTTATAGCTGAGTAATATTCCATTGTGTATATGTACCACAGCTTCTTTATCCATTCTTCTACTGATGGACATTTAGGTTGCTACCATATCTTGGCTATTGTAAATAGTGCAGCGATAAACATAGGGGTGCATCTGTCTTTTTCAAACTGGAGTGCTGCATTCTTAGGGTAAATTCCTAGAAGTGGAATTCCTGGGTCAAATGGTATTTCTATTTTGAGCATTTTGATGTACCTCCATACTGCTTTCCACAATGGTTGAACTAATTTACATTCCCACCAGCAGTGTAGGAGGGTTCCCCTTTCTCCACAACCTTGCCAACATTTGTTGTTGGTTGTCTTTTGGATGGCAGCTATCCTTACTGGTGTGAGGTGATACCTCATTGTAGTTTCAATTTGCATTTCTCTGATGACAAGAGATGTGGAACATCTTTTCATGTGGCTGTTGGCCATCTGAATTTCTTCTTTAGAGAACTGTCTATTCAGCTCCTCTGCCCATTATTTAATTGGATTATTTGCTTTTTGTTTGTTGAAGTGTGTGAGCTCTTTATATATTTTGGATGTCAACCCTTTGTCGGCTCTGTCATTTATGAATATATTCTCCCATACTGTAGGATACCTTTTTGTTCTATTGATGGTGTCCTTTGCTGTACAGAAGTTTTCAGCTTGATATAGTCCCATTTGTTCATTTTTGCTTTTATTTCCCTTGCCCAGGGAGATATATTCATGAAGAAGTCGCTAATGTTCACATCCAAGAGATTTTTGCCTATGTTCTTTTCTAAGAGTTTTATGGTTTCATGACTTACATTCAAGTCTTTGATCCATTTCTAATTTACTTTTGTGTATGGGGTTAGACAGTGATCCAGTTTAATGCTCTTACATGTAGCTGTCCAGTTTTGCCAGCACCATCTGTTGAAGAGTCTGTCATTTCCCCATTGTATGTCCATGGCCCCTTTATCGAATATTAGTTGACCATATATGTTTGGGTTTATGTTTGGAGGCTCTATTCTGTTCCATTGGTCTGTGGCTCTGTTCTTGTGCCAGTACCAAATTGTCTTGATTACTGTGGCTTTGTAGTAGAGCTTGAAGTTGGGGAGCGAGATCCTCCCCACTTTATTCTTCCTTCTCAGGATTGCTGTAGCTATTCAGGGTTTTTGGTGTTTCCATATGAATTTTTGAACTATTTGTTTTAGTTCATTGAAGAATGCTGTTGGTAATTTGATAGGGATTGCATCGAATCTGTATATTGCTTTGGGCAGGATGGCCATTTTGACAATATTAATTCTTCCTAGCCAGGAGCATGGGATGAGTTTCCATTTGTTAGTGATCTCTTTAATTTCTCTGAAGAGTGTCTTATAGTTTTCAGGGTATAGGTCTTTCACTTCCTTGGTTAGGTTTATTCCTAGGTATTTTTTTATTCTTGATGCTATTGTGAATGGAATTGTCTTCCTGATTTCTCTATTAGTTTATTGTTAGTGTATAGGAAAGCAACAGATTTCTGTGTGTTAATTTTGTATCCTGCAACTTTGCTGAATTCCAATAATAGCTCTAGTAGTTTTGGAGTGGAGTCTTTAGGGTTTTTTATGTACAGTATCATGTCATCTGCAAATAGTGACAGTTTAACTTCTTCTTTACCAATCTGGATTCCTTTATTTCTTTGTTTTATCTAATTGCCGTGGCTAGGACCTCCAGTATTATGTTGAAAACCTGGGGAGAGTGGGCATCCCTGTCTTGTTCCTGATTGCAGAGGAAAAGCTTTCAGCTTCTCGCTGTTCAGTATGATGTTGGCTGTGGGTTTATCATATATGGCCTTTATTATGTTGAGGCACTTGCCCTCTATACCCATTTTGTTGAGAGTTTTTATCATGAATGGATGTTGAATTTTGTCGAATGCTTTTTCAGCATCTATGGAGATGATCATGTGGTTTTTGTCTTTCTTTTTGTTGATGTGGTGGATGATGTTGATGGATTTTCAAATGTTGTAACATCCTTGCATCCCTGGGAAGAATCCCACTTGGTCATGGTGTATGATCCTTTTGATGTATTTTTGAATTCAGTTTGCTAATATTTTGTTGAGTATTTTTGCATCTACATTCATCAGAGATATTGGTCTGTAGTTTTCTTTTATGGTGGGGTCTTTGCCTGGTTTTGGTATTAGGGTGATGTTGGCTTCATAGAATGAGTTTGAGAGTATTCCCTCCTCTTATATTTTTCGAAAACTTTAGGGAGAATGGGTATTATGTCTTCTCTGTATGTCTGATAAAATTCCGAGGTAAATCCATCTGGCCTAGGGGTTTTGTTCTTGGGTAGTTTTTTGATTACCGCTTCAATTTCGTTGCTGGTAATTGGTCTGCTTAGATTTTCTGTTTCTTTCTGGGTCAATCTTGGAAGGTTGTATTTTTCTAGGAAGTTGTCCATTTCTCCTAGGTTTCCCAGCTTGTTAGCATATAGGTTTTCATAGTACTCTTTAATAATTCTTTGTATTTCTGTGGGGTCTGTCGTGATTTTTCCTTTCTCGTTTCTGATTCTGTTGATGTGTGTTGACACTCTTTTCCTCTTAATAAGTCTGGCTAGAGGCTTATCTATTTTGTTCATTTTCTTGAAGAACCAGCTCTTGGTTTCACTGACTTTTGCTATTGTTTTATTCTTCTCAATTTTATTTATTTCTTCTCTGATCTTTATTATGTCCCTCCTTCGGCTGACCTTAGGCCTCATTTGTTCTTCTTTTTCCAATTTTGATAATTGTGACATTAGACCATTCATTTGGGATTGTTCTTCCTTCTTTAAATATGCCTGGATTGCTATATACTTTCCTCTTAAGACCGCTTTTGCTGCGTCCCACAGAAGTTGGGGCTTTGTGTTGTTGTTGTCATTTGTTTCCATATATTGCTGGATCTCCATTTTAATTTGGTCATTGATCCATTGATTATTTAGGAGCATGTTGTTAAGCCTCCATGTGTTTGTGAGCCTTTTTGCTTTCTTTGTACAATTTATTTCTAATTTTATGCCTTTGTGGTCTGAAAAGTTGGTTGGTAGGATTTCAATCTTTTGGAATTTACTGAGGCTCTTTTTGTGGCCTAGTATGTGGTCTATTCTGGAGAATGTTTCATGTGCACTTGAGAAGAACGTGTATCCTGTTGCTTTTGGATGTAGAGTTCTATAGATGTCTATTAGGTCCATCTGTTCTAGTGTGTTGTTCAGTGCCTCTGTGTCCTTACTTATTTTCTGTCTGGTGGATCTGTCCTTTGGAGTGAGTGGTGTGTTGAAGTCTCCTAGAATGAATGTGTTGCATTCTATTTCCTCCTTTAATTCTGTTACTATTTGTTTCACATATGTTGGTGCTCCTGTATTGGGTGCATGTATATTTATAATGGTTATATCCTCTTGTTGGACTGAGCCCTTTATCATTATGTAATGTCCTTCTTTATCTTTTGTTACTTTCTTTATTTTGAAGTCTATTTTGTCTGATACTAGTATTGCAACACCTGCTTTTCTCTCTCTGTTGTTTGCATGAAATATCTTTTTCCATCCCTTGACTTTAAGTCTGTGCATGTCTTTGGGTTTGAGTCTCTTGTAAGCAGTATATGGATGGGTCTTGCTTTTTTATCCATTCTATTACTCTGTGTCTTTGGATTGGTGCATTCAGTCCATTTACATTTAGGGTGATTATTGAAAGGTATGTACTTACTGCCATTGCAGGCTTTAAGTTTGTGGTTACCAAAGGTTCAAGGTTAGCTTCTTTACTATCTTACTGTCTAACTTAACTCACTTATTGAGCTATTATAAATACGGTCTGATGATTCTTTATTTCTCTCCCTTCTTATTCCTCCTCCTCCATTCTTACGTTGGATGTTTTGTTCTGTGCTCTTTTTAGGAGTGCTCCCATCTAGAGCAGTCCCTGTAAGATGCCCTGTAGAGGTGGTTTGTGGGAGGCAAATTCCCTCAACTTTTGCTTGTCTGGGAATTGTTTAATCCCTCCTTCATGTTTAAATGATAATCGTGCTGGATACAGTATTCTTGGTTCGAGGCCCTTCTGTTTCATTGCAATAAGTATATCATGCCATTCTCTTCTGGCCTGTAGGGTTTCTGTTGAGAAGTCTGATGATAGCCTAATGGGTTTTCCTTTGTAGGTAACCTTTTTTCTCTCTGGATGCCTTTAATACTCTTTTCTTGTCTTTGATCTTTGCCATTTTAATTATTATGTGTCTTGGTGTTGCCCTCCTTGAATCCCTTGTCATGGGAGTTCTGTGTACCTCTGTGGTCTGAGAGGCCATTTCCTCACCTAGTTTGGGGAAGTTTTCAGCAATTATTTCTTCAAAGATACTTTCTGTCCCTTTTTCTCTCTCTTCTTCTTCTGGTACCCCTATAATGCAGATATTGTTCCATTTCAATTGGTCACACAGTTCTCTTAATATTCTGTTATTCCTGGAGATCCTTTTGTCTCTCTCTGTATCAGCTTCTCTGTGTTCCTGTTCTCTGTTTTCTAGTCCATTAATGGTCTCTTGAATCTCGTTCATTCTGCTTTGAAGTCCTTCCAGAGATTGTTTTATTTCTGTATTCTCCCTCCTTAGTTCTTGCATATTTCTCTGCAAGTCCATCAGCATGGTTATGACTTTTGTTTTGAATTCTTTTTCAGGAAGATTGGTTAAATCTATCTCCCCAGGTTCTTTCTCAGGGGAAGATGTAGAAGATATCGAAGATGTCAGGGTTAGTCTTGTCTGGATCAAATTTTTTTGCCTTTTCATGTTGATAGGTGCAGTGGTATGCTGTTGACTCGTCTGTCAGCTGGGAGAGCCAAGACTCTTTCCACTTGCTCCTGGCCTTTCTTTACTGGGACAACTGTGACCTCTAGTGGCTTGTGTTGGCCAATTGCATGTAGACTGGGTCTCTGTATCTTGCCGTGTCAGTATGGAGGAAGCTCCCTAGCTGTGGGCGTGGCCAGCCTCAGGCTGCTGCTCTGCTATGGTGGGGCCCTGGAGGGGTATTGGATGGGGGTCTGTTTAGCTGTTTACCTCCATGAGGGGTCTCAGAGCTGTTGCCCAGGGAGTTAGTTCACCCAGAGTTCTCTGGAATTTCCAGCTGCTAGACTGTGACCCGGGATGCTTTTGTCCAGCTGTGGGGTCCCTGTCCCTTTAAGACTTTCAAAAAGCACTCGCTTTTCTTTGTCCCAGGGGTTCAGGCTGCGGGACCTGTTCACAGGTCTTACTGTCCTACTTCCCTAGTTTCTGGCACCCCATGCATGGACTGTGTATCTGTGCTCTGGTGCGGATGGCTAGGGCTGGGTGTTTAGCAGTCCTGGGCTCCCTCTTCCTCCCCACTCTGACTCCTCTCCTCCCACCGGGAGCTGGGGTGAGGGGCCTCAGGTACCGCCGGGCTGCAGCTTGTATCTTACCCCCTTCGCGAGGCACTGTGTTCTCGCAGGTGTGGATGTAGTCTGGCTGTTGTCTTGTGTCTTCTGGTCTGTCTTTTAGGTATAGTTGTATTTGTTGTACTTTCAAAAATATATATGTTTTTGGGAGGAGATTCCCACTGTCTTACTCATGCTGCCATCTTGGCTCCGGTATCATCTCTTAAATAGACCTCAGCAATATAATTTTGTGCCAGCCTCTTGGTGATTTATAACAATGAATTTTTAGAAGAAATATAACAGCAGACACAGCTGTGTTGTTCTGTTGCCTATGGTGTGGGTCTCTATCTTGCTGCAATGATGTCCTTATCATTCTACTGGGACAGTCTACTTCACAAAGGACAGGCTTCTGGTGAGTCTTGGTATACAGGATCTGCAGCGTCTATCATAAATCCCCAGATGATTTACAGTATTATAGGCACTGGGGCAAAACTTTGCCAGATTGTGAGACCCTTTGATTGTGTCTTTGCACAAAGACCTTCCTCTATTTCAGTGCCACCTTTAGTTGTATCTGTGGCTCCCAGTGGTTTGACTGCTGATGGCTTAAGATGAGATGCCCTTGGAGGACTGTTTGCAGTTAGGTACAGACCTAGACTTAAAGAGACTCTTGCTTGCTGTTCACTGGCCTCATCTTTTGCCCTTCAGGAACAGCCAGGATTTTCACAGAAGCATCTTTACAATGTGGGGCATGGATGACCCATGGATGTCAGAGGTTGTCTTTCAAATTGAACTCCATGTTTAAAGGAAAGCTCTGCATCTCATACAGGAGACAAGGACAGATACTGGAGGTTCAGACTGATCTGGCCTATTTCAGTAGGATTATTACTACTATTTTGTTCTAAGATGAGAAGTTTGGGAATGTCAAAGCCAAATGGCACTCCAGGAAAATAGCTGTAAATCTGGACTCTCCTGGCCTGATCAGGTACTCCACTTGGCCACATTATTTCAGCTCTGACCATATCACTTAAGGCTCTCTTAACCATGAGCATCTTTGTACATGATCATGTCCCTACTCATGGGCTCAAAGCCTACTCTAGCAAAATGTCTAGAGGAAAAAGTCAGTGTTCTAAGTGAGGATGCTAATATCCATCCCACCCACACCCTCATCTCAAAACCTTCCCTCCTGCCCTGCTCTGGGGAAGGTCCTAGTTTCCCTGCATTTAGCATCTACTTGCCCAGCTCAAGTCATCTGCTGGTGGCTGTTGACATCTGGGCATCACAGGCGTAGGAGTAGGAATCACTCTGGACTCCGAAGATTTTGCCTGCATACGTCCCTCCTCTCTGAGAACTTATCCTCAGTTGGCTACCCAGACACACCTTTCCTGAATGAAAACTAACTGTGTATTCTCACATGTCATTGAGTCCTGATGTCTGATGCTGACATTCACACTGTGAGTTGTCAAATATTCTTCCCTTCTGCTAGTTTGGACTAGTGAGACAGGTTATTGGCTTCATTCACAAAAGAGTGAGTGGTTCACAAACCTAGGTGAGATGACAAGGGGAGATGTAAAATAAACAATGATATTGGGTTGGCATCAAAGTTACTACTTTTTTGATTTTAAAAAAGATCTTGTTAAAAGAATGGTTCTTAACCTGGCTGTACATTAGAATCATCTGGGGAGCTTTTAAAAAATACTGACATTAAGGCTTTGCAATCCAAATATCTGAGGGAGGGTCCAAGACCTCCTGTTACAGCAGGTAGAGTAGAGAACCACTAAGTTCAATGTATAAACAAGTGCGGATGATTAGAAACAGTAAAATAATTGGGAAACATACATGAGGGGTTCAAACAACTTAGAGCAACTCTATAACTAAACAGAGTTGAGATGGTAAAAAGTACTTTATAAAAAGTGACATTAGAGTGTTTTTCATATTCACCTCCAATTTTCAAATCTTTATTATAAAATACTACTGCTGAATTCTGTAGTCCTCAACTCATGAAGCTAAATAATTCTTTTTTTAAAACTAAAATAATTTCAGGTATTGGACTGAGTTGTTTATAGGTTTACTGAATCATTTTATCTTATTTAAATTTACTTTGGAGAGTTCGTGGTGAATATGTATTTTAATTGACTTTTTACCCAGGTTTGCTGAGGTATAATTGACAATTAATCATGCATGTATTTAAGGTATAAAACTTGATGATTTGGTATATGTTGTCTTGCCTGAGAGTTTCAGCCTTGGGCAAGTTCACTAATGATTTACTGAGACCATGAAATGACAACAGAATGTTCTTGGGGCAAGAGGGTTTATACCCAGCTCTATTCTCACAGTGATAGGTCGAGCACTAGAATCAGGTTTGCATTCAGCAGTCTGCAGGTCTATAATCCACCTCTGTCTCTGCCTCTGGGCCCTCTGCCCCTGCAGTCGTCTCAGTCTCTGTCCTTGGTGCTGCCACCACTCCAATCTCTGCTCTCCTGCAGCTGTGCAGCCCTAGCGTATTGCACAGAATGCTTTATATAGGGTCAATACTAACTTACTGCCCACACGTGTGCAAGCCTAACCCTCTGAGCATTACACGTGCACAGTGGGCAAGCAGACAAGGGTCAGGTGAGGATCCTGGCCATAGGAACTTTCATTTTCTCTACAGTGTATACATCTGACATAATCACCAGAATCTAGTTAATATATCCATCACCTCACATAATTACCCTCTCTTTTTGTGTGTGTAGTGAGAACTGCTGTGAAAACATAACCCCGAGGTTCTTGTTCTTTGTTAGAAATGTGGTTCAATGCACTACATTGGTGTTCTTAGGTGAGTCACTTGGGGATCTTGCTATAAAAGTGGATTAAATACAGTAGGGCAGTTGTGGGGCATTGTTTTTCTAGCAAGCTCCTGGATGGTACGTATGCTGCTGACAAGACACTGTTAATTATCTTTCTCTGGATTTTGAAGCTCTGCTTTCAGATTCATTCACATTTAGGATCCCTGCATCTGCATGGTGATTGACTCCTTTATTAGTATGTCATATTTCTCTTTTTCCTTGGTAATACTCCTTCTGATGTCTCCTTGTTTGATATTAATATAGCCACTCCCGATTTCTTTCGGTTATACTTTTCCATCCTTCCATTTTATTTTTATCTATTTTTCTACTTTCTAACCCATCTATGCCTTTATTTAAAGTGGGTTTCTTATATAGTTCAGTCTTTCTTTTTAATATAATCCCATAACTTCTGTCTTTTAATAAGGGTGTGTTAACCATTTATATTTCATGTGATTATTGATGTGGTTTCTACAATCTTACTCTTGTTTTCTGTTTGTTCCATCTCTTTTTTTGTTCTTTTCTCTTTTTCTGTGTGCTTAAGGATTATTATATCCCATTTTATCTCCTATATTGGTTTATTGGTTACAACTCATTCATTTCCTCTTCTTTTGATGGATTCCTGGTGAAATGGCCTTACTGTTCCCCTTGGCTTGACTGAAATTTATACAGTCTTCTTCCTGCTTCTAGGCCACTGACTTCCTTTTTCTTAGAACATGTACTTTAGAAAACTTGTCATTGTAAATTCTTTCTCTGCCCCTTTGAGATAACAAGGACCTGGAAGCCATCCTTTTGAAATGTACATCAAGGCAGATAAGGCTCCCCTGCCCAGGCTCTGAGGGCGGGTGGGAGCCCAACTGCAGTGAGCAGCAGTCAGCACACACGGCTGACTCCGTCCCAGTGGGGAGCCCTCCCCAGGGGCCCCCAGGCCTTTCCCATTAGCTCAGCCCAGCGTTTAAAACCTCCTGCATTTTGTTTCAATGGATTTGGATTCAAGCTCTTTCTCCTGTTGAACAGTGTTCCTTGCTATTTTTAGCAAGGATCTGGTGCAATTTTTCTTTTAAAAGAGTTTACAATGTATACGTTTGCTTTTCACCATCTACTTTCAAATTATATCACATCACCTACAAGAAACTTATGATCCCTCCCTCTCATCCTTTCTGCTATTATTGGTACACATTTTGCTTTTCCATGTGTTTTAAGTCCCATAATATATTTTAACTATCTGTGTCGATTATCTTTTAGAGTGATTAAGAGAAATATCTCTCATATTTACCTTACTTTTTCCATTTTCTTCACTCTTCCTTTCTTTGTGTAGATCTAAGTCTGTATCTGCTATCATACTGCTTTTGCTTGATGAACTTTGAGCATTTCTTTAAGACCTTCTCTGCGGCCTTTTTCAGCTTTTGTTGTCCAGAACAGTCTTTATTTCACCTATTTTTTTTTTTGTGTATAGAGTTCTGGGTTGTCCAGTTTTTCTTTAAAACTCTTTTTAATGTATGGTTAAATTTGAAAAGCAAACTTTGAAAACCAAATAACCTATTTCTTTTTTCTAGTTCTTTCAGGGACAGAAGGCAGGGTCCTTTCTGATAAAACCTGGTGCCCTCAGGTATGAAAAACTGAACACAGCCTAGCGCTTGGCCTCTTCTAGGGCCTGGAGAACATGGAGGGTATCAGACAGCTTCTGGGTCAACCACCTCCTACATTACACAAATGCTTCGGTGAGAATTCTGGGAGTGTCTCCTGAAACGTGAAGGAATAGTCTAGGTCAGTGAGGTATTAGAAACAGAGGTCTCCTCTATTCCAGGTCTCTGCCTAATAGAAGTTTTAAGTTTGGAGTCTATATGGCTTTTTCTCACTGTTAGAATAGGGATAATTTGCTTTGAAACTGCTTATACTTAATGAGGAAGCAGAAAATAGGGTGTTTCTAATTTCCTAAAATGAAATTTCACTAATATGCCATCAGTCTCTTTATGTTCCTCATGAAGGTCAGAACCTTTATTTAAGCAAAGAGAAATCAATTCACTCTATAACATGCTTAGCTTTTGAGATACTAGCAACTTACTTTTACACATAAATATTTTACTTAAGGCACATTTCCTCTGAGTGCTGTGACATCAAATTATCACAAACTTGGTGGCTTGAAACGGTAGAAACACATCCCCTCACAGCCCTGGAGGCCAGTCCAAAACCAAGTGCCAGCAGAGCTATGCTCCCTCTGGGAATTCCAAGGGATGCTCCTTGTCCAGCTTCTGGTGCCCACCAGCTCTCCTTGGCTTCTGGTCACCTAACTCCAACCTCTGTCTTTTTCTTCACATTGCCTTCTCCTCTATTTGTGGGTCTCATCTCCCTCTGTCAGGTCTCTGTCATACAATTGTAGTGACTTTTAGGCACCTCCCAGAAAATCACTTCTCCTCAGTGTTCTAAATTTAATCACATCAGCAGAGACCCTTTTTCCTTATAAAGTAACATCTATACAGGTTCCAGGTATTAGGACCTGATATATTTGGGTGGCCATTTTTCAATGCAGTGTTATTTTAATTTTAGTATATGCAAACTTTTCTTGAGAAACACTGTTCATGTGGGTTAGTAGAGAGTTATAAAGGCATTTCATAGCTGAAAGGAAGGTCTGCCTGCAGAGTCCTTTGATTTTGGGTTCTTAATTAGTAATAATTATAAAAATGAAGCTAATATTTACTAATATTTAGTAAATATTTGCATTGTGTCAGGCCTGAGGCAGCTTCTTTATAGCCTTGGTCTAAGGACCAGCAGTACCGAAGTACCTGGGAGCCTGTTAGAAATGCCTAATCTTGGTCTCGCATCACATGTACTTACTCAGAACCTGCATTTTACCAGAATCCCTACTGATCTGCCTGAACGTTAAGGATTGATAGAGTTCTTTCCAGTTATGACTTTATTTGACCCGCATAACTGTTCTGTAATGTAGGCATTATTGTCAGCACCTGTTTTACAGATAAAGAACACAAAGCTTAGAGAGTTTGGGTAACTTGCTGAAAGCCACTCAATTAGCAGGGGTGGATCCTGTCTATAATCCAGTCTAGAACTGCCTTTTCCCAGATGGCACCTTGAACCATCTATGAGGTCCTGCCTCTTCATATAGCAAACAGTGGATGTCGACTCATCAGAAACACAGGGAAACCTGCTTTGCAGCAGCCCTTGTGAGATCCAAGCACTTCTAGCATACTCTAAGTTTCTCCAAGCTAGTCAGTTACTCAGGATCAGCCCCATGGGGCTTCCTAAAAACAGCATTTCAATATAATATCTTCTTGGATACATTCTGTAGACTTGCTGAAAGGATCAGTTAGTCCATTGCTTGAGTGTTGGTTAATGAAATGACTTTCATTTTGCAGAAAATAAAAGTGCCAATTAGAACCAGAACAGGAGTGTAACTCCTGCCATCTGCCTCCTGTTCATTGGCATAGATGAAAAAGCTGACAAGCAGACACTTCATCTCAAGAGGGTGGAGACCTGTGCGTGGTCTAGGAACACCGTTGCCAGGGCTCTGTGGCATTTTCTGGCCCGTACTGACTTTATGTTGACTGACTTAAATTAATTTCTCAGTAAGTGCTGTTAGGTATGATGTTTCCAGGTGACACAGCGTTCACTCCACTCTCCTTTATATGAGCATCAAAAATTGTTTTTTTTTTGACAATGGGAGGACAACTTCCTTCCATCCTAAATTATGGTCATGAATTCTCCACATCATGTTTATTCAACAAAATTACTCTTCTTAAAAGAAATATTCATAAAGTATCATCAGTCCTTACTGCAAAGATTTTATTTTAGACCTATTTTACAAGTTGGGGATGACAGTAGGAAAAATAATTATATTCATCAAATTACATAGAGGTGATTTACCCTCAGTGTCTCTGTTATGCCCCAGTACCATCTTGGGCGGTACAAAGTATTATCTTTTACACGTGAGAAAATGGAGACGCACAAAAGTTAACTTGGCCAGGGGCCACTTTTCACAGCCAGTAAATGGGATGGTGTTCCTGGCTGAGTGAATGAATGTAGTTCGTTCCTCTAGGTGCTCAGAATTCAGTATCCCCCACAGTAATCTTAACTAGTCTTTATCAGCTCACCCTGAAATTCAGCTTGGAGACAAACCCTTTCCCTGTCAGTTACTCCTTGACCTCCAGGTTGTCTTAGGGTCAGGGAGTCTACACTGCTCATTTCTCAGCAGTTTAGACTGCCCAGCAGGGTTTTTGTTTTTCTATCTCAGCCACAGATTGCTTGTTAACTCTAGGAAAAATAATATTCTGTTCCAAGAAAAGGATGATATAGTTCATATTTCTCATTTAAGAAAATGGCTGGTCTTACCACGGTACAGAGGGAAAGAGGCCAGCAGCAATGGTACGTGTCATTAAAAATATCAAAACCCTGATGATGAAATTCTCTTCAATCAGAGAAAGAATTTCCTGCTAGTTCACCTCCTTCTTCTCTTCTTTCACATATATTTGTTTACTGTTCACAGATGTCTCAGGTCTAAGACTTACAGAATCTTTATTAAAGACTGTTTATCTTTTATGCAAAAGGGTTTACCTTGAGCAAAATGAATACACAATTTTTGAAGAGATGGAAATGATGAGAATGGCAGGTCCCTTCTGGAATGGCTCACTGCTGGGTTGTATCTGAGTTTTTGATGTATTATGAAGTGAGCCTGCAGCCAAGCAGTTTGGAATCCTTTCCCACTGGTGAGAAGATTCACACTGAAAGATGGGATGGGGAAATGATCTTACTGCAGAAATCATGGTTTTAAGTTCGGCTTGCTCCTATTCTCCTAGGTGTGCAAAACTGTGATGTGAATTAAATCACCCTTAAAGGAAAAACATTTATCTGAGGCAAGAAAGGGCGATATGAATCCATGTGCCCTGCAACTCATTATTCAGACATATTTTGAAGCCATGTGGCAAGTTAAGAACAAGCAACTAACTGCTTTTTCCATGAAGCTTTTAGTACCATTTGGACAATAATTGTATTAGTCATTTTTGAACTTACAAGAAGAATTGCAAGCTGGCTGGTTTCTCCTGGTCCCTGAAGATTCCACTGAAACTCGTTCAAAGCCCATCCAAAGTGCAGTGGGAAGCCCAGCACTTCTTGCGGTTTATCAGATGATTCTGGCTGCTCCTGGCTCAGTCAACTGTGGCTTTGATTTCTCAGTCTTTCTTCCATTTTCCTACTTGTGCCCAGAGATTAATTCTCCATTTCAGTGGTTCTTTTCCTTAACTTTCACAATACTAATCACATATGGCTGTTGTGTAGAGTAGATTTTTGCTGATGAGTTAGGTTATATGGTGGTAGTGTAACAAAGCAGAACATATAATAGAAATTCAAGTGGAAGAGATATTGTTGCTCTAAAACATACTTTAGCCACTTTTCTACCCCACATACTTTTCTGCCTCACACCTGTTTTCTTGCTCCCCACTCCCAATCCTCTAATTCCAATCAGTTTCAGGCATTATTTCTTGGAATGTATTTCCCCCTCTCCTTCTGGTACTCCAGTTACGTGTATGTCGGTGTGTTTAATGATGCCCACATTTTTCTGAGGGTCTGGTCACTTCTCCTAAATTTTTTCTCTCTCTGTTTTTCATATTTCACAATCTCTATTGATCTGTTTTCAAGTGTGCAGAAACTTCTGTCAAATCAAATCTTTTGCACTCTGTTATGGGATTAATAGTGTAAAGTCCTAAACCTCCAGAGCTATGGTATGTAACCTTGTTTGGAAATAGGGTTTTTGCAGATGTAATTAATTATGTTCAGATGAGGTCATGCTAGGTAGGTTTTGATACCCTGGTCTTCAAGTCTTGCCTCTCCAAGCCCAGAAGCTCTGCTGCAGGAGAAGGGTGGGGGTGATGGGGTCCTGGTGTTTTTTCTCTGCCATTCCTGGGATACAGCTTCTGCCCAAAAGTGGCAGCAGGGTTTGGGAAGAAAGCCTTAGTCCCCTCTGCCATGTCCACTGGGAATAGAGTCTCTGTAACACAGGGATGTTGAGAGACACCAGAAGTCTAAACCTTTTGAGGTGAAACCTTAGACTTAGACTCAGAATTGTTGTGGGAGCAGAGAGAAGACCCCATCTTCATGAAGGGACTTCCCTGGTGTAAAATCCAGTGACACAGAGCTGGAGGTTGGGTAGGAGGGGGTCACAGTTCAAATGCCATGGACTCTCAGTATTCTTACTGAGATTTAGTAAATTTGCTTGAGTACATGTTTCTCCCTTTGGTATATGTCCTCAAGACAATTTCCAGAGACTTTACTTGTTCTCTAAAAAATAATTTCACCAGTTAAACGATTGTTGTGCTGAGGGCACACCAAGCCAATCATATGGGCATTCCAGAAGTCCTGCCTGCCCATGAATTTTTAGTGTTTGTCTCTTTTAGCCAGTCTGCAGCTTCCTATCATGCAGCTGGCCATCCTCTGTGTTGCCTGGCCTCTCCACTTCTCCATTATTGCTTTTTATCACAAACAACTTGTGCTTTTTGAGTGCAGAGCAAAAAAATGACACATTAAGGTATTTACTAAACAAAGTTAGTTTCTTTCACCCAGGATGAATTCTGCAACCCAGGTCTCAAACTAACAAAATGTTATCCCATGATATATCATGTTATCATGATATATTGCTTACATACTCAAACCCTAGATGAC
Source organism: Manis javanica (assembly GCF_040802235.1). NCBI lineage: Eukaryota > Metazoa > Chordata > Mammalia > Pholidota > Manidae > Manis > Manis javanica. Next base: position 140,501,695 of record NC_133156.1, read on the forward strand.
TGTAAAGAGCCAGGCACTGTGCTGGGGCCAAGCTAGGAAGAGGGTCCCTGTACCCAAGCAGCTCTCCATCTTCAGAGAAGGCAGATGTGGGAATAATCCATGGCAACTGTGTGTGAAGGCCAAAAATGGGGTTTATGCAGGGGCTGTGGGGCTCTCTTGCTCTCCAGAAGGCAACATAAAGTTTCAGAGAGAGAGTCAAGGGCATTCCATGCAGAGGGACTACAGGGAGGCAGAGAGAGAGGTGTGAAAAGTGAGGTTCAAGCAAGTACAAATAGTTCAGTGAGAACAGAGGGAATGAGTCTAGGGATGCTGAGATGAGTGACTAGACAGAGACCTGCTACCTTTTAACTAGGTGTTTCCAAGTCCACTTCCCTAATTAGGTGTGGTTTAACCAGGGATGACTCAAATTCGTTGAGGCTTCCTGTTATCCAGCCACTGTTATAGATTCTGCTGGAATAGTGAAGACTTTCCATAAAGAATTGCCTAACTGTTATCTGCAATGTTGGCTATGTTCCTAAGCCGGCAATTAGCATTTCACATCAGAAAGACAGTAGCCAGACACCACCATCCCAGGACTTGCTAACAGGTGGTTAAGCTAGTCGTTTGTCAGTCATCCTACTCTCCATCCAGCCTAAATAAGTAGAAGATGACCCTTAAGGGGAGTTCATGGGAGGAATCCCTGAGAGAAGGGGGCTGTCGGCCTAGATATAATGGTGAGGATCTGATTCTGATCCTAGGCAAGGGAAAAGAACCAAGAGAACTGATTGGAAAGATTGGGAGTACCTCCAGGAAAGCAGCCCTGACCTCTTCATCCTCAGCTGGCACTTACATAATCCTTACTAAATGCGAGGCACTGTGGTCAGCACTTTGTATGTATAGTAACACCTTAACTGCACCCATATGACATTGGTATTTCAGCTTTTCTGTTTTATGTGTGGGACACTGAGACTTGCTCAAGGTCATGTGGATGGTAAGTGAAAAACTCATGTATCAAAACTGCAAGTCTGGCTGCCGTACCACCTCTCATGGTGGGTGACTAGGCTCAAGCGGTCTTGAAATAACCCTTCAAGGCAGCAGCTTGCTGGGGCCAGGGGACTCCAGGCTCGGCAGGGGGAGAGGTCTGAGTAGGGCCATCACAGAGGTCAGTAGGAGAGGGCATTGCCTAGTGAATATGGGAGAGAAGGAGTGGAAGAATGGGCTACACTCTTCTCCCCACTAGAGGTGTGTGGGCAGTGGGTCAGCCTGCATGAAGCAAGAGAAGTTTTGAATTAAATATAGTATCAGACCATAACTCTAAGGACTGCAAGTGCATTCCAGTCTTCACTGGGATTCAAGAAGCCATCATTCAACAGCCCTCTTCATTCCCTGATTTTTGTCTGAACCAACTGATTGATTCAGCAGATGGACTGAGGGAAATGTAAAATCCAGCCTCGTGTCAGTAATTTATAGGTAGAGCTGGTTGGAGAATGAGGATGCTGTTGTGCCCCTTATAGCTTTGCAAAATCTCACACCACGATGAACTTGAGTTCCTTCCAACCAGTCCTGTACAGCTGCTGTCCAGGAGGTAGTGAGGGAGGCAGAAGAGCCGATGGATGTCCTTCTGCTTGGGCAGCTCAGGAACGGCGAACTAGCTCCCTCAGTAGTTGCCTGAATGAAGTTGTTAAAACGGAAAATGACCAGAAGATGATGGAATCTTTCACGAATATCGGCAAAAGGCTGGGACAAGACTATAGACAGAACACGTTGGAAGAGGTGGTTGGTTGGTCTAAAATAAAGCCATTCCCTGACACCCAGGAGCTCAGCATATTCCACGTGCAGGTGACATTCGCCCATGTGATCACTTGTTCTCATTTCTCTACAAGGGGAGGACGCACAGCACTAACTTGTTTCTACGTGTGAGCCGTGGCTCCTCTTCATTTATTTCACTTCGTTATTTACTTATGTTATTTATTCTTCCCACCACCCCACTTCTCCCACTGATTGCAATGTTATTCAAATTAATTTTCATAAATACATTATTCCAACAATGGATTAAGTAAAAATTAAATTGTGCATCCATTTTAGTAAATACAGCATGAGACATTAAGTGTTTTATAAGCTCTTGGTTTTTCTGATCATTAAGCATTTCTGAATAATAATAAATCACATCCTCCTCATTCCTCTTAAGGTTACTTTAAACTCAGTACATTTCAATAGAGAGCAATGAAGGGAAATGAAAAGGCTTCTTAGCTAGACTCTTGCGTAGGATACAGCAGAATAGAAAACACACACTCAGAGCTTCCTTTCTTAATGAAAGCACTTTTCACTCCTATTGGCAGATTATTTCCTGCCTTAATTTTGAGGGACTTCTCCATACACCAAGATTGACTATAATCATTTAGAGAAATTCAACCCTTGAAAATCGGTAACCACCTTTCATTACATAATTCATGTCAATTTGTAGGCTCAAATGCCAACCCAAGGTGGAATGATTTATTTCAAAGCTGTGTTGCCTAAGGAGGATTCTTGATCATTGTCTTCTCCTTTTTTCATACATTTATCTTTCATTTCCTTCCTTCAATTCCCCTCTGTCCTCCTCCCCATCTCCGATTATTCTCCCTTCCTGCTCTGCCTTCACTCCTTCAGCAGATGCAGGCTTACTTGATCCTCTGTTACCAAGACCCTGCAGAGTCTTTTTCCCAGGAATCCCAGCAGAGCCCTTGAAAGGCTTTGCCGGGACTGGCCCTGGTTACGTTTGCATGTACGTGAAGAGGCCTGAAGGATGTGGCTTTGATGATCAGGGCTTGTTTTTGATCTAGAAATAGAAAGTAGGGATGGTGAGTCAGAAGGACTGAGCAATAGAAGGGATGGTTCCTGACAACACTGTAAGTATTCTCCTACTAAAAAAGAAAGGAAAGCCTGCTTGGCAAGAAAGAACAGAGGAGTAGCTCTGCAGATGTGATGTGTGTATTTACCCAGGTGATCTGATAAGAAAGCCCTTTCCTGATACAAGTGAACATTTAAAAAAATGCTTTACAACTATGTTTAATGTGATAAAAACAGTTTCTGGTGTGAAGTAGAGGTATTTTCCAAAATCTATTCATTGAATAATTTATCCTTCCTGAAGTAATTGTAACAGACATCCATTTTGAGACTTAATTGTCATGTATGCACACAAACCAAACAGAGGACTGATTGCTCAACTGTTTGCTCTAATGTGCTTCATATTGTGAAAGTTCCACACCTTGTCTAGTAGGCCCTGGATTGGCTCTCAAAGACCCCAAGGAATCTGTGGATCTCAGTAGCCAAGACCTCGTCTTGAGATCTCCCCTTTCTGTAGACCATCATGGCTGCATTTGGATGACCAAAGATATTTTGTTTTTATACATTCATTCCTTTTTCCATGGGTAAAAAAAATAACTGTGGAATATACACACACTCTTCAAAACAACTTAAAATAGATTTGGCCAATTCCAGCAAATAATATCACTTCGAAACAAAGCTATTTCTTTGGCTATTTTAAGATATAAAAAATTGCATAAAAATAAAAATATTAGGTAGCTCTTCTATAATGGAAATAACCCTAGATATGAAGTTGAAAGTGTTCTACTCATTATCTGCCTGACTTTGGGCTAGTTGCCTAAATTCTAAGCATTGGTTTCCTCATCTATAAAGTAAGGATAATACTGTGACTCACAAGGTTATTTGGAGTTAAATGAGACTTACTGAATATCCATTATCAATCTGTCAGTATGCTAACATTGCTGAATTAATGTTTAATTCATTGTAACTCATCTATAGAGCCTGCAAAATTACCCTCAAATATCACCATAGCCAAACTCTCTTAATATAGGAAATAATTTAGCAATGCTTATTCATGTTAATAAAACATTCCCTACATCTGTTCTGGTGCCATCTATGATGCTACTCAAATCCAAGTCCATGAATTCCAAGAATTAATAAAGGACAAATAAGTTGGCAAAACTGTAACTGCCTGGCTCATGGTAGAAGCTTCTTAAATGTGTGTTATTTTCAAATGCAATCAAGACAAGTGAAATAGGTGTTATAAAACATGGTATAGTATCAGCAATAAATATTGGACTGCACTTCCTCTGGAAGAATTAGCTTTAAAGCTTAAATAATTAAGTGTTTGTAGGTGTGATTACCTCTCATCCAACACCAAATACAATGGTGTCTTTTTTCCCTGCATACATGAATAACAATAACAATATTATACACAGCAATAATAGTAGTGTAGCTCCATTTGGGTACCTGAACCCAATTCCAACGTGTGTAAATCTGTGGGAAGGGGTCTTTCCACACATACTAACACCAAGCAATTCTCAAACACCAGCAGGGTGTTGGAAAACTCAACTCGATTCTGATTCTCTCTGCTCAGAGACAGCAACAGATTACCCAGGTTAATGGCTCCAGCCTACAAGACTGTGCTCCACCCCACACTCCAGATACTGGTCCCAAGCCCCAGGCAAGTTGCCTGTATTTCTGACCTACTGGTTACAGATTGGAGGTTCCCATGACCTCCCCCCTTTGGTTTGATGAATTTGCTTGAGCAACTCACAGAACTCAGGAAAACACATTTATTAGTTTAATAAAGGATACCATAAAGGATACAGGTTATTAGCCAGATGAAGAGATACAATGGGCAAGGTCCCAGATAAAGGAGCTTCTGTCCTTGCAGAGCTTGGGGCCTGCCTTGGTGGCACATGGGCATTTTGGGTTCCCAGGCATGGAAGCTCTGTCCTGCAGAGAAGCAGGGTTCAAGAACAGAGCAGTCAGAGCCGAAGAGAGAGGGAGATATGCTCCTCTTAGGGGTTCTGGTGAGGGCCTCATTGCACAGTCATGATCAACCAAATTGTTGTGGGGGTCCTAAAGTCTTTCATTAACATGACAAAACAGCCTTTCACCTTTAAGGGTTTGCAGTGGTGTTGTCAGGAACTGTGGCTGAAGACCAAATATACCTGGGAAATATATAAATAGTCATATGAATGACCAAATATGTATTTCTTATGACTCATTATATCATAGTAGGGACCATGCAAATGGACTTAATTCATTCTTTTTGACTATTTTGTAGTTTTTGAAACAAGCTCTCTTCTGCCACATGTACCATCTTTATGTGAAGAGCATTCATAACCCATTTGAATGACAGGAATCTTCCTGCGGTATTTGATGGTCACTGGCCAGAGATCCCTTCACTCTAGGACCTCTCACTAGAACTATTTCATTTGTGGAAGGGTACTGGTAGCACTTAGATGTTTTCTATGGAATAATTTAATTAATTAAATGTGCACACATTCACATTTTCCAGGCAAAATTATATATGTGGGTGCTTTTATATTTTTATATGCAAGTTGGATATGAATGTGAGTTTGGCATTTTTGGACTTTTTTTTGTGGGGAATAGATTCTAAGGAGGCTCCCAAGATCCCATCTCCTGGTATGCTCTTGAGTGTGGGCCAGAGTTGCAGCTTGATTCCAAACAATGGAATGTGGTAAAGGTGATGGGATGTTTGTGATTACATGTGCAGAATTCTGTCATGATGTTATTAAAATTGAAGCATTATCCTGTGAAGGTCTCTATCTCCCTTCCTGGCTTTGAAGAGCAAACTGTCATGAAGTGAACTGCTGTGCTGATGAAGCCCACATGACAGGGAACTTTAGGCAGTCACTAGGAGCTGAGGGCAGTCTCTGTCCTACAGACAGCAAGAAAATGAGGACATTGGCTCTGCAGCCACAAAAAAGTGTATTCTACCAACAACCTGACAGGTCTTAGAAGTAGATCCTTCCCCAGTTGAGCCTCTGATGAGACCACAGCCCAAGCCATCATTTTGATTTTAGCTTTGGTAGACCCTGAAACAGAGGACCCAGCTAAGGGGTGCTTCTACTCCTGACCTACAGAAACTCTAGATACCATTTACAGAAACTATAGAAAAGAGATAGGTGTTGTTTTAAGCTGCAAGTTTTTGGTTATTAATTATGCATCAACAGATAACTAATACACTTTTCCTCCAAATTTGTCATCAGATCATATGCTCTATTGTTAGCATCTGCTAAAACAGTGAAGGAGTGCTTTTCATCCCTAACATAATGCAAATAGTTGCTATCAAGAGATAAATAATAATAAATCAACATTTAAGGTCCAGTGATATTATAGAAACTGAAGTGCTGGCCTGGGATTCAGGTTCTGGGGTCTAGGCACAACTCTGACATTTCTTATCATTCCAATTCTTGGACCCTCCTTCCACTCTCTATACTGTTTAAAAATTAAATGTTCAAATAAACAAATCTGAAGTTTCATTGTAGCTATAAATTTATTAATGGTTTTAAATTATAACTCTAAGAATTATAGCTTTATTATCTATAGTTAATTATTAAATAAATCTCTTGGTTTTTTTGGAATTCCCAATGCTCATAGATGCTTCGTTGAGATTTAAAGGGCCTTATTTAATGACCAGAGGGAGCACATTCACTTCTCATTGGAAACCAGCTGATTAATTTACATAATATTTTTTTCATCTTATCTGTTTTGTTAAGCTGGGAGATCTACCAGCAGGAATATGACAACTTAGATATAGCTTGTTAGGTATAAATGGATTTTCTTAATTCATAATTATATTAAAGAGGAGTGATATCTTTTCTTTCAAAGCTGAAAGATTTGAAATGTTTGACCTTTATACATCCCTTCCCCATAAAAAGGAAAGGGAAAGAAAAAGAATAAAAGAAAAAAGAAAAAATTAATTTGGGTCACACAATGAATTTAAAAAAGAATTTAATTACTTAATCATATCCATTTTGCTCTTTAAAAAAAATTTCCTGCATCGCAGTTAGAAAAGGGAATCTTTACTGCCTTACTTGTGCTCTATATTTGTGTAAAAGAGCCTCCAGTAGGTGTCAGCAAAGTAATCTTAAAAATAATCACAGGGGGCTTTTCATATTTACTCCATAACCACTTCTAGGTGAATTTAAGAACAACTTTTCCTTCTATGGAGCAAGATGTTATTTCGGTGTATCTGTAATTAAAAAAGAAAGAGAAAAAAGAAACTTCCTTATTGAAAAAAAGTAGCTTTCTCCTCTTTTTTCCTCCATGTACTAGAAAGCTCATTCTGAAATATCACATAGAAAAACAACACAGCCTCATGGTTTCAGGTGTCACAATAAAACAAGGGCTCTTACATAGCTGGATGAGCCCTTAAAGATGTAATGATCTCATCAAAATACTTTAAGATATATGTAGGCATGTGTATATCTATCATAGTCAAAGAGTCCCAGAGAGTAAAGTTTTAGCTAGGAAGTTTCTGAAATAAACAACACAGCTCATATCAACATCATTTTGAAATACATAGAATAAGAGGGTAAAATAGATTCAGTATGTAGAAGGCTAACGTAAAGGGAATGCGTGCTCCTCCCCTGAGACAGTGGTAAGGGGCTGTGGGAAGACTCAGCATGGACAGGGAGTTTCCTGTGGGAGGGGGAGGCAGGATCTAGGAGAGGATGGGCCTCTGGTTTCTCAGGGAAGGTGTTCAGACTCAGAGGGCAGCCACATCCTCAAGGAGATTTTGGGTGGATGCCAGGTGTCCACCAGGTCACAGGACTAGAAAGGGACAGCAGTGCAGTGGGGGGAGGTAGACCACAAACCAGGGAAGATGGAGAGAAGAGAGGCAGAGTAGGAATGGGAAGATTCACTTCTTTTTATTGTTAGTGAATTTTTATTGAAGTATAAATATTGGTCAAGAAAGTGCACATGAGTGTAGAACTCAATGAATATATATTTAAATGTTTATTATATAGCATATAAATATTGATGGCAAAAATGGTAAAATTTGCCATGCTGGCAGCTAGACTGCGAAGGGGAATTGAGAATTGAAATGTAGAGATCAGCTTTTTGAAGGGGGTTGTACTATGACTTGCAAAAATAAAGGCAAACCCAATGGAGCCAAACTATGAGGTCTATCATAGACTAAATATACATGCCTTTAACTTCAGCTCATTCAAATCTGTATGTTGCAGGATAAGCCCACAGGTAAACTCCAGAGGGACTCCTCTGTGCTAAAGAGATGCCTGGATCAATGCAGCAACTCCTAAGTTTTAGCAATTCTGTCAGAGTTGGGAGGCATCTCCCTGTGGATTTATTTTGTGTTTCTCTGATTGATGATGGTGAGTACACTGCATATATTTATTACCTCTTTGCTATCTTTTTTTTTTTTTTGGTGAAGTGCCTCGTCTCTTCAGTCTCTTGCCCATCTTTCTATGGGTTATCTATCTTTTTCCTGATAGATTTGTAGGAGAGAATATGAGAACTCATTTTTATGTTAGATCTGGATTTGGTTCCTAGCTTTGTTACTTGGAAGCTGTGTGATATTGGACTGGCTGGGACCTTCAGTCTTCCAGAGAGGAGCTTAAGCGAACAAATGTTTTAAATAGTCTTGTGTACAATTTCAGTGCTAATCAAAAATTATTCTTAGTTATGAATAAAGCAAGTTCCTAAAAATATCTGTTTGGCAGCGATGCATTCGATTTTTCATTACCAAATCCTGAAAACCTTTGATTCTGAGAATTTGCTCTCTGTCGAGAGTGGGGCTCTGTGTTGCTCTGTGGGGTTGCTCCAGTCCTGTCCCTCTTCCCCAGGACTGTCCTCCTCCAAGCTTTTGCAGCTCAAGAAACTGAGGTTAAGAGATGCTGAACCATTTGCCTGCAGTCCATCACTCCTAATAAGTGGTAGAGTAAGGCTCACATTCAAGCTTGCCGGGGCTAGAGGCAGCGACTGAACACGCACTGAGGCATGCTGTCTCTTGATAGACTCTGAAGGTTCGAGTTGGACATGAATGCTGCTGAGCTACTGAGTTTGAGACACATTTAGGCCTTGAAGTAATATGCTATGGCCTGTAGCCCTTATGCCAAGGCCCCTTTCCTACCACTTGCATTGCAGAAATACTATAAGTCACCTGCTATATCTACATACATGTGTCCTGAGCATCCACTGTGAGCAACATGGGTACAGTGATGAGAAGGACACCCTGCTCGTGTGGAATTCACTGTCAATGGCTATAGCAAAGGAGGTCGAAAGGCCTGCAGGGGGGCAATAGAATAGATGCACACTTGTGACTTGGGGGCATGAATGCAAAACCAAGGACTATTGAGCTCAGGTTTCTGTCTATTTTTGCCTCTTCAGAGGCCTTAATCAATCTAAATCAATCTAATCCAAAAATGTTTTTATATCTCTGGACTCTTTCTGAGCAGAATTTAAATATCTAAGTCTTTCCTTTCTTTAAATGAGATCAAGAGAAAACGCCCTCCCAGGTCTCTGGCCCCTTCCCCAGTGCCCCCTCCCGTCAGCCTCTGGGTCTGAGAGCTCACAGAGCCTGTTCACCATCTGCAGGGCAGTCTGCGGTCACTACTGTAGTGGTGCTGCCTTTTAAGGAGGCTTCTCCAGCTTATGCTTTCTCATTTCTTAGCATCCCACGGCGTGGCTGAGCATGTCTTTATTCTTCTTGCTGGTTTTCCTTTTCCGGTTCTTCCCATGACTTCTCAGTCTCCCTGGGGTTTTTGTCTTCTGGTTGCACCTCAGCATATTACCCTAGAAATTCTCTCTCTATGCACTCTCCCCAGGCATCATCTCACTCCATGCTGCCACCACCCAAGTGTATCTCCAGCACAGATGACTCTCAGCTGAGGTCCACATGCACACATCCAACTGCCCACTGGATATGGCCATGGAGATGTCTGACAGCGCATCTCAGAGTCCTCTGATTCCAAGTTAAATTCATTATCTTCACCCTTGTTCTGCTGCTCTGCCCCCACAAGCAATGAGGAGCACCCACATCTAGGAAAATGTGAGTCATCTTTGAACAGCTCATCCTTCCACTTCATCTCCTTCATCAAACCAATCACTAATTCTACCTCCTGAACCTCTCACTTTTCTCCATCCACCATTATTTCTTGCCTTCTTTACAGACACAGTCTCCTAAATGGTCTTCTGGCCACCAATCATGCTCCCAACTAAAGTGGTTTTTTTCATAGCAGTTGGAGTTATCTTTCCAAAGGGCAAGTTGACCTGTCCCTGCTCTGTTGAGACACTTCAGTGGCTCCCCATAATCCTCAGGAAAACTGGAAAGCTCTTTAATCTGTCCTGTGAAATCATTTATTATCTGCCCCTGGCTTACCTCCCTCTCATCCCGCCTCATTCTGCTCCTCTGCACTGGCCACGTTCAACTCACTTCTGCCTCTCTGCCCTGCCCTTCTCCTGCCCCCAGCTTTTCTCTTCTGTCACACCTGCTTTTCACCTCTTCCTCGGTCACCTTGACTCCTATCCATGCCTCAGTCTCTGGCTCAGCTCTCACTCCCACTGGAAGGATTCCCCCAGCCCCTCCCCAGCCAGTTTGAGTTCAGCACCTCATCCATGTGCTCTCACAGCTCCTAAACGTCCTTGCTCAGAGCTGTGAAGTGAAATCGTGTGATTACCTGGGAGGAGAGGATGAAGCTGCTGGCTTACCATTTCCCGCTAGCATCTCGAAAGAAGGTTTAAGAATTACATGTACATGAACACTTGTCAAATATCTCCATAAAAACTTTTTAAAAAGCCACATGTAAGACTTCCTCAGCTGAGAGGAAATGTTTCCGTATAGTGATGTCCACCAGATGTTATTGTTTTCTGGCTACTGTTATCATATTACTTTAGGCCTTTTTCCCCCAACTCCTGTATAGAGAAGCATGAGATGAATTATAGGACAAACGAGCAAATGCATTTTTTTTACATTCTTTAGCAGAGGCAGAGTTGGAGACAGGGTTCTCTATCTTCATGATGTCACGTGAGCACCGCCGATGTCCCTGCAGTCTGCAGAATCCTAGTGGCATTTTCTCACTCTTCTGTCTTGGGGATTTCGAGGCTTTTTGGTTTCTCCTCTGAGAAATGTCATTCCAGAAAGGAGGAGATACCAAAGACATCACCTGACCTTGTCTGCAATGGCGACATCAAAGTTTGTGGGATAGGGTCTCTGTGTGTGCGTTTATGCATGTGGTGTTGCATAAATGCAATTTTACTTAAATCTCTAAAAATTCAATCTTAAACAGTTAGAAACTAGGTGAATATCCTTAACTGTAACTTCCCTCTAATTGCTAGTTGTGATTGTCCACAACTTTCATCTAGGTCAGAACTTCCCAAAGATTTTTCTATGGAAACTAGTCCCTTAAGATTTAACGAATAGACTAGATAAATCCTTCATCTGGATGCCAAATGTAGATCCTGTGTTTAATAGGGAGCTGCATGTTCTCTTTCCTTCCAGAGAGTCATTATCTATGCCAGCCTAAGGCAAGCGCTATGATGTGCACAGTCAACTGGTTAACTCAACATTTCCTGTGCGTATTTGACCACACAACCCATTTTCTTAAAAGGTATTAATTTGCTACAGAATACAGTTCAGAAAATACTGGTTAGACCTCTTTGGGCTTTTTATTAGTGCTTTGCAACACCTCTTGTACTAACTAAATGTCTGCTTACTAGAAATCACATAGTTATAGCAGTAATAGCTAACATTTACTGAATGTTACTGTACCCCAGGCATTACTCAAGGTACTTTATAGGTATTAGCTCATTAATCTTTCCATCAATCCTATGAAATAGATATTATTGTCATCCACATTGTATAGTCAAAACTAAGGCCCAGCGAGGTAAAGTATCATGTTCAAGGTCACACAGCTGGTAAGCAGTGGAACTGGGATTGGAACCCAGGCAGTTAGGTTCAAGAGTCTGTGATCCTAGCTCCAAGGATCCAAGAATATCATTCCCGACTTCTCCACTTTGTCCTCTTTCACTAAATCTGATCCTAGCCCATGCACACTGCCTGACAAAGGGTAGGTTTTTATGAAAGTTTGATGGTCCATGGGTCATCTAGCATTGTCATTGATAAACAAGGCAAATTTTTTATCCCATCTCTATCATTCCTAATAATGCAGCTGAAATGGGCTGAAACAATGATGCCCCTGCCAACCCCCCACCCTCTCCCAGGGCCAACTCTGCTGGCCAGGTAAGGAAAGAGAACAGACTTATATTGTAGTGCAAAATGAGCACATGCTGGGCATCTTCATATAAGGTGGCAGAATGGAGTTTGAAAAACATGCTATAGTCCTGGGTCACAAAACAAATGCAGACATCACAAAACAGACTGCCAGAGGATGACAAACATTTGAATATAAATTAAAAGAAGCTTTGCAGACACAGCATAACAAAAAGCCCAATTAACAAAACCAACCATATGCTACTACCAGAATGGTTGGGCACAGTGTAAAACATACCCGCACATCACATGCAAAGAAATCTTAGATGAAACAGCTTCATTAGATAAACTGGAACCAGTGCCAAAATGAGATGCTGCAGTGAGGAAAGAGGGTCCCCAGAAAGCACTGTAAACATGCCCAAATAAAATAACCATTAAAGGAATATATCTCCTGAAGTACTGAACAAATAGTCATAGCAAATAAAACAAAACGATATACTTTTGAATTTGTTCTGTTTTTTCTTCCACATTGAATTACCACAGACCTTGCTTTATTTAGCAACATTTTTAAGGGTATTATAAAGTAGTGGTGAAGAGCATGACTTCAGAATCAGACAGACTGTGTTTAAATCCTGGCTGTGTAAAATGCTAAAGGTATGAATTTTGCAGGATAGTTTAAGTATCTGTTACTATGTGGGGAAATGGAGAGGAATACTCAATTGTTTTACTTTTATCAGGATTAAAACTGATGATGTTTGGAAAGGGCAGAGCAGAGTTTTGGCATGGCATCTACATAGACTCCATAAATAAGAGCCATTATTATTTATTTGTTAAAGTTAAACATATTCCAGGATGTAATAAACTGGAATGTACATTTTAACTTGTCTGCTGTTTAGGTTAACCAAATAGAAGAGAATTCTTTCTGGGAGAATTCTGTCCTGGGCATTAGATTACTGCAGCCGTAGTCCAGTGATTAGGCCATAAAACATCCATTTGCTCATTTGCTCACTCATGTGCTGCCCTTCCATTCATTCATTCAGTAGTTCCTGAGCACCCTTCAGACTCCGGTGAACTGTTCTGTGTGCTGAGGATATAAATCTGATTGAGACACAACATCCACTCAAAGATGCTCTTAGACTGGTATGGGAAACATCCAGAAGGGGAAATAATTGTAATAACTATGGGTCAGGACTAAAATAGATGCATGTTCTGCCCATTATGAGAAGGCCATTGATTTTGTCTGGGGAGTTCACTAAAGAGTCATTTGAAGTTAAATATTGAAGGATCAATAGTGATTTCAGGAGGAAATAGGGATTTGGAGGTTTATTAATCTGCTTATTCCACTTATTGAAACTATATTGGGAGAATGACAGACAACTGTTCAACTAATTTCTAATTGCTCCACACAGAACAGAAACATTTTCCATTTTTCTTTAGCTTATTCCTCCCCTCAAACCTCCCAGCCTCCACAAAGCACAGTTTTTAAAATGTTGATATTTAAGAAAGAACATGGCCTTTGGGATTTCCTAGACTGGAGTATGAATTTCCTCAATCCTTTCTAGATGTGGGAATTAGGGAGAGTAATCTAATGCCCATTTAATATCTTCGTGCTTCAATTTTCATCTGTAAAATCAGAAATTATGTATAGCTTGTTAGACATTGGGCACTATGTGGCTACATTAGGTAAGCCTCAAATAAGATGATATAATTATTTTAAGAAAGTTATGGAACTAATATATAACATTTTAGAGCAGCAACCCACTAAAAAACTAAAACAGGATTCTCAAGATAGAGTAGTCCCTCAGGACACATTTCAGAATTATTTGGTGGTAGTGGGAGTGAAATTTCTGAGTGAAGGAAATTTCATATTCCCACTGTTTTTCTTCCCTCCAAACAGCATCCAGAGTTAACCTTTAAAGCACAATCATGTTATGCCCTTCCCCTGATCAAAATCCTGCAAATGGTCGCCATCCCTTTGGCTTTACCAACACCCTCGCCGTCCTACCAGGCTGTATGTGACATTGCTCTCAGTACCACCTGTCACCTCTGGCTCTCCTCTCGTTCCTGGTGGGAATGCCATACTGGTACTTGTCCCTTACCTCTGTCGAAGTCTTCTGCATTAGGCACAAGTGTGCTTCTTTATGAATCTGCATCAATAAATAATCTCTTTGTATTGGCTCTGGCTTCCAAAAGGAAAAGTGTTTAAGGACTCATACATATGAAGATATATTAAAGAATTTAAGCCAGGATTTTTTTTTTAAAGACTTCAAGAAACCAACACACACACATGTTAAACTGAGTATTTGTACTCTATTCTAATGATGGAGAGAGAAGCAAGTAACACAATAGAGCCAGACCCGCAGACTTGAGGCAAATTGGTGTCACATGAAGTACTTAGAATTGCTGTCCATCAGTCTCTTTGTTTAGAGAATGAAGATTATTACAGTTCCAACGAACTGAGTAGTTGTGGGGAATAAAATGATTTAGTTACTGGAGAGCACTCAGACCAGTGTCTGGTATAAGAAAAACACTCAACACCCACCCCCATTTTTATTAATTAGGATCAGAAGTAGAATCGTCAGGAAAAGAGAATCACTGAGAATGTCCTGGGCAGGAGATGCTCGCTGTTGCAGTTGGGGCACACAGACACAGGAAGAGCTAATCAGGTGCAGGTTCTGAAGAGGCAGGTCAGAGAATTAGAGGGAGTCGTGGACAAAGACATGGTTATCCTATGGTAACTTGAGTCTGCATTTTCCAGATAATTTCTGGGGACTGGAAAGGTGTAGCTTTTCCTGCTGACTCAGGCAAAGTTGGGGACCGAGCAGCAGCTGCGTGTCTACTTTGAATCTACGTGGTGTCTGCTCTTCAGCATTGCTGCCTGCAGGAAACCCTGGGGACTGAGGACTCAGCAGAAGTGGATGCTCCCAGTCCTGGTGTCCTGTGTAAGTTGACCTGGTTTCTGAGCAATCTGGCCAAGTTCTGCCAGAAATACCCTCTCAGCCCTTGCCTGTGCCCAGGCAGGATGGGCCCAGCTGGAGAGAATGGCACAGGCAGTTGGCTCTGGGGACCAGGGGGTTTTATGGTCCCCTAAGCAACAAGCATTTGTTTTGTCCTGCTCTATATTCACTATGATGACTCATATTCCCACTGTCAGGGCCTCTCCTGCCAGTTCTGCCACTCTCTTCTGCCTCCAGCTTCTGCTTATTTGTGCGTTGGCCCTATATTTACTGCCTTTGCCAAATGTGTGTCATTCAGTCTTCTCCTGACATAATTGGATTCTATTGCCCATCATTAATTTAGAGCCTGGATTCACATTGAGCCACCTGTGGGTCTCTCCTTGTGCCAGGCTCCCTTCTCTGGTTAAATCCATCTTAGCCTGGGTTCAATTCATGGAATCCATGTGCAAATGACCCTTCAGAAGGAGCCTGGGTCCATGGTGACTATTAGGCTGGTCCCATAGGTTGGCAATTTCTATATAATGGATATTTATAGGAAACATGGGATGGGCCAGGTACTATACAAAACACTGTAATATGCATTTATATCACCTAATTTAAAGCGATACTCCAAACAACCTTGTGATGTGTGTTTTTTCTAAATGTCATTTTTCTTTTGAGGAAGAACTGAGACTTACAGACGTTAAGGTTACTTATCTGGTAAGAGGTGGAGTTAGGATCTGAATGCCAGCAACTGACCACTCTGCTAATCTAAGTATGCCTCATAGGAGCATGATTTTGATTGTCTTTTAAATCTGATGTCATTAAGTATCTGCGATTGTTATGCTGTGCTGAAGTAGCTGAAGGCAGTCTAGGGAAAACTGTGCCTTTAATAAAGTCCTTCACTGGGGCAAATCAAGTATCCAGGGCCATTGACTAACCATTCTAGCATGCAATCCATGAACTCAAAACAAGTACGCTGAAACTGAACCACAGCTCCCCTTGCATACCTAAGTAAATATCTTTATTTCGTATTCTAATCAGAAAATTTGAAAAAATGTAACCTAACCTCTTAAGACCCTCTGTCTTAACTAATTTAACTAACTTAACCCTTAAAAACAGCTCAACGTCTCAGTCATGAAGAATTGACTATTGTACTGTAAATGTGAGACTGCGGGACTGAAATTGCGTTTGCTGGCTCCATTGCCCCGCGCAGTGCGTCCCTCCAGAGGGCAGCAGAGCGTGGCAGCTCTGAGAGATTCGTGGAACTGCTGAGGGGTTCATGACGAAACAGCGTTGTACTGTTTACCATATATGTAAGTACCATTTGTTTCCTTTTTCTGAAACAAGTGCTTTTCCCCGTCTTTTTTCCATTAATTCCCAGTCTTCCAGGCTGTCACTTGTTATACATGACTTGGATTATTTTACTGAAGAGGGAATGCTTTATCTTCTTCAGAAAACCCAATTGTTAGACAAGACCTCCTTTCATTGCTCTTTGGATGCACTTATCATTCAATAATTAGCCACCCTCCCATATAACGAATTCAAAATGGGAGTTATGATTTGCCTGGGCATCTCACAGTTCCAGCCGTTAGTGTTAACCCAGCTGAAACTACAAGACTAAAAATAATCAAATTAAATAACAACAGTGTATTTTGAATTAGTGCTGAACAAATGGTAAAGTATCCTCCATTCATCATTAATTAATGTTCATTTCGTGCCCACAGAGAATGACGCTGGGTTACTGCTTCCTGAAGTCATAAATGAAACTTTCCCTGCCTCTGAAGGTTGTATAGTTTTGGTGAAAATCACCTTACAGGATTTGGAATAGTTTCATAAAATAAATCACCCTGGAAATGGAAACAAGGGCTTCCCTGGATTTTATCACTTTGGTAGAGGATTTCAGCAACGAAGAACCTAGAAACTATGAGTTTTCTTGTTTGACAAGAACTTGAAATTGCAAAGATAGCTGTCTCCTTTCTTTACTTAACATACCAGCAAAGATACATATTTTTTCTCTTTTTAAAATATTGCCTCTACTTTTTTTTAATTTTATGAATACTTAGTTTATATCTCATGTAGATATTTTCTCTCTTGACCTCTGTATGATATTGCCACACATATATGTGAATGAAATTTGAAGGTGGCAAAATGATGTTCAAGCATAGTAATTTTTCCTGAGGATTTTTGGACACTCATGTTTAAGAGGATATCAATTTGGTCCACATTTGTGGAATGGTTTCCCATTACTGAAATATTTTTCTTATCCATAATAAGCAAAGAGTAGATTCATGCCTCTCTTGAGTGACTCTTTTCTCATAATTGTCTTTGAGAGTCAT
The DNA here is from genome assembly GCF_040802235.1 of Manis javanica. Classification (NCBI taxonomy): domain Eukaryota; kingdom Metazoa; phylum Chordata; class Mammalia; order Pholidota; family Manidae; genus Manis; species Manis javanica. The sequence continues at coordinate 140,518,959 of NC_133156.1, forward strand.
ATTTTCAGTTATATTCTCATACCAAAATAAAAGAGCTTTCCATATTTTCTTAAAATGTTTGTAGTGATAGAATACCTGTTGAAATAGTTTCAAAAATTAGTTTACTTATTTATTTTAAAAAGTATGTTTGCTATAAACATTTATTTGGTGGCTAAAGTGACCTCCAAACTTAGAATTCCACTTTTAAGTTCATCCAGCTTCTTCATTTTCTGGTTAAAAGCTATCAAAATTTTAACTATCTATGGCAGCTTGTTGCCCACTCAATCCCAATTCTACCTTCTCCCTTAATGAGCTCTTAATTAGTGGGGGATGGCAGTGTATTTAGGTAAAGTTCAACATTTCCTGATCCCTTTTATAAAATAGGGATGACCAATGGCATATAAAAACATGTCTTTGGGAGGCAGTTTCTGAAAATGCCTTTTAAAAGGAGCTTAGTCAGTTGGCCCCTGCTTGGAATTCAGGTATTGGCTGGAGTTCCAGCATCCATCTTGTAATCATGAGGTTGTCTTGAAGATGTAAGCCACAGGCTAATGAAATCCGAACAGAAACACAAATGGAACTTGGGTTATGATGACTCTAGTAGTCCCAGAATGTTTATCTCTGAAATGATGTTGTATGTGAGAGAACTAATCCTCTGTTTCTCCAAAGCACTGTTTTCTTGGGTCAATTCCTATTGTAATTGCAGTGTTACACCCTGAATGTTTTCCCAGCAAGTTCTTTCATGTCTTCGATGCCATTACTCAAAAATCCCCTTTCAAGAGTGTTTCCCTAGTCACTCTCTCTGCCGCTTCACTCTCCACCGTTCTTTCCCCTGATGTTGCATATCTTCTTTCCCCAGTTTAGTTTTCTCCCTTGTGTGATCTAACCTACAGTATATTTGACTTTTAAGTTCATTTTATTGTCTGTTTCATCCCTAGAATGTAAGCCCCAAGAGACAGGTATTTTTGCCTATTTTACATACTAGATTAGGGCTAGGTACTAGAAGTGCACATGCTTTGTTGAATAAATGTGATAAGGAATTGGCTGACTGAGGAAGATGTGGAGGAAAGATATTAAAGCTCGTATATGGAAAGCCAGAAAGCTGGCAATCCTTTTTTGGCCTAAGTAGCAGGAAATCATTGCCAGATCTGAAAGCATAAGTGAAGAGAGAGATGATACATATTTCTGGGATGGAGTAGAGATGGAAGGATAGAGTGAGGTGGAGAAGGGTTCTAGTGTCAGGAAAGGGAAGTAATGAAGAGCAGAGTGAAAATAGCTGGTGAATGTTTCTGGAAGTTTAAGTGACGGTAGATTATGAGAATTTATAGTCAAGCCAACTCATGACTTTATTATTCTTTTTATAATTCCAAGCTACTCAGAGGTAGGAGTGGGAGATAAACAGGGATGGACGGTCAACTTTTCCCAGGGCTGGTAAATGGTAGGGTGGGAAGGGCAGAAAGATGAGGTGTCATGGCTGAACAGGTTGTTGAAATGACTGAAAATGGCATCAAGCTGGAGAGGGCAAGTGGAGCTAGAAGGCAGAGGATTGCACCTGGGTTGTGAAGGTAGGATGTGCGCTAAAATCCCAGGGTGTTCCCTGACCATGGGTTCTACCTTCATCCTCAACTGAAAGTAGGTTTGGACTTTGCATTACACTTCTGCCTCTACCATGCATAAAGTTTATGTTCAAGGACTCACAGCATTCTTTAATCCCTGTGCCATTTGGCCTGATGTATAAGTCTGACCCAGTGAAAACCTGTAGGTCAAGTGTATGGTGCACAATCTCAGGCAGTCATCATGCCAGGAAAGACCTACAGCATGTCAGTGTGCACTGTAGGGTGCAGCTCAAGGAGACTGCTGTTCATTTTTGTTTGACTCTAAATGGGTGACCTTCACATTTGCCCTTATTATTTCCAGCTCTCCTTTTTGTCCATGTGCTTCACACAGTAGCAAAACAGAGAGGCTGGGAGTTGGGGCCTTGGGCTCTGGAATCTGTTGTGTGGTATCAAATCCTAGCTTCAGCACTGTCTGGCTGTGTGGTCTAGGAGAGCAAGTACTTACCTTCTCTCCAATTCAATGTGCTCAGCTGTGAAGTGGAGTCGGCGCTAGTGCACAGCACACAGGGTCGTTACAAAGACTGCTGCGATATGTATACAGTACCCAGCATGGAGTCGAGCACACAAAACACACTTCATTGGTGGTGATGATGATGAGGGTGATGGAGGAGGTGATGGGGGTGATGGTGATGATTAGCTCAGTAACTACGAGAAGTTAACAAGACTGCACAGGCAATGCTCCCATTGTTTCCTTGAGTTTGAACAAGGGGGAACTTGTGTCCCCTGAGCACAAGCAGGCTGCAATGAGCTCTTATAATTATAAACTGTGCAATTTGTTTATGAATAGCACATCAATTAAATGTCTGGCCTAAAGCTTTCCACACAGTACATTCAGACAAAACAGATGTTAACTTCTAAGAAACATCTAAACTGTTAGATAGCCTTTAAAATGTTTCGATAAAAATATCAATTTTAATTGATTCAAAGTTCTCAGTTCAAATCACTGAGGTTTCACTGTAGAAAAGAAGAAAATAAAGCAAAACTATGAAAATAAATACACCCAGAATCCCAGTAGCCATATATAATTATTAATAGCTACAACTAACTAAGGATATCTTGACCCATCTAGCCCTTTTCCATGTATACATATCTCTCTCTTCCAACTTAAAAGTATTTGTTACAAATATTAAAATACCTAGGCATCCAGTTAACTAGAGAGAAATGCTGTTGATTGCACTCATTAACAATTTTTCCATGGAGGAAAAAGACACATGAAAAGAATTCCTAAAGAATGATGAATGCAAAGTGAACAGGAGAAGGATGTTCAGCCCACAAACAAAGGAGTTATAGGTGCCTGGTTGGAGTAGGCTGTGGTCCTCTCTTCAGCCTGTAATAGAATATCAGCCATTCACCTTTAATGGATAAATATCATAATCTTTTAAATGGATGGGGATTCATACTACACAGAAGTCATTACAACCAAAGCTGTTAAATTTTGCATCTATGAATGATTTGCAGGGCATATTTATTTAGTACTTTTCTGTCTGAAAGACATGATTCTGAGTCTATGGGAGTTATGTTACAACTATTTAAGTTATAGGTAACTGCTAGCAATGCAAAATAATTCTTGTCTATAGACAAGCAAATGAATTGTGTACTTTTCTAATATTAACTTCTTGAACTGGTTGTGACATCTCACCAGTTTCCTTATTAATGAGTTAAATAAAATCTGTAATACATGTTCATTTTTATACTGGCATGAGAATCACAATTTTTCTTCATCTTTTTCTTTCTTAAAAAAATTATCTTTTGACCAGGCTATTTCCTCTGCAGTAACTATCCAAAGAAGGTGTTTGTCTTCCATGATGTCTGTTCCTGATATGGCTGGTGGTAGCCTCCTTACTGATAATTTCATTTTTAACTGCATTATTTAGAGGTTACAGCTCTTTGACATTTGTAATGTGCAGTGAAAATGCCTTTTGGCTTTCCCACAGTAGTATACGATATTCTCGACTACTTTCTTTTGATTGGCTTATTTCAGCATAAAATTAGGAGGGTGCATGCCTTAGCTTGGGCTGCTGTGACAAAATACTACAGACTGGGTGGCTTAAACAATAAATATTTATTTCTGTTTTGGAGGCTAGGGGTGTGAGATCAGGGTGCCTGCATGGTTAGGTTATGGTGAGAGCCCTCTTCCTGGCTTATAGTCAGCCACCCACTACTGCATCTGCACAAGGCTGAGAGATGCTGCTCATCTCCTCATCTCCTTATATGATCACCAGACCCATCTGGGGGCCTCACCCCCATGACCTCATACAAATCCAATTACCTTCCAAAGGTCTGTCTCCATATACTACCACACTGGGGATTAGAGCCTCAACATATGAATTCTGGGGGGACATATTCAGTGAGGAAGCCAAATACATCCATTTGGTATAAACCTCATTCTCAAAGATCTCTGTAATTAGAGATGTAAATCTCCCCATCGACCAAGGAGCTTAGGAGAATTTGATTGCATTATATTCAATTTTCTTTATTATTTTTGTCTTTTGAGTTTCCTAGGTATTTGTTTTAAATTACTAATATTAATGCATTTTGAGTTAGAAAAAGTTCTACTGGTGGGAATGTATTACGAATTTCGTTATAGTCATAAATATGATTTTAATTAAATATAGCCAGATGTTGAAAATGAATATTTCACCAATAGGTTATAAAATATATTATTATATATTTTAAACATTTAAATACTGTAAGGCTGGAGGCACTGGAGAGAGAAGGGCAAGGACAATGCAGGCAGAGCAGAGACAGCACCAAGTAGCTCTGTGCCATATGGGGAAGGAACGAACAGCTCTTCCTGGATTCCAGTCCCATGATGTGCTGACAAACCCCAGATATAGAACCCCTCCATCCAGAAGGAGGAGACCTCTGGCTGTCCATCACCCAACCCTGAGCCAATAAAAAATTCCCCACCTACACCTAGCATGGCCCACTTCCCCCTCCCTTCCCTGTTCTCTTTAAAACTCCCCGCCTCCCCTCCTGGGCGCGACTTCCCCAGCCTGTGATAGCCAGACCAGGGAAACTCACCCAGGAATTGCTCTCAAATAAACTGCCTGGCCCTTTGTTGCCTCTCTTCGCCTGGTTGGAATTTATTTTACAAATACTGTCTCTCAAATGCCCCCATCTCTACCTTGCCAAATTCATCATTTCACATAATTGAGAGTTCAGTTCTTTTTCTCGCTTTTTCAAGATTGACTGATTGATACACCTTTTAAGGAACAGGCTTCCATGATTGTGGAGCCATGCTCAGAGGTTATGCTCTATTTCAAAGTGTTTTTTCCTTTCCTTTTTGGACGATTAGGTCTATTGTGAAACAAAGAGAAAGCAAGTGATTAGTGCAACAAAAAGCAATGAAAGTTGAAGAGAGTGTGCTGAAGTTTAAATTATTTTTGAGGAATCATATAAGAAAAGCCTTCTACCTTGTTTACTCTTAGAATAATTTGACTTCTTATGTCGCCTTGGGGGCATACAATTACTAAAAAGCTAGTATTTAAACGTGCTAGCAAAAAAGGAAGCCCATTTTCATTTTCTCTCTATGATATAAAAGGCTTCCTTAATTATTTCTGTGACGAGAAGGGCATTTATTTCACATATAGTTATATTGTTTTATTCTTCATTTGGTGGCTGTTAGTTGAGGTTGATCACATACATTGCTCACATACATTTTTTTCCATTTCAATTTAGGAATATACAGTGTTACAGTCTGAATGTTTGTATTTCCCTGAAATTCATATGTGGAAATCCTAACCCCCAATGTGATGGTGCTAGAAGGTAGGGCCTTTGGGAGGTAATTAGGTTCCTGAGAGTAGAGCCCTCATGATGGTGTCTTTATAGTGATTAGCATCTTTATAAGAAACCCCTGCAAGCCCCCTGGCCCCTTCTGCTCTGTGAGAATGTAGCAGCCTGTGAATCTGTGAACCAGGGATTGGTGTCTCACCAGACCCCAATCTGCTGGTGCCCTGATTTTGGACTTTAAGCCTCCAGAACTATGAGAAATAAATGTTTGTTGTTTAAGCCATTCAGTCTCCAGTGATTTGTTATAGCAGCCCAGATGGACTAGGCGCCCAGTAATGAGATTTTCCCCTTCTTCTTTTAGGATTGCTTCAAGATTAAAAAGTAAGTGTTAGAAAATTTGAACTGTTAGCCAAGTTTTCTATAAGCCCTTGATCTGATTCGAGTCACAGATGGGCAGTTTATGGTAATAACAATGTTCTTGAGGTCTAATCATGGCAGGTGGGGAGAGCAGTGGAGGGCGGCAGGAAGAGGGTGTGGGTGCAGTGAGTTACCCAGTTTCATTTAAACTCTTATCTTCTCAAGTCCTAGAATCCCTAAAGTTTGGCTCAACTTCTTAACTGTTCTTGACTTATGAGTTGGTCTTGGCTAAAATTTTTAGTATTTTTGTATCTTTTGTACTAATTAATAATTTTGTATATTATATACATACGTATGCATATACACATGTGTATGCATGTATACATATACAGATCCACTGCTGCTGTGGCTCCAATCAGTGTCCCTACTGACTGTAACTGGAATTACTGCAGACTGCTCTGCTTCACAGGACCCTGTACATGCCAGGATCTTCTTTCTATGCCAATATTGGCTTTGGTAGAGTTGTTCATGCACCAGAATGCCTTTTTCTTCCCTTCCTCCTTCTCCTTTTCTAACCCTATTTATGGATTCCTTCATTTTGGACTCCTACATCAGGCCCGCCTCTGCTCTCATTTTGGCTTTGAATTATGTAGGGCTTTCTACTTAACTGTTCCAAACAACTCTCTCCTTCCGCATCAATCAGACTAAAACCTAAGTCATGAAGACCACCTACTTACTGCCACTATGTCCATGCTTAGTACTTATATTCAAAAGAGTAAATTTCATCCAGGCCATCTCAAATGAAGGAATAAAGGCTGTTAATCAGGATAACTTTAGTCTGTAATCAATCTGCTTTGTAAACAATCCTTTGACTTTAACCATCTAACCAGCTATTCCTAACTTTTCCTTTGACTTTAACCATCTAACCAGCTATTCCTAACTTTTTTAACCAGCTATCCCAAACTTTCCTTTGACTTTAACCATCTATCCAGCTATTCCTAACTTTTCTCCTTGGATGCCTGAAAGGCACTGAAATCTCCCATTTGACCCCTGTGTCAAATCCCTTGTCAGATGCTCTCATATTTATATTTGCTTTAATATTTTACTTTTTTGTATAATTATTTGCTTAGTATTCAAACACCTCATTGGTCTATGGCTCCGGAGCAGAGATAATTACATACATATGAGGTCCTGCATATATATTAGAACAAAGGAAGGAAGGAAGGGAGACAGGTAAGCAGAATGAAAAGAATGAGAAATCTCCAGGCTACAGCTGAAGTTTCAAAGGCTGTTAGTCTCCTTAGCTGTATGATTTGATGTTTCTTTTGTATACTGGACTAATACTTCCAAACAAAATTGCTTTTAAAATTTAACACCAAGAGCAATTTCCATTTCAAAATTGTGTCCATTGTTGAAAATGTCTTCAGTAGTGTTGCAAGTGGTCTAGAAGCTTCTCCAAATGTGCTAGGCATTTAGTAATGGGTGTCTGTGACTGTCTCCTAAAAATTGCTTATCTAGTTATCTCTAAACAAAAAGAAAAAAAAAAAAGCCTGGAGAGGTAATCAGCATGCTGTGTGTAAAATAAGTGCAGCAAATAGCTGTATAAAATAATATTTTAAAAAGTGCCTTTGTTTTGTTTCATGTCCCAGAACCTTCCAACTGAGAATTAAAAGAAACTGCTATCATGAGTAAAGTTGGTTTAAATTCCTTCAGGACCAAACCACAAATACAGGAAAAAGAAAAGGGGACTGGGGAGAGACCTATATGGACATTTACATCCTACATCATGAAATGTGTAGAACTTAAAATTTCCTTTTGGTGTAGGATGAGACAAGGTCATCCCAAGATGATCCTCAAACAGAAGTCTTACCCGGATCGACTGGAAACAACTTCCCATTGTCACCTCCAGAGTATCCAAAACCACTTAACTGTGAAGTTTCTTCTAAGCCTTGGGATCTCTGACTACAGGCAACCTTCCTCATTTCTCTTGAAGAAGTGTCCCTTTACTCCTGGAGAGCAGATCTTTCAGCTCTGCTAGGGCTTGTCCCACCTGCGAGGTCTGGCAGGGACTGCCTTCAGTTAAGGCTCTCAGACGCGGAGTGGGCAGCTCTTTAAAAATCAGACTCGAAAGCTTTACCCCCAGACTGTCTGTTTCAGCAAGTCTGGAGTGGAGGCCCAGGCATTTGTTTTTCTTTGTTTTTTAGTCTCCATGAGTGATTTAGTTGGATTACCCCATGTGATCCTATATAGAAACACAGCACAATGGTCCTTAGCCCTTAAGAGTCGTTGTACATATACATGGGCTTTATTTGTCTGATTATGTCAGCAGAGACTTAAACTATTTAGTATACTTATTTCTTCGGGAGTAAAAATAAAACAAAATTCATTCTTCTCTGTATTTTTTCTAGTGCAATTCTTTCTCTTTCCTCTTTCCCTGGGGCCCTGACTCCCTTCACCCCACAGCTCAGATATGTTAATTTCATTAAGCAAACTGATCAGCTCAGCTCTGATCTTGTTCAGCACATTTTTCTATGCACCTCATCTTGACATCCCTTCCCTTACTAGCACCTCTTGACCTCCAGTAAATCCCCCTTTTTTCCAACTAATTTGCCTCTAGGACCATCAGCTCTCATTGACTGAGAGCCCTGACTTTACTGGATTTCTATTCCTCAGGGCATTGTTTCCCCTTATATCCATGTTTTCCTGCTTTTAAATAAGTTTCGTGTTCTGGTTAGGAAGGACATTGTTAATGATCATTTGGGGTAGAGGGTTTGTTTTGGGGACTGTGGTAATGAAGGCTGATAGAGATGAATATTTCCCTGTGTTTGCTAATGATCCTCCTAAAACCATGCTTCCTCGATCTGGTTATGATGGTTTCTCTGTTACAGTCCAGTCAGAAGACATAAACCACTGCAGGTCTTTCAGCTGGGAGAGCTTAACTCAGGGAATCTGTTCTTGGGTAATGCAAGATCTGAGGAGCCAAATAGGAGTGGTCGATGCACCCAAAAGATTATTGGAAAGGCAGGAATCTGTGCTCACTCATGAGGCTGGAGAGACAATGGGAGGTGGTGGTGTTACCAGAACCCAGGACGTGGGGTCACCTTCGGGGAATGGGGACCGTGGCAGGGACATGGTGGCATTTGCAGTTACAGGGAAGATGCTGCACCTGCTGGGAGTGCCACACGGTGCAGAGCCGGAGCGGGAGGAATACCTGCCTTCTCTTCTCCTGCCCTCCAGCCTTTTGCCAGTGCCTCTCACTGGTTGAAGCTTTGTGGCATCCAGGTGACGGGGGAAATCTGGAGATGCAATCCCGTAGAGGAAGAGTGGGAAATGGACTTGGAAGCAAAAGACATATGACCGGTACAGTTTCTGCACAAGAATAATCTCATGTGATGTATGACGTCTCCCTTTTCTATCCAAGAAATAGTTACTCTTCATAGCAAGGTGCCTGATTATGTGCCATTAAATGGAAAATGAGAGACTCGGGAATAATAAAATTGAAAAGTAACTGAAATGAGACCAAAGAACGAAGGTCTGTGTTTACTACTTTCTCCTTTGCTCTGCCTGCTGAAGGTCTGCGTCTCCCTTCTGCCTCGCACAGCTGCCGTTCTGCCGCCAGGGGGCGTCTCATCATCCTGCAGTAAGATGCCCAGGGTCGGGGTGGGGTCGGGGTGGGGAGGCGCAGGGTGGTGGGGGCTAAATCTCTTCACTTTGGAGGCAGGACCTGGAAGGGAATGCAAGGCAGGGAAAGGCAGAGAATTCTCCTGAGAAACTGGGCACACACAGTGAGTCCCCAGGCCGTTCTCCAGCCCATTCTCTCTACCTCAAGCCTATGACAAGGGAGCTAAGTGAGTGTGAAAATCCCAGTCAGGTCCAGAAACCAGGATGGTCCCCTAGAGATGTTTATGTGGGAACCAGCAAATGGCACCGAAGACCATTAAATTGCAGACGGGACCAGATACGTTTAGATGTTATGGCCCCCAGGAGAGCTGCAACAAGCTGTCAGACACACACAGCCGTCGTGTTGTATGCGATTTACTTTATTGACCCCGTTGTAACGATGCAGGGTCAGTGTGCACGCCAACGCCTCATCCTTCCTTGGCGTTCTATCTCCAGCCCATTTCCACTTGGCTTCGGCCGATCCCGCCTCTGAAAAAGTCCTTTCAGCATGACCTGCCGCTTGCCAAATCCAGGGGTAACTTTACTCTGTTATCCCGTTGGTTACTTGGTAGCGCTGAACACTGCTGAGCACATTTGCAGCTTTTGTTCCAGATAATATATTATTTTTCCTCCTAACTTTTGATGGTACTTTCTTGCTTTCTTTTTCTAATTCTCCTCTTCACCCTAAATATCTATATTCCCTGGGAATTCAGAATTGGGCTCTTGCCCCCTCTCAATCCACGCCCTCTTTTCCTGACACGCACTCCCTGGAGCTTCTCACGCTGGGCATTTAACTCCTACGTCCCGACTCTTCCATCTCCTTCTTTAGACTGGACGTATCTCTTGACCATCGGACCTGATTTTCTATTTGTCTGAAGGTGTTTTGCCTCAAACTCAGCCTGTCCAAAACCAAACTATTCTTTTCCTTCCTCAAATCCATATATCAGTTAAGAGTAGGATGTTAACCAGAATGTCTCCTAGAATCTCTGACCTCCCATAAGTCATATTAACAACACTCAATTGTGCTTCCCTAACATGAAATAGATGACTCTCATACTACTATTTGCAGTGAATTTTTGTCTCTTCTGTCAGTCTAGAGGTTCTTCAGAGCAGAAATTGTGTCTTTCACCTCTGAATCTCCAGGACCCAACTCACTGGATTCTCATTATCCCCTTCCCGCTCCAGTATCCCCATCACCCTCAAAAAGAAAATGATACAATTTGTACAAAGAGTTACTTGTTTGGAGAATTCGTTGTCTTTCATTTTCTTAACTGTGTTTAGAGACATTGTTTATACTTGCTAATTCATTTTAGAGAGTTTGGACACAGCAATTTCATTTCCAGCTGCCTGAAGACATGAATCTCAGCCATTTGAAAAATGGGCAAGTTTTGAGCCACAAGAAAGCAATTTGCCTAGACCATGGAGTTCATTGTAATGGGAATGTTACTTGTCACCTAAACTATATTTATTTCTATAGTGTGGATGGAGAGGATAGGTAATAATCTTTGGAAATCTTTTGGTTGTTCACCCCAGAATTTCATAGACAGATCTTTGGTTTTAGCCATATCAATTTTCTTTTTTTAGAGTAACACTTCTATTAATACTCTTTTGAGTGCTTGAAGAAGGAGAGTTAATCATAAAAATTTCCAAGGATAGTTTCTTAATTTAAAATTGGTGAGTTGCTGTATATTGCAGTATTTCCCCAAGGGCCTGACACATTTAATTTCAACTTACTCCTAGTTATATTTTAAGTCTAGAGTTTGGATGAACAAAATAACTAAAAATTGAAGTTTAAGTGAAACTTCTTAAGTTCCAACTTAGCCTTGACTTCTTAGAAAACAGAATCTGAAGCCAAGATTTAAAGTACTAATGCATAAGGAGATGCCACCTTATGGCCATTGAGGAAAAGGGTAAGCAAAGATGTGAAGGGTCGCATCACCAAAGCAGCTGCTGCCCCATGAGACACAGGTGGAGCCCCACAGGTGCATCTCCTGGGCACAGGGAGGACAAAGAAGCTTGTATGAGCGGAGCAGTCCATGGTGAAGTGGGGTTTGCTCCCTTCCTGTTTCTGCTGACCGTGCTTAAAGTTCACAGAGGGTTAACTTCCCTGTACTTTTGGGTTTCATTATTCAATTCTGCCAGTGGCCATCAAATTCCATCCTGTGTGTGGTGGTCTTTTCCTTTCCCTGTTTTGTACAGCTGTGTATCACCGGTGCCCTAACCCAAGCCATGTTGTTTGAATTCTGGAAGAAGAGGCAGGAGATACACAATTAGACCAAGGCCGCTGGGCCAGGCTGCTGGTTGTAAATAAAGGCAAAGGATTGTTTGGCTGCAAGGAGGCTCCAGGAAGCAGGAAATGCACATATGGCTCAAGGAAATATGTAGAATTAGTGCCTAATAGAAGTGTTGACTCAAAACTTTCCCCTTCCAAGTTTACAGGGAGAAAAGGGGAGCAGAATACTTCCACACAGAAGTTGCATTATTCCTGAACAAGTTACCATAAAGAAGTCACCACTGATTTTTTTGAGACATAATTGATATATAACATTATATAAGTTTCAGATGTATAACATAATGATTTGATATATGTATATATTGTGAAATGATCCCCACAATAAGTCTAGTTAACACCATTACCACACATAGTTACAATTTTCCTCTCATGATGAGAATTCAAAAAATCTATACTCTTAGTAGCTTTCAAATATGCAGTACAGTATTATTAACTATAGCAATCATCATCACAGATACTTTGATATGGGAATAAAACACTGAAAGCTAAAATGTCCTTTCAGTCTTCTCCTTGTTCGTTTGTTTGTTTGTTTAACCCTGGGTATTACACTTGGAGAAGTTCGAGCTATTCTTTGGTGGAGATGACTCCATGAAATACTTCCATGACACTTCTGATGAAACTTCTGGTCTGCTTTAATTTTTCCAAGGTGTTCTAAGAGAATCTAGGGAACTTGCCACTGGATTGTGCTATAATAAATATAGGAAACTGGAAAAATTTGTGACCTAGAGTTTTCCAGTGATAGGAGTCACATGTAGAGGAGCATTATTTTGAGCACTTTTGACTCTGCAACTTTGCTGAACTCAAAGCATTATTTTCAGAGAAGTGTATGTCCTGGCCCCAGTTACATTTCAGGTTTTACATTTTTATTTGGTTGGAAAACAGAGCTCACAGGGTTTTCTTTTTATTGGACTTATTAGGAACAGCCATACTGCATAGCTCTCCAAGCAGCACAGACAGTCAGCTGACGAGGCGTTTAGGAATAAGCAATCAAAGCTTTGACTGGACCCATTGGTCCAGCTCAGGTCTCCATGTGTGGGATTTGGACACCGACTCAGACCTGATTAAGCCTGAGTGAAGGGTAGGCCCTCCTAACAACAATTTCTGCTGAGGTTAACATTCCATTACCTGAATATATTTTTGAGAATCTTTCCATAATACCACAACTGTTGGGATTCCAGGTGATCTGGTAAAAAACAACAAAAAAATTATTTTTGTAGAAAACAGTTACTGGGATGTTCAGACAATTTTGGGTGTAAGTAATGAATACCTCTGAGTGGTTAGGGTTATGGGTATTCTTTATTTTCTTTTTGTCAATATGTACATTCTGTAATGAGAATGCATTATTTTATCATAAGAGAAAGTAACTTTCAATCACAAAATAAAAGCCATTGGAAAGTTGAATTTGAAATGTAGTTTTTGTTAATTGTGTCTGCTGTATTCAGCAAAGTTTGTGTAGTTGTTTTAATTGTGCAAATTGGAGGAAAACTAATGTCAACCACTAGTTTGTGTTCTGTCTTACAACATTTGTCTCTACTGTTTGTTCATTCTTTTGTGTGTTTTATAATTTTTTAAAGTTAACTTGTTTCTAATACAAATATCACAGAGAAGGAATAAAAAATGAATAGAAGTTGCAAAATAAAGTAGGAAATAATGTTCTGAAAATGATATGAAGCATTGCAGAGCTTCCCTGCGATGCCCTAAAAACTTACTAATGTATGAAAAGCAAGCTGTTAGGGAATATACATTTTCTATAAAGCCATCATTTACAACTATTCTCTTGACCTATTTAATTTTGCAATTCTTTTTGACTAAAGTAAATGCTACCAAAGGAGCTAGTTTCAATTTTTGTTTACCTAGATACTGGAATAAAACCATGTTTAATTTTTATAGTAGAAGTAAAACCAAGCATCATTAACCCCTGAGCATTTCTGTGAACCAAGGACCTGGTGCACTGGCATCATTCTTTCTTGGGTGAGGACATACCCACTCCAGATTCTACTTCTTACTTCCTGCCCTTCATGTCCTGCCCCCTCCCTCCCCTCCTTCCTGGCCTCCCCGGCTGTCTTTTCCTCCTGGTTCTATGGTCCTATTACCATCCCCTTCCCTCCCTTCCCCTCCTCCTCTCCTCCTTCTCCCCTTCCTCTGTCCTCCTCCCTCCCCACCACTTCTCTCCCCCAACGCCACTTATTTTTTTAAATATTATAGAGAGCTGCATTTAAAACAAAACAAATGACAAGAAACATAGGTACTAATTATAGGCTCTTCCTGGTCCTTGGGAATGAATGGAAAGTTTCAGTTATATCCAAAGGAAACTCTTGACCTGTTAATTCTACTCTAAACTCCATCCTTGTAACGGACTAATGACTCCCCGTGAGGCTCATCGTCATGTTTTGTTCTAGTTGGCCAGGTCATCATTTAGTTAAACATTATGTTAAAACTTCAGTATATGGCTTTAATCATACTTAATATGTGTTAATTATTAATGAACTTTTGTGTCATGTAAGTTAAAAACTTCATAGCTTCACACTTCACATAACATAATGAGATAAATACTAGGGTGATGAGGTTAGTATAGGCTAATTAATATAGGTCAGGCTTGCTCTGGCTTTGTTTAACCCAGTAACCGTAAAACAACTGGATTTGTCCTACAGTACTAATTTCTTGTTTCAGATTTATTTTAAAGAAATAAAACTTTGCAAATACAGTTAAGAATGCTTTGACCCTTCCACAATCCCATTTCTCTCTCTGTTCCCAGAAAGAATCACTTCCTTTAAAGTTTTATGTATCTTTTTTTGCTATGTTTTCATATTATTACTATATAAATATTTTTTTCATGGACAGTGTATATAATTATTTTGTGTTCTTTTAACCTTGACATAAATGTCATCACATTTTCTGTAACTTGGTTGCACTTTAAATGATTTATAGCGTACCCTAAAATACTCGAGTATAGATGAGTTTAAAGGATTTGTGTTTACTTTGATTACCAATATATTTGGATTTATTCTAAACTTTTCTGTTTATCAATTTACTTTTGCTTTTTTCATTTCTTTTTCTTGTCATTGACTAGATAATTGATAAGGTACTCTTCATTTCTATTTTTTTCCCTCTTGAGTTAAAAATCTTTATATTTAAAAAATTGTGAAAATAAACTTTATTTTTTGAATCATTTTTGATTGACAGAGAAATTGCAAAGATAATACAATCCCACACCCAGTTTCTCCTATTATTAGCATGCTCCATTAGTGCGATGTATTTCTTATAACTAATAAACTAACATTAATGCATTATGTTAATTAACTGCTATACTTTTTTTCAGAGTTCCTAGGTTTTACCTAATGTCCTTTTCCTGTCCCAAGATCCCATCTGGGTCACCGCATTGCATTTCGTCATCATGTCTTCTTGGGCTCTTCTTGGCTCTGACAGTTTCTCAGGCTTTCCTTGTTTTTGATGACCTCGACAGTCTTGAAGAGTACTGTTTCAGGTGTTTTGTAGAATGTACCATTATTGGGATTTTTCTGATGTTTTCATCATGATTGGACTGGGCTTTTAGGTTTTGGGAGGAGGACCACAGAGATAAATTACCACTGTCATCACACCAGGTCAAAGGTACATACTATTGACATGACCTTTTGCTATTGATGTTGACCTTGGCCGCCTGGAGGCTGAGGCTGTGTTTGCCAGGTTTCCCAACTGTGAAATTAGTCTTTTTTCTCCCCCTTTCCATACTGTGCCCCTGAAGAAAGTCACTATGCTCATTCTATACTTTAGGAGTGGAAAGTTACACTACAGAGTTTATACATAAATGATTTGGAATTCTGGACAGGGCATTTGTCTATTCTCCCCATTTTATTTATTTATTCAATCATTCTGAGAAAGTCAGTGTGGACTCCTGGATATACTGGACATCTTGTGTTATAATCCAATGCTACTTCTTTTATTATTCAGTTTTTTTCAGCTCTGGCCATCAGGTCCTTAAATTTTAATATACACACTCAAGTACAACTATTTTCTAATGATTTTGAAATTAACGGAAGAGTTTTTTAGCTTGCTCTCATTTTTCTGTTTATCACTGTCTAGAATTTTGTCCCATCTTTTAAAAATGCAAACTTTTTACTAAAACCATCAATAGTTAGATGTATCAAAATATTTACCAATCATTGTGAACCTTCTAGCTTCACTTTTCCTTTCCTTGAAGTGAATCCTTAAGTAATTATTTTAGTGAGGGCCTGTGGGTGGTATCCTTAGGTTCTTTTGTTGACTCAGGAGCCTGAGATGTGTGTGAGATTTCCCAGTTTTCATGAGACAGATCACTAGATTGTTCTCATGTTCCAAGCAGTTAACTCTGGATCCTAACTTTGTAAAGGTGAATTAAATGCCTCCATAGAAACAATGGGGAAATAACAGCCTGATACTTAACTGTTATAAACTGACCATATACCCTGGCTTGAACCCTTTTTGTTCTTAGAATGTTCCTATCACAGCTGGGTTTTCCTCTCACCTTCTTTTTAAATTAACTTTCACAAAGGCTACCTGATTATTCTTTTTCCTTTTATCTGTCCTCTCCAGTTCATTCTGTTTTCCTGCCAGGTTACTTTTTTCTAAAGTGAAATTCATCATACTACTTGCTTGATTCCTCATACATCCTTCAGGAATTCCCAGCACAGTAGTATTAGGGCTTTTCCACTCATTGCACATTTTGTCTCTGTTGTCTGCTGGCCTCGGTCACTGATGACTTCAGTATGGGGCTCCCTGTCTTTCCTTTGACCATTGCCTCATCTTCCTCAGGACTTCAACCACCCTATAGATGATCCATCAAAATATTCTTAGTACTGTATGTATCGGATCCAACTCTCTAACTACCCAAAATGGTGCTTGCCCTGGGATTACTCCCGACAGCTGCAGGGAAATCTCACAGCTGTGCATTTCAGATTCCGAACTTCAAATTCATGCTCTCTGAGATAACTACCTCCTACCGGCTTTTTTCTTCTCACAATTACAGCATAACCCACCCCTCGCTTTCAGCCCATAGGTTTCTTCATTCTTCATAGAGGATGTGGATTGAGTTGGACAACAATGTTGACTATTCATCCTTAATTTACTCGCCCACATGTTTTTTAAGTCCCAGCTCATCTTCACCTCCTTCTGTGAGGGGGAAGTGTTCTGCAGGTGGGCTGGCTTCCACCTGAGATCAAACTTGTGTGTTCTGGGTCATGTCTGCTCTTGGCTTCTCAACAGCTTTGTTCACCCTCATCAATCAATTCAATCTATCCTCTTCCTTTTCCTGTTCTCATCAGTTCTTCCCTTTCTACCTGGGTCATTGCCATTATTTTACAAATTTGCCTGCCTTCATACAAACATTCTCGCCCCTGTGTTTTCCTCCACCTCTTCATTTTTATGCTCCTTTCACAATAATGAATTGATTTCTTTCCAGATCCCCGGTCAGTTCTATGTCCTTGGGTACAGCCACTTGCACAACCACTGAGCAGCATTTACACTGCTGACAGTCCCTTCTTTCTGGAAACTTCTTTCTCAGCAACACCAGCAGACCAAAATGCTGGGAGTACATCCTAGGTTCTTTTCCCTTTGTATTGTATATCCAATCTATTGAGAAGTTTGGTCAGCTCCCAAAATATGCATCTCATCCTGTCCTCTGCTATCCTATCTATGCTAGCCTCATCTATCCCCCATATCTTATCTCTTCTTGTTATTTTCTACTTATCTCGTATTATTCCTATTCATTTCATAGAAATAACAGGTAACCTCATGTGTTTTCTTGCTTCCCTGTAGTGCCCCTTACAGTCCATTCTTTACACAGTAATCAGAATGATCTTTTAAAACGCAGATCAGACCACATAATTCCTTGGCTTAACTCCCCTCACCCTGTGGTTTCTGCCTGGCTTCTTTCCCTCAGGCCAGGGGTGGTGGTGATTCAGACACCTGATGGGTTTGGAAAGTGCAGGAACAGAGGAGAACATATTCCCCTGTTTCCAAGGAAAGCCTGGGAGAGGTGACACAATCCCAGAATCTCAGAAATTCCCTCATGCTAGGACAGTAGCTTAGAAATGGTTGCATGGTGTTGGGACAGAACTTTAGAAGCTTGAATGAGATTCTCAGAGAGGTGTGGAAGCTTAGTATTCTGCTTCTACCAAATAGGGACTGCAAGCAGTTGAGAGGCAGTTTGGGAGAATTCTCAGAGTCAAGGAGAGGAAGAGCAATGACCAACCTGGGCTAATGACCAGAGAGCTGATGTTTCAGTACGTGTCAGCCTGGGTGGGTGAGGAAGACCAAGGGCCACACCCTGCACCGCACACACTGAGATCCTGCACCCTGAGGGCCTCACAGAGCAGAAATGCTACTCCAGGATCTTGGGAAGTGGGCAGGACCCTGAACTGGCTGCAGTTTAGTTTCTACCATCTGGTAGAGTGAGGATTTCAAATAGAAATCAAATTCATTTGCAGAATTAAAGACATAGAGTTACATTCCATGGAAAATTGATTTGTGGGCTGTCTATACTTGATATTTTATAAGGTTCAATGATAATTTATATGGGTGTGGGTTGAGGGAAAAGGACTTTAGTGTTGATTATAGCTGTGTGTATTTGGGCCATTTCCCTTCATACCCTTAGGCCTCATTTTCCTCATCTGTAACATAAAGGGATTGGGCTAAACAAATGGTGCCCAAAGCCCCCCACCCCACCCCTTTATCTAATCAATAATATCAATGATTTGTCTTAAAAGAGTTATTTCACACCTGTCAAGTAGAGTATATGCATTTAGATAGTGCCCATTATCCCATTCATGGCAATGAATTCTCCTCTAATTTATTCTTCCCTCGCTCCTTCCCTCCCTCCCTCCTTCCTTCCCTCCCTCCTTCCCTCCTTCCTTCCCTCCTTCCCTCCTTCCTCCCTCCCTCCTTCCCTCCCTCCTTCCTTCCTTCCTTCCCTCCTTCCCTCCTTCCTCCCTCCCTCCCTCCCTTCCTTTCTACCGTCCTTTCTTTCCTTCTATCACCAAGCACAGATTTAATATCTTAGAATGGTGATAAAGTAACAAGGTAAAGCTAATTACTGCATGATATTACAGATATGTTTTGTATGTGTATTTATTTTTGCTAACCCAAATTGTACAGTTACTTTGTTAATTTTATTTAAGGGATGGATGGTGGTTGTGTGTGTGTGTGTGTGTGTGTGTGTGTGTGTGAAACTGGTTCCTGTGTATTTCCTTTAAAAATCTTCCTCTCCTTCTGGAAATTCCCTTAAAATTTTTTTTATCAGTTACTGAGTCCATGTCCCTTTTTTGTGTGGTCACATTAACCATCAAGGAAATGAAAAATCCAGTGAGTTTGGCAGCACAGTAGTAAGTATTGTACCACATGTAATAGAAGCAACATCCATATCTAAATAATCATTTGAAAACGTGTTTTAGTCTAGCTATCAGACTAAGTCCCCTCATAAAATGTTAATGTTAACTAGGCAAATATTGCAAAGGTTGGAAACAAATATGTAAATGAGGCCTAAAAAATCTGCAATAAAGTATTCCTTTTTAACGAAGCATGGTGCAATGTTGGTGTATCCCACTGAATGATCCAATACTTCTGATCATTCAGCTTCATTTTTCAGTACACCTAGGGGGATTATCTTTATAGCAAAATGCGGAGTTTGGGATGCTTTTGCATAAAATGGAGAGATGATGTATGAATGAAATCTAACAAATATTACCTCCAGTCTTTTTTTGTGCCCTTGTCTTAAGGAAGAAGCATAGTATTAATAATACAAAACCCCTTGGACATATAAATGATATTTTAGAATTTCACTGAGTCTCATTACTGCAAACGTACTTTCTCAAAAACATATCTACTGTCACTTGATTTTTCTTCTTTTTTTAAAGTTATTGGTAAACTATGCCAAATGTCAAATGAAAGAGATGAAGACATGGAGTGAGCATCTTCAGTTCTGATCTTAGTTCTGGTTCCACCATATGCTAGTTGGACTTGCCCTTCACTCCTTGGGACCTTGGCTTTCCCACTGTAAGATGAAGACTGAGTGAAGATCTCCAGTGGAAATTCCAATTCTGATAATGCATGAGATGAAACTCTTGTAGGTGTGCCAGCTGATGGTTATATGAGAAGAGGCTGTATTTGGTTTATTCACTACCTAGAATGTTGGTTGTCTTGATGTCCTGTGGTCATAGTGAGTGTCTCTGAGGATTATCAACCTCTTATGTCTACCAGCAACTCACACTTCTTAAAATGTCAACATTATTTTGGCCACGATATCTAAAATACCATGAACATTTGTTCATCAATATAGAGGCTGTGCTGGCAAATCTTGTGCCAATTATGGGAGTTCTTGTGTGTGTCTTATCAATGGCAGCTGTGTTCCTGGGATTTTTATGGTCCTGCATGGAAAAGAATAAGTCACCCAGGTTTGGGTTTGAATCCTGATATCAGTCTTTTTCATGTCATACAAAGTTCATTGTAACTATTACATGAGGCATCAAGAGACACTGAATGAAAAATTTTAAAGGGAATTTCCAGATGGAGAGGAAGATTTTTAAAGAAAACACACAGGAATCAGTTTCACAAATTCCCAAACTTACCACCTGTAACTTATCTCCTTATCCAGCCATACTCTCTGAGGTCAGAGATTTCTCAAGCAGGAGACAATCGAGGCCTTGTGCCTGTAAACTGCCTATAAAACTTTAATTCCCTCAGAGTGACTAACAATGTCTTGAGTCTGCCTGCCTTTTCATCCACTTTAAAAAATATCGTAAAGAACAGAGGGAGACACAAATGAAGTTGCATTCTGAGTATTTTGCAGGTGATTGTTACTTGCCCCAGTTGTTCTTAGATGGTGTCATGAAGGGAGATTTAGTTGGCTACACAATCCTGTTCCTTATCTCTAGATTAATGGTGAGAATAAGCTCTTTACGAAGAATAAAGGTGTTAATGAAGGTAAAGTGTTTTGTTCTTAGCAAGAGTTTGATCAATGATATCTTCTTTCAAACCTTCTCACTTAATTTTAAACTTTTTCATAAAATAATAGTTTTGATTTGATTGTGACCTTCTGGGAAGAGGAAGAAATTTAGAGTAAAGCCTGTTGAAATGCTTCAGTTTTATTCTGAGGGAAGGGTTTCCTCCCCCACCCTCACAGCTGCTTCACAGCCTTCCACAGTGGCAAGTGGAGGGATGCCATTTGCCCCTGTGCTCTGACAGCCAGTAGCTGAGGATTTCCATCTCTCCTCTAAAGAGATGGGAGCATAGAAGAAAGCGCATCTGCTATGAGAATGCCTGACAAAGCTGTGTCTACCTTAATATCCATGGAAGCTCCACGTCCTCTCAGATGATCCTTCAGAGCAAAACAGAGGGAAATGCTGTTCTGGCAGTGTCTCAGAGATTGGCATCTTCTCCTCTGCTGGGCATCAGGATGATGGTGAGCAGGTGATGCAACAGCAGACCTTCAACGAAAGTGATGATAAGATGCCAAAGACACTCAAGGGTCCCTTCCCACTCCCCTCCTATCACACGGTACAGGACCACAGTGACTCAAAGTAAAACCATTCATTTTGAAGAACATTTTCTGTCGACTTCTTACAGCTTGTTAACTCGTGGCTCTTTCTGCGAGAAAGGAGCATGTACGCAGCTCTCTTTTGAGATGGACTGTGTGTTGGGTGCAGAATAGGAGGAGTCCTTCATCAGAATTTTCAAGGGCTATGAAACTGTTGTCCATTTTGCCAGTAAAACATACCTCTGTGGGCCTTCGTGGTTATGAATGAAAATTCAACAGGAGATAATGTAGGGAACATAGCTGATATTTCTGCTGTTGTCATGCTCTCCCGGGCACAGCCCTGTCACCTGGGTCAACATAAGAATGTCACAGGAGCACCTGTATCAGAATCTAACAGGCCTGGGGCTCCATTTAGAGTGGGAGAAAAGCCCCTGCTTTAGTCCTTGCAGGGAGTCATTTCTGTAGCCAAATACTCAGACACTCAGGCAAAGGAGTTAGGCTCTGTGTGTGTCAACTGCTTCTGAGTGTTTTTAGTCCGATGTTAAAACTTAGTGTCGTCACAAATTTGGTAGAATTGACTTTGTTGAAAGCACATTTTTGATGATAAACATAGCAAATTTATATGTCAGTCTTTCTCTTTCTTAATAAAAAAGTTTATTGATGTAATATGAGTATAAAAATTAGTAAGTCAAGTAGTCCTGGAGATTTAATGAAAAGTAGCTGTCCTTTTTCCTATCCTTTCTCAGCCCTGAGTTCCTCTCCAAAAGCTTAGTCAGTTCTAAACCAAGAACAGGTTCTTTCCCCTGACACTTATTTCTGTGTTTCTGAAGAAAATGCATATGCTTGCTGTTCTTCAGTTTACCCATTTCAGACATTATATATTGTCTTCCTCTCATAGAAGATAAAAATTTGAGAGACACAATTTTTTGAGACTTTGCATATTATAAAATGTCTTTTTATGATCTCACACTTATTTAGAAGTTGTCTGGGTAAAAAATTCTGGGTTGGAAATGATTTTCATTTGGAATTATAGGCCTATGGCACCATTTTCCTCTGGTTTCCAGTTTGTAAGGTAAAATTGAGCAGAAATGACCAGGCGAGGAGGCTACAAAGGAGCCAAAAGTTTAATAGGGTGCAATCCTGGGCGATGTTCGCTGGTCTGATCAGTCATAGGCCGGAGAAGTAGCGCCCAGCAGGGTAGGCAGAGAGTTTTTAAAGATGGTAGGGGGAGACAGAGTGTAGATTTACAGCGGCGTGAGGATTGGCTAGCCTAAGGCATCTTTTTCAGGTTGGGAGGGGGCAGCAGCCGGGGACTTTGGCACGTCATCAGTGTCTGATGTGCTCACCCCTCCCTCCGGTACCTCCAGCCTTACACAGTTGATTTCTAATTTTTTGATTGCAACCTTTTCCCCACCTTCCCAACCCTCAGAAAGTTATAGGGTCTTTTCTTTCTTTGGTTTTCTGGCCCTTCATAGTGATGAGCCTTGGTGTAGGTCCTTTCTCTTTCCCTGGGATGGCACTTGTCATGCCCCTTCAATTTGGAAATTGTATTTTATAATTTATTTGATAATATTCTCCCCTCTATTCTCTTAGTCAGGCCTAATAACTGGGGTAGTAACTTAGTCAGATGTTGCTTTTTGTTTAAGAGCTCTGTGATATAATGGGTCATAAGAGATACATATTTGGTCATGCAGATGACCAAATATATATTTCCCAGGTATATTTGGTCTTCATCCACAGTTCATGAAAACACTGGAGGGTCTTAAAGGTGAAATGGGTGTTTTCTCATGTTAATGAGAGACTTTTGGACCCCACTCAAGGGCAGGGGCTGGAGGGTGAATGAGCCAATGGCCAATGACTTAGTCAATGATGACTATGCAATGAAACCATCACAAAAACCCCTGAGAAGAGCATATTGCTCTCTTGGATCCTGCTTCTCTGTCAGAGAGAGCTTCCGTGTTTGGGGAACCATTAAGCTTCCACATTCCATGGAGCCAGGCCCCAAGCTCTGCGAAGATAGAAGCTCCTTATTTGGGATCTTGCCCTATGTATTTCGTCATCTGGCTGTTAACTTGTATCCTTTTTATGGTATCCTTTAGTAAACTGGTAAGTGTTTTATTGAGTTCTGTGAGATTCTCTTGCAAATTAATTGAATCTAAGAGGGGGGAGGTCTTGGGAATCTCCCATCTGAAGTGATTGGGGCTTGCAAATGGCATCTGGCATCTGGAGTGGGAGGTGGAGGCAGTCTTGTAGGACAGAGCCCTTAATCCTGGGAATCTGGTGTTGTCTTCAGGAAGATAGCACTAGAATTGAGCTGAGTTCTTGGACTCCCTTCCTCCCAACACATACCCATTGGAATTGGGTCCTGGAACCAGACAGGAGTTACACTATTACTGCTGTGTATACTGTTGCTGTGTATGTGTATGAAGAAAAACAGGTTCTAAGTTTTTTATTGTTCCTATTATTTCCCATTTCTTATTTTTTTCTACATCTGGTGATAGTTTCTTGACATTTTTCTTCTAGCTTTTCTAGTATATATTTTATATCTATGATCACTAATTTCTAAGAGTGTTTTGGGTCTTCTGTAAATATGATATTTTTCATGGTTCATGGGTAAATAGATTTCTGGGGATGTTCATTAAAGATTAAAAATATTATTTCTTCTGTATCTCATCTGTCTCCTCTCAGCTGTGCTTTCATGTTGGATAGTTTTGGTCTCCTTCATGTGACTGGATTTCCTCACTTTCTGGTGGCTTGAGCTGTGTGGTTATAGCTGAGATGAAGGTGCTAAAGCCCAGTCTGAAACTCTGCGGACAAGGGTGTGTCATGCTGCTTGGTGGCCTTTCCATTTCAGTGTCTGTAGGATTTTCCACGGGTTGTCCTCCACGGGCTGCCATCTCTGGAGAGGAGGGAGAAAGGGCTGGGATCCCTCTTTTTGTTACTACCTTCACCTGGGCTGCTGTTCCCAGTAAGGTGTGTCTCTCCCACTGTTTTCTCTCAGTCTGAAGCCCATCTGGGAATAATTTCACATCTCTTAGGAGGTCAGGGAAGGGCAGTAATGGTGGGAGGATGTGCTGGGGAGGACACGGAGTGCTCTTCATGTAGACTTTCCTTGAATTCATTGACTCTGCACCTCTTGCTTTATTTTACCTCACTGTCCTTGGCAGCTGAGACCTCTGTACCTGAGCCTTTCCTGGGTTCTGAAGCTCGAGTAGACTTTCTCATCATTGGCTTCCTCCTCTTCAGACTCTTAGAAATTAGCCCTTACAGATCTACCAGGCCCAGTGTCACTCTATGTCCCAAAATGTGTTAATCTTTCTCTCTCTTTGCCTTTTACCCTTCAATTTCTATTTATGTAGGTTTTAAACCTCCTTTTTGTAGTTTTCCTTTGTTATTTTATGGGTACAGAGAAAGGACAATGATAAAAAGCATGTTTAACCAGCACAGTTTTGCCCTTTCCTTATCTAAGAATCCTTTTACTACTGGGTCATGCTGGTCTGTAATTCATCCTGCTCTGCCACTTCCTATCTGTCAGTTCTGTCACTATTCCCATCTTTCATGTCAACACAATAATGCCTAATGCATTAAATTTGGGAAGCCCCACTTGGAATAATATCTAGAACAAAGTCTAACCACAGTAGTACAAATATTGATATGTACTTTTGTTTTGGGTGGCTCTCCACTGTTGGTTCACAAGTCACCCTTACAACCTATTGAGGCCTGGTGGCTATAGTCCCACCATATATGCCTTTGGCAGACATTTTTTTAAAAATTAAGTTATCATTGATACATACTCTTTTGAAGGTTTTACATGAAAAACATTGTGGTTACTACATTCACCCATATTATCAAGACCCCCCATATCCCACTGAAGTCATTGTCCATCAGTGTAGTAAGATGCCACAGAGTCAGTACCTCTCTTCTCTGTGCGGAGGATATGAACAGACAGTTCTTCAAAGAAGAAATTCAGATGGCCAACAGGCACATGAAAAGATGCTCCACATCGCTCATAATCAGGGAAATGCAAATTAAAACCACAATGAGGTATCACCTCACACCAGTTAGGATGGCCAACATTGAAAAGGCTAAGAACAACAAATGCTGGCAAGGATGGCAGACATTCTTTACCTTGATTCAGGCACTGTCCTTATACTGGGGCTTTAGAAGTCAACAAAGCAAAGTCCTTCCCCTCCCAGGACTTACATTCTAAGGAGAGAAGAAGACAAACAAATATGCGTATGTCAGATGGTGACCCATGCTATGACAAATGTAAATGAAGGTCAGTGCTGAGTTGTGTGTGGAGGGAAACTGCTGTTTTATGCAGTGTGGGTAGGGAGCACTCCATTGAGATGCCCTTTAAGTGGAAACCTGGATTGAAGAGGTGGGGAGTATGCAGGCCACACCGGCCTCTGGAGAAGAACCTCCCAAGCATAGGGAATGGACAATACAAAGCCCAAAGCAGGAGCACTATTACCAAGTTTAAGAAGCAGTATGGGGGCCAAACTGATGCAAGTGGAAGGAGATGAGCTCATACCTATTGGTTTTCAACTGAGTGGACCTGTGAGCTATGGGTGGGCTTTGAGCAGAGGAGTGGCATCTCTTTTGGATGGATGGACCCATGTTCACTATATTGTGTCATCTTTGTATAATTGGTGGCATGATGCAGGCAGCATCATATCTGATGGGTCTCCAGCTCCTTATGCTTGCATTTGCTGAGCCTTAATTTTCTAAGACCGACTCTAAACCCTGCTGAATTTTCCAGGCTCAAACAGGACCAGCCTCTTGTTCTCCACACCCTAGCCTTCCTACTTTTTTAACAAATCTCATTCAGTAACCTGTTTCAAGTCACCTTCAGATGTTTTCCTAAGATTACAGTTTAGTTATTTGCTTGACAGTAATAAGACTTTCCACCCTCTTTCTTCTCCTGTCTCCTGTTTGCAGTAAAGTTTCTGCCCACAGATCCTTGATCTTAATGGAGCCTGTTATTTGATCATGTTATGCCTGGCAGTTCACATTAAACAAATCACTAAGATGAGCTTGTACTTTGGAATGGAACTGAGTAGTCTCAGTTTTAAGCAGTTTTTCAAAACAATATGTTCTTACCTGAAATGGTTCTACAAAGACAATATGGACCCTTGGAAACTGTGTTTGGCTACTTAACTATAGAAAAGCACATGTATTTGGTGAGATATGCTGTGTATCCAATTTTGCGTTACACAGCTTTAATCTTTTCAGGGTCAAAATCAGTATGAGTCACCAGGCATTTCTTCCAGCCAAAGCTTTTATGCACAGAGAAGCTACCTGGAGGGGAAGAATGACAGAGTTAATGTGACACTTACCCTTTGGAAAAGCAAAGCCATGCTTCACATGCTTCACAAAGGCACCATGCATGGAAGAGGGCTCTTGTTTAAAGTTTGCAAACCACTCTGCTTTCTTGGATTCTTTATTGGTCACTCCTTTACTAAATTTAGTTTAATATCATGAGTTGATTAAATTATTGCATTTAATTAGCCTGAAGTTTTTTGCTGAAGTCAATGCTTCTGGTGGAGTCTGGGATCAGCCATGGTAGATACTGCAGGCTACAGGTAAGCAGTAATTTTCTCCTAGTTTTAATCATGACTACAAAACCCTTGAAAGGGACTCCAATACTGCACTGATAGGATAATCATTAGGGGCTTAAATAATCACTGGACACACACTTTAGAACTAGGGATCAGTGCCTCCTTTGAGATTGTGCTAACTGCTGGGGATAATGTTGAACAAGACACAGTCCTTGTTCTAGAAAGCTTACACCCTGAGGGCAGGGACAGACCAGTCTGCAGGTAGAAGGAGTGCGTAGATCTGCATGGGAGACCTATGTCTTCTCTTGTACTGAAGAGTTGCTGTTAGAATGGGGGTTCTGATTTAAGGGTCTGGAATTCAAGGGATTGATCTGGGCTAGAGGTATAGATTTGGCTGTTTTCAGGATTTTTAGCTTTTTGCCTCCTTAAAGGGGAGTAAGGTCTTCAGAAATGTGCACATCATTTTATTGGGTAGATATTTTGTCCCTAAATAGTGAGTCCTTGGAATTTCAGAGTTCTTTGGCAGTTTTTGACTAAGCACAGCTCACATTTTTAGATGAAACATCAGATGTAATTAATAGTACTTAGTGTTCATCATAATGTGAGTTTTAAGCCTATGTATCTGACAGAATTTTCATTGCTTGAATACCTTCTATATTCTGATGACTTGTTCATTTGTATCTCTAGTTCTGACCCCTCCATTGAATTCAGACTCCTCCATCCAATTGTCTGCCTTCTTAGCATTTCCACTTATGTACAATGGCCAAACAGAAATTCTATATTTTACTACCCTCCAAAATTTCTGTTCCCCATCTCAGAAAATGTCAGGAACATCTACCCAGCTGTGTAACCTCGAAGCCACTGGGTCATTCTTTAGGCCTCTCTTTATTGATCTTTACATTAATCTCTCAGCAAGACTTTTAAACCCTGTTTCCAAAAGAATTCTCTCTTCTGTCCACTACTTTCCCCTCCACTAGGTGATACCTAGTCCAGGCTACCCTCATCACTTGCCTGGACCTTTGCAATAGCCTGCTAACCTGTCTCCCTGAAAATTTTGCTGCTTTTCTATCCTGCATTTTCCACACAGCATCAGCATAGCTTTTACAACTTAAGTCAGATCGCTTTACTTACTTTCCTCTTGCACCCTTATTTCAGTCTATGAGGCCCTGCACTTCTGGATTCTTTGCTCACAAGGACCCAGGTACACTGAACTGCTGTGTTCTCAGCACACCAAGCTCCTCCCCACTGTGGCCCTTAGCACTCACTTTCCCCCTGCCTGGGGGCTTCCTCTCCACGTTGTTCCTCCTTGGCTCCTCTGTGTTGTTCAAATCTCTGCTCAAAAGCCACTTCTGCCTCTTTAGTGGTACCTTCCTTACAACCCGGAGAAGCCCTCCCTTTCCAGACATACTCTGACAGAGTTCTTTGGCAGTTTTTGACTAAGCACAGCTCACATTTTTAGATGAAACATCAGATGTAATTAGATCCCTCAATAGTATTTTTCTTGATTTGAATGATCATATTCATTGATTTCTTTACTTGCACTTGATTTGTCTAATTTAGGACTTCTCAGTCTCAGCACTATTAACCCTGTGGAAGAGATGATTCTTTGTTTGGTGGGGGGTGTTCTCCTGTGCACTGGGCTGTAAAGTGTTTAGCAATCTCCCTGGCCTCAGCCCGCTGGATGCCTTGAACACTCCCGTTGGCCCTCCAGTTATGAAAACCAAAAGTGCACATCTCCAGTCATTGTCAAATGTCCTCTGGGGAAAATTCCACCCTCCCCTCTTGTTGAGAATCACTTGTAAACCCCATGGACAAACTAGATTTACAGTAAAGCTACTCTTTCTCAAGAGTAGGGAAGTTTCCTGCATTGTGTCCATATGGTGTGTGTGTGTGTGTGTGTGTGTGTGTGTGTGTGTGTGTGTGTGAGTGTGATTTTTAAAAGTAAGATACTTTAGCCAAAATCAGTTAATTCTATAGTCTCTTTCCACTCTATGTTTCCCTCCATTTCCCCACATGGTGTGTTGTGTTGCAGCGGGCATAGGCATGTTGGAGAGTTAGCTAAACTGGTTTAGTTGAGCTTAGAGGGAAGCGTGACTGTGAAGTTATGTCTAGCTGCCCTGGTATAGGAGACGGTTTTCAGTAGCACCTCCACAGCCCACTGAGCTGGCTCACCTAGCATCTCACCAAAGGCGCGGGGCCAGACCTCATGCCCTGGGGTGAACATATGCTGAGGCACCAAGTGTAAGAATTTGAAATGTCTGAAGAGAGAGAGAGGTTTGTTTGTGGAAAATTCTGTGAGTTATTAGATGTGTAAAATTCTAAAAGGTTGATTTGCTTCTCATCAACTTTCAAAATGAGAGTTCTCTCTTATCAGGAATATGGCCAGTGATATACCATATATTTTCTTCTTTTTTTTGGTAGTAGTCATATGCTGCAGAAATTTTCAGAATTCTTCTGTTCAGAGGGCACACATCTATCATGGAATCATTGCTAGCAGCTCCTATGTGAAAAAAATGAGATAAAGTCTTTCCCAAAACGGACGGAAATGCTCAAAATGTTGTTCCCAATATCAGGCTGTGAAGCTGGTATCAGCGGCGGCTAAACTATCAATAATGAAAACAAACTTTATCAGCCACATTAAAGGAAAGATTAAATTATCTTCCTAGTCTATTTATAGAAAAAGATATTTAAAAATCATATTAATCATGATCAAAGAGTATGCCGTCAAAATGTAGGGGAAAAAAGCTCTGGGATGCGTTAGGCAACTAATTAGTTAAAATGTTATTTTTCAAAAATATTGTGTCATTTTTGATATTTGTACTATTTGCCAGGCTTTAAAAAGTTATCGCTTGTGAATTGTTTTCATTCTAAATTAATACTCACTTTTGTAACTTATTTTATATTAATAGCTTGGTATTCTAATTTTAAAGACGTCCCTGCAGATTGGATAAGCTAGGTACACACAATCTGGACCAAATGCTGGCCTAACCACTCCAGAAAGCAGGCCCCTTGGGAGTAGGGACTTTGCTTGTGTTGGGTGCTCATGTACTCCTGGGGCTCAGGGAGATACATGGCTCAGAGCAGACTGTCAATACACGAGTACAGGACATAAACCCACTTTTTAAATCAAAAGTGAGTGATTATTTGCATTTCAAAGATATCACCCTCTTGATTTATTTGGGAGTTAATTTCTAGTTGCTAAAAGAGAATTCGATCACTCACATTTTTAAAAACACATTTCTCTTTTCCTCTGTCTCTGTCTCCCTTTTTCTGAAGGTTGGAGACATCGAAGTGAATACATGATAAGCAAGGATGTTAGAAGGAACCCTGAGGGAAAAACCTAGGAAGGCTTCTTTGGGAATGAGCCCACAAATCATTTCTGTTATTCTACAGTTAGTCTACTTTAAATAGCCTTTGGGTTAATCATTTATTGCTTACCAACCCGACTCAAATTTTTTTGGGGAAGTGCCCAACTCAGAGACCCGTTTCTCTAGTTCTATGTTGCATTTACTCAGGTTTTACT
This sequence comes from Manis javanica, assembly GCF_040802235.1. Taxonomy (NCBI): domain Eukaryota; kingdom Metazoa; phylum Chordata; class Mammalia; order Pholidota; family Manidae; genus Manis; species Manis javanica. Next base: position 140,549,185 of record NC_133156.1, read on the forward strand.
CAAGTTTTCTTTTCCCTTGTCTCTTGACCTTCCGTTCATAATTCTAATAAGGCAACAACAGGAGACAGGGAAGCCAGAGGCCACCAGGTAGGTCGACACCCATCCACATCGTGGGTGTGTCCTCTCACTGGGCCCTTTCCCTTGGGGTATATGGTCAGGATGTGAGAGGGCCGAAGGGACTCGGGCTTACAGGAAGTACAGTTTGAATGGCAAGTGAACCAAATCTGCTCTCTGCACCATAAACTATGCCCCCAGAGGGCCAGTCCATCAAAAAGGAGTTTGTCAGGAAGATGAAGGCCATTAGGCCATTCTTATGGGAGAGGGAGTTATGAGTCTGGGGAGAAAGCCTCAGAATGCAATAGAAGCAAAGCATCCTGGGCTTGGAACTGAAATGGCAGATGGTCACTCTCCTGGCATCAGCTGCACCCTGCCTGCGGCTCCCAGCAGCGTCTGCAAAGCCTGCTGCTCTTGAGGGCTCCACACGTTCTCTGGCTGTCAAGGTCATTTTGTGCAATGTGGCTTTCTTGTGGGATCACTGTGTGTTGCCCTCAGGGGAGGGAACCTGCCGAATTTACTCTGTTCCTCTTCTCTGTTCTCCCGTCTTCTGTCTGGGTCTGCCTCTCAGCGCCCACTATAGTCCTCTAGCTAAAGGCCTGTGCATAGCTCCTTAACTGGGTTCTGTACCCACTGCCATGGGCATACCTCTCCATTCTCCTTCCTTCAAAACATGCCCCTGTGTGTTAGTCAGAGGTCCTGGAAGCAAAGCAGGAATTCAGATGCATGTGGTGTATTGCAGGAGTGCTCTCAGGAGAGGGCGGGCGAGGAAGCAGGAGAGGGTTGCGGAAGACACTGTTGGCTGTGGCCTCAGCTTGTATGCTGTGTGGCATGACTGGCTCCACAGGGTTGCTTCTCCTTGAGGTAAGGGAGCCGGCTGTTTGTACCACATGTGATTGGCTGTGGGCTGCCCCATGTGGGGGTGAGGGCTGCCTAACCTCCCCGGCAAGGCTGCTACCATTGCACTAAGGGTGACTACAGGAGGCACAGATGTGAGCCATTAGCAGCCTACACTCAAAGCAGCTGCAGGGCAGGTCAACCTGAGGGCGCATTAACCCAGAAGTCAGGTTGGCCTGGGTGCACTGCTTGCCAAAGGGTCAGGGTGGAGCACCAACTACATTGTGCTCTGGGTTTAGGCCAAGGTTTCATCCTAATCTTCAAGAGATGATAAATGCCTGCACTGTTTCCCTCCCAGGACATTTGCACTGTGTTCTAGGCTGGGGGAAAGATGCATGGTGGGGCCACACACAATGTGCCTGAATGGAGCTGAGAATGTTTGTAGAGAGTGGTTGGGGGCATCCTAGGTCTTTTTATTTGTTGTAGCCATATAATATAGCTAGTGTCTGGCATCAAGTCTGATGGTGCTGTTGACTACAAATATTTCCTGGTAAACATCAGGGCAGCATAATGTGATTTGTGCTTTATATGCATCTGCAGAGAGCTTCTTTTCCAGCTCTCCAGCATGCACACATCCATGACAGGCATGCAGCCCTGTAAAGGGGAGTTGTACCAGATGTGCGTCCCTGCACCTGATCTTTGTGATCCTGCAGTAGAGACAGCTGCCAGCCAGATGCATGCAATCCCTTCCATAGTTGAAGGGTAGTTGATGTCATACCCCCTCACTGGAGCAAACACTACCCAAGTATCAGAACTTAGTCTTCCACTGAGTTTTTGTTAAGCTCAAAAGCAATGTGATGCAAGTTGTACATCATCAAGACCTGCTCATCTTTGTTAATTATGCTATAAAATTCAGGCACTGAAAAGCAGCTCAGAAAATACAAAAGGGAGTGATGAAAAAATGTTGTAGGTACTGACAATTTGTTTGTCTAGATAAATAACTTGAGGCATCTATTGTTTCATATGTTTAGAACATTTGCAAGTTCTCAAAATCCTTGATTACATTGTATTTATTATGTCTCTGTGAAGAGATATTAAATAAGTCTTAGAATACTAGTGTTAAACTTTCCCCAAGTATATGGAAGAATTCCTCATCATTTGGATTGGGTTGGTTGGCTTATTTATGAAGATAAAAGGGAAACATTTTAATTACGCACTTGAGAAAAACATCATAGCTTCATATTATCATGAGAGCAATTACTTGTCTCCACTGTGCCTTCTGAAACCAAATGAGCAGGGAGGAAATGCATCTCCTGTATTAAAATCTATTTCAAACTCACTGCTGAAGGCAGCTATTAAGAGTTTGATACACAGGAAGGAGGTGGTGCTGACAGTACTCTGTGAAGACAGGATCAAGTTAAACATGTCAGTAAAGCAATTAATACAATTCTCCTTTCTTTAGGCAGTGGAATAAAGGCCAAGAAGAAAGCTCAATTCTTTCAAAATTCTTACACAATTCCTTCATTTTGGACTTCTGGAGCTGGGCATTCACCCACAGAGTTTTCTCAAAGAACATAAATAAACAAGGTATTGGGAAAATATTTTTGGGAAACTAGAAACTCTGAGTTATTTCTACTTTTTGTTTGTTTAAAAACTGTAAAAGTGTATGCTTGTTCATTGAGAATATGCAAGTGAAACAGAGGTAATACGGTAAAAGTGGAAGGTCCCCCTCTATTCTCTATCTACCCTTCCCATTTACTAGGATAATCACTAATATCAGCTCAGTGTATATCCTTCTAGGTATAGAACAGATTATGTATAGTATATGCCATATACTATGGATTATGATATATAATTGTTTTTTGCTCCTCTCAGCTTACTGATAACCAGGGTGATGACTGGACTGGTCCTTTCGGTTCTTATGACTACAAGATTATCAAGGAACTCTGAGGAAAAAAGGTTTATTACAGTTCCTGGAAACTTCACAGCACTGCTTGGGGCCACACGGCTAGGTCTTGGGTTGAGAGAGAGAGAGAGAGAGAGAGAGATTTTACAAGGCTGGGGTTCTGCTTTTATTGGGGTCAAGGTGGGGGCCTAGGGTTTCCCAGGCTAACTCTTTATTGGTGGATTTAAAACCTAAGAGTTAGAATTTAAAGTGGGGAAAGAGAAAAAGCAAGCAGCCCAAATGGTCAATTCTGGAAATCAGCTAAGATCTTTAGAACAAAGGAGCATGGGATGGGGATGGGAGAGGAGGCAGCCTAGCTCTTGAACTAGCCCTGGGCCTGGATGTGTTTGCTGGGGGTGGGGATGGCCCATCTCTGAAGTGGACGCTTCCTTGAGGTGGAGGATTCAGCAATCAAAGCTTAAGTCAGGCACTTGTATTAAAGAAAAAAGGAAAACCAACTCTCAGTGTTCATACTACAATAATCTATGACATTTGAAATACTGTGGACTGAGACAGGAGAAAGGAGTAGAGAGGACAGTGATGAAAACTAAACTTCTCTGAATATGTGCATTTGTTTTTTTCTTGTAAAAACAGTTTTGACTTTGGAAGCATGAAATTATGTTTTACATAATTATAAACAAAAGTTAACTATAAATTCAGAAGGCCATCCCTAAAATTACACATAAATAGATTAGTTTTGTTTTTTGAAACAAATATATATGACCAAGTAAATATATAATTATGTTAATGTCATTAGCAACCAATAAATTCATCATGAGAAAAGATATACAGTCATAAAATGAAAAATATAAGTAAGAACTCATAATTTATTTTTCTTTGTTGATGTGTATGTTTCCAAAGAAAAAAAATGGAGGTTGTGAACAATTCAGTAGCAAGGAATATCTCTAGCACCTGGACTCCCGTTTTATAAACACATCAAACTAAAGTTAACCAGGACTCTTTGGGGGAAAAATGTATAATTGATGGTCTGGGGACAGGAAATGCACAAGGTAAGCCTAGACCATCTTTCTGCATCAACAAGCAAGGAAGGTTTCAAGGACTGCTGGAAATTTTGTCAAAAGGATAAAGAAGGCATGCCTACCAGTTAAAAGTAGGACAATGTGAACATCATAAGAATAGGTTCACTACAATGAATTGGAATAGGATTAGAATCAGTGGATTGAAATAACGGACTCAAATAGGTTAAAAATCTGGGACATCATAGTGATTCCCACCCCCCAAAAGACCCTCATTGGTTATCACTGGGGATTGTTGAGGTAACAACTCATTATTCTGAAAGCTGGCAACTAAAAGGAATAAATCAAGACTTTATCAGCTTTCCTACTGTATTTCAGAGGAACCAAATAGTTGATGAAAGTTCTTTTTAGAGAAGAATTTCATTTACTATATGAGAAGGGACTAGTAGATTTTAAATATCATTGTTTGGGAGCTCTATTAAAAGGAAAGAACAGAAGCAGGAAAGTTAATTCAGAGAACAGAGAATGGCCAGACAGAACCAGGTAAGAGCCAAATAGAGCAGAATCCTGATATTCTGAAAGAAAAAAAAAATCAGGAGTTTTTGGACTCATGGCAGGATAAGCATGCCCAATCCCATCTCGCTAGCAGCAATGACTAACTCTGGACTAAATGCATAAAGCAACTATCAGAGGATTCTGAGATACAGAAAAACAGGCATACTGGGTAAGGCTCTCCAGACCCATGAATGACCTGGCAGGGAGTTCCTTTAATTGTTGTCTTGCCTTCTGCACCTGGGCATTAGAATAGCCTGAAAGCCGGAACTGCCATCAGGAGAAGACATTAAAAGCCCCAGGATGAAACAATTCTTTTCAGCCAGAGGATCAAGAAGAGGAATTCATATGCGACAGAACTTTTTTTGACTGTAATTTTTTTGTTCTAGTCTGGGTGGGCAGCAGCAAGGACGTGATGCCCTGCCCACCCCCACCCCCGCTCCCAATTCCAGCTTTGGATCCTATGAGATGCAGCCCTGTGGGCTGCCCCCACCCTCAGGGAGCTTCCCTATTTTGGCTATTGTAAATAATGCTGCAATAAACACGGTGGTGCACATATCTTGTTTTCTTTGGGTAGATTCCAAATGGAATTACTGGATCATATGGCATTTCTATTTTTAGTTTTTTGAGAAACCTCCATATAGTGTTCCATTCATCCTAACTTGTAGCAGAGATGCAGGACCTTTGTGTCCCAACACCACAGTAGCTCCCCCTTCTCCCCCTTTCACTCTCTGTGGCTTCAGTTACATGCAGCCAACCATGGTCTGAAAGCAGGTGATCCTTCCTCTGACCTAGTGTCAGAAGGTCAGTAGCAGCCTAATGCTATGTCACAATGCCTATGTCATTCACTTCACTTCATTGCATCATGTAGGCATGTTATCATCTCACATCATCACAAGAAGAAGGGTGACTACAGTACAAAAAGATATTTTGAGAGAAAGAGACCATATTCACATAACTTTTATTACCATATATTGTTATAATTGTTCTATTTTTTGTTAATTTTGTTAATCTCTTACTGTGTATAATTCATAAACTTTATCATAGGTACGTATGTATAGGAAAAAAACCTAGTACATATAGAAAATTTGGCTCTGTCTGAGGTTTTAGGCATCCTCTGAGGTCCTGGAACTACCCTACCCCCGAGAGGGTGAGACCACTGTTGTCCATGGAACCAAATGTATTCGCGCCAATGGGAGCTGCTACATAATTCCAGGCCATTCTGCATGAGGCAGTCATCCAAGGGCGACCTGATGCAGGTGTGTGCAGGTGCAGGTCTTTAGCAGAAGCACACTCTGCAGCTAATAAAGGACCCCCAGGGGGGTGGGTAGGGAACCCGCAGAATCTGCTGCAATTTAGTTTATGCATTTCATTCTGTCTTCTTGAATAACAAAGGCTTGAAAACTATGACTTTCTGTTTATTTTTTGCTGCCTCTCCTAGGTTTTGATATCTAGTAATCTCTTCTTTGTTGACTACTGAGGCTTCTGTATGTCCTATAAACTAGACATTCTGCTAGCACTTTAATCCATTATCGCATGGAATCCTCGTAATAGTTCATGAGTAAATAGTATTCTCATCCCCATTCTTCTGTTGAGGACACTGAGGCAGGTGGAGGTGGTGGAGCCTGGGCTGGAATTCAGGCATTCTGACTTAGGAGACTTTCTCTCTCTCTCTCTCATTCCTGGCCATGCAGGTCACCCTCAGGTTCTCTGCGCGATGTCCTTTGTCTTAGTACCATGTATGCTGTGCTTTGGGTTCTCTTTGTTGGGCTTTATTGTCATTCTCAGAAGTATCTTTGAGAAATCTTCCTTTGTTTTGATCTGCTGGTGAAGCCCTTCTCTGACTCAACTTTACCCTCTGTTGTGTTTTACTTCAGTCACATCAGTGAGGTGTTGGTTTCAAAGAGAGGTGAAATCGCATGATCTGTCAGAGCTCTTGAATGGGAAGGTCCCTTGTTTTTTGTTTTCAAAATATCTGTAGCAAACCCTCACTTTAGCTCTGGTGCTACCAGACATGGTGCAGACTTTCTCCTTGTGTGTCATTTGGAAACCTATTTTCACCAAATTTTTTATTAAATTCCAGAGAGGCTTACATTTTATATCAAATTTCTTATTATTGGTTGCAACTCCCCAAAATTTAGTTTTAGGTTTCTGTCTTGTCAGCATTTATCTTCAGCCAGAAACTCATCTTTGAAGTGATTAGTGATATCTAGAAAACATTTTTATGTCCTAATAAGAAATTAGGAAAAGCCACACAAATGGACAATGGCAAATTCTCTTGCACTGTGAAGAGCAAGCTTCATTTGTTTAATAAATCTTTTGATCAATCAGGATTATCCTTGCTTTGCTATTGTTTAAACAAGGTATACTTGTTTGCTAAAGAGATAGTGATTCCTACATACAAGATACAAACTAGATATAAGGGAGGAAAGAATCTCATTCTTGGTCTGTTGCTACACTTTCTTACAACAGGCTTGCCTGATTATTAACCAGTTGCCCAAGTGTGTTTCAGTGTGTGATGTCATTAAGAATTTTTAATCAACATGAATCCCCAAAAAGACTGCTTAAAGTTTATTTTGTCCAGGGGGCAGCTTTCATAAAAAAGAAGGTCTTCTTTGATATGCTTCATCCTTCCATTTTTTTCATAGCAGAACTTGATTTTGTGAAATGCTCTCAATCTCTTAAGATTTGGCTAAGAAATATTTTGGAAAATTAAGAGAATTTCTCTTGAATGTCTAAGCTCTTAAATGATTTAGGGATATTTTGGCCTCCTTTCACATATGAACATATGTGTCCTTGCTCTGAAAACCTGCTGGGAATAATCTAAGTTGAGACTAATCTTTAACCAAGACATTAGCAAAATATGGGTACAACACTATGGGTAAAGAATTCTTAACATGTTTCTGATCTGACTTCAGGGATTTGACCACAGATTGCCTCACACTGGAGGTCTCCCTCGGTGGTATTAATAGCTGCAACAGGTGCTGTCTTCCCACTGCCGGGACTTTGGCACCAAAAGGAGCTCTGATGGCAGATGTACTCTCACCTCTCCCACGTGTAGAGTTGGTCTACTTTGCTCATGAAAAAAGTTATAGGATTCAAAATTAAAGAAGTAATGGGTTTTGAAGAACAAACCTCAGCTGCTTAGCAACAGCTCAGAATTCTTTATAATACTAATGAAAAAAGGTGAATGCTATGTTAATACTGCTGCTAATAACTAATCATGGCACTTTCCATTTGGATTGTTCTAGAGGAGGCGAACATGGGAAGAACGCCTTTCCCTCCACTTCGGTGCTTGAACCTTCTCTGTGAAGTTGTTGTCACGGGCCCTGTAAAGGCCAGTGCATCAGATGAACTCTGACGGAATAGATTCTACTCAGATAGGTCACCTGAAGAGCCTGGAACGGGGACTGTAGAGTCGTGGCAGGTTAAGGAAACTGAAAGAGGATGTGGGGTGTCAGGGGCGAGCAGAGCCGGAAATATGAAGGGTAAAGGGGGGAAGGAATGTTCCCAGAGTCCCCTGAGATCGGGGGCCTTGGTATGGGCGGGATGTGGGCACCAGCAGGCAGGACCGCGGGGTCGCAGCAGGGAGAGAGCGGACCAGTGCGTCCGCCCACTCTGTTCCCGACTCCCATCTCTCCTGGTGCCTCTCCTAGACTGAGACGCAGAGGGCAGGAGCCAGGACAAGTCAGACATTAAGGATCAGACTTCCAGGGCCCAGAGCAGGCTTCCGAGGGAAGAGAGAGGGTGGGAGACTGAGGGGAGGAGGGCAAGCAGAGACTGGTTCCCTCTGTCATTTATGCCAACAACCCCGCGTGATGACAGGTTGCCATTTATAAATGAAGAAAGAAGAGATAAGACCCCATAAATGGGTCCAAAGTCACAGAGGTGAGCAGGGCGGGGCTGGAATACACCCCTAGATCTGTAGATCTTCAGAGGTGGTGTTTTCATACTCCATGTAACACTGACTTTAATATTTTAACACAGGGTAATGTTTTTTTTTTCCTGTTGTAAAATAGCATAAATAATTGTCCTTGAGGTAAAATCAGACTCCTTAGTTTGGCACGCACCTGGCCCCTTTCTCCTTTCCCAGTCTCATCTTTTGCCACATCGTGGTACACACCCTGAACCCCCAATATCTGAACTTCACATTTCCCTACTCTCCGCCCACAGTTTTCATATTTTGGGATGTTTGTAAATGCAGCACATTTTTCTGGCACCCCCTTTTTTACTCCACTTTGCCATATGGCTGCCTCATTCTGGTCTTTCAAAATTCAGTCCAGCCTCACTATCCCTTCGACCCGGAAATCTCCCAGGCCTCCCTCCTTCTAACGGTTCGGTTCCTTTCTGCAAGTTTCCACACATGCTTTGATGGCCACAATCACAGCACTAACCATGTGGTGCTGTGTGCATCTACTCTGGACTGTGCTTGAGGGCAAGGGCTAAATTTTATTGATTTTGATATCCCGCATGCTGAGCTCCATGACTGGGGTCTGAGAGCCCCATAAATAACTGTGATTGTTAAGGCAATGAGTAAAGGCTTGGAATTGTTTATTCAATCTTTGCACATGATAACTACTTTTGGAGAAGAGGCCCTGAATCTTTCCCAGTGCTCTAGGTATAGGTAATACACATAAGTATCTACTGGTGTTATTTTAGGGGACATGCTGCAAGGTCAAAAGATTTCATGTATTCAACTCCACAATATTAAAACAACTCTTGATTTAGAATGAAGGCAAGAGAAAGTTATTAAAATACATTTTAGTTTAAAGTTGATGGATGGCTAATCATCTTCTGAAGCATACCTGGTTTACCAGGATAGGTGAATCTGATAGACAAAAAATGAAGGGTGATCTTCAAGGGGTAGGACAAAATGACAAATTTTTAGCTATTGGATAGTGAGCAGAGAGTGAGAGAAAGTAAAAAACAAACAAACACACAACACAAACCTGGAGATATTTTGGGGAAAAAGAAAGAATGTGCAATAAAAAAAGTCAATGAAACTTCAGATGACGGCCCCAAGATAGGCATTTGACTTTCTCCCATTTAGTTCTTGCTTGGTTGTGTGGCTCCACTTCAAAGGAGAGAAGAAAATGAGGGAGGAATTGGAAGAAGAGGTGAAAGATGAAATAGGACAGTGGTTAGACAGATAGAAATGGACTAGTGAGAAAACCAAAACTGAATGCCAGAGAGAGGAGAGACTGTCCTAAGAGGCATTCAAATAGTGTGGACAGTGGTGGCCAGAGCAGTGACACTTTGGAAGACTGCATGGTAGAAAGAGGAAAGGATTCAAAACCTTTTCCTATTTCTGTACCTTAGCTTAGTCATGTTCCCTTTAGAGTTTTAATTGGAGATCAGAGGCTAAATGAATGGGAATAAAAGCTTTTGAATGTTATATAGATGGGCCAGCAGGCAAAAAAGCTCAAAGAAAAGGCACAACATTTCTTGGAATACAAATTGATGTAGCAATGACCCAAAAGATTGGATGAAGATAATGAATTTGGGCTATGGTTATAAGACTTACTGGATATTATGAAGCTTTGCCACTTAAATCTGCTTTTGGTTTCATGGTTTCCATAGGAAATGAAAGATAAATTTTGTGTCAGTGTTAAAAAGAATTAAAAGATATGACATTTTGCAAGTGTCTTCAAGTGTTGGGAACATTTTGTTATGTAGAATTAGTGAAGAACTTCACTTGACTAATAATGTGAGAACAGTAACAGAATATCTGGCATATGTGGGTTTAAAAACATTATTCATATGTAGCATATGTCATGGGGACTTCAGAATATGAAATAAAGAAACAGATTTTTAAAAACTGTGGCATATTTTTAAGGGAATTAAGAAATTTCATTTAAACATGTAAACACCCCCATTCTTTGCCCCTAGTTGTAAGGAGATTTAGTGTAATTATAGTCTGGTCATATTGTGGAAGAAAGGAAAAACTAACAGACCATTTTTTCCTATTAAGTGAAGGAAACATCTAGAAAGCTTTTGAGTGACTTTATGTGCCAGACAGTAATAACATATGTAAGTTTAAATAAAGAATACTGAAAGCAACTTTTGCCCTCTGGCGATAAAGGATTTTGCTGTACATTTCAATAAGGTATTTAACTTTTCATTTGGGGTGGAAAGAAAATCCCTCTTTTCCAATGTGTATGAAGCTTTGAATATTATCCTTCAGAGGCTGCATTTTAGATTAGGAATTAGAGTCTAGGGAATCTGAAGGAGGCCCTATGTCAAGAACCTAAACCCTAAAGATGAGTTTGCAGAATATGTTAACAGCAGATGGCACTTAGCACATGAAGTGAATTTGAAGAGTGGTAAGAATTGAGTCGTAGGCCAACCTATGTATCTCCTTACCTGGGGGAATGGGTACTGGAAAATTGTCTACTACTTTATCAACAGTATTCTTAAAAAAGGAAATAAGTGGCTATTAAACACTGTATTTAAAAATTTTTTTTGATATTATTATGTCTTCCTGTCTAATAACATTTGCCCATGTCCTTAACAAATACAGTATGTGAAAATCAAGGGGTTATTTAAGAATGGAAAAATCCATCAGAATATAGGACTATTGAAAATGTCAAACTATTATCTCTCTTCTCTGAACAACTCCTGAATGCAGAGTAAGCCAATAGAAAGGTGAGCTTTGGACAAACTGAATGTGCTCGCTTTTCCTTTTCTGCATTAACAGAGCCTAAGACTAGATCAGAGTCTGAAGACTGAATTGTACTATAGCTGGTGATGCTTCCCTAAGGTTAAGGGGAAAATGGAAGTTCCTGTGGCCAGGATTCTCACCTGACCCTAAACTACCTGATGATGTAACTGGCCTACTGGTAGGCTAATGCCTCCACACTGGTAGGCAAATGAACTATTATTGACTGAGTCACTATATAAAGAGCTCTGCCCAGTGCTCTGGGTGGAGGCAGAGACAGAGGAGGATTACAGACCTGCAGACTGCTGGGTGCAGACATGATTCTAGTATTTGACTTACCTCAGGAGAACAATGTGGGGTATAAACCCTTTTACCCCAAAAACATTCCATTGTCATTTCTTGGTCTCACCAAATCCACAGTGAACCTACCTGGGGCAGAAACCCTCATGTGAGACAGGGTCCAAAGGATAGACATGATGAAATACCAGTATAACATCCCAGATAATATGAGGCAGTCGTGGTTAGAAATAAGGCAACTTGATCAAACATTCAAGAAGCAATCAAAAAATTTAGGTCTAGTTCTACATTGTATTTATTTTATAAACTAGGCACCAAGTTTACTATACCATAAGCTTTTAGAAGCTAGAGGCTACTTGCATCTGTAGTTCTTAAGACAATCCCTGGCACATGTGTATACTTAATACAGTTACCAGAGAGAACTCATACCTGGGTCCCAAAGAAAAGGAAGCCGGGAGGTAGAAGTGAGTGACACATTCTATGTTCTTTTCACACAGAGTATCTCAACCTCCTGGATAGAGGTCACCTCCTACATCCCAAGAGAGCAACATGGCCTCTCTGCTTATCCACAAGCAGGAAAGTGGGGTTCCCAGGAATTCCTGGGCATCTAGAGCAGTCCTGGAAGGAGATGGGAGATTCCACAGACGTAGGTGGCAGAAACAGTGGAAGTCGTATGTGACTGAGGGGACATAACTCATGCCTCTGTGCGCTGCTCCAGAAATTCTTAGAGGTGAGTGAACTTTGAAAGGGGCTGAGATATCTGGGTTATTGCTATCAACAGTTATTCCTTGGTATTCCTGGATTGTGAGATCTAGGGGGATTTCATGATACTTCATAACAGAGCAATGTTACTTCTTGGGGGCTAGACCTTCCCTGTGGCATCAGTTCAGAGAAACTTTCAAGGACACTGAGATTTTTTTTTAAACAGCAGGTTAAGCCTGTGTTATGAAGAGATTAATAAATTACCACATATTGATACTGACTGGATTTATCTGCTCCTAATTATAGAATCCTGGCTTCTTATTTACTCAGTCTCATCAGCCTGGGGACAAATAGCCTTGTTAATGGGACTGGTTTTTATCACCAAATCCCTGAGGGTCTTGTCATTGGCATGTGCTTTCCTTACACAATTGTTGCCTTACACTAGTGCACTAATTGAAATACTCAGGGTAAATAACATTCAAATAAGTCCATTGATTCACACAAAATTGATTTGTGTGCAAACTGTTGATAGAAAACAGTAAAAGAGTACAGGAAATGTTTTTTCTTTAAGAAAATCTGATCTATGCACATCAAGTTTATAAAACAAGTGATTGCTAATTGTTTGATTATAAGAAGATTCTCCATATTTTAAATATTGATTACCAAATATATTAAAAATATACTTAAAAAGCTTTTATACCACTTTTTACAATAAAGTAAACTCAAAGTCTTCTGAAGTTAGCCAAAGAGAACAAAACAGTATCAAAAAGTACAGAGAATATATAATAGTATTTTGAAAATATATTAAGAAAAATTTTTTTCTATTATAAAGGCACAACATTTTCTTGACTCCAAGATGGTATCTACAATTAAATTATGGTACTTTGAAAAAACAAGAAGAATTACTACCATAAACATACACATTGATAATGTGTTACGCAATCAGAAATAAAATATGTGAATATGTACTTATTAGAATCTGTGACATAGAAACTAATTGCAGAAATTGTAGAAAACCTAAATAAATGGAGAATAGTCCTATATTCTGTTTGGAAAGATTAAACAGAATAATATTATCATTTTTTTCAAAACTAATCTAAAAAAGCAATGATATAGAAATAAAGACTAAAGCGATTTGCATTGAATGCAAAATAATGGCTAAAGTTTATTGTAAATAACAGCCAAGAAAATTTGGAAATTTGGAAAATAATCCTGGGGGTAGGGAGAATGCCCTAACAGATTATAATTATATAACAAAGGGAGATTTTTTTTTTTAAAAAAGCAATGGCTAGTTATAATGAGTAATGAAACAAAGTACAGAAGTGTTTGTGTGTGTGTGTACATGTGTGTTTGGCAAGAAGCAATTTTGTGTATGATAAAATTGATATTTTAAGTCATCAGAGAGGATTCAGATTATTTAATAAGTGGTTTAGGATAACTAGGAATATATTAGGAAAAATTAAATTATTATATCACACTATATTTATATATTAATTGCAAGAAATGTAGGAATGTAAAAAATGAAACTGAACATTCTTAAAGAAAATATAGAAATATAAATTTGTGACCTTGGGATGTCCTTTCTAAACATGACAAAACACCGAAAAGCTGAAATGAATAGGGCTGAATGATTTATATAAAAATTTAAAACTTGCCTACAGAAAAAGATACTATAAACAAAATTAAGAAATTAAAATTAGAATGAGATAGAATATATGCAATATATACCACAGATAAAATGAATGTTCTTAATAAAGTGTTCCTATGTATAGAAAAATGAGAACAGAATGCAAACAGTAAAAATAATTATAAATGACCAGAAAGTAAATGAAAATAATACCAAACTTATCATTAGTCAGAGAATTACAGATTAATGCAATTAAATTTTATCTTTATTTTCCCTTTTATCTCATCAGGGTGCCAAAGGTTCAAAAAAACCAGTCACATGTACTTACTTGGTAACGATGTGGGAAAATGGGATACCATCCTGTTTTGTGGAGTTATAAATTTACTTCTAGAAATAGGTTCCACATAAATACTTGCTGTCTTGTGACTCTTCTGTGGATGGACAGGATGAGCCCCCACCCTCTGATTTGGTTCTAGATGCCACACATGTTCTGAGAGACATTCTGGGGCCTTCTGGGGACAGCAGGACAAGCTCTCAAACAAGTCTGAAATGAATTGAGAGAGTGATAGAGTGAGTGGTTTGAGTTTTTATTGCGGTTAGTGGGTGGGACTAGGGAGATGATTCTTTTGTGGGGACATAGTTTGAACTTCCCAGTGGTACTAAGGAAGGGAAAGCATGGAGCTTCCTATCAGCTTCCCCTGATGTGGACAAAAGAGGGTAGGTAGTGTGAAGCTTGAAAGCTGTCAGCAGTCAAACAAACAATGGAATCAGAATCTGCATTACACCTGCATATAAGGGCCTGCATACATTTACTAGGACATTGATTGTGGTCTCTTTATAATAAGAGACACATAGCAATATTGGAAATAAATCCTGGTCCATTCATATTATAAAAATACTATGCGGTAAAAAACTATATATAATGGAGTACATCTATGAGTTCTGACATGGGACAACGTCCATAGCATGTCATAAAGTTAAAAACATATATACATAAGCATATGTGTATAGTAGGATTCCTGCTTATGCAAAAAATAAAAATGCAATTTTTAATGTCATTTTTTTGTATGTGATTTACATAAAATCAGGATTGCTTGGAGGTCTGCTTGGGGTTGGTGCCAGCATACAAAGTTATTAAATTCTTTAGCATCCTCATTGGAGGTAACAAAACAAAATGAAACACAAGAGTAGGTGGGATCTGAGGTGATGGAAGTTGCATTCATAGCACTTGGTAATGATAGAGCAAAATTTTGAAAATTCCTCTGATTCTTTATCTACCCAGTCCTCGCCTGACATTGCAGAGAACTGCCTAATTTTTCTCTTCTCTTCTTCTCCTGTTCCTCTTGTCTTCCCTACAGGGCAGTGAAGTTAGCTCACCAAAGTCATTTTAACTCGCTCGGAGCATCTCCTTTGTGTGTGTATAGTTTCTGTTCTCTCATGGGAAGCCCAGCTCTGTGTTCTGCGTGGGATGTCCACCACCTGGCTGACACCTCTCTCCCTCACTCCCGAATCCCATCACCCTGTCATGACTACGATGACGTTTTTGTATTTTTTTTTACAGGATATTTAAAAAAAAGTTTACAAGCACAGAGAAAGTACCATATTTGTAAGCTATGGGTCTGTTTTCCATTTTGTGTTATTGATTTAACATTACAGCATTTTTCTCTACATCATTAAATGGCTGCCATACACACAAACACGTTGTATTTCTATATTGTCACAATTATATTATCATACTGAAACCATGAGCAGATGCAAAGACTTACCCAAGCAGAGCTTAATTTTTCCAAAGTCAGAGACTTAATGGGTGGCCAAGCCAGGGGGGCCCCCACAGATTCTGCCCCTGGAGCAAAGTCAGAACTCCTGAGCCTTACTCTTCTCTGGAGGCAAGGTACTACTGAGAAAACTCCCCTTCCTTTGTGCTTGCAGATGAGTTTAGGGATTTTTAACAAGTGCTGTGAAATGCTTTTGTTACTCATGGTACCCCTCAGTTATAAGTGCACCCCTGCCTCAGAGCACCAACTGGTACAGTGACCTGTGGCCAACTATTATCCTTTGGCCATAGGGGGCACTGTCTGGCCTACTTGGTACCAGACTCTGGATCAGTATGGAAAATGCTCCTTGGGCTGTCTTAGGCATAGGACCTGTCACCCTTCCTCCCTCCCTTCCCTCTTTCCTTCCTTTCTCCTTCCTTCCTGGAAGCAGTCCACTTTTTACTTGACATGGACCCTCTAGGGCTCATTTTACAAGCTGTATCTCTGCTTATACCTAAAAATTTGCACTTGTCAATGAGAAGTACAAGTGCTGATCCCACATTATGTGCCCTTCCAAGAGAGATTTATTTTTATTGTTATTATTTTGCTTTTGTGTTTATATATCACCAACTGTCTTACCATTGTTTTTTACAACGCAACAGCAAAAGGTCATTATTTGGAAAGCCATTGAATGCAGTAAAATGCTTGTACTATACTTGCCACTTTTGTATTTGATATGTATTTAATAAGTTATAACTTAAATTCTATTATGGGATTGTATTTACTTTAGCATTACATATACACATATAGGGAAACAAAGGAAGCTTTTTGTTAAGATTAATACTTTGCACATATAGACAGAAGTGGTTTTATTCCCCAAATTAACTAAAAATATGCACACACACTTTTTTTATTCCTAGTTCTCATAATTGTTGTATAACTAGAGTATAGTTGTAGCTAACAACTTACCAAACTCTCCACTATAGCATTGTTTTTCTAAGGGCATAATTCAGCTTGTCAAATTTCTCTCCAAGGCTAAAACGTAACTTATTGTACAAGCTATAAAACCCAAGAGCAATTTTTGGGTAAAAAATTAGTTTTTCCATTTTTTTTAAGCTCCAAGAGGGAAAAATAAATATGGAGAACTTTTGTTTTATTGCTGTTCTTTTGCAACTTTAAAGAATGGCTTTGATATATTGTATGATTTAAACATCCTTGTAGAAAACAAAAAGAGGATATTCTTTTTAACAAAAAACTTTGTCTTTTCTGAAATAAAGTGCTGTGGGAGCAATTCACCCATAGTGGAAAGCTAACATCGTTTTTTTGGGTGCACCTAGAGAGCACTAATTTTATCTGAGATTAAACTATTAGAGCAACTCACAGAGTTCAAAGGGTAACTGATATTTAGTACCTGCTGTGAACGACTATATTAAACATTGACAGAAAGATCTGATGTCTAGGACTGACTGCAGCTGAGAAAATGACAATCCAGACCCAAAATTAACATACATTTTTGCTTATGTTAATTACCAACCTGTTTTTATACCTGTTAACTTCTAGCACAGACTGTGTAGCTGAAATAGACTCAAAGCAATGCCCCATTTATTCCCCAAGTTAGCCACTAGGCTCATTTAGAGACTACTTCAGTATCTTGTGGGTTTCATTTAATTCTGTCCATCAAGTACTACCCTTAAACTGACTTGAACCAAAAATTCTTTAAACAATACAACTCATAATCATAAAACTCTGAGCTATGCATGTTCTCTTTTCCACGTTGATCAGTTTCATGAAGGGGCAGCTTCTAAACTCAGGGTTGTTTCGTTCTGAACATGGTTAAGTTTTCCTTCTCATTTTATCCCAATTGTCCACAAAAAGATATTGTTTAAGGAATGAAGAAAGGCAAGAAGAGCAATGTCTATTCTAATCTGAACACTCTAAATGCAGCATTTCCAATCTGTTTCTGATTCACACTGGTGCACAACCTTGACTTAACTGTCAGAGCCAGGGGCCAGCAAAGTAAAGCATTGTGAGAGGAGTAGGGCTCTGGGGAGTCGGGGGCCACATCCCTGCTTTTGGGGTGAGAGGCTGCTGTTAGAAGGCAATTCTGCAATTGCTCCACTCTGTGCAGTCCAGAGCTGTCAGGGAGAGAGGTGAGAAAGACTGGGGAGTGGTGGAGGGGCAGGGACGTGAGGTATGCATGGGCTGTGCAGAGTAGAAGGAGGCATAAGGCCCTTCATACCCCCTCCCTCCCTCCCTCCCTTCCTTCCTCCTTTCCTTCCTCTCTCCCTCCCGCTCTCCTTCCTTCTTTGAAGTAGTAGGAAAAAATCAGGGGACATTTTGGATGTCCCCCTTGACATGGACCCTCTAGCGCTCATTTTATGAGCTGTATTTCTACTTACGTCTAAACATACTGAATTGGCTTTTTAAGTTTTCTGTCTCTGAATGTCCTCTTTTAGTAGCAGTTGTGATAAAAATTATATTTCTGTTTTTTTAAAACTTCAATTTTGTAGAGGCATTGGTTTGAGAAGAGGGGAACATAGTTTTTCCGCAGTGAATGCTTCTGTTGGTATTTCTCCTTTTACTGAGTCATTAACTCATTTATTCCAGAAACATTTACTGAGTGCGGCTCTCAGCCACTGCCTGAGGCTCTGGAGATTCAGCAGTGATATTATGCGTGTAACATTGTCATCGTCTCATTGTTCCCAAGGGGAAAGGTTGATGAAATGGGGCACGTATCTGTTAGTCACTCCTTGTGTTGAATGGTAGTCTTAGTCATTCCCACTCAGGGAATTGGGTGACCAAGCTGTGTTTATTGGGAGGATACATGTGGTAATAAGGGAAGCTGGGATCTCCCATGAATCCAAACACAGACACCTTGTGTCTTAGCCTTAGTGAAGCTGGAATTAAATCGAGACAGTTCTAGGAGTAGAAGCAGATAGATTCTACTGACCTCCCTGCTAAGGTGCCACCGTCAGTGTGCTCTGTTCACCTTTGCTCTCTGGGCACGTTCATCTTTCTATGATGATATTTGACACCAGCACCTTCTCTACCTTTTCCCCCTAGTAACATAGGGTTTTGCAAGCCTCTATATTACTGCCCAGCTACTTTAAACTTTTGCTGTTCAATATTTGATTCTTCACTTATTTCCCAGTTTATTTCCAAGAGAGAAAATCTGG
Organism: Manis javanica; assembly: GCF_040802235.1. Classification (NCBI taxonomy): domain Eukaryota; kingdom Metazoa; phylum Chordata; class Mammalia; order Pholidota; family Manidae; genus Manis; species Manis javanica. The sequence goes on from NC_133156.1 coordinate 140,567,764, forward strand.
TTGGTTCAGGTAAGTCTAGCTTTACTCTGCTCAAGAAGGGCTCTATGGAATAGGTGCCCTCATTGGTTCCCTGGGCAACCCATTGCTTTGCTGTCTACCTGCGGCCCAATCATATTTCTGACTCTGGGGTGTGCCAGTGAGGGCTCATTCTATGACAGAACAGGAGTGCTTATGGTCATTCCTCAGTAGAGCAACCTTGGGAAAGGCCTGGGGGTATACCAGTCCTTGTAATTGTTGAATAAATAGTACAAGAATAATTTTTGTCTAGATTGGAATGGTTAGGAAATATTTGACCTTTTAGACAGAAATTTAGTTCATTCAGTAAAAAAATAATCCAACTGTCTTTGGCTATAATGTGGAGATAATTAACGTGTGTGTGTGTGTGTGTGTGTGTGTGTGTGTGTGTGTGTGTGTGTCTGTGTCTGTGTGAGTTTTCTGATTGTGTATCACTATATGGAAGCATCTACTTTTCTGTATACATTCACATGCATATGACTAAGAATGTCTGCAAAGTTGACTTGTGATGTCATTTCAGTGATGTTGGGAAGGTACTTAAATATCTTTCCAGAGAACAGTCCAACTCTTTGAAATCATTAGAGATGGTATGCTAAAGTATTCCTGATTTCTGTCCTATTACAAATAGGTAAGGGAGGACAAGGTCTCACATTGAGGGGTACCAGTTTCTGCCTGTGATGTTCTTTACCAGCCTCAGAGCATGGCTTGTTCATTTTCAACATTCAGGTCTCAGAGCAGCCATTTCTGACCACTCTAGTTAACTAGGTTCCCATCTTACTGTCCATCTCAGGTACTTTCTTCCTAGAAAATCTTCCTAAAAAAAATACCTTTTATTTATCAGTTCGTACATTTATATCTCTTCCACTAGCATATGATACAATGAGGGTAGGGTCTTGACATTCTCATGAATAGGTCTATCCCAGGTGAGTGCCTGGCATGAAATAGCATGTAATAGATGTTGGTCAGGTGAATGAATCAAAGAATCAATGAACAGAAAGAAGATTGACTCAGGTTTATATTCCCAGGGACATGGGAGCACCTGGAGGTAGAAACAGGCAACTGGGTGAGAAGCACAAGCATGAATTCTCTTCCATGCCCAGTCTCCTGAGAGTGCCCCCACCATTTTCCACATTTCTTCTAAGCTATTCAAACAAACCTCTCAGGGCATAGGTGCCAAAACTTGTCAAATGCTTTTAAGTCATGATGTCAGATTTCCTGGGAAGGATTACAAAACTCAAAATAGTCACCTTCCTGGTTAAATGCCCTCCTAAGGACATGGTAAAATCCTTGCCCCACCTTTTACTTTCTGTAGGAATTTAAGAATTTGCTTTTGTATAAGATAGTTTTAATATACATGGAAAGAATACCCTTTTTCCAAGTTGTGCTCAATCATACAATATAGCCAGTGATCATTTTAAGTAAAATTTTTGTAGAGAAGTTAAATTTCACATAATTCAACTTACTGTGCATTAAATGCCTAGCATATGCTGAGACTTGTGTAGGAAATTAAAAAAAGAATTTACTGCCATTGTTGAAAAATATTTAAACAATTATAATATTATTTAGGAGAATCTAAAATTAAGCATCAAAATGAGCATATACATAATATGTGGATCAGGAAGTTAGGGCAAAACAAACAATGTAGATTAGAGTTGTTGTAGCAGGATTCACGTGAGGAGTAAAGCTGGACTATTCTTCAAATGGAAGGAGAGAATGAGAACAGGATGTGGGAATCTTGTTGCGGTCTATAGTCATTGGCTGAACCTGCTGTGGGCTGAGATCAGGGTCTCCTTTGAAATATAAAGATATTCCTGACAGCAGCCACCTCTTCTTAAAAAGGCCTAAAGGACTCAGTACCTCTTGTTTTAATGGTAAATCAGATTGCCTAAATTCATGGCACACTACGTTATTTTCCTTTATGTTTTTTCTCATTAGACCCTAATAGAGTCTTTGATGCTCCAGCCTTGTTTCAGCTAGAAGCAGGGAGGAAGTGGGGTTATCTCCATTTAGTCTGAGGTGAAATGGAGAGAAACCCTACTTCTGTGCTCAGTATGAGGACACAACTCTGATCTGTGAGTGATTCTCAGCTTCCCGTCAGCGACCCAGCCCGGCTGTCCTTCCCCACCTGAAGTGCTGTGTTTGGTGCCTAGTGGAGAAATCAGAGATGCCTCAGAGGTGGACTATAACCAATTCTGGTCCTTTGTGTCCCTCTGGACATTTATTTCGACCAGCACCCTTCTGTCTTCTTTCCTATGATACACTGTATTTCACGTCATGGTTCCCATCTGGTTGCCGCCTTCTCTTTATTTGGCCTTTGAGCTTCAGCCCCACCTGTCAGTGGGCTGGAGGCACCAAGACCTGGTGTCCTAGCCCAGAAAAGTTGGCAAACTGGTCTACCTGCCTGTCTGTAGCCTTGGGTTTTGAGGCTGTGTGAGTGGTGGAGAAGCTAGGTCTGACTTACAGGAGAAACTCATTGATGTTTTATTAAAAAATGGTTCCTAAGCCACCCATTTACAGGGAGTAGAAGGTCGGTATTTGTGGGAAGGTTGCATCAGACACCTCAGTATTTTACTTGGTAGTTGATTGCATTTTTGTATTATTATTATTTTATATTGTTGTATAATGCAGCCATACTATGGAACACATTTGCTGAATTAATTTCAGTTTGCTTAAGAAACTTTTGGCAACAGTGTGTCAAGAGAATGTGCATAATTGAGTGTGTATGTCTGTACACAGAACATATATGTGCACATACATTTCTGCCCAAACTTAGAATAAATGCCAAGTATTCTGCTGGTGTGACAATTAGAAAAAAAATTAACCTATATGGTTTTAAAAGAGTTTAATATTCTTGAATTCTTTAACCTGCATACTATTTTCTGATGTTTTCATCTGTTGGCTTTTTGAAAATTAGTGTTCCCTCAGTAATTCCCTGGCCTTCTTGTTTATCAGCTTGACATGAAGTAGATGGATTTCATTATAATCCTAAACAAATTTGAAACTCTGTATGAATAATGACAAGTTGTAAGAAAGCACCACTGCTCATTTTTTCTTCTCTTCAAGATGGAATAAAATCAATAAATTTTACAGTATTGATTTAAGTGGGATGGTATTTCAAAACTCCCTGTCTACATGATGTGTATGACCATGTATACATATTTGTCATCAATTACTGAACAACCAAAGTGACAGTTTAATGTTTATTCCTGAAAGACAGAGGTATAAAATATTGCATTAATTCATGAAGAGTAGAAGAACTTAACTTTTTTACTATCAGTGAAAGAGCACACATTACAAGAACTTTAAATGATTTAAAATATTTAGTTGACTAGTTAAGTTCATCAGCTCAAACCTTTTTTACATATAGGCCTAGTTTATCTACAAGAAATAGAAGATCTATCAGACACTTGATCATTTGGCAAGTTTATTAATGTTTTTACTAATGGATTAGTAGCTTCTTACATTTGCTTCCAAGATCAATTTGTATCAACTATTTGGTGGTTATTTGATCAAAATAATAGCCAAATTAGATGACCAGAAAATATTTAATCTAGTGACCATAAGACTTAATTTCATGTGAAATTCTGGTTTCTGTTCACATTCTCTTGGGTGTGTAGAAATCTCTGGGTGCCTTCCTTATTGGCAATCTTTTTTTTCTTTTGTAAATCATCTGAATGTTGGTTCATAAAACTAGATGTGGTTCTATCTATAACATGGCAGACCAAATTTGTAAAGCAGCACATCTGTCAAATTGCTGATTTAATATTTGAAAGACGAATATGGGTGTTTTGCTGATTTCTATTCATGATTCCAAATTTAGCAAAACCAATCTGTGTCTGAGCAAAGTCAAAATCTAAATTTACTTTGTTATTTCTGATTTGCTTTTTTGGCATGGTTAGGCTTATGTGCTAACACAAAATCCATGCATTTTTGCACAAGGATGGAGGCTTCAATTTGTCTTTGCCAAAGTCACCAGGTATGACATATTTTTTATTTTACACATTGTTACATTTCAAAATGCAATCAGGCATGTTTTTGAAAATATATGTTTTAAATATGTGGAAGCAGAAAGAACTGTTATCAATTTCATTGAGCAACACTATTATGTTAATATCATGAGATGATAAAGTTGATTATCAATACTGAAGACATTAAATTTCTGTGAAATATTTTTGGAGTGGGAGGGCTAAGAGACTTCTTCTATGTTGATAGACAGATGAAGTAGCCTGGCACAAATCTGGCTTTGAACCAACCCCTGCTCCCTGAAGCTACTTCCCATCGTGGTCTGTGAGAATCTACTCAGGAAGAGAGAGGGCTGCCTCTCCATCACTGTATTTGATCATTTTAATGATAAACATGGAACTGATCATTGTTTAAACTTCTTTCATTAACATTTTTGGATTAATTGCGATGTCCAGCTTAGCTCTCTGCCTCAGAATAAACTCTTTAGTTCAAAGTTGGAATTTCAAGGCCTGTACGGGTAATTTTAGTTCCATCCCAGGGCTTGGTACAAGTCTTATCCTTAGTCATAGGGAGTTTTCAGAGCCTTGTTTCAATAGCTTAGATGGTTCTATTCTTATATTATGTCTCCATTCAGATAAACACACACTTCTATTGTTTACATGACTATATCCTGTTCATTGTAATTCCCTGTCACATTCATGACATCTTATATACCCATTTCTGAAGTTCTGCTTCAAAAAGATTCCATGACTGAGGCTCTCAGAGGATAAGTAGATGACATCTACTTATCTTCTGAGAGCTTTTAATATCACTAGTGCCTAGACTGCCCATCACAGTGCTCTAGAAGTCAGATGTCACCTACTACTATCTTCCAGAACATTTCTGATATAAACTGTTTGCCTGAGGAGCACATTTTACTTGTTAGAGGGAGATTAGGCTATATCGCAGTGGCAAATTAATTTCAATGATCTCACTTGGCAATACATACACATTTTTTGTTTACTGTGCTGTATCTAATGCAGGTTTTTGGTGGTAGTCAGAGACCCAGGCTCACAAAAGTATCACCATGTTGTGACACTAACATCTCAATGCTGATCACTATAGCAGGGGACAAGAACATGGAAAACTCACACCTGCTCTTACATGCCTCAAGCCAGAAGTGGCATACTGCGTTCCTACACATAGTGCATGGTCCAGAGGGGCCACACAGCTCCTGCTAACTGCGAGAGAACTGGGAGATGTTGAGAAGCACACGGGTATTACTGACCAGTACATGTTCCTCTCTACACTCCTGAGAGACCATGCCTCATATGGGTGGGTAATCTCATTCCATCATTAGACTATGTACAATAGTTGTTTCTATTGTAAAGCTTTGATCTTGCTTTAGGGTCCAAACCATCATGGATAGCCTGTTCTCTGTTCTGGATATATTTGCATTAGTTTCTATAAATGCTGATTTCCACACAAATACTTTACATGTATGAATTTTTAATGGTTTGTCTCTGTACTTGGTATTTAGACCCTGGAAACCCTAAAAAAACAGAATTTTAATAATGACTGAAAGGGAAAGTATGAAAAAGCCAATATGAATGCCTCATCCTCAAGGTTCTTATTGGAGAGGTAGATGCTTGCAGCTTTACTAAACAAGTTTTCATTATTACACTCTTCCCAGCTGGCAATTCTTTGCACTATGCATACTTGTAGGTTAAATAGTTTCTAGCGGAGGATGTTGAGTTTTGATGTTTGTTGGTCTGGCAGTGATAGATTCAAACCTGGGAGACTCATTAAAATGGAGCCTTGGTCCTCTGTCAGGTGTCAGTTCTCCAGCATGGACCCAAAATATCTTCAGGCTTGGCTGGGTTTCTGATGGATTGGGTTGCCCCAAAGTGGAGCCAGATTACATGGTTTTCACATGGCACTGGGCACCATTGATCATTCCAGATGGATACTGTTTGCAGTAATCACAACATTTGGGGTAGAATCATTCCCAGGAAAGCTATGGCCAATTGTCATCATTAGGGACATAATCTGAGGACAGTAGTGACCATGAGGTTGAACGTCTTTATTGTTATAAGCCACAGACAATTTGAAATGAATGTCTGATTCATTGCACTTTAGACTGCTATTGGGCATATGTAGGAATGTGGCAGCAATGTTTATTAGATCTAAATCTTAAATACAGTTCATTCAACAGGCAGAAAGTAATCACCTAAATTTTCCCAAAGACTGCTAATGTATTATTGTTATAGCAGCTGTTCTAAGAACATCTGTGTATCATCCATCTGTTTGTTATCTAGATCTAATTTCTTTTTGTGTTATATTATTTTATCATTGCTTTAATGTCTGAAGTTGTGCCTATGATATTCGGTTTAAAGAACTCTGTCTTACTCTAGAGTTCATAAAAGAAAGACAATATTTTCACATCCTTTGATATGCAATTTTATTTCCCCCTATTTCTATTTACTTCACATTGTTTATTTTGCTGTTATGGATGCCAACAGGAATGATTACTAGGAAGTGTATAGCTTTATTTCACAGATTTCAGAGTTGGCAGCTTCCAGAATATATGAAGCATAATGCTTCCAATTTAGTAGAGAGGTTATTTCTAAATGGCAAAAAAAAAAAGAGAGACATAAAATAGTAGCAGTGAAGAGATCAAATGAAAGCATTAATATTGAACTTTTGAAAGACTATGTCTTGTTAAAATTCAGGGTTAGTACTAAATTTATTTGTTTATTGTAGGCTCTTAGAGACAGGCATATTCAATTAACCAGAATCTAAATTCTAACATTTTCCCTGGCTCCTGCATTTTTAATATATAAGTAAGTAGACTTTCAAAACAGGAAATTTATTAAGTGGAAACTTATAGATTTACTTTTACTTTTAATATAATGGTAAGAAGAAGAAAATTTTAGTTTAATAAGGTCAATTAAGTAACATTAGTATTACTTAAGAATTTGCCTAAAACTTTTCTATTCCACCAAAATTAGCAGCAAAACAAGGGCAAAGGAACCAATTTATGGATGTTCACTGGTATATGCTGAATATAATTGATGTGGTGCTCCAGGATCTTCTTGAGGTCCCTGAAACTTAGAATCTAATGTAATTTCAGTGCCTAAATATTCTGTGTAGGTGTTTCACTTATACATTAGTGACAATTATTATTATTATAGAATTGTTAGGAAGGAAAGGACTCCTGTTGGTGTCGCAGGGAAGTCAGATACAGTGAGACAAGAGATCAAAGTCAAGAAAGCAAAGTAAGTTTTAATACACTCTGCGCAGAGTAACAGAGGGGGCCTGCCTTAGATAGGACAGGCAGGCGTGAATGCTCATTCTGAGGCTTCTTTTATGTGGTTTTGGCAGGGCAGAGAGGTCCTTGATTGACAGCTGTTAGCTCTCTAGGCTTGTTATGATTGGTGAAATGGGGACAGGGCCTGTGCTGTGCTTGCTCCTCTGATATTTTTTATCTGGGGGACCTTGGATATTTCCTGAGTCACTCTTGGACCCTGTGGCTTCATCTGATTAATCTCTGAGTCATTTTTGGCTTTCTGGTTCTATTTGATCAACTCTCTGAGTCATCTCTGGGGGGCCCTTTCTCCTTTTCATCCCGCTCATTTCTGTCTTTCTGCCTAACAGAATTAGTTATCTTGTTAAATGAAAAGCTATTACGATATAGCACTAACGCAATCATTTACTTCCTGTATGTTTGCTCAGTGGAGTTCTTCATGATCTCCCACTGTACTATTCAAGGATTTTTAAATTCTTTGTCCTTGAGTGAGAACACACAGGAATGTGAGAGGGGATAGGATTTCTCTATTTCAAAATAGTGTGTGAGATTCGTGATACCATTTGTGAGAATGACTTTTTAATGAAATGGCCCTGATCTGTTGTTATTTAGTTTAATTTTTACCTTTTAGTGCACATGTTTTCCCCTCTTTGCAAGTGTATTAGTTACTATGGCAACAATTTCACTGGCAGAAGCAGAATTTTCAAAGACTCACACACATATATAAATTTAATTTAAGCATTGGATTGGAATTCATACCTTTGTGGTCAGAAATAAAGGGCATCACATTGGAGTGGTTCCCTCATACGGGTGGGGCCACAGCTGGTGTGATCTTTGCATATGTGTAAATGTGTCTAAAACAAGGGCCTAATTGTGACCTATACAAAGACTTTGGCTTTAAGTTGTGAAAACTTCCTCTTTATTCTATCAAATTTAAATGTCTTTGGGCAACCATAGTTTTTTTTTAACCTGACAGACTTTAATATTTTGTTCTGATCTAAAATACGATCTATTTCAATCTTTACACATTTTTTTTTCTCAAGAACCATCTGGAATTACAAGTTTCTATCACTGATAAACCTTCCTTAGCTAGTAGAGCTGCATCCAGCATATCCTTCCCAGCTGGGTTAACCATTCTGCATCGCCAGGAATGGCTGGCCATTCATTAGAGAATTAACCAGGCATGACTCCCAGCTCATGAGATACATGAAATGGGTATGGAACAGCACAAGGAGGATTTTTTGAGTGGGATTCTTTCATAGGTTCAGTTTGTAACTGAAATAAACCAGAAACATTCCAGGTAGCAGGAGATGTCACTAAGACATTATGATTCCCTGGAGACTTCAATAAAAAATTTCCTTCTTTCTCTTTCCTTCCACGTGGCAGATAGAGAGTAAAATGATTGATAACAGCCAAGTTGGAGGATGTAGCTTGGCATGAGAGTCAAGTGGACCAGAACTCCAGGACTGGTTGCAATTACTTGCCCAGTTGCAGAAAGTGCTGGATGGCAGCCTTTGCCCCATCCATGGAATAGCAGCAGGGATGGTGTTTTTTCCTATGGGGAGCTAGCACCCCAGATGGAATGGGTGGAAGCTAATCCAAGTGCTCTGAGTATTTTTCTCCCAAGTTTAACTGTGAGAAAAGTCACACCACCTCCAATCAGGCAGAGTGGAGAGACAACCCAAGGCAAATACCGGAAATTCAGGGTAGGTGGTCCCCTTAACAGCGGCCATCTGCATGGCAAAGTCAGCCTTCTGGGCCTTTGTGATACACAACTCTTGGCTTGTTTTGCATCTCTGTACTTCATAGCATGTGAGTCTTTGCACCTTCCTTCCGGACTCCATTTTCTGATTCTTATCTGTTCCCTTTCCACTTCCATTTGGCAGTCCTGTGGACTTACCTATTCCCTCGACCTCACTCCTCCTTATTGTCTTGCATGCCCAACAGTCAGCACTTAAAGATTGCTCTGTCTTCACCCTGGACTCTCTCCCCATCTGAACTTCATTCACAACTGCTTAGACAAATGTCTTCCCAGGCTAATGCTCTATCTGCTTTCTCTTGGCAAGCACTTCTGGAGAAAGTCAACCCGATGTCAATTAATTGAAAAAAATGGCATTAATAATGGCTTAGAGAGGAAGAAGAGGTTAGTGTCAACTGACCCTCAATTTAGATCAGCAAATCTTTATTAGTATCTGATTGATTCTCTTCTAAAATTCTGTCCCACATAATGATGACTTCAAAACTATTTTACTCCTTGCAAGAGGCTCACCCCATTCTTCTCACTCCTTAAAATGACCTCACTTGCTACTTTATCAAAAGCTTAAAATCCTCTAATTTGGTCTCTCTCAGCTGTTCCGTTCTGCATCTCAGGCTTTCCCCCATCTTCTCTTTTGTCTTCTTCAGTCTGGAGAAGTGCGCACCTGATACTTTGAGGTCTGCCCATCCCTTCTGTCTGTCCATCTGTCCTGCTGCATGTCTTCAGAGTTTCTGTTCCCCTTGTTTCTGCCTCTCTGAATCACTTTCCTGTTTGCTGGCTCTTCCCCCTCTGCCTACAAACATGCCCAAATGCATCTGTTTTTAAATGTCCTTAGACCCTTCTATCAGCTCCAGAGATTTCTTCTCATTCACTGACCAATTCCCTAAACTTATTCTCTACTTTTTGCTTCCACATCTTACCTGGTCACTCGCTTTCCCACCCTTGGATGTTGAACTTAGCTTCAACGGCTCTGTGGAAACATCTCTGATGACCAGTGTCTTCCTGAGGCTATATTCAGTAGTTCCTTTCTTATCCTGACCTCAGCTTTTGAGCTTGATGACAACCCCTTATTAAAGCCCTGCCTTTTACTGGATTTCCATTTTTCTGAGTGTTCTTACCAACTCTGTGGGGAGATTTTCCTCCTTCTCTCAGTCATTCCTATTGTTACAGTTTTTCTAATGTTAATCTAATGATTGCTATAAGTTCAATAATTACCTCTCTGCAGGTGAGGCTGGGCTTCAAGTCTGAATTCTGAGGCCCATTTTCTAATTCCCTGATGCTTGTCTCCACCTGATTTGCAACAGAGCCATGAGCCTGATGATACCATTTCCCCTTCAAATGCACTCTTGAATTCTGACTGCTGTTATTGACCAGACCTTCCTGCCAGTTCTCAGGTCTCTTTTGCTATTCATATTCACTCAGTTTCTATTGATCTACCTCTACCACAAGTCTTGAGACAATCTTCTCTTTTTATTCCCACTACAACCGCCCTAGTTCAGACTTCACTTGTCTGTAGCTTAGATTATTCAATAGTTGCTTATTAAGTTTCTCTCCTTCAATGCCTTCAAACTTCAATTTCACCTACACGTACTAGACGAACCCCCTAAAGCAAACCTCAGTGTGTGCTGTAATTTGATGTTAAAATTGAAGCTTCAGCTAGACCTTAAGTAGATTTTCAAAGGAAATACTGGAGAATCAGCTTCACAACTCTGAAATTCTCCACCCCTAAGGGAGGTTCTAATGAACTGAGAGATTGAAGTTGGGAGATGATTTTGCAGATGATATTGGAGAGATCTGTGCTGTGGGTCCCACCTTCTTGCAATGGGTGGGGTGGGGAGATCCTCAAGACTAAAGAGCATTGCTTCAATGGGACCACTCAGAGCCCTCACTGCACGTTCCCTGCAGTTGGGGGACACATCAGAATGGTGCCTAAAGTGGAAGCAGTCTGTTACAACAGAACAGAGGGCTGCATCTGGAAGCCCTGTCCCTGCAAGGAGTGTGCATATGGCAAGGTTCAAAAGGGGATTCTGCCCAAGGGAGCAGATGTGAATGCCAGGGGGCTGACTGGGGAGTAGGAGCTTGCAGAAGGTGAAGTCCAGCTCCTGTCAAAGACGTTGCGGGCAGAGGGCCCATGGGAGGCTGTGGAGAAAGTGCTGTGACAAGAAATCAAGTTAAGTCGTTGCTAGGTCCAGAAATGGCTGAGCCATCTCATCAGTACTGGACAAAGATAGAATCTTCCAGCCATCAGGCTTTTCTTCCCACCTCTGCCCCCTTCAGCTTTGGCAGGAGCAGACATACCAGCTAGTATGTGGTGACCAAGGTCTATGGCGTAGGGAGAAACGTCAGTTGCCTGCTGACTGCAGGAACCTGGCAGTCCATCTGTAGCTGAAGAGGAGGGCAAGGCATTACATCTGGATAAAGATTGAAGGACTGATCAGTGCATTAATCTGGACACTTTTAATCACTGAATTAAGATTATGTATGAACAAAGCAGCCATTTCTATTACCTAAGAGTGACCAAAAATGTTATAACGCTCATCAGAGTTTTCTCTCTAGACCAGAAAGACAGCCCTGCTGAGTGAATTTAAAGAGACAGTGAGAGACCTGCACAGCTCCCCTCCCCCCGAGGAAAAGAAAAGGCCACTTTATGATGACGCACCGTGAGTCCTGCTCACGCGGGGAGCCTGCTGAGACCACCTGTGTTCTCAGCGCCCACTGAAAGGGAGCAGAGCACCCGCTTTCTTCAGCCTTATCATTCACTTAGTTCATACTTTGCTTGCTGTGGGCACTGAAGGGGCGAAGGTTTGAACGCCGCGTTTGCTATTCACACATCGTGAATGTTGGGATAGATCACAGACTCTCCTGAGGCTTTGTTTACTTACCAGCAAAGCTGACTATACTGTGTGCTCTATAGGTTATTATGAGGATTAAATGAGAAAACACCTGACATATATATTAGTTATTTGTTGCTGTATAACATGTCAGCTCAAAATTTAGCAGCTTAAAACAATGCACATTTATTACCTCATGGTTTCTGTGAGTCAGAAATCCAGTCGCAGCTTGGCTGGGTGCTCAGGGTCTCTTGTGAAACTGAGTGTCAAGGTATCAGTTGGGGTTGGAATCCTCTCGAGGCAGGGCTGGGTGAGGATGGCCTTCCAAGCTCCCCCCTGTGGCTCCGGTCCTCGCTGGATGTGGGCTGGAGCCCTCAGTTCCCGCTCAGGAGGAAGTTCCTTAGGACAGTGCAGGGTGTCCGCTGGCTGCTTACAGAGAGTTCCAAGCAGAGAGTGAGCAAGATGGAAGCCACAGGGTTCTTGTAACCTGAAATTGGAAGAGACACCTTGTCACATTTATAGTATTTCATTCATTAGAAGTGTCATATTTGCCACCAACAAGCAAAAGGAGGGGATTGCACAGGGCATGAATAACCAGGACGTGGGGATCATCGTGGGCTGTGATAGAGGCTGCCTGTCACTCACCGGGTCTAGAATAAATGCTATTTTCTCCTTTACACACCCTGTGCCAGTACCCAGGCTCCTATATAACCTTCTCTGGTCCTTTCATTTGGAGGTACTCTCCACTTCCTCTGGATGCATGCGGCATGTTGCTATCCTACTTATCTTTTTCTCATCACTTTCTTCTTTATTTTTGACTTACTCAGTGGATAATGGCACTTGGCTATGTACAGGGATACAGAGATGTTGAGGCATTTTTCCTGTCTCAAAGGACTACTGTGCATCACCCAACTCCAAGGGAACCGGCCACACTGTGTGCAGTGTGCATTTAGTTAGATGATAAAGGTGGTCCTTTCCCAGGGAGCTCAGTGTCCAGCAAGAAGGGCAGTTTTGAAAACTAACAGTCATAACAGCACAGCCCAAAAATTAGAAACCCAGCACTACCTGGTGAAGCTGAGAACAACTTCATGGAAGACAGGATGTGTGAGCTGGTGGGATAAAGTGAGAGGCCATGTTCAGTCAGAAAAGGAAGCAAAGAATGTTCTAGATCTCACAGAGTGACCAGTCTCTGCCATGTCCATTCCCCCTCTTCTCTCCCTGATTACCACAGTGGTTGGCAAATGGGAGCCATGGGCCAAAGCTGACTCCATGCACTTGATACTTGTATGTAAATAAACTTTTATTGGAACACAGATGCACCCATTCACTTCTGTATCTTCTATAGCTCATTTCCTGCTATGACAGCAGAGTTGAGGAAATGTGACAGATTCTTTGGGGCTCACAAAGTGTGAAATATTTGCTCTCTGGCCCTTAATGGAAGTTTACTGACGCCTGCTCTCTGATACAACCCACAGTACAGAAGTAGTTGCATAGGTGTCAGTGAAACCGAGTGGCTGAACAATCCCCAGTAGGTTGTCATTCCTCAGCACGTGACTGTACACGAATCAGCCTGCATTCCGTCGGTGGCTCAGGAAATTCTTCATCAGTGATTCTTGACAAATGTTTTAACTGGCACATAGCTGTCCACAGCAATGACAGAGCCTTTCGAAGCAAGAAGTAAATGGCACCTGTGCTGTTCTCTAGATCTGAGACAAAATGTTGTAGTTTTGCTAGTTCAGAATATGTTATTTAAATGTTTTTATTGAAGTTTCTTAATTTCAAAAAATAGGCCAAGCAAATTAAGGAAGGTGCATGACAGCCATGATAGCAGAGCTCTCGCAAAGAACGGATGAGACCAATAATATCATTAAAGACATACCCAGGAGAGTTTTACAAAATTGGCTTTCCATTTAGGCTGAGAGATATCTTTTATGTAATTTATAATTATACAAGAACCTTAAACCACCAAACACAAACTCAGCATCAAGTGACTGAAGTGGCTTTGACAACTGTGTGTGTTATTATTCATAAACACAAGATAGTAATGCAGACATATCAACTTAAATGAAATACAAGAAATTTTGGATATTAACATTAATGAGATAATAGAAATCTTTGAAGCATTTCTTTTTAAAACCCTGATGTCTAGTAAATATGCTGTGCTGTCTTAAATATTTGTGTTGTATCAAAACCAACTGGTGGTTAAAATTCCAGCTTTTCATACCGTTTCTTAAAATGAAATATAAGTGTAAAAAATGCGGTAGAGTCTTTCAGGAAAGTCACATTTCTGTATCTTTTATTGACTTGACTTACACTTTCTGTGCCTTCCATTTTAACTTGTAGTGTTTGATGACCAGAGATGACAGATCTGTTAGTGCTCCCCCTGGTTGAGCTCTCAAAGTGTCATGAAGTTCTAGAAAAACGATTGTTCAGTGATGTTTCTGAGGAATTTTTGGCCACGAAGGCATGTTCACTTTCTTGAGTTCTACGAAGTATCACTGGAATGGTAATACCTCAGAAATTAGCCCTTGGAAAGCCCTCTGTCACCTCAATCGTGGGTATCCACTGGAGAGAAGAATGCCCGTGTTTGAGGGCTGTGGGGGAGGTGAATGAAACTCCCGAGTTTGAACCAATAGAGAAAGATTAGAATAAGTTGGAGAGTAAGAACTCTTTTTACCAGTTTTAATATTGATATTTTAAAAATTAAACTTTCTGTTTTAGAACAGCTTTGGTTTTTTACAGAAAAATTTGGAGAGTATGGAGAGCTCTCGCAGATCCCGTACCTAGTTTCTCCCGGCTGTAACATCTTACATTAGAATGCCACATTTGGTACAGTGAATGAACTGATATTGATCCATCGCTATTAACATAGCATCCCTACTTTCTTCATATTTCCTTAGTTTCTTCCCTCATAACCCTTCCAGTATCCCATCCAAGATATGTTACATTTTGTTATGTTTCTTTAGGGTTCTTTTGGCTGTGGCAGTTTCTCAAACTTGGCTTGTTCTTGATGACCTTGACAGTTTTGAGAAGTGCTGGCCAGGTATTTTGTAGAATGTTCCATTATTATGTCTGATTTTTTATTTAAATTCTTAGAGTGGGGTTATGTATTTTTTTTTCAAGAAGACCATAGAAGTGCCATTTTCATCCGCATCGCATATCCAGAGTTCATATACCAAGAGTATGTCACTTATCACTTATCACTGCTGATGGTTACTTTGATTATCTGGCTGAGGTAGTATTTTTAGTTTATTCACTGTAAATTTACTTTTTCCCCATCTCTGTAGTGTTCTCTTCAGAAGAAATTTGTGATGTGAAGGCCAAACTTAAGAAGTGGGGCATTGTGTGACACTTTCTTGATGGTATGGTATATCCATAAATTATTTAAAATTTTTCCAGTTGGGAGATTTATCTATTCTCTCCATTTTATTTATTTATCCAGTCATTTATTTAAGTCAATATGTATGCAGGAATTTTTTTTTTATTTTGGGGATTATAAACTAGTATTATTTTTAATATTTATTTATTTTTATTGAGCTATAATTGATGTAACATTGTGTAGCTTTAATATGTACAGTGTGTTGATTAGGCATATTTATGTATTATAATGATTACCACCTCTATTATATCACATAATTATCATTTCTTTTTGTGATGAGAACAGTTAAGATCTAGTCTCTTGGCAACTTTGGAATCTGTGATACAGTATTGTTGTCTGTAGTTACTATGTTGTATATTAGATCTCCAGGACCTATTTATCTATTGGTCGCAAGTTTGCACCCTTGAAACCCAGCTCCCCAGTTCTTCTTCTCCACAGTCTCTGGTAACCACAATTCTGTTCTCTGCTTTTATGAGTTCAAAATCTTGAATATCTTGTTTTCATTTTCTTTGTGTATATATATATATATGTATCCTGGAGTGGGATTGCTGGATCATGTGGTAGTTCAATTTTTAATTTTTGAGGGACCTTTATACTGTTTTCCATTCATAGTGTCTGTACCAATCTGCATCTCCACCAGCAATGCACAAAGATTCCCTTTTTTCCATGTACCACTAATGCTTGTTACTTTGTCTTCTTGATAATAACCATTCTAACAGGTGTGACATGCTATCTCATTGTGTTTTTGATTTGTGTTTCCCGAGGAATTCATGATGGTGAGCATCTTTTTATGTACCTGTTAGTGGTTTGGATGTCTTTTTCTGAAAATATCTATTTAATCCCGCTGCCCATGTTTTAATTGCACTGTTTTTGTTTTTGTTACTGAGTTGTATGTGTTCTTTATATATTCTGGATATTAACCTCTTATCTGAGATATGGTTGGCAAATATTTTCTCCCATTCTGTATGTTGCCTTTTCATTTTTTTTGGTTGTGTCTTTTGCTATGCAGAAGATATTTCTGTGTTGTTTCTCAAATTACTCAAGTGTTGGCAATTGGGACTTTTTATGTTGGCTTCTACGCTCCTTTGACATACCCCGTCATTTTGTGTATATGGTGTATTTTTCAAATTATTGAAGCAAAGCTGTTATATAATATTATATTGGTTTCAGATGTACAACACAGTAACTTGATAATTATATACATTACCAGATGCTTGTCACAGTAAATGTAGTGATCCCATTAGTATACCAAGATATTACAATACTATAGGTTATATTCTTTGTGTTGTACATGGTGTTTGTTTGTTTCTTCTTTTTTGAAAGCACTGCCCTACTTCCCAGTACAAGATGCTTCAGGCTCATTGTGTAAATTTCTACTCTAGTACTTGAATCAACTATTTTTCTCAGGAACCATAGTTCCTTTTTTTGGAAAATGGTATTAGAAACCAGGATGTGGGCATTTAGTGTGCTCATTGTTGTCGGGGTGTTATTGCTTCCAGGCCCTCTCAGATGAACAGAACAAGGAAATATATGTGTGTATACTAACCGCTGTATATGTGCATCTCTATGAATACTTCTATAGGTAACAATCTGTGTCTAAATTAAGACAAATATGAGTTTTAACTGATTTCTCTGACTCTAATTCATTACAACATGAATCATTCTAGCTTCTTCCTCCTTTGGCCAGTAAGGCCCTTTTATATACTTGTAATACAGTTAGATTGTTTTTTCATACTTTGCATTCCAACCTGGGATCCCCAGTCTCCTAAATTATGTTTTAAAAATTTGCATACCAATTTTGTGCTCCTTGTGCTGTTAAGGCCTATAGGTTTTGATAAGCACAAGTGTCATGGATATGTCATTTAAGTATTGTACACACTTGTTTTAACACCTAAAATAACCCCAGTGCTTCACCCATTCAACTCTCCCACCATCCCTTCAAATCCCTGGAAACCATAAATCTTTGTACCATCTGTATAAGTTGCCTTTTCCAGAATGTCATATACTTGGAATCCTATGGCAGT
This sequence comes from Manis javanica, assembly GCF_040802235.1. Taxonomy (NCBI): domain Eukaryota; kingdom Metazoa; phylum Chordata; class Mammalia; order Pholidota; family Manidae; genus Manis; species Manis javanica. Next base: position 140,585,018 of record NC_133156.1, read on the forward strand.
ATGTGGACTTTTCAGACGAAACTATTTCACTTAGCAGTATGCATTTAAGATTCATCCATGTCTTTTCATGGTTTTGTAGATCACTTCTTCTTATCACTGAATGATATTCCATTGTAGAAACAATACTGTGTTGTACAAATATACCAGGATTTGTTTATCCATTTACCTATTAAAGGACATTTTGTTTGATTCCAGTTTTGGTGATTATGAATAAAGCTGGTATCAACATTCATGTTAGGTTTTTGTGTGGACACCATTTTCAAATCTTTTCAGTAAATCCCTAGGAGTGTAACTGCTAGATCATATGGTAAGACTAAACTTACCTTTGTAAGAAGCTAACACCAAATGACCCTCCCTCTCTGAGGAATAAAACAAAACACAAAAAAACCTAAAATTCTTCCCTATTTACAGTTTCTTACAATGTCAGCCATGGGAAAAAAATACAATCCAGTGAGTGTCTTTTGCAGGTGATTGGAATGGACAGGAACTCAATTGCCTCCTCTACAAATACTAAATGTTTTCAAAGTGAGAAAAGAAGGTCATATTATTGGCAAGCAGTTAGCAGCCAAATGACTTAAGGAGATGGATTTATACCTGAAACTGTGTGATTTGGCTGTAAATGACTGCTATCTGTCTGTGTTACATAATTTATATGACAGCTTATTCAGGCAAATTCTGTTTTTTTATTTAACATGTTATTCTATTGAAACAAAGTGGAAGTTTTAAAGGGGCAGCACATATAAGTCGGTATCCCAGTTGATAAAATAATGTTTTATTGCCAAGAAACTGAATCCAGAGCACCACGCATACCACACACACACACACACACACACACACACACACACACACACACACACATTATTAGACAGCTGTATACTTGGCTCATTTGATGAGTGTAGCAAATGAGAACTAGGCTACTGCATCAACTATTTCCTATGGAAGCAGACAGTAGGCAACATAGAGAAATAGCTGATAAACATATATCAAGGTTCTACAGTCTCAGACAAAAAACAAGAGTTCCAGGTGTTTTCATGCTGTGGCAATGGGTCATTCCAAACAGATTAATCAGAAAAATGCAAACCTCCACAACTGTACTCTTTCTTCTTTGGTGGACTCCAGAGCCTGGCTTGGTGATAGCGTGGCATTTGAAAAATCCTCAATGGGACACACTGAGCCTTTCACTGGTAATGAGACATTGTTCCCACTGCAGTATCACGATGGCCACCTGCACAGCTTTCTTGTACATTTTTGGCAGATCCCCTCTTTAGCAAACTCCTGGGGCAGCAATCTCTTCCTTACTCAAACCATCTGGATTAATCCTCCTGTTATTTGACCATCAGCTCACTGGGCTTCAAGTGTTCTCCTGTGAATTAGGAACATCTTCTACATTATGAGAGAGATTGCTTCAGAGCTTCCAGTGAAAGGGAGGGCACAGGGGTGGTGACTGTGTGATTCAGCCGTAGGCCTTGCACGGATGCTGGCTGGGCTCCCACTGCATCTCCTGATGTGCCTCAAGAGTTGAGAAGTGACTGTCACAGAGTAAGACAGACAGACCTCAACGGCTGGCTGAAGAGTGGACATTCGGGTTCACTGTGGCTAGAGTATGGAAGGAAGTTGAGGCACGCTCTTGTCAATGTTTGTCTTCATGAGTGGCTGTGTACTTTTCACAGTTTCTTGAGTCAATTTTCCTAGAACCTCTTTCCTAGGAAGTACTTGGAACTTTGTTGTAACAGATGAAACCAAGAAATCACATTAAACTTTGTTTAAAGGTATAATGTTTCTGATTCTTTTTTTTTTTAATGTTTCTGATTCTTAGCTAAGAGCCATGGCACATCATTACATAAAATAATAAAATTTTGAGATCAAACTGGTTTGCCTGAAATTTAGGAAATACAGTGAACTTTGGCCAAATTCCATTCAATGCTAAAATAAATCCATTGTGAGTCACTATGCAATACATGGAGATTAGCTTGGGATTCAGGGACTCAAAACTATTGAAAGCTTTTAGGTTGATGGTGACAGAACTATTAAACTGTAATACATTTATTAACTGTCTTGACTGTGCCAGACCCAGAGTTGGGAATATCATTCAGAAATGAATATATCAAAGTTGTTTTTCAGGGAAAACTCATAGAGTTGCATGAGGGACTGAGTGGCTGCTGGGTGCATTCGAGGAGAATACAGGGAAACAAGCTGGTACAGAGAAGGGACCCACAATAGACTTAAGGCCAGAACACATCTCTAGGTCAGTTCATGCTGTGGCTGGTTCTTGAGGACTTTGTGGGTGTGGTAAGCAAAATAATGGCCCCTCAAACATGCCTGCTTTCCAGTCCCCATGAATATGTTAGCTGTATGGCAAAATGGACCTTGTAGATGATTTAATTAAGGGTATTGAGATGGAGAGATTATCCTGATCATCTGGGTGGGTCCATTATAATCACAACAGTCGGAGTAAGTGAAATAGTGCAGGAGAGTCCATACAGGGAGCTGGACTGATGGAAACAGAGGTCAGCGGGGTGCTCTTGGCTTTGAAGGTGAAATGAGGTCATGAGCCAAGGAATGTGGGCAGCTTCTAGAAGCAGGAAAGGGCAAGAAACAGATTCTCCCAGAGAGCCTCCAGAAAGAACACAGCTGTGCTGACCCCTTGATTTTAGCCCCAGAGGCATCTTTGGAACTTCTGATCTCCAGAACTTTAAGATAATAGATGGTGTTGTTTTAAGCCACTCAGTTTGTAGCAATTTCTTATAGGAGCAATAATAAGAAATGAATACAGTGGGAACTAGATTGTCTTAATAGGTGGTAGGAAATGATGGTAAGGAAGGAGGTATTAAAGAAAGATATTCCAGCAGAAAAAGCAGAAACTGGAATGGACAAGGCCTATGAGAGTAAGTACTGTTCAGAGAACTCAAGATCTGCCAGGGTGTCTGCACCAAAGCGTGAATGTAGGAACACATTCAACCGTGGCGCTGTAGGCCGGATGAGGCCACAGCCTGAAGGGAAGAGCAGAGGTACTGGCCTTGTCTAGGAGGCAGTGGGGACCAGTAAGGTGAGATAGCAGAATCATGTGTATTTTAGATGAATCACTCTAGTGGCTTAATGACGCTGTGGGTGCATGGCAGCAAGAACCAGCTAGGACGGCCTGTGTTAGCTAGGTGTGAGGGAGCAGCCGGGGAGCGCAGGGAGAGAGTGGCTTGCAATAATAGTGCAGAAGCAGAAGTGGCAGGGCTGTGGGACATTTGGTGCCATGGGTAGGAGGTGCAGATGTCTCATATGGTGTCAGGTTCGGGCATTGGTGGAGTGAGTGCCTTTAACTAAAGTATTCAAACGGTATTTGTTAATTCCTACCATCCACTTGCTTTATTCTAGCAGCAGCTCTGATTTTCACGGAGGTTCTGCCCTTCCTTTCCCCACCCCCAGTTCCCGCGGAGGTTCCCCTGAGCCTTAGGAAGAAGAGTGAGTGAGAGCCAGGGCCGAATAGAGAGGCCCGATGCATCTCTCTGGCCCACACGGCTGGTTCAGCATTGAGCGTGTGACCTAAGCCCATGCAATGTTTGCCTTTCTGGACTTTGGTGGCAACGCAGGGAGGAAGATGAAACAGCAGCTGTGTGGTTCTGCTCACTCTCTTCTGCCTGGTTAAGACCTGGAAGCGTGTAGTTTGGAGAGATGGTGGCAGCCATTTGCGACCACAGATGTCTATTAATCTGAAGGTGAAATTAAAAGTATAAAATAAAAATAAATTAGTGGAACAGAGGTAGAGTAGGACCCATCAGACTTTGTATTTGTACTAGAGCTCCTGGGTCAAGCCAGTTCTATCCTGAACCAATAGATTATTTTTATTTTTATTTATACAAGTTTGACTTTGTTGTTTTCTTACTTCAACCAAAATCATCTTAGAAGAATACAGAAGAAAGAGCTGGTTTTGATGTTTAAGTTTAAAGATGTTCAGGTGGAGTTAGGCAGCAATGAAATGGAAAATGGATTTTTAATGATCAGAAAGCTGTGTAAATAGAAGATGTTTATTTGGGACTTGTCAGTTTATAGATGGGATAAAGCCAGGCATGTTGATTATATTAACCAGAGGGTATATGATTGAGACTAGAAGAACTTTAAGGTTAGAAGTTGAAGCCCACTAAAGTTTCATAGGCAGGCACAGTAAAACAGGTAAAAACAGTGAAAAATCATTGCCAGAGGAAGAACCTAAGTTTGCAGATTTTGAAAACTGTGGAGGGAAAAATCAATTGAAAAGACTTTAAAGGAATTTATCCAAATAAGAATTAGTGCTGTGTGTCTTTGGGTTTGTGGAATATGAACAGTTTCCTTGTCTTTTTATTGCTCACATTTCCCTAATTTTCTATGAATATTGCTTCTGAAATTAAGGAATATATTTTATTTCAAAGTAAGTTTTAAAATATATTTCCATGGACTTTTCTTCCTTAGAGAAGAATAACTGATCAAGACTTTCTAAAGTCACTGGGATCAGGGGTACAAATATAAAATCTGGAAATGGGACACATTCTGAAAAACTTTTAGTCTCCAGAGTCCAGAGAAACAATGAGTGAAATAAAAGGAAAGTTTCTCTCTTTGAGAATTTTAGTGTTCAAATAGACTAATACTCAGTCTACTGCTTTGGTGTGAGGGCTGTGTTTTCATGTCTTTTTTAAAAAATATCAGACTTAAGAAAAATCGGTGAAACATTATTCATAATTCTGATCGATAAATAAGCTAGGCTAACCGAGTGGGTTTTTCAGGCAGTTCAAATAGTCACTGTTTGGTGAAAAATGCTTTATTCTCCAGGGAACACATAAGCTTTTCTATAGAGCTTCAGTTTGAAAAACACTGATCTTGCATTTCAAATGACTATTATTTTTTTCTAATTCCATTGTACTTTATAAGTACGTAAAGTACTGTGTTTGAAAAAGGGAGTTCTACACAAATAAACTGCAATAGAGAATAAAATGGCCATGATAAAGAAGAATCAAAAGAAAGCTTTGCTTAGGAATTTTCAGAATGAACTGTCTTCTTAAAATGAATGAAATTGATTCAAATTTATCTCAGGAGATCAACTCCTCCATCCCTGTGCCTCCAGACAGGTGTATTTGCCATTATTTTTGACACCTTTAGACAAAATGACTATGCTCCTTTTTTTAAGACATGGACAGAATTCAGCATGGCTTGACCTCCTGGAGCCCCCAGGCTGCTCAGTAATGAGTCCTTACAGCATTGCAGTGACCTGCTTCTCTGGGGCAGAAATCGGGATGAAGTTTCTAATGTCTTTCCCATAGTAGAGGATTCATGATGAACTTTGTAGGCTCTTTCCTTTAGGTGGGCTTTGACCCATTCTCGTAGAATTTAAGTAGTCAACTGATCTCCCAGTGGACTTTCATCTACAGATATCTGGGCCTTGAGATGGCCAATATTGGCTGTATCATAGCAGGCTCAGAGTGAACTGACAAAGCGACTGGTATTTGGCTTCTGGGACAGGGTCTGTGTGCTCACTGGGTTGCAAACCCAGGAGCTGTCAGTGGCTAGCAAGGCTGGCACTGGGGAAGGCAGTGGTCCTGACCTTAACACCGCCTGGGGCTGTCTGTAGTCCCTCATGGGCAGTTAGTTGCTGCACCTCACCAATGACAGCCGTGAGAAAGACAAGCTCATTTACAAATCAGGGATTTTTTTTTCTTTGGATAAATTCTTAGGAGTGGAATTGACTCTAGGAGTGGATCAAATGGTATTTCTATTTTTAGTGTTTTGAGGACTCTCCATACCACATTTCACAGTGGCTACACCAATTGACATTCCCACCAATGGTGTAGGAGAGTTCCCATTTCTCTGCAACCTTGGCAGCATTTGTTGTTTCTTATCTTTTGGATAGTGGCCATCCTAACTGGTGTGAGGTGATATCTCATTGTGATTTTAATTCACATTTACCTGATGATTAGTGATGTTGAGCCTCTTTTTATGTGCTTGTCGGCCATTTGTATTTCTTCTTTGGAGAAGTGTCTGTTCAGGTCCTCTGCCCATTTTCTAATTGGGTTATAATCTCTGATTTGAAAAGACATATGCACTCCTACATTTATCACTGCTCTATCTGCAATAGCCAAGATATGGAAGCAACCCTAGTGTCCATCAATAGTGAATGGATAAAGAAGATGTGGTACATATACACAATGAGTATTATTCAGTCATAAAAATAAAAGAAATCCTGCCATTTGCAACAACATGAATGGGTCTAGAGAGCATTATGCTCAGTGAAATAAGCCAGGCAGAGAAAGACAAATACCATATGATTTCACTTATTTGTGGAATATGAAAACAAAGCAAAACGGAAGGAACCAAACACCATTCGGCTCATAGACACTGAGAAGAGACTAATGGTTACTAAGGGGGAGGGAAGGGGCTGGAGACATGGGGGGAAAAGGAAGGGGATAAAGGGGCACAGGAATTCACAATCACAATATAAGCTGATCATGGGGACTGTTGAATCACTTTGATGTACATTTGCAACCAACATAAGATTGCATATTAATGATACTTTAATAAATAAAGAATAAGCTCATTTACACCTTAGTGAAAGGTGTGGGTTTGCTGTTTCTGATGGAAAGGATCCTTGACCAGGAAAGACTCTACCAGAAGGTGTGGCCAAGATGTCCTTGGATCCTGCAGAGCTCACCCATGATACTATGGGTGTCTCAGAAGAGAAGCTGGAGTCCCTGGGATAATGTCCTCATCCATATGTGCAAAGCCAAATACATTATCTGTTTTGAAACCCTAAGAATTCTTAGTAGCATGGCAGCCTGACCTGGACTTGAAGAAGGAGAAAGGCCCCATTTTGACATTAAGGATGAGTTTTGATGGCCTGTTCGTAAGAACACGTTCTTGCGAAGGCAGGGTCACCGTCTCTCAGGTGCTAAATCTTCTCCTGAAAAATAGGCTGCCTGTAGCCTCTGACTCACCCAAAGTTGAATCAAGCAGACAATTAACCTGGAAATGAAATGACAATGAAAACCCTTTGTAACTCAGTGGGGGGAAAACATATTCCCAGCCTGCGCAAATAACCTTTGAAGCCAAAATCAGTCAAAGGGGAAAATAAAGTGGGAGAAATCCATTTATTGTTTACAAGAAGTTGTCTACTCCTGCTTGCCCAGGTCTCTCCCAGTCCTGGCTGGGAAGAATACCCCCCAAAATGTCTCTGGTCCCTGCATGAGCTCCCCCTTGTAATCACCTATTGATATGGAGATGGACTAAGGCCAGATGAGAGATTCTGGAAGTATTACAATGGTACCCACACCCTATAACAAGCCAACTAGTCAACCCCTTAATTTTAATCAGTTAACTAATTTTAACCTATTTGCTATGAACAATAACACAAATGCTTAGAATTTAATTGGAATACCAGTATTTTGAAATGTATTTCTTAATTCTACATATTCATAATTTTCCTGTACTACTTTCTCTCCTCCAGCTTTCCTAATCCATCAGAAATAATGTTTGTAATCTTGTCAGTTCTCATAACAGAAGACTGGTTATTTCAATATCTAAGGCTACAGGATCCAGAAAAGGAGTCATGTGTGGGGCACATAATAAACAATCCCTTATTGATAACTTTTTTTGTGCTTAATTTAAACCTCATCATAATAAATAGAGTGCTCCTGTTTTTGATGGCTCTGTTCAGGGGATTTAGATTCTGAGTAACAGAACCAAACCGACAGTGGCTCAACACTGATAAGTATATATGATAGTTTAGAAGTACAGTTTTCAATGGCTGGTTAGCTCAGGATTTCAGCAGATTTTTGATTTAGGTTATTTATAATTTTCCAAACTGTCACACTGTCTCACTCATTTAGGCTGTTTCCCCACAAGAGAAGGTCCAGACGTCATATGAAATCGACGAAGTTCAGAAGCAGAAATGGAGGGAAATCTGCTAGTATGTCTCAGTATTTTTTTTCTTTTTATCACAGAACATCTTTCCAGGGCCCTCAGCAGATTTGCCCACCTGGCTTAATGCTCAGAATGGTATCACAGGCCAACTAAACAAATCACTCACGGGGAGTGAGTGAAATGGATGGCTTGGTTCTCAGACTGGAGCCCCCGGGCCATTTGCATCAGTGTAGCTGGGAACTTGTGAGCAGGACATATTCTCCGGCCGTCCCCGACCTCCTGCGTCAGAAACTCCTGGGCGCAGGCCCAGTAGACTGTGTTTAACAAACCTTCCAGGTGACGCTGATGAGAGAGAAAGATAAGAGAACCACTGGTTAAGACTGATGGCAATTCACCCTCAGGGGTTCGGGAGAATTAACGCTTTCCCAGAAATGGAAAGTCACAGCACAGGGTTGGTTTACACAGAAGTGGGCAGTGATGGATGGGTAAGCAACCCAGGTCAGAGGCTCCCCATTTAATTTTCCATCTGCGTGCAACATAGCAGTGCCTGCTTACAAGTAGGCTTATAGAGGGTTTCCAGCATGTCATGTGGCTGTTCCTTTCCGGCCTGATGGTTAGAGACATTTAAGGATTGAACCATTATTAAATGGTGGCCGAACACTCATCAAAATGACACTTGCTTATTTGGGAACTCTATTTAACTTTGTGAAACCTTTAGGTATTGTCAAACCTTATCAGTTTTGCTTAAAATAAGTTTCATAATAAAAGTGCTCATTTTGTAACAGAAACGATTAGCTGAAGGTTAAACACTTGAATGACGTATTTGTTGCTGTTTGATAGTTAACTAAAGAGAACTGAAACAGTGTGTCACTGGCATTTAGTTTTCAGAGAGCTTAATGAAGAATAATTTATGTGATTATAATTAGCTCTCTGTGGGATGGACACTTGCATATCTCCTGGGGAGACAGGGTTCTTTTGTACATGTGAAAATGATTCCATCGATTTGGAAGCTTTTATTGGGCTGTTTCAGGTGGCAGGTAGAGCAATGGACCCAGACTTCTCACAGCCAGTGATGGGTGCTGTCGCAGAGCCGAGCATTGCTCACTGCATGCTTTATTGGAAGAATTCAGTGAATTAGAAGAAATCGTTTGGAATCCTGTGATGTTGCTACAGCAACACTCATCATTGTGAAAAATGCCACTGTCACAAAACAAGTGAGACACTAGCCGGGCTCCTGGCTGTAGGAAGTGTGTCCCAAATGCGGAATTTAGAGTAGAGCAGAGAGCGAGGTGACCCTCCTCTGTTGATTAAACGTTCCCTCCCCTCTCTCCATGACCTTTCCATTGTACCACTTCCTGTGTTGGCTGTCTAGAGCTGCATGTCAAATATCATAAACCAAAGGGCTTCAAACAACAGACTGCATAGTTTCCAGGGGTCAGGAGGTCAGAAACAGATTAACAGGGTCCTCAGCTCAGGGTCTCCCAGGTTGGTGTCAGTGGGGGTTCAGTCTGATGTCCTGAGGCTCTTACGTTGTTGGTAGAATCCATTTCCTTGCAGGTGTAGGATGAGGCCTCCCCTTCTTGCTGGCTGTGAGCTGAGATTCCTTCTCAGCTCCTAGAGTCCTGCTGCATGACCCTCTCTAGCGGGTCCTTCAAGGCCAGTACGGGAATTTCTCATGTGCTTCAAATATCTGACTCCAGGAAGCACTCGGTCCCTTCTAAGGGCTCACTTTATAAGGTCAGCACCCCCAGGATGATCTCTCTTTTGATGAACTCAAAGTCAACTGGTGAGGGACCTTTATTTCATCTGTAAAAATCCCTTCACCTTTGCCCTATAAAGCAACCTACTTCTGGAAGTGATATCCCATCATATTCTCGGGTGCCACCCACACTCAAGAAGGGCTTATACAAGGTGCATCCACCACTCCTGCCAACTTTGCCGGCCTTTTGGAATTTTGCCGACCTCTCTTCCCCTTCTCTCCCATCTCACCCTTTTCAATTCGTGTCTGGGGTATATGTGCATGTGATGGTATGTGTGAACATGCCTGCCTGTACCTCTGTAATAACAGTAACAACAAAACCCACATAAAAATACAACAGATTTTTCAAACACATCAAGAAGAAATGATTCATGATTTTTCTCTGACAATTTATGACTTATGAAAAAGCTGAGATAATTGCAACTCTGAAGGCTGTAGGTTCATTCAGACATGTCCTTAAAAAAATAACCTCTGTAATAGCAAATCAAAAGTATTGGATTTGACAGGCTACACTGACACAAACGAGGGAAGATGTATTAGGTTCAGGATTTTAGGCAGAGCATGCAATCTAAGCTAACTGCAGTTCATTGCTCCTGGCTGAAGTGTGTTCTCAGAGTCTGGCAGAGAAAGATCTCAGGACTTTTCCAGCCCCTGGTGTTCCAGTTTGGGCACCAACTCTAATGGGGGATTCAGCTGGTCCATAAAATAAGAGCATAATAATAGATGCTGTTTAAGGTCTTTTAAACACCAGCATAAGTGTTTGCCCCATTTCAGTATTGTGCATCCCAAACCAAAGTCAAAATGGCTTTTGAGAGGGATTCATGAGAAGAAGTAAAATCACTTGGCAATTCCTTTTCTTGTGTTAGTTAATAATTGCTGAGATACAAATAGCAGATAGACCTTGAATTCTGGAAAACTATGTACAGAAACTGCTGCCAATTTGTCCATGAAAAAAACTTAAAAATTCAGCTTGCCAGCTCAAAGAAGAAAGCTTTTATGATGGATTGTGCATATGCTTTTCTGAGTTAGCAACTTGTAACAAACATGTCCTGTAGGTGGTGAAACTCGTAACTCATAAATAGCAGGAAGTGTCTTCAGTTATTGTTCCCAAAGCTCCTTTTGGGGGTTTGTGGTTGGTTTTGGCCATTGAATAGCCCAATAGAGACAATGTGCTAGTTCTGTGACATAGTACTTGAACACAGGTGTTAGGATGCCATGTGTGCAATTCATTCCCTTTTTCCCTTTACTGATTCTCAAAAAGGTAAGAATGGTTAACACCTGGAACCTGTGAATGTAACCTTTTTTGGAAGTCGAATCTTTGCAGATAATCAAGTGTAAAATGAAGTTATTGCAGTGAGCCCTAATCCAATATGACTGTGTCCTTATAAAAAGAGGGAAGCTGGACACAGAGGCAGACACATGCAGAAGGAAAATGGTGTGAAAATACAGGAAGAACCACCATTACAAGCTAAGAAACATCCACGGCTACCAGGGGCTGGGGGAGTAGCTTGGGACACATTCTCCCTCCCAGGCCTGGGGAGGGACCAACCCTGCGGACACACTGACTTCAGACTTCTACCCTCCAGAACGTGAGGCAATAGATTCCTGTTGTTAAGACCATCCAGATAGTGACACGTTGTTGGCAGCCCCAGGAAATAATGCATGTGGGTTTTTAAATTTTGTTATTCTTTGAAGTGAAGTGATGCCCTACAATTATTAACTCATTAATCTTGAACAGTGCTTCATATTTCATTTTAATACTTTTGCAGATTTTTAAGTGGGTGTTCAATCTCCCTAGTTGTAAATGAATTTCTGTATGATCCAGAGAGCTCCTAAGTTTCTACTCCTAAGAACTTGGTTTCTGTTCCTTTTAAGATACCCCCTACCAGACTCTGAGATTTTTGCACAGAGAGGGTTTTCTCCTTCTCTGAGCATTTATTATTGTTAGGAGAATCATTTTCTTCTGTTTATCAGTGCAGAACCCGAAAGCAAGCAAAAGTGTGCTGGCAAGTTTTCTTTCATACACAATTATTTTGAAGATGTCTGGAGAGAGTATAAACATGTATTTTTTAGGTGAATCCATAGGGGATGGTATCTGGTAGTTTTCCATGGGGAGAAAGGCCTGAAAAATTGACCTCACCCAGCATGATTACCGTGCCTGAAGATATGACATTTTTATTGCAGGATTTTTTTAAAAGAGGAAAACTCTCAACCACACAGCATGAGCTCTATAATACCAGTCCTGCCAGAGGCACACAGAGTGGCTCTGGAAAGTAAATTTCTTACTCTTAGAATAATTGTAAGTCATTGGCTAAGGTGATCTTTGGAGAGCTCCTAATTGTGATTTTAATGCATGCGTCACACTCTAAAAAGTTGCATATACTCTATATTTATAAATGTGGACAAAAGGTGCTTAGTGAGGAGAAATTCCAACATGTTCACAATACTGACAATAGAGTGGAAAATTTTATTTTCTTCTATTTTCTACATTATCTGATACCTACTCTAGTCCATTTGGAAACAGTACATAATTAAAAGAATTTAAATACCCTGTACACATCATCACTATGTGTAATTTGAGTAATGTCTTCCCTTTTCAGCTTGACTGACCAGACATGTTTGGGATTAGATCAATCCACTTGCCAAACCCATCATGCCTTTGGGATGATCTGGCTTTGTAGGGGACAACTGACTTTCAGGCCTGGGGTAAACTGAGAGATGGACTGATAGGGCCATGCTTGCTTTTACTGCTTATCTCTGGGGTGCATTATCTGGGTTCAAATGGACATATGAAAAACAATTTAAAAACTGAATTCTATTTACCATAATGGTCTTGTGTTGCAAGAGAAATTTATGGTTAGCATAAATTTAAAATTCAGAAATACTCTTCTTGGGCATACAATCCCTCACCCTCAAAATAGCTTAAGAATTTATATTTTAACAATTTTCTCACAAATTAGTTATCTTGATTGGCGCTGCTGCGACAGATGGATGTAGTTATAGCAATCAAGACCAAGGACAAGGAAACAATCTTTAGTTGGTGGCGGTGTTGCAATTTTATTTTGTGTTTTTCTACGTGTTCATGCACATTTTATGTGTGTGTGTATGTGTGTGTTTAGTATTAAGCCCCAGGCAGAACTATCTTGGAATGACAATAATGAAAGGGAAATGAAAAATAAGAGAGTTATTAGGCATGAGCATCTCTTATTTCTTTTTCCAGTCTTTCTGCTCTGGTTTTCATTTCAAACCTACTGCAACTGCAAACACTATTATATGAAAAGGGAGGTTTGTGTTGTTTGTATATGTGTGTGTGTGCATTGAGTGTGTGGTGATCTGCTATATTAAATTAACATTTTCCCTAATATCCAAAAAGAAAGGGATCACAGCAATTAAACACTATTTTTATTTTGTTAAATTAACTGCAATCATTTTGAAGAATTACAGTTGAAACCAGATGGGAGAAGGAAACAGTGAAAAGTTAAGGACACAGGTGGTATTGAAACTATTCTTTCCCGAGCACCTACAGTTTGGAGGTGCTCTGTCTATTTTTATCTTATCTCATTTACTCTCACAACAATGCTCCAAGGTGGATTTTGTTGTCTCTACATCACTGGTAAGGAAATGGAGACTAGGCAATTCTGTTCACTTCTAAAATATCTTAGGGTAGAATCTAGATAGGGTAACACCAGTTGCTATAACAAATAAACCCTAAGATTCCAACCAGAAGTTGAATTTCATTGTGTAACAAATCAAAGTAGGTGCTTCGGGTCAGGCTTTCTCCTTGCTGTGATTCAGAGACCCAGAGTTACTTCATCTTGCAATCCAATAATCCCCTATAGCCTTGGACTCTTATGCATTTAACTGGCATGAAGAGAGGGTGGAGAAAACAAAAATGCACCTCAAATGTTTGAGAAGAGTCAGATATTGATATGGTGATTCTTCATTATGATGATGAAGTACTGTTAGTTAAATTCCCTTATACTTTAATATCAATGTGAAGTGAAAGAATAAAGGGAAGATAAATGATGAGCCAAGAACTGTTTCACAGGTGGAAGAAGACACAGTTAGGGATATCTTTGCCTAGGATACCTGGCTGTGATTTTTACTGGTTAGATATTTCTTTTGGGGTTTCTCATGGTGTTGGCAAAACTTTCCTTCTGTAAGGAGGAGTTCTAAAGACTGCCAGAAATACTCCCGAGAGTTTTCTTTTGCAGACAGAAAGGTATGCTTTGTTATCTCTCTCTAGAGAAGAGGGGTCTCTAGAGAAACTGGGTTTACCCAGTTTGCAGTTTAAGGAGGCGCAGGTAGGGGGTGACATCACGCTCATGGTAACCATTCCACCCACATGACTTTGAGAGTAAGTTGTCTTACATTCTGTGAAATCTGAGTATTTGGACTGAAGGTCATGTTCAGCACTTTGGTCTCACTCATGTTTTAACCTGGACTCCAGGGCACAGCAATCACACTGACGAGTTAGTAATAAAAGGGATATTATAAAGTCTTGCTCCACTTTATGATTTTATAGATAAATTAGCAGAAAGCCTCAAAACCTTTGGCACAGCTCTAGGTGGTAACCAGACTGGAATTAGAATTCAGGTCTCCTGTGTCTCTGCTGATTGTACATTTCACCAACTCATTTCCTTTTAAATTCACCCAATTCAACTAGAGTGTTTTGAGTGCCCTCTGGGTACCAGACAGTTTGCTAAATTATAGGGATGTGGTGCAGTGTAAGGTAGACAGTGCCCCACACCCCTTCCTGAAAAGTTAATTCTGGTCTGTAACAGCCAAGACTCAGTTATTTCAGATAAAGAACAGAATTGTGGTTGCCTATTGCTTGGATCCTTGCTGTAAATTTTCCATGTTTCCAATTGCCTTTGTGGAACTCAAGATGATTTTGTTTCTCCATTCAGACCATGCGGCGTCCCTGTCTGGCACATGCTAGAGATGCTATAGAAATACATCAATAGATTGAATCTACCACCAGCATCGCTTCTCTAGAGCTCAAGTTTCAAGTCACAAGTTTGATTTCTAACTGGTGTCCTGGACTCCAAAGAGAAATCACAGCAACTGAACTGCCTGAATGATGACCAGGGATGTCATGTGGTTGGGCAGTGGCAGTCTGCAGTGGAGATGGGTGTAGAGCAGCCCTCGTTTCCCAAAGGTGCCCATGCTTTCAAGTAAATAGCAGCCATGCCTGGAGGTTGGGGATAGTTCCTGTCAAATAAAAATTCTCTTTCTTTGGCCCAGTCTTCCAGTTAGATTCCACAGGGATTTCCCCCTTGGCCAGTTAGCAAGCATCTACTGCTTGTTTCAAGAGAAAAATGGAATTTTACTGATTTCTGATCTTAATGCAAATATGGTTGGGAATGGGAAATCAGTTTGTATGTTTCATATGTCCTGAGTTTTGGTCTTGGGACACCTTCATTCAAACATACATCCTACCACTTGTGGGTAGGTTCCCAGTTTGGTCCAACACCCTTTCTATCCCATAGAGAAGAACAAAAACAAACCATTATCCCCATACCATAACATGATGGAAATCTAGTGTTATACAACTGGGTTGAGTGGAGTAGGTTGGGAACCATTTTTATTTACCATCATTTGTATTGGTGAACCCATTTCAAAACAGAACTTTGATTTAACAGCTTTCCATATGAGAGTTATACAAAAAAATTATCAGTCAATAAAAGAAAAAAATATTTTGATGAAAATTTTTTGCTTTAGAAGGGAGTTAATAGGTTTTTAAGCTTGAACTTTAAAACATGGCTTCATTTTACAGTTAAGAAAATTGAGGCCCAGAGAGGTAAATTATTTGACCATGGTTACAAAATAAATGGAAGAAGACAAGGGCCTATATCATAGCATAAATCTAGTTCATTTTCTTTTAGTTTCATGGCCATGCAAGGGTTCTGGAAATGCAGAACTGGCAGAATGAGGGTTACAGAGGTGTTAGTTGTCAACTGAGACCAGGTCATTCTGAAAAGGAGTTCAAGTACAGCTGAGGCAATATCAACATGCAGATCTTATTTCAACAAATATTTATTGAACGTCTACTCATATTTTTTCTTTCTTTCAGCTACTAATGTTTTTTAATCCCCCTACAAATGTGCTGGTTGCTTTCTCATCTGTTGTCACACACTGACTTCTTTTGATATCAGTTGCTTAAAAACCCATTTAAAAACTGGTGTTTTCAGCTAATGCAAATCACTTAATTAGTTAAAGCAATCAAATGGATTATGTGAGTTCAAGACCCAGCTGGGCTTCTGGGAACTTCTGAACAGAATGTATTTGCTGTACTGTTAGTAAACATAGAACTTTTGGCACTCACCTTCATAATCACAGCAGTAGAAAATTAAGGGGGAATAATACTGATGAACAGTGTGTCAGTTTTAGAACATGCCGACATATTCTTTGATTCTCACCCCTCTGATAGATGGATACATGTTCCCTCCACTAGAATGTGGTCTTATGACTACTTTGACCATAAAAAAAGGAAAGATGCTATGTTACTTCTGAGGTTAGGTTGGAGAAGGTTTTGTGGACTTTGACTTGTTTGCTAGACCTCTTTCTCTTTGAGTCCTATACTCCCGCATGAGAAACCAATTATTCTGAGGTTGCCACTCTGTGAAAGAAGCCTAAGTCACATGGAATGGCCACTTGCAGACAGTCCCTGCTGTCCCCAACTTTCATGTCATTCCAGCCCAGACACAAGAGTCGCCTCCTGTCATTTGGGTTTCCCCAGCTGGGTCCCCAGACATCATGGAGCAGAGATGAGTCATTGCCACTATATACTGTTGGAATTTCTGACCCACAGAATTCTTGAGCATTGTAAATGTATTCATTTCTTACATGACTAAGTTTCCGATGACTTTAGGCAGCAGTAGAAGTAGGACTGGAAACTGAGGAGCTAGAAGCCAGTTGATTTGGATCGTTTTTATTTCTGGAGAAGAAAAAAAGAATAATTCATCCTTGTCAGTGTAAAGGCATCTAATAATAGTTTTCTTTCTCCAAAAAGTTAATTTTTTAGTTTTTCCTTATATCAGTAGAAAGTGTGTTAATCAGAAAAACAAACAGATTGCCAACAAATGTCAGCACAGAAAAGCTGACTTGCCATGGCAACTGAGACAGTCTTGTTTTTAAAGTTCACACTGGAAGCCAAACAATCTCACCCGCCAATCCTCATAATCTTGAATTGCTTATACACTGTTTCTTTGCTTTGAATCAATCTTTTGCTCCTTCTATAAATACATTGCTTCTGAATTTAATGTTGAGGTATGCTGATTCCTTGAATCTGAAAACCATAGCAAAAATTCTGTATTTTGTAGGCAGAAGCATTTTGAGTGATTTTATTGCTAAATAAATTTATATATTTCTTATAATGTTTTAATGTTTTCTTAATGGCTTATACTAGATTATCATTAACAAAATCTTGATTCAATTCAGCTACAAAACTACCTTTAAACATCTGAAGTGGTTGGGTACATTTTAAGTCCTGAAATAATAAATTAACATTTGATGTTGGATATCAACTATAAGCTAGATTGAAATGTAAAAATAAAATAACTACCTGGTTTCTTCTGACATATATATTTTAGAAAAGAGAAATGAGAATTTTAGTGATACAAACTTAAGAAGATACTTTATATATTGGTTGATCCTTGAATTTAGATTTGAAAATAAAGACACCCCCCATGTATATATATATACCTAGAGTCTAAATTTGTTAATGATACTCATGATATTAAAAGTATTCATCTTTAATGTTCTCTCTGATGAAAGTTTGTGTTTTGTGGGAAATAAGGACTCTCTTTACACAATACACCAGCATTCCCCCAAATACAACAGTTTTTACAATTCCAAAAGTAACTGTTCTTCTAGGAAAATAAACAGGATTAGATTACAGTTTCTGAATATTTACATATTTTGGACACTAGCATTCCCAAATATTCACCCTTGTATTCTTGTAGCTGAATGTGCTCAACTACTTAAATCTTTGCAAAACTGTTTGTAGGAGAAGGAAACTTTTGTTTGAAGGAAGAGGAATGTCAGCCTTAGAAATGAAATTATTATTTGAAATCTCATGTCCGCAAAGCTCTTCTGCCCTCTCGTATTTTACCCTTCTTATTTATGGAATCATCATCATACTCAGCTATAAATCTTGTATTGCAAAACCACTTCTCAAAGGAAGATTACTTCTGGAGACTCAGAAATGAAATCTATAAAATCAAACAGGAAAAGATGTTATGTGTATATATACGTGTGCTGAACTTGTGTTTATCTCCTGGGACCCCATGGAATGTTGTGTAGACAGAATTCTAACATGACTACCCCCCAAAATTCTCCCTCGTGCTGTGTACATACCCTTCATGATTCTCAGGATTATGAGCTAGATGGGTTTTTTCCTCCCTTTATGAGGTTGCTGTATGGCATAACCGACGGTCATCTGATGGGCTGGCTTGTGCATCATGTGATGAGGCATGTGGCAGCCTTGGTGAGCTGAGGGTGGCCTCAGGGAGCACCTTGCAAGGAACCCTGATCTAAGGTCCCTGAATTCTGCTCACAGTCAAGAGCCTCCAGATGAGAACTCAGCTGGGCTGATGTCAGCTCCGAGCAGAAAACCCTGTCACACCATGTTGGAGTGTCTGCAGAACTGTGAGCTAATAAATGGGTATTGCTTTACACCTCTAAGTATGGTAATTTGTTATTAAGCCCTAGAAAACTAAAACAGAAGTGTATTGTTTTATTTTTTTGTCATACCGCATAGAGGGCTGTCTTTGATCTGGCTCTTTTGCTGTCTTTGAAGGGGTCAGGATTTGACACAGTAGGAAGCAGAATCCCAATAAATCTCCCCACTCAGTCATGCCAGTGTGTGAGATGTTTCCTCAGCAAAGACTAAAAAAAAATAATTAAATTCTCTTCATTAAGGTCTGTAGGATGGAGTTCTCTTACACTTTTATAATGAACTCTTCCTTGCTGTCTTTATTGCCATATAAATGTTTAGGATCATTTGGTGGAAAGCTCCTCTGAGATTCTTGAAACAAGAGTTTTGAGTAAAAGAAATCTGGGCTAAGAACTTGCCTGTCTTGAGAAATACTGTGAGAAGAGCTAAGAAAGAAGTGGATATAGGAGGTTATATGTTTGCAGTGCAAATGCCTCCACAATCAAATTGTTGGCCCTGTGTTTTCTGATCATTTTATCTGCAGTATTGGTAAAAAAAACAAAACAAAACAGAAAACCCCAGAAAGAATATACATAATGTGTGCCATATAAAAATGGATTGTGGAAAGCCAGAACTTTGGTAAGCTTACCTTTGGTAAGAAAATCCAGAAAACATTTAAAAAATAGACAAAACTGCATGTCACGTAAGATAAATTACCACTTAATTGTGGCCTAAAATCTTACATTTTTTTCCCCTCTTAGTTTTTGATAAGAAAGATTATCCAGCATTCTTAATTATGAAAAAACACATGACCTTTCTGCAGAGTCTACAGTTCCAGCAGTGCTTTTCAGACCTCAGTGTGCAAAGGAAATTTCATATTTCAAAATCCATCTCACTATGCATTTGAGGGGCTTCCACCTAAGCTTCAATTGGAAATAATTAATCTGCAGGGTAATGATATGCTAAAAGGCAAATATCAAGAGAAGAATCTAATAGAATTCCATAAATGCCTGATTCCAAGTGCTGAACATGCTCAAGTGAAATCACATGCTCATGGGTTTATATCAGTATCATATCTTCGAAACCTGTATGTGTGTAAACACATGTTCAGAGATGAAACTTCAAATCTAATCATTTTTTGACCATAGGACACACTGATTTTGAAGCACTAAGCAAAATGTCATCCCCCCAAAAAGAATTCCATTCTTTCCCTAGTAGAGCTATATTACAAATGAAAATTATACTCCATTATTATCATATGTTGCTTTTTGACAATAAAAACTGGGGGAATTTGTTCTTTTTCCTGATATAAAGTACCTGCACAATGTCCTTGACTTTGCTGCTTAGCCCACAAAGTCTGAAATATTTATCATCTCACCCCTTACAGAAAAAGTGTGCCCCCACGGCATAGAGGGCTGTCTTTGATCTGGCTCCCGCGGCCCTCTTCAGTCTCGTCTAGCACCATTTCCACCTCACTTACTCCACTCCAGCCACACTGGTCTTTCTGCAGTGGATCAAAGCTCTGGATGCTTCAGGGCCAGGGAAAATGCTCTGTCTTCTCTCTGCTAAAATTTATGCATCGTGCTGGGCTCAGTTTAAATGTCATCCCTCAAAGAAGCCTCCTGTGACCTACCTGCTCCCTGCCAGCTAAGGCTGGCTCAAGTCTTCTAATTCTTTTTCACATCCTTCACTGTTCTTCCTAACATGTGAGAAAAATCCAAGCAGGTATTTTTTATACTAATATTTGTTTAATTTCTGGCTCACCCACTGGACCATATGCTCCATGGCAGCATGAAGTGCATCTACATTGTTCAGTGAAATGTCCCTACGGGTACATAATTAGCAGTTCTATTTATGTACAGTCTAGCTATCAACACTGAAAATCTGTTGAATGAATGAATGCTGTGAGGATCTATGGCTGAAAATTCAACAGTGACTGTGACAACAAATATCAGGAATAGTTCACCAGAGCAACTTGCAAGGATGGCCACTGGCAAAGTGTAAATGTAGGTTTCTTTTATGCATAATAATCACAATGATTTCTATAGAACTTTACCTGACTAACGCTAATTGGAAAACAGAGTGAAAAAATAAATACTGAATAAAGTATCTTCAGACTTGATTTATATTGATGATGGTCCCAAGGATTGTGAAACTATCTAGCAAGTTCTGATGGCCTGCTGAAAGGGCCACTCATTTCAACAAACAATAAATTAACTTAAAGATTAGTTGAAACCATCTTTTCTTAGGCTTTACTCATATATCAGTTGAATTTCAGCACATTGATAGATAAACAGACCCTCATTCTGGTGTCAAACATGTTCCATCTTTGCCAGGGATAATTATCTATAAATATTAATCATACATGCTTTTTTTGTAAGGCAAGTAACATGGTTCCTGGGCTTATATAAAAGAGTGGTTTCATTTTCTTTAGACCAGATCGGCCAGTTTATGGTTACTACAAAATATCTGTGCAAGAGTATATGTATATGTGTGTGTGTGTGTGTGTGTGTGTGTGTGTGTGTGTGTGTGTGTTATTGAAGGGACCCCAGTTTTACTAACCTACAGAACAAGGAAATTTAAGTCTACTTTCCCTAATGCAGTCACATTAGCACTTGCAGGACCAGGGCACAAGTCCAAAGGAGACCCACATCCCATATGTCTATATATTTAAAATTATGCATCATGCTAAAATATGTTAAATAAAATAAGTTCTCTCCTCCAACCTTGGCAAATATGTCTCCATAGCAATCCAGAAGACCAAGTTCAGATTTAGAATTCTTGGACTCCTCAGATTTTCTTATTGGAACATGGCAGCACAGGGGAGCCATTCCCTTCCCATTCCAACTCCATCCTCACTGTGGGGAACTTCCAGCTCTGTGTGTGGATGGACACAGCAGTGTGCATGTCCAGGAACATCCCACATCCCAGCAAACCACCGGTCCCCGACCACCCCTGCCTGTGCACACATGAGGTGCACTCTGCCCTGAGAGGATAAACCTGAACTTCAAGAGGATTGGGCAGCACCTGGAAAGAGACTCCGAGTCTCTTGGACAGAGAATCGCAGGGTGCCAGATAGTGTAGGGCAGGAGGCAAATGTTTTCTATAAACAGCCAGATAATAAACAATTCGGCTTTGTGGGCCATACATCCTCTGCTGTAGCTATTCACCTGGGCTGCTGTAGCAGGAGAGTAGCCATAGGCAATAAGTAAATGAATGAATGGCTGTGTGCCAGTGGACTTTATTTAAAACCCAAGTTTGTTTGCAACCACAAAGGATTCTGGGTTGTGACAGCAGCTTCTGTGTAACTTCTCAAGAGCCTTGACACTGGCTGGAGCACAGCAGATAAAAGCCAGGTAGATTTAGGAGTTTGCCTGGAAAATTTCTTTACTTGGCGTCGCTGGTTGGGGAGGGACCCCTGTTGCCTAGTTGGCAGCCCTTGGTGGAGAAGAAAGAAATGCAAGGGCTGAGGACACAAAAACATCTCTGTACTGATTTATAGCATGTAAGGAAGAAAATGAAGAGGTGAGCATAAAAGGAACTCATGGCAAGTATTAGCACCAAGTACGGGTGCAGCTGCGCTCTGACTACGCTGTATGTTGTGATATCCAAGCATGAGATGATTGATGGTGGGTTGCACCAGAGAATTTGAATGGGAGGTAGTAGAAATGGTCAGACTCTGGATTTAGTTTGCAGGTAAAGCCAGTGGGACTTGCTAGTGGAGTATGTGTGTGAGACACAGAAAGAACCTAGTCACTTTGTCTGGGGTTTCCAAGCATGGGGTCTCTGTTAGTTCCTAGGTCTGCCAGAACAAAATACCACAAGCTGGGTGGCTTACAAAAACCAGAATGTTCCGGAGGCTGGAAGTCCAAAATAAGGAGCTGGAGGGACACACTGCCTCCTAAGTCTCCAGGGGAGGCTCCTTCCTTGCCGTTTCCAGCATCTGGAGGTTTCAACAATACTTGGCATTTCTTAGCTTGTCGACTCATCACTCCAGGCTCTGCCTCCACCGTACACAGCCTTCCCCTTGTGCATCTCTGTCTCTGCTCCTCTGCTAATAAGGACACCAGCATATTGGATTTAGGATACCCCTTTCTCCTTACCAGTATGACCTCATCTTAACTTGATTACATCTGCAAAGACCCGATTTGCAAGTAAGGTCACATTCTCAGGTTCCTGGGGTTAGGACTTGAACATATCATTTTAGGGGGCATAACCAAACCCACAAGAGGGTCTCCATGACTGGACTGTCATGACTCATGAAGCTCCCGAAATCTGGGCGTCCATATGTGAGTTCGTATTTCCGGGTTGGGCCCATCACTTTCTTTAGGTTCTTGAATGCGTCACGACCTCAGCAAATCAAAGATCTAATTTAATTTCCCCTTTTAGGAAAGTCTGAGCTCTAAAGAGGTTAAGTTCCTTGAAGACACACTTGAACTAAATTGCGACAGACCTAGGGCAAGGATAACCTCTTTTCCAGAATCACCCCATGACTCCTCTTCTGGTGTGTGAAATAGAAAAAGCAGTAATAACAGAGGTCCTTCATGACCATATAGAGTAGCACGCAAGAGTTTCCTGTCTCTAGCTGGCCATAAGCGTTCCATATATGACTTCACTTCAGGTTTGGTGTTCACTTAGAACCCATGGTAGCAAACGGTGTGATCATACAGAGCATGGCATGTCTGAGTGCTTGACTGATGTACTTCATCACTTTGCGGAATACAGTATGTAAACGTGTATAGAATTGCTCTCAAGCTCAGCCAGGTCAGACATCCCTGTGCTGATAGGTGAAATTTGGCACATTTTTTTTCTTTTTTTGGTCAAAGGGCTTTCTAACCAGCTTCTGCTCCTGGACACGTCTTCAGTCACATTTTTATTCCACTCAGAGGTCTCCTGGGCTTACTGATAAGACTGGCAGTTGTGATGGTAACACGCCCCCTTTCTCCCTCATTGCCTGAGCTCCCACATGCTCGTTCTGACTCAGACTTGCAGAGAAGGCTGTCTGTCCCCAATTTCCCAGTGCAGTGCTGTGCTCCTATCCTCTAGGAAGGAAAGCACAGGAGCATTTGGTTTGTAACAAGCAAGGAAGAAAACAAAGGGGGGTAAAATGGGAACATGACATTTATTACCAATAAGTAATGTGGCAGCCTAGCCCCGACTGAGGTTGAGAAATTTTATTATTCAATGATCTTTCTTTCCTGATTGTGTAGTTGAAAATACGGCTTTTCTTTTTCGGTTTTCTCCTCCCAAATAAATTGTAGAAATTGCCTGAAAATACCTGGGAGATGGCAAAGCTATAATTCCCCTTTTACAGCCCCTAGCAAAGCACTGCAATTTTACTAATGTTCATTTTTATTACAAAGGAAGAGAAAAACGATTTTTCAAAAATAATATATATGCTCCAAAGACACTATCTGAGACATTGTTGTTTCAACGTATTATAATTAGTGATCAAAGAATTACTCCTTAATTGCTCTAGACTATCCTAAAAATACTGACATCCCCTCTTGACTATTTGCACATTACCATGACTTTAGCCTACTGAAAAAATCCCAAAACCATATCGGGAGCACTGTGTTGATTGGACCCCCTGCCACTAAAAACGTATGTCTCTCTGCTCAGTTTTCCTCCCAGCCCTGAGATCTTGGAAAGGATGGAAGCGTTTCCCTACCCCAGGCTGATCCCCTGGTAATCAGAGTCCCACAGTCCCCTGGAGAACGTTTACAGTCCATCATTCCTGCTGTGGGGTGGTTGTCCCTTTTTCTTCCGAAGACTCTCTTTACGGTGTGAACATTTAAATCCCTCCCTTCTTGTATAACAAATATCCCTTCGTTACCTCTAGCTGCCTCCCTATGTCTTTCCTTCACGGCCAAGTTTAAACAGAGTAAAAAAAAAAAAAAAATTGAAGCAGACAAACAAGACGAACCATTGTATACTCCATGTATACTTTGTATATAGCACACTCATTACACAGAATCTCATCCACCACTCCCCAGCCACCGGCTACAGACCGCTTCCTGTCTTAAGTCATCAGTGGCCTCCAAATAACATACTGGATGTGCTTTTTTTCAGCCATAATTTTACTTGATTTTTCTGCCTGATTGGAGACCAATTTCCTCTCTTGTCAAGCTCCCCCTGCCTCTGCTCAGGTCCCCCGTTTGGCCTCGGCTGACCCCTGACGGATGGGGGCTCCTTGATACTGCTGGCTGGGGTCACGGAGAAAATCCAAACCCCTTACCAGGCCTCCTCTGCACCCCACAGGGACGGAGAGGGGGGCCTCGTGACTTCTGAGGGAGGGTGGGCGGCTCGGTGGCTCGTGACACTGCCGGGCAGGTGGCTGTCGGGCTGAAAGTCCCTGGACTATGTCTTTCTGCATTTGTATTTCTACCTTTTCAGCCTTGCACGGCCCAGTCACTCCACCAGTGCAGGCAGAAGGAATAAATAAAGTAATGGTTACGTTTCTGTTGGTATTCACTGTCATAACTAGTTACCACCAGCTGAGTGACTTAAAAACAACAGAAATCTGTGATCTCCCAGGGCTGTGGGCCAGAAGCCCAGGCACAATGTGGCTCAGCTTGGTCTTCTCTTCTGAGTCCGGTAAAGGACAAAATCAAGGTTTTTGCCAGGCCTGCAGCCCTCGACAGGAACTCATTACCAGTTACGTTCGGGTTCTTGGCTGGGTTCAGCTTCCTGCAGCTGTGGGACTCAGGGTCACAGGGTCCTTGCTGGCCATCAGCCAGGGGCCAGTTTTTGCCCCAAGAGGCTGCTCACAATATTCCTCTGTCTACTATGGGGCCTTCCTCTAGCAATGGCAGGTCACAGCTTCCGATTCTTCAAACCTCTGTAACTTTCCCTCCTGCTCCGTCTCTCAGACTGCCTCTCTGCCTTCTTCAACTGCCCATATGATTATATTGAGTAAACCTGGGTAGCCCAGGTTACTGTCTCTATCTTGGGTCAGCTGATTCAGATTAATCTGACAGCAAAATAGATGCAGAAAGGCAATTGAAAGACCATTACACAGTTGCTGTAACAAGCATCCCTAAGCGCTTTGTGGCTTCAGACCAGCACAGTTTCACCCAGGTCATAATATGATTAGATGTTTGGTGAGTGGCCTTCCCTGTGATGATTTAAAGATTTGGTTCCTCCCTTCCTCTGGTGCCACGTTTTCTTCAGTTTCCTTGGGGTCCCTACTGGACCCTTTACATCCAGTTTCCCAAGGAGTGAAGTGAGCAGACAGGATGAAAGGGACCTTTGATGTTCAGACCCGGACATGGAATGCATCACCGTGCATTACTGCGGTCCACTGGATAGATCCAGTTATGTGGCCCCAAGCTGGATAATAAGGCGGCTGGGAAATGTTGCAATCTCATGCATCTAGGAGTAGAAACAGAGGTGGTCAGGGCCTGGCCAGTCGCTACTATGCTCCTCTAAAAGCTCAGAGAAGTTCTGCCATAAAAAAAAAAGTCTTTAAATTGTATTTGCTTCCCAAACTTACTTGATTATGATTTTTAATGTTTAGATTGAACAAACATGAGACTAATAAGGAAAACATTAAAAATAAGAGGAAAATGACATGAAATTTAGCTTACTTTTTGGTTTTGTTTTCTCACTGTGTAAATATGTGTAAGGATTTATGATGGTCATTGACATGGACAGAGAGATGTCTTAGTATTTTCCAAAAGATGTCGGCCAACTCTGATACCCTTCGATAATTTTCATTCAGAAACTCCCAGCTTCCCAACCCTAAAAATAGTGTCTGTGTGATATGTTTTCTCAATGTGCATTTTTTCCCCATAGATTTTATGCCACTTTGGAAAATAAGTTCCATTGAAATTCATTGACTAGTTCTTTTACAGGTCAAAAAAAAAGGGGTACTTGCCACCAATCATGTCTGCTCACTTCACTCCTTGGAAACTGGATGCAAAGGGTCCAGTAGGGACCCCAAGGAAACTGAGGAAGAGATGGCACCAGAGGAAGGGAGGAGCCATACCTTTAAATCACCACAGGGAAGGCCACTCACCAAACATCTATTATGACCTGGGTGAAACTGTGCTGGTCTGAATCTACAAAGAGCTTAGGGATGCTTGTTACAGCGACTGTGTAATGGTCTTTCAATTGCCTGTTATGGCTCATTTGTGCTCTACGAGGTGTGTAGGTCTAGTTCTCCCAGTGCAGTGCTTTGTACATAATAAAATACTTATTAGGCAAATGTGGCTTCTTCCTGAATTATGGATTCCCAATCCCATCAATGTTTGTCACCGCAATGAAATGAACTGATGCAGGGGGCAATGATGGTCACTCTGGAGGGATTTAGTGGCTTAGGCATCAAGGTACCTTTCTTATTTCTATCATGGAAACAACTCTAGAAATAACTGAGGGAGGAACTTGATTGATGCCAAGTACCCCTGGACTTTCCCAGATGCGTATAACCCTTGTCACTCAAAATGTGGTCCCTAGACCAGCAGCATTGGTATCACCTGAGAACTTAATAAAAATGCAGAATTTCAGGTCACTTATTAGATTATTCAAATTGGAGTCTGAAATTTAACAAGATCCCCAGGTGACAGAATTCACTACCGGTACATACACACCTGGGTGCACACACGCAGAGTTTTAAAAGCTTGCTATGTAAGCTATGCCAAATCCATCACTGTTTGGGGTAAGAAAAGGGACAGCTGAGAGACCCATGTGTTCCATACCTCTTTGCAGATTTCATCTACCACCTACTTGAAATGCTGAGACATTAGGTAGTTCCCCAGAAGTCAATTATTATCCTTTGCCCCACAGGTCACCGATACCTTGGGGGAGAACAACAGTGCCCAGTGGTTGAGCTTCTGATAGCCTGGGCTCAGCAGGGAGACTCAGGGCCAGCTAGTGACAGGCAAGCTCCCGGGCTCATTGTTTTTCTCTTTACTTTTTCTCTGTATAAACAGAGGATTTTGGTTTCTGGGACTGTCAATCCAACTCCTTTAGCAAGCGCCAAATAAAACAACAAAGAAAGTAGGAAAGGGAGGGCAAAAATGAAGTGGATAACAGTCAAAGCAAATATCAGACAAAGCAAACTGAGTGTCATATATACTGCAATAAAAGGACCAGACACCAGAGGGGAAAGTGGATTTTTCAGATCTAAGACGTGGAGTTGCTGAACAGTAGCACCAGTGCTCTGACCTAGCAAAGGACAAATGGTGTTTTTCAGTGGTAATATCTGAGATTTAGTCCTTCCTTATTAGACAGCTATTTAAGTGGAAGAACATTCTTTTTGTGTTACTATAGATCAGTTAACACCTTCCTATATTCTGATGTTAAGTTTTATGAACCAGTTTCTGTCAAGCACAACAGGAGGTGTTTCTAAAAATTGTTCACCAATTAAATTGTGGCTTTTGGGGGCACATTCTATAAGATAAAATTATTTTTCAGTATTCATTACTTCATTATCAAGAGAAATGGATTATATCCCTGAACTCACTGATTACATTTCTCCTCTTCACCCCAGTTTCTTAATCTAATTTCACTGCTTTCTTTAGCTCACCTCTCTTCAGCTCTTCACTGGGTGCCGCTGTGGCCAGTCCTCTGAGTGCAGATGGAAGAACGAGTATAACGTCACATCTCACTCTCTGAATTGCACTTTTCCCAATGAATTTTAAAAGTATCAGTCCTCTATAATGGCAAACCAAGATTTTGTTTCAGGAGATTCCTGGATTATAAATAACCATGAACAAATTGCTATCTGAGGATTCTTCAATGCTATAGTTCCATAATCCTGGGATTTTTAAATCACTTAGTTCTTTAAAATTCTACTTTCTCACTGGTGAAAAGGGGAAGGTGCCTTATTTTAAACTTTTCTAGGAAGACTTGTTTTCTTAGAGGGGGCGGTAGATTATTGTTTTTGTACCTAACGAATGGATGCATTTCATTCAGGTGACCAGGAGAGATTAATAGTATTTATGGCCATGAAACTGCCAAAGACTTTGTTTCGGAGGGGACCCTCCATTCTGCTTTTGAGGCAAGGATTATTTCCCTCTACCTGGCCCCTTCCCTCTCTGCTCTTCTTTCAAAAAGCCTCACTGGAGATACTGCAGAAATTTACAACACAGCATGACTGATGTTTGAAGGTTGGTGCAGTCAATCCCAACATTCTTCTTGAAAAATGGTCCATTTGTCAACACAAGAACACACTTGGTGCAGGCCAGGCAATTTTCCATTCAGAGACGCCCAACACATTGACCCACATTCCTGTGGCCAAAAGGCCTGCTTCTTACTCATTCTTTCTCTTCCTTCCATATGAGAATAGGATTCTTTCTTAAGTCCCTTTATTATTGTTGGCTCCAAAATAAAGAGTATAAAATATATCAGGATACTGAGGGAAATAAATGTGTGTTTTCTTCTTTACCTAAGATGCACAGAAACCACCTAAATACAGGGGCCCAAAACTACCGAGAAGACACATGCAAGGGGCCCAGAAAGAACAGCTCACATATTGAAGGAAAAGATTGGAAATTCATAAAGCTGTGCCTTTTAGATTTTTTTATGTGTACAATTATCTATGGGCCATGTGAAAATGAAGATTCTGATTCAGAAGTTCTGGAGTGGGACCCGAGAGTCTGCATTTCTACAGAAGCCCCAGATGATATTGACGCTGTGGGCCGGGTGACCACACGTTGAGTAGCCAGGCCTCAGATGCCAGGTAGCTTTGCTGCTGCAAGTGTGATCTGAAGACTAGCAGCGATGCCGTGCCGAGCCATTTTGGAGCCTGAGGCCAGAGGAAAAATGTGCCCCTATATATACTTATAATAAAATATTCTACCACATTTCAAATCAAGTCGAGAAGGTTAACAAGATCTCTGCGATATTACTACTACTAATGATGGTGCTGAACAGATGTTCCTATATGCATAGCCTTGCCGTGGCCAGCTCATTCCCTGCTGCTGTTGCCCTCACAAACCTGTGCGGTGGGAGTCTGCCAGGGAGTCTGGATGGGAAATACTGTTCCTGTTACACAATAGTGGAGGGCTGTAGTAATGGCCTACTTATGTAAAAATTTGTGATAGCTGTAGTAATGGCCTACTTTTGTAAAAATTTGTGATAGATTTTAATCAGAGACATTTTTATGTTCATTTTGATATTTAAAAATCTTGCGTTAAAATAATGTTTATTTTGATACCTGAGGAACTGGGCACCTTCCTACATTTTGTGCTTGAGGTGTATGTCTTCACTTCCTCACCGTAATTGCAGCTCCCATCAAGGGCAGCAGCACCAGGGAGCTTTTGGAAATGCAGAATCTCCAGCCCCATCCCAGACTTATGGAACCAGAATCTGCATTTTAGCCAGATCTACGTATGATTTGTCTGCATGTTAAAGTTTGAGAAATGTCCTTAAAAGAACAGGTTTTCAGGCTAGAGCCATCTCAGTCTATGTCTTGCCTTATCTTAGAAGAACCCTTTTTGTTTAATGCTGAGTTATCAGGCCTGTGATTCTATGGGTTTCTAAAATGATGGTGGCCTTAAATTTCAGCTAGATTCACAAAACTTACATGAAGTGTATTTATACAGCAACTATCTTTTAGAAACAGTCCTGAGGTCTGTCTACTTTTTAAAAAAACTTAAACATGTACAGAAATAGATTTCAACACAGAAAGGTGGCTTTTATAACTAACAATCTAGTTCCAGAAGAATCTTCAGGTAACAAAAATAGATTGCATTGGAGTCTCTTTCTGTTTTTAATTTGTCTCATCATGAAGGAAGAAGGACAACAAAGCATGGCCCACATTCTTTGATGTACTCTCCTTCTTTTGATTGTATCTTTGAGGAGAGCTCTGAAAGGCATCAAATAAACCCATTGTCAGAACAATCTCGGTGTGTAATGAGAATGGAAAATGACACAATTATCTTTCCTTGTATCAGTGATTGTAAGGAGAGTTTGGAAAGACATTAAATGAAGTCTTTCCTTTGGGGAATTCAAACCCGTACTCTATCAGTCGTGCCCCCATGCTGTGGGAGGAAGTGAATACCTTCTGTTGCAAAATAATTGAGTAGAAGTTTACAGAGGCTTTTCACTAGAAAAATGGTGGGTCTAGGTTTGTGGATGTCCAATGATTTAAAATTTCTTTGAATCCACTATCTTTTTTGTTTAATTTACAGAAAAAATATGTTTTTCACAGTGAAGTAAACAATATAATTTTAGCATGACTTTATGTAAAGGTCTCCCTTCCAATTGAGCATTACTTAATGTAACTCTCAGCTGGATGAATTGGTCATACCCTCTATGTTATGAAATGAAAAAATGAAGACCTTTTTTCTTGTTAGTTATTGGTCACATCTACAGAACACAAAATGAATAGAAATGAGCAATTTTGTGGTCAATTTGATAACTAGAGGTTGCAGTGGTTCTAAGCCAGAAGCCGTACTGCCATGTGACATGCATTTGGAAATGTATGAGGACAATTTTGTTTGTCACAATGACTGGGGGGCACAGCAGCTGGCATTTGGTATGCAGAGACCAGGGATGCTAAACGTCCTGCGTGTAGGGAACAGTAATACCCAATAATTGTATCATGCTATGGAGGCAGACTCTGAGACCCCTCTGACCCCTACCTCCCCATGACCCCTGCCTCCTGGGATTCACTCTTAGTAATCCCCACCCTTTGAGTGCAGAAGGATATGCAATATGTTTCAAACTAGTAGAATACAACAAAGGTGTCGGAAATGTATGTGATTAGGTAAATGTGATTATGTTATAAAGCACTGTAGTATCTGTCTTGCTAGGAACTCTCTCTCTTTCTCTTGCTAGTTTTGAAGAAGCTTGCTGTGATTCTGTGGGCTACCCCCTGGAGAGGGCCATGTGACAAAGGAACTGAGACTGGCCTCTGGCTGACAGCCAGCAAGAAACTGAGTTCCTCAGTCTGAAGGCCTGGAAGAAACTACATGCTCCTAATGACCATGTAGGCTTAGAGGGGACCCTTCCCAAGTTACACCTCAAAAGAGAACGCAGTCCTCACTGGCACTCCAGCCTTGTGGAGATTCAGGTTGTGCCCAGGCTGCTGACCCCAAGAAACTGAGAGAAAAATAAATATATTTTGTTTTAAGTCATTCATGGTAATTTTTTACTCAGAAGTAAATAATAAATGCAAACCTGTTTTCGTCCATTTAGGCTGCTATCACGAATCACCAGAATGGGGGTGCTGAAACAACAGGTATTTGTTTCTCACAGTTCGGGAGGCTGGAAGTGCAAGATCAAAGCACCTGCAGACCTAATGTCTGCTGAGGCCCCGCTCCCTGGTGTGCAGATGTCCATCTTATTCTGTCCTCGTGGGGTGGAGCATAGGGGAGGCAGCAAGCTCTCGTGCCTCATCTTACAAGAGCATTTACGTGACAGCACCCACATGTCAATAGAGCCTGACCAGGGAAATTCTGCCTATGAAACCTTCAATGCATGTTGCCTGAATTGACTATTTTTTAGTGACCTTCCTCAACCAACTTGGTGAATTTAAGCTATCCTGGTCTTCATCTGGTATTATGAGCACCTGATGTGGAGGTCCTCATCACTGTGGCCCTGGTGCACAGCTAAGGGCCCAGAACATAATAGGTGCTCAAAAGTTTGTTAAATGAATACTATGGAAACTCAGCCTGTGGGTGTAACCATATGTCCCAGTGAGATCCCACCTTCAACCTGTATTAGAGAAAAGCACATGGGGAGTAAAAGTGGAAAACTGTGGCTTAAAAAGCAGTCTAGTTGTAGATTTACCCAACATCAGTTTAGGAGCAAGATCTGTGTGCCTCACTCTATCTCTGTGGTTTCCACTTGGACATTGGTTACCACACAATCAGAGCCATGTTCCCCACAGCAAGGAGCTTCAGGAAAGCTTCCCATGTTTACATGGATGTCTCTTTGGGAAGTTTGGTGATCTGCCCCTGGAGGCTCCTTTCAGCCTGGGTGGAGAAGGGATGAGGATGTGGTTTCTCCAATCCATGGCAGATACTCAAGAATTTCACTGGACTACAGACAAGGTGTGGGGAGGGGAGGCAGATTATCAGGATCATTTTGGGGGATCCAGGGCCAAGTCAGAAGAGGTCAGTATGTATATATATATATATATACCCCCTTCTTTTCTTTTTCAAAGTTTGACTGAGGATATGCAACATCTCCACCATCTAGAGACGCCTACATTTCTCAGCCTTCTCCATAGCTAGCTATGGCCATGTGACCTTGTTTTAGCCAGGGAAGTGGGAGCTCAGCTTTGGGGACACATTTTTATAAGGAAGATGGTTACCCTTATTCTCCCTCACTTCTTTTCCTCTGACTGGGAAATGGTAGAAACTGCTGGAGCTGCTTCCTGGGACAGAACCAGGGCAGCAGTGGGCTGGAGCCGGTTCACAAGGTCGTGAGCCAGCCATGCGCGCCTCCTCTCTGCTGGGTGTTCAGCAAGGTCTTGTTGGTAGCTTGACACTGAAGTATTGACACCATGGTAATTGACAAATGCTACAAATCAGAGATTTTGTTTTGTTGTTTTGTTTGGAGAACTGGTTTTAAACTTTACCAACACACCACCTGATGGATGTGCTCTGTTGAGGCCTGTAGAGTCAACCTTCTGGCCTTGGTCAACATGGAGCGGAGCCTCCATCCCACCTGGACTGTCTCTGGATGTCACATGGAGGAGAAAGACTTTTGACCTCACTTCAGCCACTGTCTGGTGCGTCTGCTTAGCCTATACACAAGGCAGGCCACAGACTTCTGAGCCAAGGCTGTGCCCGAGCCCCACCGCATTCCCTCCGTGGACTCCTCACCATTCCCAAAGATGCTGTCCTGGTTCTCTGGCAGCTCACCTTTTCCCTCCTGTATTTCTGAAGAGGAACCACCTGTCAGATGTCAGACATAAATTATCCCTGAAGAGACTCTTTCATAAGGCCATTGCCTTGATCTTCCCAGACCAGTGGGTCTTTCATGTGAATTGCACCCTGAAGAGCCCTCTGGAGGCAGCTTCTGGGGCACCTGTGCCATGGATGTGGGCGAGGTGGGGATGTACTCAGCAGTTCTGCAGGGCCCGGGGAGCCCAGGTGCACCTTCCAGGAAATCCTCCACTCTGTTGTTTTCTGAGTGTGTCATAAAATATCCAGTTACAGGCTTTCCTCTGATTGCCTGTCTCCTGAACTGTCAGGGTTGATAGCAATGCTTGTCCCTGCACTGCACTTTAGACCTTTCCAGGCACTGCTGTATATTGATCCTCGGAGGCAGCAGGGCTCCTGTTAGTACACCTCACTTCAGGCGACTATACCGAGGACCAGAGAGGCCTGGTGCTCCCAAGTTCACACCCAGCAGGAAAGAGCCCTGGTCTCTGAATCCCAGTGCTGTCCAACAGACAAAAGCTACTGTGCTCTGTAATCACCTGTCCTGGGACTAAACTTTCACTCACCCCAGTTGCTTATGGGATCTAAGCTTTGGTTTCCTCATTTGTGAAATGGGGCTAATAACCCCATTGTACCACCCAATAACGCTTAGCATGGCACACTCCGCAGAACTAACACGGGGTGGGTGCGTGCCATTATTCTCCTGTGGACCTGGCACTGCCTGGGAGACAGGGCTGGCTGCCTTTGCTGTTATTTTTCCTGACTTTGAATATCTGTTTGATCCCAGCTTTACCTCCGGGTTCATATTGAGTCACCCAGTGGTTTCTCATTGTTTGCAAGTGAGTTCTTCCTGGCCATCAAATTCCCCACTATAGGCTACCACCCTGTCAAATAGAGGGGCCTTTCCATATGCCTATAAATGACTGAATTGAAAAAATTATAGTTCTTAAAGGGGGAACAATGGCCTTTTACTCAAAGCCAGTCACCTCCTCACACGTGATTGCAGCTCCCCAGCAAGCTGCTAATTGCATTTATTTTTCCAGGTAATTTTCTGGGCAACAGTATTGGACTGAGGGGAGAGGCTTCAAGCCATGCCTACACCACCCTTCTCTGAGGGCCCCACCCTCCCCCACCCTCCCACAGAAACCGATAGAGGGGATCTAGCTCCTTTGATGATGCATTTCAAAGAGAGGGCTCCCAAGTCCTTGAGAAAGACCTTGCTGGAAGAGGCCTCATCCTAAACAATAAGAACTATTCCTCCAGTGTTTCATAATAATCATACCACCATCTGTTTTGCATGGAATGCTGAGGCATTGCTGCTTGCATTTTCTAATGTATTCCTAACAACAGGCCTTGCTAAGACAGGAAAACACTGAGGCTCAGAAGGCTGAGTTCCTTGTTCCAGGTCGCAGAGCCCATGCAGAGTCAGGACAAACCCAGGGTATGTGGGCAGGATTATGGGACGCACCTCGTGGCTCTGACAAATTAATAAGCCTCTATCCCAACACTGATTTGGAAGTTTGGTAAGTGGGTGCAGGGCAGCCTCTCAGAGCCCATCAGGCCCAGGCAGTTTTAGATCCCTTCATGGGTCAGGACATCCATGTTTTTGGGTCCTAAGCCACATACATTAAAAAAAAAAAGGATATGGTATAGAATATAAAATACCAGAGTAGCCAGGTGCAGAAATGGGTGGTGAAACTTTTCTTTCAGTTATGCAGGTGTAAAATGAAGCTGTCCCTGTGAAGGCTGCAAGTTGCCAGGCTAACAGGGCTCTGGGCTCCCCAAACCTTTCATTTTACAGATGGGAAGACTGAGGTCCAGAAGGAGTGTCGGGGGGCTGGCCTGAGGCTGCACAGCTTATTGTCAGCACAGCCCTGATTGGAACCCCAGGCGGGTTTTGTTTCACCAGGGATGGGCATTCTCCTGCTTTACCAACCCTGTGTGATTCAGCACCTGGAGCTCACAATCTTGTCGGGGTGTAGTCCGCATTAGGCAGTGGCTTAACAGAGCTTAGCTTTTCAGAATAGAAATAAGTTCTGTTTGTTTTGAAAGGAAAGCTAAGCCTAACAGGCCACTGGCTGTTGAATAAAGGTCTTTTGGGACCAGGGCAAAAACAAGAGGCCTGTTGGTGGTGCTTCCTGGGGGAGGCAGGAATTAAGGACTCCAGGTGGTCCTGAAAAGCAGCTGAAATCTCCCTGCTTTGCTGGGCTCACTTGCAGGAAAAGGCAAAACATGCCTGAGGAACCACTGAACACTAGCTAATCTTGCTGGAGAGCTCTAGCCTTTGCAAAGGGCACAATAACCATGGCGTTGATTGCAGAGCCATCCATAAAGGGAGAAGGGAGGGAGGCGGTGATGGCCGAGCTCTCCGAAGGGGGGGCTGTGTGTGATGAATTACAGATTTGATTTCCCTAGTGTGGCATGCACAGCCTTGGGACATGCCATTTAGCTGCTCTATGTCTTAGTTTCTCATTTGTAAAATAGAGATAAAAATCCTTCATTATCTTGCCAATCTAGATGTGGGGATTAGTTAGGTACAATATGAAGATGTGTAAGGGTATGTGTTTTTACAACTGTTAAAAAAAGAAAAGAAGGTGGAAAGCATGAAAACAGAGCAGAAAGACAAAAGCTACTGTTCATTAAAATCATGTCCTAAGCATCTAAATTTCATGGTCTATGTTATTTTCTCAAATTGTAAAAACTACCTGCATCTATAAATGATATTTTTATTTTTATGAATAAAAAAAATTCTGCCAACTCAAAGAACTCCCAGTGGCTTAAGCTGGAACAATTTGAGCAAGAAAATAAAGAAAGAAATATTAGACTATAACTCAAAGTATGAAATAACTATGTGAGTCCACACTGACATAAATAATTGAATTAATAAATTAATGGGAGAGAAATCTGTTCAGAATTCACCTAATTCATGTAGATGCTCTGCCTTCAAGGAGGTGGAACATTACACCCCTGCTGAACGTGTAGGCTGCTCACAGGGATGTCCTTCCAAACAGTATAGCACGGAAAGGGGGCAGGGGGAACTTTAGGGGGGAAAAATCTGCCAGTCACTACCTCAGTCATGTGTTCAAGGTCAACATCAGCAGTGATTAATCATGCTGACGGCATATAGTCCTGACATCATGTGATGGCAACGACATTTTACCTCCGTGGTCTTCCTCCCCAAACCCATAAGTACTGTCTCACTGTCAGAAAAACATCAGAGAAACCCAAATGGAGGCTTCACTACAAAATGCTTGACCAATAGTCCTTAACACTGCCAAAGTTATTAAAAGGGAAGTCTGAGGAAGTCTCATAGCCAATAAAGGCCTAAGGAGACATGGCCAGTAACTGTGACGCGGAATGCTGGAACAGAAAAGGACATCAGCTGGAAAACAGGGAAATTCACAGTGAAGTATGGGATTTAGTTACTAGTAATCAGTGTTGGTTCCTTAATTGTGACAAAGGTACCATATTAATGTAAGATGTTGTTAATAGGAGAAACTGCAAGGCATACGAGGACTCTCTGTATTATTCTTGTATTTTTTCTCTAAATCTAAAACCATCTTGAAATAAAAACTTTATTTAAAAAGACTTTCTTATCCAAAAGCTATTTCAATTTCAGATCGACTTCAGCAAACATACATGTGACAGGTACATCGTGCCTGTCCTCAGAGCTTTTAAAATATTGAGGGGGCCACTTGTGTGAACACACACTTGGATGCGGGGAGATGCAAAATAGCATAAATGCTTCAAATTGTAAGTCCCGAAGTCATAGAGAGAAGCTCCTGAAATGGACCGCATTTGGCTAGTGATGGGAAGGCCTTCCAGCAATTCCTTTGGAGCATGTCTTTGCCAGTGAAAGGAGTGGTGGTGCTGTGAGAAGGGGCCAGTTTGGTGGTGCATTTAGTCTTGAGCAAGCTGAATTTGAGGTGCTTGTGGGTTATCCAAGTTTAGACGTTCAGCAGGAAGTCCAGTGTGTGGGTCTGCCCACAGGTATAGATTTGGGCATCATTAATCTTCAAATAGTAACTGAAGCAGCAGATGATGTAGGAAGCATGTGCTATTCTTTTGCTAAGTGGATAGTTTTATCAGCAAGTTATAACGGAGCCTAGACAAAGTACCAGAGCCCCAACTGTGCCAATTCTTAAATGAAATGGAAGCAAATTATGTTGGCTTTCTGAGCCCCAATTTCCTAATCTGTATAGTGGGGAGAACAATACCTTTGGCTTTCTATGTTTCAGGTTGGACAGGGAAGGGAAATCAAAGGATGTCATACAGGCCCTTTTTTACTCTGCAAAGAGCTATAGAGATGTAAGACAGTCAATTGCTTAGTGATGTTGAACAAATTCTCTTCAAAACTGGAATCATTAACTGCTTAGCTTTCTAAAGGCTTGGGTTTAACTGGATGTCATTCTTTTTTGAGATCCAAGTTCTGAATGTCATGGTGATTTGCACCCTATTTAGGGAGATCTTTGCAATTCATGGCTCTTGGCTCATGATTAACTTTCTTTCCTAAACAGTTGACAAGATTGCATTTCCTATCATTTATTAGTGCCACTTCAAGGGAGACCTAGAAGCCCTTACTGAAATTTTTCCAGTGCAGCTATGTCTTTTTATTTTTTTATTTTTTTTTTATGACAAGCAGGTTTCCTATTTGCAAAACTTTCTACTAAGCTCTTTGCCAGAAGTTCTTGTCTGTTTTGTTAGCATGACATGGCATGGCATGAAAAGAATGGAGAAAACAACACAATTCTCACTGCAGAAGTCATGTAATTTTATCACAATGAAAGCTGAGATGTCAACAAAACCAAAGAATATATCCAACTTGGGTGACAATCAAGGAAGCAAAGAGTGAATCATGCCAGAGATTTGATTCCTGGCTTTCCCACTGTGGCTTGACAGACAGAGCTTTCCTCTCAGTTAACATAAGTGCACACACTCACCAGATATGGACTTGACTGTCCACTAGCTATGGATTTTCCCTGCCATTAACCTTTTCAAAGTGTCCAGCATTGGAATTAAGTGCTTCTCTCTGAGATCTCATTATGAGGGTGTGCAGTCTTTGACTTATTTGTGCCAGTGTCTCTTCTTTTGCCTGAAGCTATGCACTGCCCTGCCATCTAGCAAGTTCCAACAAAGGTCACGGAGAAAACAGAGAGAGAGAGCTGTGATGAAAATGAGCTTTCTCTTTCTCCTCTGGGGCCCACAGACAATATTCTTTTGTAATTAATAACCACCTGCTGACTGGTTAGCCTTCTGAGTGATGTTGGCCACATTAAGCTCCCTTTGAAGCACATTTAGAGCAGCCCCCACCCCCCATGTGGGAATGCTAATCTGCCTTTTGAAAACTTTGCTGTGTATTTTTTAAAAAAATCTGAATAAGAGCAGAATGAAAATGAACTAAATGGAATTCAGTTAGAAAAGAGATCTTTTGTGATAAAACATAGGGTTGTTCAATGCAGGAAAATATTGATAATGATATGTCTCTCATTTACCAGCTCTATACTCAGGAGGGTGCAGAGATCCTTTAGAGACAATTTCTCAGTTCACCTAAAGGGAGTGTGATGCACTAGGAAGGAGTAAGTTTGGTGAAAATTTTACCTACCCAGTAGTAGGATAGCATTCTTCTATTTTCTAACCTTCCACCCAGACCATCTTTTCTCATGTCCAATAATTCAAGTGGTAGATGAGCTTAAGCCATGTTTGTGCAACCAACTTGTGTTTGAATCCCACACCTAGCATTGAGGGGCTTTGTGACCTCAGGCATGGGTGATAATGTCTTTGAGGCTAATTGTTTTCATTAACTTAATCTTCATTAATTTACATCTCATAGAGGTATTGAGAAGACTCAATATGAAATATCTATGGAGAAGCTCCTTCTAAGGCATTACGGAAATACGTGCATTGTCATTAAATTATCCTCTCTTTTTCAGACATGACTAAAAATGTCTGCAAGCATTTAGAGAAAAACTAATTTCAGCCAACTGTAATTTAAATCAAGCCTAAATCATCTGTGATCTGAATG